>NC_073232.2:82428750-83057142 GCF_029281585.2 Gorilla gorilla gorilla | reverse complement strand
TGCGCTTCTGACCAATCAGGTACAAATCAGGGTTCCCAAAACCTCCTCTATCAATTTGATAAATTTGCAAGAGCAGCTCAGAGAACTCAAGGAAATGCTTATATTTATCAGTTTATTATAAAGGACATTACAAAGGACACAGATGAAGGGACCCATAGGGCCAGGTATGCGGGAAATGGTGTGGAGCTCCCATGCACTTTCAGGGTGCACCACCCTCCAGAAGCCCCCACATGTTTGGCTGTTCTTTTTGTTTGCTTTGTTTTTGACAGAGTTTTGCTCTTGTTGCCCAGGCTGGAGTGCAATGGCATGATCTTGGCTCACTGCAACCTCCACCTCCTGGATTCAAGCAATTCTCCTGCCTCAGCCTCCCAAGTAACTGGGATTACAGGAATGCACCACCACACCTGGCTAATTTTGTATTTTTAGCAGAGACAGGGTTTCACCATGTTGGTTAGGCTGGTTTTGAACTCCTGACCTCAAGTGATTCACCTGCCTCGGCCTTCCAAAGTGCTGGGATTACAGGCGTGAGCCACCGTGCCCGGCTATGTTTGGCTATCTGGAAACTCTCTGAATCCTGTTTCTTTCTTTGGGTTCTTACAAAGGCTTCATTACATAAGTATGACTATTAAATTATTGGCCATTGGTGATAGGCTTAACCTTCAGCCCCTCTCTGCTCCCTGGAGGTTGTGGGGTGAGGCTGGAAGTCCCAACCCTTTAATCTTGCCTTGGCTCTTTGGGTGACCAGCCCCCATCCTGAAGGTACCTAGGTGCTGCTAGTCACCAGTCCACTTATTAACATACAAAAAGACACTTGCCATTTTAAAGGTTCCAAGGATTTTAGGACAAAGACCAAACATACATTTCACAACCTCACATCCGCTCTCTGCATATCGTCATGTTTTCCTTATACTGCAGCACTTCTTATGGCCTGATGTTTTCTGCTTTACCACATTTTATCAGATCTAAGACACTGTTGATTGTAACCCACATCCCAACTTCAGAAACTAAAAAATGTGAATAAAAAAGAGTGGTTTGAGAGGCCAGGCATGGTGGCTCATGCCTGTAATCCCAGCACTTTGGGAGGCCAAGGCGGGAGGATCACTTGAGGTCAAGGGTTTGAGACAAGCCTGGCAACATGACAAAACCCTGTCTCTACTAAAAATACAAAAAGTAGCTGGGCATAGTGGCACGCATCTGTAATGCCAGCTACTCAGGAGGCTGAGGCAGGAGAATCACTTGAACCCAGGAGGCGGAGATTGCAGTCAGCCTAGATCATGCCACTGCACTCCAGACTGGGCAACAGAGCAAGACTCCATCTCAAGAAAAAAAAAAAAGAGTGATTTGAGTTGATAAAATACAACCTTTGACGATTTATTCCTTTTTGTCTCTCTGTGGGAAATACATGCCCCATGAGGGGAGGGACCGCCTCCTTGGTCTTGCCTCCTCCAATTATTCTCCATATTAGAGTAAAAGTAAACTTTCTAAAATGCTAATCTAATCATGCCACTCTTCTTAAAATGATTTATTGGCCCCTCACTCCATTTAGGACAAAATGAAAATTACTTCCATGACTCACATGCCCTCTGAGACTGAGCTCTTGCTAACACACCCACCCTGAATCGAGTCACCCTCTGCTTCGCTTATTTCTCCAGCAGCATCCTCCTGCTCTGGGTCCTGGACCACATAATCTTGCCTCATGGTCACCACTACGCTGACTCTTCCAGATGTTCTCCCTCTTCTTCCCACAGCTAATGCGAGCAAATCACCCTTTCTCAGCTGTCACATAACATGGAAGCCGCCTCTGCCCCCTCCCAACTGCTCTCACATTGCCCATCATAAAACCTTACACCAATAACTATTACAATTATAAAATATTTGTATAATTGTTTACTTGTTTATTTTATCACATATTGTGTTTTTTAAATTGTGTCTAACACTTACTGTGAGCCAGATACAGTTCTACGTATTGAGGTAACATTAGTAAATAAAACAAAAAAACTTTCTACCATAATGAAGCTTTGGCTTCTGTGTAGGTAGACAGACAACAAATAAGACAAATATAAAAAATATGAGGATGTCACATACTAATGAATGCTACGGAGAAAATTAGGGCAGGAAAGGGGAAATCCTAGTGGCTGGGAGGGGCTGTGGTTTTACATGGGATGTTCAGAAAAGGCTCCAGTGAGAAGATACATTTGAGTAAAAACAGATGAGGAAATGGAATTAGCAGTTATTTCAGGAAGACCATTCTAGGAGGTGAAAACAGCAAGTATAAATCCCTGAGGCAGGATGCTGGTCACTGGTGGTAGATTTTAGTGACATTCTTAAGGAAGTCCCTGTGGCTGGAGCACTTAGCAAAGGAGAGTTCTGAGAGGCGACGTTAAAGAGGCAATGAAGGGGATGACATAGAGCCTCATAAGCCTTGTTAGTAGGAGAGTGACAATGAGCCAAGTTCTCAAAGGATCGCTTTGTCTCATATGTTAAGCATTGACTTTAGGAGACGCGGAATGGAATCTGGGATGTCAGTGGGAAAATTGCAATCATTTGATCAAGAGACAATCACATTCCTTCACATTTGTGAAATGTGGTGATGAGAAATGGAGGAGGTGAGAAAAGGTCAGAGTCTGGCTATGTTTTGGAGACAGAGCCAAAGGGACTCCAGATGGCTGGAGTGTGGGGTATGTAAGATTAAGAAAGGTGTCAGGAGTTTTGGCTTGAGCAACTGCAAGGATGGAATGGGCATTGACCAAGATGGGGAAGGCCGAAGGTAGAGAAGGATTTAGGGGAAGGAATGGGAGTTAAGTTTTGATGTGTTAAGTTTGTGATGCCTCCTAAATAGTCAAGTTGTAGATATCAAAGTTGCATATGTAAGTCCAGAGTTCAAAGAAGGTGGCTGAGCAGGAGATATAAATCTAGGAGTTATCAGCATATAGAAGATAGTTGAAGACTTGTGCCCAGAAGAAATTACCATGAGGGTAGTATAGACTAGAAAAAAGGTCAAACCAGAACTCCGGGCACTCCAACAGTGGTCAGGGAGATGAGGAGATGGGAGAGAACAACCAAGAGAATGAGAAGCTCCATCAGCAAAAAAGAGGATGGAATCTCCTCCTTTGATCCCATGAGGAAGGGATCATCAACACGATCAAATGCTGCAGGGAGACCAGATCGGCTGAGCTT
The DNA here is from genome assembly GCF_029281585.2 of Gorilla gorilla gorilla. Classification (NCBI taxonomy): domain Eukaryota; kingdom Metazoa; phylum Chordata; class Mammalia; order Primates; family Hominidae; genus Gorilla; species Gorilla gorilla. The sequence goes on along the minus strand of NC_073232.2, from coordinate 83,053,965 downwards.
TGGCCACCGATCACCTCGACAGGGTGGTTTTGGTGTCAGGATGAGGAATTCATGTCTTTCTCTCTCACTAATCAGAATGAACAACTGCATTTTCTGTCATTTACACCCCTGTATTCCTAGCATCTAGCACAGTTTCTGAAACAAACTAGATATTACATTAATACTTGTTAAGTGAGTGATTGGCAACTGATTATTAGATACTTTAAGACGGTCCTTAGATAAAATTTTTAAGGAAAATTTACAAAATAATTTCCCTATAATTTGGAAATTCAACTGCTTTTTTCAGTGGATAAGAGTCATGGAAAGATAAGAGTATGAGAGCATTTTTACCTTAATAAATGTTAGCTTTTCTCATAATCATTTTAAGCCCTCCTTACTTTTTGAGTTCCTAAATAAGAATCCATGCACAGAGCAGGTGCTTCTATGTCTTGCTGGGAGGGAAAGACGTCTGCTCATTGTTTTGGGAGAGAACAACCTTCAGCTTGGTCTCAGAATGGCCTTTGCTCATTGGTGGGGAAAAGTTTTGCCTGATGGGAATGGCCAATTGGAAATGGCCCCAAGAACCCTCAAACTAATCCCCATAACTATTGGTGTCAGGAATTCCTTTAATGGAGTCAAAGCTTTTCATCCTATAATTTTCATGATGCACTGGTTCAAGTTATAGAGAAAAGGCAGCTAATTTTTACTTTCAATGCATGGGCCTTTATATGAAGGCACAGTCAGAGTACCACTGAAACACAAGCACATTGTCCTGTGATTTCTGTCTAAGTGTTCATTGCTCAGCCATCTGTCAGATTCCTCATGCACAGATGAAGGAAAGAGGCAGGTGGAGTCATTTTGAAAGAGTCTTCGTGGAAACCAGGTCTTGGCCACTCAATGGAGGAGCAATCCCTTCGTCACCGGTACACCACAGGAGCAGCAAGTCAGGACCTGGTGTATGTCCTGGGGCCTTAGGCTGGCCTTAGCTACAGCTGTTGGGCCTTATGTCCCACGGAGCCAGCTGGACGTGCACCTGACTGGCTTACCTCTGGTGAGAGTGGCCAGCTCTCAGGGTTCAAAGTGTCCAATAGCATCTGCAGGGACCACACAGGTAGTTACAGAACTGTTTTTCTCATCAGTGGGGTCTAGGCATTGGGGCTGAGGCTGTTCAGGTGGACATAAGCCACCAATCCTTTTTAAGACACATAACTAAAAGTCATAACTAAAAGTCATTTACACAATCCATTTCAAACAGAACATTAGTGCCTAAACTGCTGCATTCTAAGCAAGTCTCCTCAGCCAGCTTCACGTCTGAGGCCCACAGGTATCACTTTGGAGTCAGATGATGACCAAAGAACCCCACTACAAAGCAGGAGGAGATTATCCAGCTAAATCTCACCAAGACACTTGGGAAGGGGAACAATGAACTGAATTCATGTCAACATGTACATGACAGATACCGGATACTTTCTGAAAGCAGGTTTTGTTCAAAGTGGGAGGGAATGGGCAGATCCTGAGTGTTTGAATGTGAAATTGAGAGGGGGAAAAGGAAGGATGCAAAACATAACTCCATCATTTGCTTTTCCTAGAGACAGGGTCTGGCTTTGCAGCCCAGGCTGGAGTGCAGGCGTACGATCCTAGCTCACCGTAAACTTTAACTCCTGGGCTCAAGCCATCCTCCCACCTCAGCCTCCCAGGGTGCTGGGATTATAGATGTGAGCCACCATGCCCAGACCCCATCATTTTCTAAACATTATTCAAGAACTAGTTTACTTTGTCCATTTCTCTTCCCAGTGCAAAGAGGATTTTGATGTTCCCCACCCCGGGCCTGTCATGGGGTGGGGGGAGAGGGGGAGGGATAGCATTAGGAGGAATACCTAATGTAAATGACAAGTTAATGGGTGCAGCACACCAACATGACATATGTAACAAACCTGCACATTGTGCACATGTACCCTAGAACTAAAGTATAATAATAATAATAACAGAGGATTTTGGCCCATAATGTTCTAATAGAGATTTCCTATTTCCCAAGGCTGCCAATTCATTGCTTTTTCTCTCAGATGAAATGTGTATGATTTTTATGATGTTGTTCAACAGTGCACTCATTTATTAATTTATATTTACCCAACAAATAATTATTATTCACTGCAATAAATTCTGTAGAGATGGATAAGTGACGGCTCTTGTCCTGTAAATCACACTTGTCTTCCAAACATGGCAGAAAATCAAAAAAGGAAATACATATAGTTAATAATAGTTTAAACACTGTGATATATATATAATTAAAACATGACTCCTGTAAGTTAACATTTTGGTTAACATCCTTCCAGAAACATTGCTATTTTCTTGCTTTCTCTATTTTTCTTATATTGATTTATTGTTTAGGTAGCTTTAAAGTATATTTCTCATAGGAAGATAAAGACTTTCTCTTTACAAACTTTAAAATCGTTATTAGAAAAAAACAAATTAAAAATCCAAAATCCTCAAGCAAACAGTTTTATTCAATTCTTAATTTAACCAAGTGGCAGATGTTTTGATTTGAAATTGATTTTGCTGTATCAAACAACACTGTGTTGAACATCTTTGTGCATCTATTTTCTGGATGTTGAACTGTTAAACTACCCTATAGAAAAGCTGCATGTGGTGGCATTACACAAATGCTAATTGTGAAGGAAAGCATGTTACATATAGCACGGTGTTTTGTGGTTGAAGTAAAATTGATTATTATTGTTTTGTTCTTTGTGGGTTTCTGTAGATATGTTAAGCAGAAATTTGAGACGAGACTAGCTAGGGAAACATTTGCTCTGTTAAAGTTTATTGCTACTTCTACAACAGCAACTTCATTGGAGTGGACAATGGAAAGAAATAACATGTTTAATTTTGGTCACAGGCCCATACTTAGTTTTGAGGTTAAACCTCTGAAAGTGAAAAGCTTGCCAACAGCAGCTAATGGTGTGAGCCAAAGGCCTGTCTGATTCCCTGTGTGGTGGGAGATTGCCTTATCATCTACTTTCTTTTGCTAATGAAAATAACATTGGCAAACAAAAAGAGCAGCTGCCGTGGTATTGGGCTATATACTTTACAGTAATTACCTTACCTTACACTCAACAATTCTCTAACAGGAAGTAACTTGAAGTAACAGAGAAGTAACTTGAAGTCACAATGGAACCAGGATCTGATCGAAAAGACTGGACTCCAGAGCCATGCTCTTGACATGAGCTACCTTGACTTGAATAGTTCACAGATAGGACAATGAAAATAAACTCCTAAGGGTATATGAAATGAAATCAATTTGATTTGAATAAGATAGTTAATCATAGATACCTATACAATATTTTTCTACATTTAAAGTACACATTGATTATTTTTGCAAAAACTTTTATGAGTACCTTGTATTTGCCAGGCACTGGGATACACAATGGTGAGCAAGACAGACGGGAACTTTGTCTTCACAATGACATTGGACTGTGAAGGAGATGGGCGGGAAAACCAGCAGCTGCAAGGATGTGTGGTACAGCCTTTAAGAGGGAAGCCCACAGTGCTATGGGGGAGTCAAGGAGAGAACCCAGACTTTGTACCTTAGGTCCAAGGTTTTACTCCCAAGTAGCTGGCACTGCAGGTATGCACCACCATGCCCAGCTAATTCTTTGTATTTTTAATAAGAGACGGGGTTTCGCCATGTTGACCAGGCTGGTCTCAAACTCCTGACCTCAGGTGATCCACGCCCCCACCTTGGCCTCCCAAAGTGCTGGGATTACAGGCGTGAGCCACTGCGCCCGGCCTCAAGATTTATCTTCAAGGTGGATTAAAGCTAACTAGACATGGTTTATCTTCACACAGGCAGCCTGAAAACAAAATTTAGTCATATCCATGAATTCTATTGGAAATATTAGACGACCGTAACATTCAAGGTTCATGGACAGGTTATTTTTTATTTTCTAACTGTCCTTATGGTATGACCAGATTTCAGATAAAGCTTATTAAAATATATTGCTTTTGGAAATTTGGCAGTTTTCTTTTGTTTAGTGTGTCTCATAATTTATGGATCTCGTGGGGAATTCGTTTAGCTCTGGTTTCTGAGATGTGCTAGAACTTTATAGAAATCCTCTAACAGGCAGCTTTTAGAGACAGAAGTTTCTAAAATTTATATTTCATTCTTGTCACTGAACTCTCTTGATATCTGATTTCCCAGCTGCTAAGCCACATACGTTTTGATAGGCTTCACTGTGAAAACTGAGGGTGTCCCATGGTGATGATCGTGCCTACCCCGCCTCATAGGAGCACATTAACGGAGCAGCCTGGACACTCAGGCACTGGTGATCCTGTGAAAGGGACTACCTCTGTCTCTGCTCACTGTCTCTTCAGCATGTGCAATGCCTGACGCAGAGTAGTTACTTGATGACTAGCTTTTTTTTTTTCTTTCTTTTTTTTTTTCTTTAAAGGAGAAAAGTGTGTATCTGAGAAACCTTTAAAACATAGATAGAGAAGATAGGTGGATCGATCCGAGGTTGTCTGCTAAAGTAGCCCATTTTCTAGACTGCAAATTCCTTTTGACTATTTGTTTTGTACATGTAGAGTATCTGGAAGAAGGGTCACCTTAAATGAGCAAAATATGTTAACATTTTAACATATTTAGCTATTGCTAGCATATCCATGTTTCATTCCCCAGTAACACCTCTCACTGAGAGGCATCACCATATCTCTGAATGACCTGGAGATGCATTTGGAACACATGCTTTGAGCAAATGAGCTTCTTGTTAAACTATAAAGTATATTTTCTAAGTTATTATGTCAAGGGGAATAACAGAGGAAAGATAGTATGTTCTAATTATCTTCAAAATTTGCCCACTTTCCATCAAAATTTATTGTAACTGAAAGGAGCAGCCTCTGAAAGACGGATTATTGGCTCTTCTGCTTTGAGCTGCTGGTCTCAGAGGGAAACAAATGGCACTTGCTGGATCTGAGCACAGAATACTAACAGCACTTCAGCATTAAGGGAGATATTATCAGGGAAAGTATATGATATTCACCATCTAATTCTTTTCACTTCTTTCAGTAAAGACACTGAAGGAAGAACTGATTTTAATCTGAGACTACCTCTTTCAAAGAAATCTCAAGAGATTTAGTGTTACTGGAGAAACTAAAAGATACAAAAGTATTTGTTACAAGCAAGACAAGCTTTAAAACAATGTCGAATAGGAAATGTACACCTGGTGACCTGTCCCCTACCTGGAAAGATAGTGAAAGGGATCTGATAGGGACAACTGTCACTGGGTACTGATGTTACACTCACTTTCTAATGGAAAGACAACAAAGACCAAGCTCAGTGGGTATTCAATGATCAGACAAAACTCTCGAGAAGCATGAGGGTCTTACCTGAACGTAGGTTCAAAGAAGTGTTCTAGCACCAGGAAACACTTAACAATATAGAGAGAAAGGAAGCTCGGACTGATGTTTAGGTTGTCTATCTAAAATGATCCCAGGAGAGGCATAGATGGAAAACTTCTGCACATTTTTCCCCAGAAATAGAGTATTAGTTTTATAGCATACCTTTCACCTAAATATTGAGACTGAACCTGTAAAGCAATGGAGTCTTTCATCTAATCACCTACATCAGGATGCCTGGAAAAATTGTGACAATATATATGTACATACATAATTTCTGTTTTGAGTAGGCTTGCAATTTTTAAAAACAAGCTTTAATTCAGTTGAAATAAAAATCATGCAATATTAAAAGCGGTGATCTGCAAATAGTATATATGTACATATTTCTGTATTGTAAAATTAGTAAGTTACTGAATGTGATATGTAAACTGTGTTGGGTTCGGTATGATAGTTGTAATTATAGGAAAATAGAACAAGTAAGACTCATGTGATTTGATCTGAATATTTGACATTTGTGTAACATGAGTGACTTATTTGCTTTAGACTGACATTCATAGTGGTACAAATTGTCCTTCTATTCATACTATTTCTAGTGGGATGCCAATATGTGTAAGATAAAATATATATTCTGAAATAATATATTCTCTGAATTATCTAATAATAAGTAGGCATTTTGCTAAACCACTTAAAAGTGGAAATAATTGATGAATAATATACCAGAGAACCTTTTATGGTAAGAGTAATATGAAACAAGGTGAAGTATATCAGCCACAAAAGCCAAAATCCCAGGAAACATAATTATCCATTAACCATGTCTTTTGCTTTGTTATTAATGGATAAGATAAGAGGCTCTCCCAGAGAGTGGGAATGATTCTGTGGGATCATCAGAGGAGTGAAAAATGTAAAATGCTCTCAGGAACTTCATTCTTTTAATTACAACTATATCATACTTTCCCATACCATGGTTGATACAAATCAGGCTCTGTTTATGAAATAACACGTAGATCTTATTTTAAATTAATGTACAAGATTTGTTATCAATTGTGAATCAGTTTTACTATATCTGAGCACATGAATGTGATACACTATGTTTTTATCAATTTTAAAATCTAGTAATATTTTCAATATGCTTTTCGAGTTCCTTCCTTCCAAATACTTTATATTATGATGCTATAGTTTATAGAAAGCATAAGATGATTAAAAACCTTTGTCCAAAAGGAGAAAAATCCTAATAATTCCTTTATGGAAGAGTTGCAAATCTTTAATTCAGTTTAACGTGTTTATGTGAGAAAAGCCAACTGGAAAGCATGCTTCACAAAAATAAATATATTTACTTTACTGGTTACTTTCCTGTCACAGCAAAGAAGCATATATGAAATCCCTACGTTTGTAGACAAATTATTTTCCAGGACCCTTTAAAAATGATTTGATGGTTTCTTAGGGTTTAAAATTACAGTGGAGAAATACTATGTTAGTTTGAATTTCTTTCTCAACTAGGTAAACACTTTTGTTGCTAGAAAATTGGATTCTTCTATTTATACAGTTTTGGTGAGGAGACATCCATAGGTGTATTTTTAAAAATATTCTTGTCCAGCAACTTGGTAAGCACTTTTCTTTCAATGACTCAAGTTCATCTTCAGCTTCAGAAATTTTTTTTAAAATTTCTTTGATTGTTGATTCTCTGTAATTTAGTGCAGTCTTTCCTCAGGGTAGTTGCAGGGCACTTTGTCCTAATAAGTCCATCTTCAACTCAAGAGATTTTCTCTCTCTCTCCCTTTTTTTTTTTTTTTTTGATTAGTTATTTTCCACCCTTTACTCCATTCTCTTCTCCTGATACTTCCATAAATGAATAGTGTACTTTTGGATCCATCTTTCTTATCTCTTAAGCTCCCTCCCATACTTTCTATCTGGTTTTCTTTTTTCTCTTTAACTTTTATTTTAAGTTCCAGAGTAGATGTGCAGGATGTGCAGGTTTGTTACATAGGTAAACGTGTGCCATGGTGGTTTGCTGCACAGATCAACCCATCACCTAGGTATTAAGCCCCACGTCCATTAGCTATTCTTCCTGATGCTCTTCTTCCCCAACCCCCTGCCAACCCTCCCTGGTGTGCATTGTTCCCCCGCTATGTGTCCATGTGGTCTCATCCTTCAGCTCCCACTTATAAGTGAGAACATGCGGTGTTCGGTTTTCTGTTCCTGTGTTAATTTGCTGAGCATAATAGCTTCCAGCTCCATCCGGGTCCCTGCAAAGGACATGATCTTGTTCCTTCTTATGGTTGCATAGTATTCCATGGTATATCTGTACCACATTTTCTTTATCCAGTCCATCGTTGATAGGCATTTGGGTTGATTCCATGTCTTTGCTATTGTGAATAGTGCTGCAGTGAACATATGTGTGCCTGTATCTTTATAGTAGGATGATTTACATTCCTTTGGGTATATACCCAGTAATGGGATTGCTGGGTCAAATGGCATTTCTAGATCTTTGAGGGATCACCACACTGTCTTCCACAATGGTTGAACTAATTTACACCAACAGCATAGAAGCGTGCCCTTTTCTCCACAATCTTGTAGGTATCTGTTGTTTTTTGACATTTTGTTAATAGCCATTCTGATTGATATGAATGGTATGTCATTGTGGTTTTGATTTGCATTTTTCTAATGATCAGTGATGTTGAGCTTTTTTTCCTTACATTTCTATCTGGTTTTCTTTTTAAGCTATAAAGAATTGCTCAAAGTGAGATTCCAAATTACCAGCTCAGTTCCTGGAGCATCATGAAATGATATCCACTTACTGATGTTTAAATTCTAGTGAGTACCTTTTTAAACTCCAAGAGGATTTTCTGATTCTCCAGTTGTTTCGTTGTCACAGGAGCCTGCCCTTCTTTCGTGGATGTGAGAAGCGTTCAGATTCTAGACGTATTTGAAGACAGCGGGATTTGACGACATATTACATGTAGGGTGGGGAGAAAGAGGAGTCAGGGTGACTACCAGATTTTAGGCCTAAGTGCCCGAAGGGAAGAGCATCCAAGAGCATATGCTACTGAGCCCAGGAATAGCATTGTACAGGAGCTTTTAGGGAGAGGCCAGGAGTTCAGTTTTGTATGTGTTATAGCTGAAATACCTGTTAGTCGTCCAAATACAGATGTCGCCAAGGCATTTGCACGTGTGCATGTGCAGTTCACAGGAGAGATCCAGGGCAGAGATATATAAGATTGTGAGTCATAGTCTTAGAGGTGGTATTTAAAGCTATACACTCATCAAACAATTAATCGTAGCTGGATAAGTCCACCAAGCCTGGAGGTGGGTTTTCCTGGACCTGTGGATAGCTGTGTTTCCGTGTAGGGTGTGTGAAAGCAGAGCACACTGCCAATTCCTGGACCCCCTCGAGTGAGGAAGGGGGAGGAAGCATCCCTACAAATGGAACACGGTAGGAGATTTCTTTACCATCTCCGGCAGGTTATTGCTCATTTGGGGGCAGGAGAATGAAAAGCCTAAAGTTAGGTGGAGGACTGCCTTGTATGTTTCTGAGCCTTAAAGTTCATGCTAGGAGTTCACTGTGGCAGGTCTCTCATTTCCCTGAGAGGAGCGGTTTTGCCAGGAGAAACAAAACAAATGCCATCCCTGTACCTTGTGTGCACAGAACACAGAGGAGCATAGCCCTGGGCTTGCAGAACGCTCCCTGGCATGCTCAAAGTTGGAGGTTTTGCTGGTGTTTAGTTAAGAAATGCATCCATTTAACTTATCAAGAAGTTCCTTCCTTTACCTAAATTGGAAATTAGCCGCTCATCTATAATTCTCCAAAGGCACATGAGATTATAAAACTAGCAATCATAAAAGAATCCAGGTAAATATTGAAAATGTAAAACATAGTTTACTTTTAGTCCTAGATGTTACAATGTTAAAAAATATCAAGAACCTTAAAGTCTCTGGAGTCATTAGAGCTACAACTGTGTAAATAGCTTACTTCAAAATCAGGTCAAAAGAAGAGTTAATTTTATTAGATGTGGTTCTTGCAGTAAAAGAGTGAAAGGCATGGGAACAATTGTATTAGGAGATTAAACTAGAGGAATACTGTCCTAATAAAAGCCAAAACTCAATGAAACTTTGGTAAAATTTTCATTTGCAATGCAATATTTCCTCATAACACTTTACTAATATGACTTATTTTTGGAGTCTATAACCAATTTTTCTGATGTAAAGTGAAAAGACAGTTAAAATACCTAATTTAGAGAAACAAGGCATTTGACCATAGGGACAAATTGTGATTGATCATATTATTTGTGGTGTGACAGATACAATGAAACTGGAGTGGAAAGAACCATGTCATTTTCTGCATACTAAACAGGAGAAAAAAAGGCAACACAGAACCCCCTAGCCACCGTGCTTTGATGCTAAGTCATAGTACTCCATTTACATTTACATTCATTTCCATAAACAATAATCCCACTATTTCACAATAATAGGTACCAGCCTGGGCAACACAGTGAGACCCCATCTCTGCAAAAAGTAAAATAAAAAAAATTAAGTGGGCACCTATAGTTCTAGCTACTGGGGAGGCTGAGATAAGAAATTATGCAATTTTTCAAACATCAATATGATGTTTTTTATGCTATCTTTTCCAGTTCTATAGTAGATTCTGTGTGTGAGAGAGAGTTGTACATGTGCACGCACACACACACATTAGAGGTACTGAATGGTACCTTTAAACACACTGAACGATGAGATTTGGAGAAAGTGGAAAGGAAATTAAGTAAAGTTATATTTCTACTGGAGCTCAAAAGTTTGAGGCTGCAGAGAGCTATGATTGTGCCACTGCCCTACAGCCTGGGTGACAGAGCGAGGCCTTGTTTCCAAAAAAAAAAAAAAAAAAAAAAAAAAAAGCCACACTTCAGTTGGTTGGTTTAGGGAATAAAGTTGAGTTACTCCCCAAGAGTTTTAAAAAAGGTTACTGATGAGACAGAATGAAAAAATATACAATGCATGTATGTTTAATGTAGAGAATTTCACACAAATGGATTGTATTCTGTACCTGAACCAGACTGTTAGCCCTAAAATGGAATCTATAATGCTGTTTTCAGGTTTGACTGGGCATTTGTTACATAACTAGCAAAATCTTTCAGTGCTTTTGTAATTGAGTCCCCTTGGCAAGAATTCAAATCTAGCTTTCTCCCAATATTATAAAGTAGTTTTAGCAGGTTCCTGTGGAGGGATGCTGGGCTGGTTACTTTCCATTTCATGCCTTGCCCCTTTCCAACCTGCTCCTCTGTCTTGCAATGGACCAGGCAGGTGGACCCTCATGTGTCAGCCTACATGAGTGCCTTTGTTCCTGGGAAGGGTGAGGTGTGGCCAGAGGGATGCCATCTGCCAGATACTAGAGGCAGATGGAGAGAGAAGTAGGTAGGGGAATTCACTTCCCCCACCCCACATGCATCTCATGTTTAGACGTAGCTGTGTCCCTCTGTGACCGACATCTGCCTGGCAGGCTCCAGCTCTGACCACATTATCAGCACCCCCCACTTTCCTTTTCTGCACTAAAAGTGGTAATAGTTTCCCATAACTGAAAACTTCTGGGCGACTTGACATTCTTCATCAGTTCCCTTAATGCTGCTCACACCTCTGAAATTGTTCCTTCATTAAAATCTCTTCAGTTGACTCATTGGAGTGGAACTCTTTCCCTGCTGTGACCCTGACTGATATAGTCACAATGAAGTTGATGTTGTATGACAGACCAAATAGCATCATGTACTCCACAAATACTCCCCTAACTTTCAAGGCTGCAGGCACAAGAGAGTTCTGAGTCTATTTTGTGATGACATCTGTGCTAGTCAATAACAGAGCCTTAGTTATTATGACCGTCATAAGGTAATGGCTATATAGCCTTATATTTTGAAAGTAAACTGGGTAAAGACGTGAGAAATGGTTAGTCCATGTAAGGGCAGTAGTCTTAATAAGAAAGGAGAGGCTGTGGCCTTTGGACAGAACCATGTGGTAGCAGAGGCTGCTTTGCTCTTGCTCCAAAGGAGATGACCACCTGCAGCTGGTTCTCAACAACCAGAATTCCTTGTCTGATTGAACATTCTAATATTCGACCCAGACCCCGTTAAGGGAATGCCAGTGTACCTACTTCTACTTCTGAATCTTTTCCCAGGAAAATTATAATTGCATAGTCTATGTCCTTTGAGAATCACCATGAAAGAAGGGGTCTTCACCAAAGGTGAAATTACGAGGAGATAGCAGAGGGAAATGAAGATTCTGCTCATCCCTGGAAACAGCTCTTGGAGGCTATCCTGGCTTTGCAGAAGAGCTACAGATTGGTAGCTGCAGTAGGATGTTAGGTATTTGGTCCAAGGATGTTTCTTGAGATGCCTGGGTTCTGCTTCCCGAGTACCTAGACTAGTGTGCTCTACCTTTGCCTCCACAGGAAAATTCCCAGTCCAGCTCTTCTCTTCTTGTGCATAAGGGGGGCTGACGCCTATGGACTTCATTCCCTGGGCTCACTGGCTGGAAATCAAAGACTAGAATGCAGAGAAAAGCAGAGAAAAGAGAGTGAGAGAGATTATCTGGGACAGTTCCCTCCCTACCCCCAACCCCCATGGCTGAGGCAGTGTCTGTGTCCCTCAGTGATGGCAGCTCCTGCTGGGTGACCCTGGCCTCCAGCCTGATGCTCTCACAGGGCTCCAACAGCACATTTTCATCTCCCTGCCCTTCCAGCCCTACCGGTGTCGACAGTTTCTCACCGTTCCAAGTCAGGCTGTCTCAACAGCCCTTACTACTTACCTTAACATTTTCGACAACTCTCTATATAACTCCCTCATTAAAGTTCTTTTATTTGAAACATCTGTGTTGGATTTCTTTTTGTTCCTCAATGTTCTTTCTTGAATTTTTATTCTTTCAGTAGTGTTAGCTCTGAAATAATACTCGACTGGTTTTATTGTTGTAATTGCAGTCAGAGCAATGCTTATATCATTTTTGCAATCATGTTAAATAATGCCATTAAAGAAGAAGCAAGTCTGTTAGTAACATTCCCACATAGGAGCTGAAGAGTGGATGTACTTTTTTTTTTTTTTTTTGGAATCAGAGAAGGTAAAGCTAAGAACAAACCCAAGGCAACCATCTCAGTAGCTGAGATCATGAGTAACAGTGTCTTCTTGGTTGAAAGGGTCTTTGTAAATGTCCAAAGAATGGAGAAGTCTACCTGGCAAACAGTTGTGCTTCATGTAGAGTTTTATAGGCTGAATAAAATTAGCTGTGTTCATTGGCCAACATGTGAAACCCCATCTCTACTAAAAATACAAAAAAATTAGCTGGGCGTGGTGGCAGTCACCTGTAATCCCAGCTACTCTGGAGGCTGAGGCAAGAGAATCACTTGAACCTGGAATCAGGGGTTTCAGTGAGCCAAGATGGTGTCACTGCATTCCAGCCTGGGAAACAAGCAGGACTCCGTCTCAAGAAAAAAAAAAAAAAAAAAGCAAGTAAACCATGGACTTTTGGATTTTTTCTGCTTTATTTTTTTCATATCAGTTCTCTTTAGTCTAGAGTTCTATTTTTAATATAACAATTTTTTAAAACTGTGTTGTTATTGCTGAATAGTTACATAATAATTATATATAAATATGTATATGATTATTTGATAAACATGCTAAAATGTTATTTTAAAAAACAAATGTAAAAATGTGCCCTGGAGAAACTATTTGAATAATAATGTGCAGAATGACCTGAAAGGCTGACTGAGAAAGAAAAAAAAAAAAACTAAAGAAAACCGGATGTGAGTCTGTGAGTCTCTGGACAGCAAAGAAAAAGGATAAAGAGAATGAAGAATGATTTGGTTTTAGGGTAAGACAATTTACTTACTCTCTTTTCTCAATAAAATTAGTAGAAGTTTAGTGGTTGTGGACTCTAGATTTTAAAAAGCTGATTTAACAGACTGAAATGAAAGAATGGGCCATGGATTCTTGGGAGGTGGCCACAATAGCTGTTAGCAGATCAAACATTTGGGAGATGAATTGATTGCTGCAGAGAGGGCAATCCCATAGCCACGTGGGGCATTTGACAAAGCCATTTTGAATGATCAGTTTTGACATAACTGCATGAAATGATCCTATCAAAGAGCAAAATCATGTTTTAAAGTTATGTCCCTTCCTGTTACGCTGCCCCACCCACCAAAGCTATGGGACCCTCTTATTCACTTTTGTGTTGCTTATGTGTTCTATGGGCTGGTATTTTGTTCTTGTTGTTTCTATTTTTTATTTAACTGTACACTATTTACTTTAAAGCTATTTATAGTTATTGCTATTCTTATTACCACTACTGAATAATATAAGTTTTTATAATCAGGAAAGACCATGAAATTACTGTTAGTCTCTAGATTTTTAAGTTTAATTAAGGTATCTTTGTATACCACAAAATTCACCCATTTGAAATGCACAATTTGACAGTTTTCAGTATATTCAAGATATGTGCAACTGTTGACATATTTAATTTATACATTTTCCATTACCTCAAACAGAAATCCCTTTTTTTAAGTTATAGCTCCTCATCACCCCATTCTCCCAAGCCCTAGGCAGTCACTAATCTACTTTTTCTTTCTATAAATAGAATTTAATAAATTTTTTCATTCTGGAAATTTTATATTATCAGAATCATGTAATGTGCGATCTTTGTAACTTGCTTCTTTCACTTAGAATAATATCTGAAAGGCTCAGCCATGTTGTAGCATGTATCAGTACTTCATTACTATCCATGGTTGAATAATATACCTCTGTATGGCTGTTCTGCATTTTGTTTGTCCATTCCTCACCTGATGGACATTCGGATGGTTTCCACCTTTTGGTTGTTCTAAATAATGCTGTTATAGACATTTGTGTATAAGTTTCTGTGTGAATGTATTTTCATTTCTCTAGGGTTTATGTCTATGGGTGGAATTGCTAGGTCTGATGATAACTCTATGTTTAAATAACCATTTAAGGAATGCTGCGGACAGAATTGTGTCCCTCCCATCCCCCCCAAATTCATATGCTGCGGTTCTAACCCCCAATGTGACTGTATTTAGAGAAGGGGCCTTTGGCACAGAATTGGATTTAGATGAGGCCATGAGGGTAGAGCCCTCATGTTGGGATTTAGTGTCCTTATAATAAGAGGAAGAGACACCAGAACTTGCTCCCTCTCTCTGCCATGTGAGGAATTGGCTGACACCTCAATCTCAGCTTCTCAGCCTTTCCAGAACTGTGAGAAATGTTTATCTTAAGCTGCCCAGCCTGAGCTGACCAAAACAAGGAACTACCACACTGTTTTCCAAAGTGGCTCTAGTGGGTGAGGGTTAGGATTTCTCCACCTCCTTGTCAACACTTGCTATTGTCTTATGTTTTGATTATAGCTGTTTTGGTGGGTGTGAAGTACCATCTTATTGTGGCTTAGATTTCCATTGATGACTAATGGTGTTAAGCATTCTTTTATGTGCTTGTTGGTCACTTGTATATCTTCTTGGAGAAGTGTCTAATACTTTTCCCATTTGTATTGGAGTTATGTGGATTTAATTATTCATTTGGAAGAGCTGTATAGTGTAGATACAAATGCCTTATGAAGTATATAATTTGCGAATATTTTCTCTCTGAGGATTGTGTTTCACTTTCTTGATGGTGTGTTTTGAAGCACGAAAGTTTTTAATTTTGATTAACTCAAATTATCTATTTTTTCTTTTGTCACTCATGCTTTTAATGCCATAGCTAAGAATCCATTGCAAACACTAGGTCATGAAGATTTACCTCGATGTTTTCTTCTAAGAGTTCTATAGTTTAACACTTACATTTAGGTCTCTGATCCATTTGAGTTAATTGTCATATATGATGTGAGATAAAGGTCTGACTTCTTTCTTTTCATTTGGCTATCCAGTTTCCTGGCATCATTTATTGAAAAGACTAGTCTTTCCCCACTGAATGATCTTGTGCCCTTGTCAAAATCAGTTGAACATAGACACATGGCTTCATTTCTGAACTTTCAATTCTATTTCATTGATCTAAAAGTCCCTCATTCTATTAGGACTACACTGTTTTGATTGCTTTTTGTCTGCAATGTAAGTTTTCAAAGAGTTGGAATATGTGAACCCTCCAACTCTATTATTCATTTTCAAGATTATTTTGGCTACTCTGACTGCCCTACAATTCCATATGAATTTTAGAATTAGCTTGACAAGTTTTACAAAAAAGCTAACTGGGATTCCAATAGGAATTACATGGTAGGTTAATTTTGGAAATATTGCCATTTTAACAATGTGAATCTATAATATTGGTCTACAAATGTGAGATAGTTTTCCATCTATTATTTTCAGTTTATTTCTATCTTAAAAAAATTCATTTCAACATTTTGTAGTTTTCAGATTATAAGATTTGTACCTCCTTGATTAAATTTATTTCTAAGTATTTTGATCTTTTTGATGCTATTGTAAATGAAATTGCTCTCTTAATTTCATTTTCTAAT
Source organism: Gorilla gorilla gorilla (assembly GCF_029281585.2). Classification (NCBI taxonomy): domain Eukaryota; kingdom Metazoa; phylum Chordata; class Mammalia; order Primates; family Hominidae; genus Gorilla; species Gorilla gorilla. The sequence continues at coordinate 83,038,122 of NC_073232.2, read as the reverse complement.
TATTCATTGGAAATGTGTAAAAATGCAATTGATTTTTCTATATTAATCTTGTATCCTGCAAGTTTGCTCTACTCTTTTATTAGTTCTAGTAGTTTTTCAGTGGATTCCTCAGAATTGTCTGTATACAAGATCATGTCACATGTGAATAGAAATTGTATTACTTATTCCTTTCCAATCTAGATGTACTTTTATTTATTTTTCCTGCCTAATTGCCTTTGCAAGAGCCTCCAGTACAATGTTGAATAGAAGTGGGTGAAGTGGCGAGATATAATATTCCTGTGTTGTTCCTGGTCATAAGGGGGAAGAATTCAGTCTTTCATTATTAATTATTACATTAACAGTGCATTTTTCATAGATGCCCCTTATCATCTTGAGGACTTTTACTTGTATTCCTAGTTTGTTGAGTATTTTTATCAAGAAAGGATGTTAGATCTGGTCAAATGTGTTTTCTCTGTCTATGATATAATCATGTTAATGTTATCTTGGTGCTTTTATTATATTGATAAGATGTATTACATTAACTGATTTTTAGATGTTAAGTCAAACTTACATTCATGGGATAAATCATACTTGGTCATGATGTGTATTTCCTTTTATATGTGGCTGGATTCCACTATCTAGTATTTTGTTGAGGATTTTTGCATCTGTATTTATAAGGTATGCATGCTGGTGTATAGTTATTACTTGTGATGTTTTTGTCTGGTTTTGGTATCAGGATAATACTGTGTTCATAGAATGAGTTAAGAAGTGTGCTATTCTCTTCTATTTCTTGCAGGAGTTTGTGAAGAATGGGTATTAAATCTTTAGATGTTCAGTGGAATTCATTCATGAAGACATCTGAGACTGCACTTTTCTTTGTGGGTATTTTTTATTACTAATTAAATATCTTGTTATTGGTATATTAAGTTTGTATATTTCTTCTTGAGTCAGTTTCTGTAGAGCATGTCTTTTTAGGAATTTTCCATTTCATCCAAGTGATCTAATTTATTGGTAAATAAATTCCTTTAGAATCCTTTTTATTTCTGTAGGGTGGTACTAGTATCCCCTTTCATTTTTTTTATTTCAGTAATTTGACTCATTTCATGTTTTCTCCCCTCATCAATCTAGTTAAGGTTTGTCTATTTTATTTATCTTTTCAAAGAACTAGATTTTGGTTTCATGAATTGCCTCTGTTGGTTTTCTATTCTCTAATCTTTAGTAGTACTTCCTTCCCTGCACTTGCTTCGGGTTTAGTTTGTTCTTTGCTAGCACCTTATGGTGGAAAGTTAGGTTACTGATTTAAGATCTTTCTTATTTTTTAGTATAGGCATTTATAGCTATCAATTTCCATCTAACCTCTGCTTTATTCGCATCCCATAAGTTCTATATGTTGTTTTATTACATTTTCTTTCATCTCAAATTGTTTTCTATTTTCCCTTTTGGTTTACCTAGGAGAGGGTTAATTTCCACATATTTGTCAATTCCCCAAATTTGTTTAAGATATTGATAACTAATTTCATTTAGTTGTGGTCAGAGAACATGCTTCTTACCATTTCTGTACTTTAAAGTTTATCAAGGTGTGTCTTATGGCCTAGCATATACTCTATCCTGAAGGAGTTCGCCTCTGTGTGCACTTGAGAAGAGCAGGTGGTCTGTTGTTGGGTGGTGTAGTCTCTAGACGTATGTCAGGGTTAATGTGTTCAAGACTTCTGTTTCTTTGTGGTCTTTGCTTAGTTGTTCTATACACTCGTGAAAGTGGGGCACTGAAGTCTCCATTTATTATTGTTAAATTGTTTATTTCTTCCTTCGTTTCTGCTGCTTTTAATTCATGTATTTTGGTACACTGTTGTTACGGGTATACACGTTTCCAATTATTATATCTTCCTGATGAATTGACATTTTTATGATTATAAAATACTCCTGTTCATATCTAGTATTTTTTTTTGTTTTAAAGTCCATTTTGTCTGATATTAGTATAGTCACTCCAGTTTCCTTGCAGTTGCTGTTTGCATGATATATATACATATTTTATCATTTTATTTTCAATCTGTTTGTATCTGTGAATTAAAAGTGTGTCTCCTGAAGACAGCATGTGATTGGGTCTTCTTTCTTTGTTTGTCTAGTCTGACAATATCTGCCTTTTGATTGGATTTTTTAATCCATTCATACTTAAGTCTATTATTGATATAGTTGGATTTTTTCATTTGCCACTTTACCTCTTATTTCCCACGTGTCCCATGCCTCTCTTGTTCCTCAAATTCTTATATATTAGATAAAGCAAATATTTATCTAATGTAGCGTTTTTATTTCTTAATTGTTTTTAACTTTTTAAGTTATTTCCTTAGTGGTTGCTTTATGACTTACCATACATATATTAACCTATCATAATCAGCTTCGAATTTATACTAACTTAATTCCAGTATAAGAGACATTACTCCAATATAGTTTTATTCTTATTCTCTTTTCCTCCTTTTTTTTTTTTTTTTTTTTTTTTTTTGAGACGGAGTCTGGCTCTGTCATCCAGGCTGGAGTGCAGTGATGCGATCTCAGCTCACTGCAAGCTCCACCTCCCGGGTTCACGACATTCTTCTGCCTCAGCCTCCCTAGTAGCTGGGACTACAGGCACCTGCCACCACGCCCAGCTAATTTTTTGTATTTTTAGTAGAGACGGGGTTTCACCGTGTCAGCCAGGATGGTCTCGATCTCCTGACCTCGTGATCCACCCACCTTGGCCTCCCAAAGTGCTGGGATTACAGGCATGAGCCACTGCGCCCAGCCCCTTTTTCCTCCATTTTATGTTATCATTGTTGTATTTATTACATCTATAAATGTTACAAGCCCAGTATTATATTCCTATAATTATGATATTATATAGATTTAAGTTTTAAGATGCCGGGAGAAGAAAACAGAGGATCTATATATTTTTAGCTTTTGTTATATTAACTTTCATTTTTGTGATTTCTGTATCTCTTCCTTTGCTCCTATGGATTTCAGTAACCATGCAGATTGATTTTGTTAGCCCAGAACAGCTTTGTTCCCACCCACCTCCTTTGTCCTATTATTACAAATATGTTATATTTCCATATGTTATAGACCTAAAAATAAATTATATGCATTTTGTTTTATCAAATTGCTTTTTAAACCAGTTGAGAAAGGAAAAGAGTAGACATATGCATTTATGCTTTTTTTATAATTACATAATCATCATTGCCAGGGCTTTTTGTGTTTTCATGTATTTACCCTCTGGGATCACATACTTGTAGCCTGAAGAACTCTCTTTAGTACTTTTTGTAAGATAAATTGGCTAGCAACAAGTTCTCTCTTTTTGTTTATCTGGGAATGTCTTTATTTCAACTTAATTTTTGAAAGATAGCTTTGCTGGGAATAGAGTTGTCGGCGGACAGTTTTTTGCTCTGAGTGCTTTGAATATGCTATGCCATTGTCTCTGGCCTTCATTGTTTCTAATCAATACTCGGCTGTTAACTATAAAGATCCTGGAAGACAACCTAAGCAATACCATTCTGGACATAGGAATGGCAAAGATTTCATGAAGAAGATACCAAAAGCAATTGCAACAAAAGCAAAAGTTGACAAATGGGATCTAATCAAACTATAGAGCTCTGCACAGCAAAACAAACTATCAACAGAGTAAACAGACCACCTACAAAATGGAAGAAAATATTTGCAAACTATGTGTCTGACAAAGGTCTAATATCCAGCATCTGTAAGGAACTTAAACAAATTTACAAGAAAAAAGAAAAACAAACAACTCCATTAAAAAGTGGGCAAAGGGCATGAGCAGTTTACAAAAGAAGACATATGTGTAGCCAATAAGCATATGAAAAAATGCTCAACATCACTGATCATTAGAAAAATGCAAATCAAAACCACAATGAGATACCATCTCACACCAGTCAGAATGGCTATTATTAAAATATCAGATGCTGGTTAAGTTGTGGAGAAAAAGGAACACTTACACACTGTTGATGGGAGTGTAAATTAGTTCAACCATTGTGGAAGACAATGTGGCGATTCCTCAAAGACCTAAAAACAGAAACACCATTCAACCCAGCAATCCCGTTACTGTGTATATACCCAAAGGAATATAAATCATTCCATCATAAAGATACATGCACACGTATGTTGATTGTCACAATAGCAAAGATATGGAATCAATCTGAATGCTCATCAGTGGTAGACCGGATAAAGAGAATAAGGTACATACACACTGTGCAATACTATGCAGCCATAAAAAAGCATGAGATCATGTCTTTGCAGGAACATAGATAAAGCCAGAGGCCATTATCCTTAGCAAACTAAGGCAGCAACAGAAAACCAATTACCATGTGTTTTCACTTATAACTGGGAGCTAAATGATGAGAACATATGGACACATAGAGGGGAATAACACACACTGGGGCCTATTGGAAGGTGGAGGGTAGGAGGAGGGAGAGGATCAGGAAAAAATAACTAATGGGTACTAGGCTTAATACCTGGGTGATGAACTAATCTGTACAACAAATCCCATGACACAGGTTTACCTATATAACAAACCTGCACATGTGCCCCTGAACTTAAAATAAAAGTTTTTAAAAATATTGTTAATAATACGAAAAAGCATTATGTTTAAAAAACTGCATCTTAAGCATGATTAAACAGTTGAGTCCTAGTTTTAAAATGTCTATATATGAAATAATTGTCAGCAGAAATTTGAAAAACCCTAGGAACTGAAGCCTAGAGATATTTAATTGGATGCTTAAACTCTATGAGTCACAATGGACCTACATAAATCCCTTGTGTCTACAGTTTAGTCATTCAGGTCAAACTGTCTAAAAAAAAAGTGAGGAGAAGGAAGGGATGGAGAGGCAGGAAAAGCTGTAAAAGAAAGAAATCAGCTACTATTCTTACTGGGTTTCCTATGTTAGTGAGAAGTCATTTTTACCTTGCTGCTTTTAGGACAGTGTGACATTAGGGCTTTAAAAGCTTAGTGCTCAATGGGTGGATGTGGCAGTGGCCTTAGGTCTTCTTGGCCTTCTTCTCTGAGTGTGAAGCCTCTACCTTTCCAGCTGAGACAAGGACGACTGGGGCTGGATAATTTTCAGCACTGCCAGACCCAAGGCAGAACCTCTGTCCCACAAGTGGGAGCTGAGTGGAAGAAAGAAGCCTTCATTTCTCAGCCTCACTCACCTGGAACTTAGCCTCAGCAATAGGTAGCTAAGGACTGCAAGGGAAATGGGGATGTCCTGCCCCTCCAGAGACAATAATTCTCTGAGGAACTGGGTGAGGAGCAAACCTCGTGTTCTTGGCTGCACTTCTCTGGGGTGGGTTTTCCATCTCCTTGAACTAGGAGGGGAGAGGGAGGGGGTGGGTCTTGGCACAAGTATTATAGATTGCCACTGTTCTTACTGAGGTTTAGTAAGTTTTCTTGAATAAATATTTCTTCATTTGCTGTATGACCTTAGGATCATTTCTAGGGCTTTTAATTTTTATTTTTATAAAAAATAATTTTTACCAGTTTTGCTAGGAAATGGATCTTCAGAACTACTCATGCTACTGTGCTTGGAAGTGGAATCTCATTTCTAAAGTGCATCTGCCTCCAGATGGGCTATTAGTCCCATTGTCCAAAGCCAGAGATGTCCTACATATGAAACACATTATCCAGAGGAATGGAATCACAGATTTCCTGTGCAACCTGCATGACACTGTTGCTTTATATGATTCCTTCTAGTTATGTATTATTGAATCTGGGAAGTCACAATGCAGGTGTTTCAAAATATAGATGACTTTTCAGAGAAAAAGCAGAGTTTGCTCGGAGCAGTTGGCAGCCTTCCTTGGGGGTGAGAAGTTGTGGGTGAATATGACTCTCAGTGACCTCTGGCTCACTAACCTCTGCCCCATCTCTGGTTCTGCCTCTTCAACTCCCATCTCTTTGCTGATGTTCACTCTAGAGGCTGGGGATCCATAATGCCTATGGCTCAAGGATGCTGTGGGGGGTGGATACTTCACACACAACTTATGAAAGCTCATCTTACAGTATCTTATTTAATTTTTTTAGGTTATGTCAAAATGTGGAGGATTAAAATCGCCCATGTGACAATGTCAAAGAGTTCCTGGTATTGAAATGGCTGCAATAGGAACACCAAGTCAAAAATGTTGCCAATATGTTCCACAGAGAGGATGTTTTTGGTGGCCTCTAGATTTGGGTGGGGAGGGATGAAGGTATGCATGCTGATGAGATGTTCTCTGAAGAGGATCAGTTTCAGGAAATTTAGGAAAGTCTGGAAGAAGAAACCGAGGCGTACATCACCAGCACCACACAAATCAGAGTTCACAAATGGCAAAGTTGGATGGCTTTTGAGAACTACATCCTCCAGGAATTCTCAATGATTTCTTGTAGTCCACAATAAATGTTGGAAGATGGTGGTATCTTAGCTCTTCTGTTAATAAAACCTTTTAATGTAACTTTTTACACATTTTAAATATTTCTAGGAGGGCTGGAAGAGGAGAACATAACATATAGCATGCAGTATTCCATAGAACTAGTTAATGTGGAGAGTTACTGAAAAAAATGTAATGAGTGAAATAGTATTACTTTTATTTATTTAATGCAAAAAAACCTACCCATCAGTTCCTCATCGAATTAGAATATACCTGATGTTACCCTCCTGAGAATTGTTGGATCCACTTAGAGGACTCAGGACTTGAGTTTGACACACACTGCTTTGGACCACCACACATCTAGACTCTCAGGAGGTCAGGTTTTCAGAAGGAGAAGATGAGGAGGCACAGGCATTGTATCACTCACTACTTTCTTTAATTCAAATGCATTCCATGTCTCCTTATGTTGGAAGCTTCAATGACATTTTATCAGCTTAAGTATGCATGGTCCCTTAGCTTTCTGGCAATAAACGGAGAGAAATATTTAGAAATAAGTGAGTACTTTCTTGGAAATTCTACTTGTATATGATGGAGTAGGTAGATGAAGAGAATTACGCTGGATTCCTGTAGCTAGAGTAGAGATGCATTATCATTTGTTTGGAGATTCTAGTTCTTCTCAAACATAGTCCATATATTGAAATAAAATCACTTCCAGTTGATTGGCTAATATATACATATATACATGTCTATGTATACATATACAAGCATACACAAATACATATGCAAATATGTGTGCATGTCTGTATGCTAATGAAACGCCAACAGTTTCTAAGTGACTACTAGTTAATTCATAGCTCAAATATTGCTGTCACCCTTTTTATGTTTTGTAACGCTTAGTAACCACGTGATAGGTACTGTATACAGAAAGGTTATGCAGCATGCTTCATTCTGTAGTTGTGATAGTGACTCAGTAAAGTTACAGGATGACAATGTGAGAATAATGAGAGCTGAAAATGCTGCAGTCCGTTCAAAGCACGATTGTCAAACTGGAATGTCTTGAGTTGGTGTGTCGTTCTTTAAAATTTTAGGAAAATGTTAGGAATCATTTTAATGATTAATTCATGGTAAAGTAGCAAACATTCTCCTATTCCTGGTTCTCTCAAAGGTCATTTGTCAATCTATTTTTATTTTAAAATAATGTGTGTGCAGCATATACTTCATTAGGAAGGACATTCAGAGAGGTTTCTAGATGAGAATAAAATGAATTCAGGCACTTATTCAGAATGAGGCCAGATGTTTTCCCAGGAGTCTTGCATTCCTAACCACAAGCCAGTGTCTGCCAGATTTGAGTGTTAGGTCTCAAAAACTAAACACCCTGGGCTTAATGCAAATTAAATTAGAATGAGAAAAGTAATTATCCAGGACTTACAACGGCCAAGTAAAGAAATGAGATGACTGCCCTTCATACAAGGAGGTGCTGCTGATCTGCTATTAACAAGGTAAGTTCCCTGAGATATTTTTCCTGGGTTGTGGTCACAAGGGACAGTTCTGAGCTAGCCATGTCTTCTCAGGCTTCCCGTTCCCTTTTTCCTAAAGGTACACTTGAGAAAACAGCTGGATGGGCTTAAGGAATAACTTCCTCTACAAAAACTGCCTAACAGGAGATGTGGCTTAGTGCATCTACAAAAATAAGCATTGGCCTATGTGCTGAAAATAGTTCTGCTAGGTGGGAGGGCAGGTGGAGGCCACGCTGATAAAATGTAGGGCAATCTTGGTCAAACAAATCATGTATTGGGCCGAAAACATTTTCTGCTTCTGACTTTTTTGTTTGTTTGTTTCCATAGGAATTTGGCAGGGAAGGGAGACTGAGGAGAGGGAAGCTGAAGATTTAGTGCATTTGCTTAATGTTGATCATTTATTTATCAGAGCAAGTACTGATCTCACATCCTGAAGATTTACTGCACAGTTGAACAGGGTGGAGGAGACTCAAGCGCGTTCTGGTGGGAACCCATCATAATGCTGAAATCTGAGGCTGGATCTAATTCCCATGTAAATCAAGCTTGCTCTGGATGTTGCTTTTTGTGCAGTGGGGGACATGGTTTTGTTTGGGTTATATTTGAACCGCACTGTATCATAATAAAAAGCCAGAATTAAACTTCATCTGCAAGAAGGCATTCATTCTCAGACTCAGGTATAGAATTTTAGAGCTGGAAAAGATATCTGGTTTGAGTGCCTGATTTTATAAATAGAAAACTAAGGGACTTGCCCAAGGTCACACAGCCATGAGCATCCCTCCCCAGATAACACAATAGCTTTTAGTACCTTGGGAGACATTATCTTTTAGGCAGACTCTGAAAAGTATCCATTTTGAAAGAGCTTAGCTTTTTTTTTGGCTTTAATCCTCACTTGAACAGTTTCTCTAATGCCTGTTTTTTTCTCTAACAACCACGAACACATCAATCAGATTTCTTGAATCTTTTATCCCTGCACAACACGCTAGGCACATTGTAGCAATTACAAATCTCAAAGGATACAGCTACAGGACTAATTTTCTGATAGTATAAAACATGATATAATTTTCAAACATGACATACAAACCATCTGAGTTTGTTGTGGGAGGTATACACGCCTCGAATGTAAATTTATACTTCAATAGTTAAGGATCCATCAGAAAATGCAATTGCATATGTTTATATGTTTATATTCCTCCTTTGGAATCTTCCACTCTTCTCAGTTCTTATGAACTTGAGCACAGTAGAATTTGGTGAGAACCTCTGCTCAATTTGTTGTATATTAAATAAGTGTTTATGAACTGTTTGCTATGCACCTGACCCTCAATTTTACCATATGAGATTGCTAAGACTCAAGGCCGAAATGAACGGAGTGTGTTTTCCAGAGGAACCAAATTTTAGAGCAGGAAGGGACATTCAAGATCATGAGGCCACTCATGCAAGATGCAGAAATGGGACCAGATTGTTAGCATTCAGACTGCATTCCATTCCATCATACCTGTGTCTCCCTTCAGTTCATGTCTTCTTATAGGAGAAAATTATTTCATGAGTGATCATTTAAATGACAGGTTTAGGACAGGTTCTATTGACTTGGGCAAAAGGCATCTTGTTCTTGATAAGTTCACATTTAAATATGTTTTGTAGGATTGTTTTCAAAACTAAAGACCTACTTTCTTATAAAATTGAAAAAGATAATAATTTGAATCAACTTGGTTATAGGAAGACAGCAATAGCATCTTGTAAATATATTTCTAAAGAGGATGGAGAAATAGAGAATCATCCGTGTGAGCACGTTTCACTGAGAAAATGAAATTTAGGTCGTGACCCTTCAGGTCTTGCCACGTGGGCTTGATTGCTGAACGTACATGGAAAAGCCTGTTAGCATGGGAGGAGACATACTTGACATCTGACTTAGCCCTTATTTCATAGATAAGAACAGGGAGTCCCATATGAGTTGTGACTTACCCAAGATCACATGGCCATTTAGTGGCAAAGCACATTGTTTCAAACCTCTGATGTCCATTCAACTGTTAGCTCATGTACTGTGCCCCCACCGCAGTCAAATATTCCAACAATCTTAAAAATACGAGCTACCTGAACATGGTCTTGACCATTTTGGTCTGAATCAAAGGAGCTCTCTAATAGTCCTGATGTTAGAGGGTGAATTTGAAACTTGCAATCTCTGGGTGCCTCCTTCAAGCTCCAGATCATTGTTTCTTGTCAGACTGCCTTTACTGAGAAACTCAAACTTTTAAGTAATATTGACTGCATTTAATTGTTCTTTAGAATTCAGTCAGATTCCTCCGTAGAGAATGTGAATCCCAGCAGGTATCTTGACCAAACTACAATCTTCGCCTAATCTAAGCTTTCATTTAAAGTTTTTCTATAAAATATGAATTTGTGAATGGGAGTTGATGGCTGGAGGCTGGGGAGTTTCAGGATATTGAATGAGCTGTCACATTACCATAACCTGATTTAGATTCCCCAGAAGGCAATTGTGACTGGAATTTTCTGGGCTGAAATGATGATGGGAGAGTTTTACGTAGAGAGGTTATGACAGACTCAGCCTGAGGAGTGACTGTAAGGGGAACGAATTGTGACTGGAGGTGAAATTCAGGGGTATATAAAGGAATGCTTTGGGGCAGGGGCTACATTATGGGGAAAAAGGAAGAGTTAAATTTGGAATTTTGAGGGCATAGAAAATTTTGGGATCAGAATTACTTGTAGTGAGTGGATGTGTTGAATCATAAATGATGAATTTTAAAAAATACAGTCACACATCAGTCATTGCAGTAAAGTAGCTGAGGTTTTTTAAAAACAATGATACCATTCTAGAACTTTTTTAGAAGCAAAAGCTTAAATCTCCAATGCTACTGTCAATCTTTGGTCTACACTTAAAAATTCCAAATTAAGGGAAGAACTAATTAGTGGTAGATCTCTTGGAACTGAATTATCTCAGGCAGCAGCTCAAGAATCTTTCTTGTTCATAGGGAAATTCTTGCAGGGAATTCGTGATCTCGCTTGCTTTAATCTACTCCTGCTGGTTGTAAGGAGTGCAACAACGATGTTCCTTAGTATTTACTTGCTCTGCTGCCCCCAAGGTCACTCATTCTGTTTCGCAAACGTGGCTTTGGCTCAGGGCTGCCTCACTGTGTCCTCTTGATGGGGCAAATGAGATCTAGAGAAGCCAAACTTCCCTGAGGTCTCAAGCCCACTAGGCCTGGAGTAAACAGCTAATGGTATGTGAGGGCTTACACTATGCCCAGTGCTTTTACATGTATTAACCAATTGAGGTCTCAGGATTCCTCATTTGCCACCCCCACTCTGAAATGAGGAAAGTTTAAAAACTTGCCCCAGGCCACTCTGGTAGGCTATGTGGTGGATCTGAGAGTTGAAGCCAAGCAGTCTTTTTTTTTTTTTTTTTTTTTAATTGTGGCAAGAACATTTAACATGAGATTTACCCTCTTAACAAAGTTGTAAGTGTAAGATACAATATTGTTAGCTATAGGCACGATGTTGTACGGCAAACTTCTAAGACTTAATTAGCTTACATGACTAGAAATTCATACCCATTGAAGAGCAACTCCTCATTCCCCCTTCCCTAAGCCCATGGTACCACTATTCTAGTCTCTGCTTCCATGTGTTAGAATATTTTAGATTGACTATATGTGGAATCATGCAGTATTTGTCCTTCTGTGCCTGGCTTGTTTCACTTAGCGTAGTGTCTTCTAGGTTTATGTATGTTGTTGTATATGACAGGATTTCCCCCTATCAAGCTCAGTCATATCCCATTATATGTATATGCCACTGTTGCCTTATTCAATCCTCTGTCCTGGGCGTTAGCAGTGTGATTTCACAGCTCTGAATTACATCCAGTACCAGGTTTCCTGAATCCTTTCACCTGCACCTAGTTCTGTTTCTTCAAGAACTTTCAGATAGGAAATCGCTTCCCTTGCCTTCAGAAATGGGAATAATTGTTCAAATCACATTTGTCTTATTTTCCCACATTTACATCATGCCCTGGAATTACTAATTTCATTGTAGGGATTTCCTTATTAATAAGTAAGTTTTCTGAGCTGTTCCCTTGAGTAGCTGAATTTACAGAAGATCTGCCAGTAACCAATGGTCAGGCTTCTCCCCTTAGATTGAAAACTCAAGACTAAACCAAAGATTGGTGATAGAAATGGTGGGGGTGGGGGAGAGTTTAAGCTTTTGCTCCTAGAAAGTTCTAAAATGGAGTTGTTTCATTAACACCTCAACTACCTGATGCATGTGACTGTACTTTTTAACTCACAGATTTTTATTTAATGCACCCTCCACATGATCTCGGAATCCTGAAATTACCTATCTGCTCATATTTCCAAGCTCAGCTCCCCATTATTGGTTCTAGAATTAGTCCATTCTTCTCATCTCTACAGTCAAAAGAAACTCTTGGAAGAGTAAAGACTAAAAAACAAAAAAGGGAGTACAAATACCGGAAGATACTAAACAAATTTATGTCCCTACTTGTCATTCTAAAGCAAATAAATTATGCCACACGTAGTTGCTTTTCATTGCCAGCCAGAGCCAGAGATAGCCCATGGTTTCCTCCGCAGTCTAATCTGAAAAATACATGCATATAACTATATTATTGAGTAAGATACAGAGATTAGATTTTATTCACTCACATTCATTTATTTGTTTGATACATTTACTAAATCTCTAGCCTGGCTTGTGCAGGACAGTTCCTGCTCAAAGAGCACAAGTCAACACCAACCACGATGCCTTGGAACAGGGAGAAAGATTTCAAATAAGAAGTTATCTCTACAGTTTTTATTAATTTACTTTTTTAGATGGGGGAAAAAGTATGATTTCCTCAACTTACGAGCAATTGCATGCCAATAGCTTATTTAAAAATTGGCTATTTTGAGCCCAGCACATATTTTCTTCCACAGAAACAATGGCACACATGTTCACTAGCCTCGCCAGGTGGGATCACAGAAATGGGACCTGGGCAACATTGTTATGCTAGTATTGTTGCCTCCACTTTTGAGTCCTAGTCGCAGTGAAGAGGAGGGAAGTAAGAAACCCAAAAGGAGAAGGGTAAGAAAGAGGATGGAGTGGAGCCTGCCGTGTTGGAGGTAACATGGTCTGACCTTGACCCTGGGCAAGTCTCTTTATCTTTCTAAGCCTCAGTTTTCTTATCTGTGAAAGAGATATTACCTAATCCTCAAAAGCATGGAATATCAGCCAAAGTGTCTGGTCCCTCCTTTCCTGGGTTTGAGGGTAGCTCCAGGAAGCAGCTGGAAATAGGAAATTGACATTCTTAAAAGATTTCTGCAACTTCTTCATTTTTCAGTGTTTCTGGACTTCTCCATCTACATTAACCAAAATTAGCCCATTCCCTAAAATTATCTTTCACCAAAATTACCTACCTACCCTTTCCAGCTTTTCAAAACTCTGAGTAACTCAGGATTGTTGGTCTCAGCTGGGTGTCAGGAGGAAAGCAATCTGATTGAACCAACCCACACAAGGGCATGCAGCACTTGACAGTCTCTGAACTCTCCTAGAGTTAGTTGCATTTTGGGGGGGAAGAAAAGCCTTCTGCTTATTATCCAAAAAGCATGTCCCAGTGATGTGATTTTAGCCAGCGTGCCAAAGTGTAGTCAAAACTTCAGGCACAGTGGGGGGAAGATATTTTTGGGCTGGGGAAGGTCAGCTCGTTCTGTGCATCTGTCCCTGGCCAGCTCCATGCTGCCTTGCCTTTTTCACAGTACCTTTCCTTTCTTTACTTCTGAACCTCCAATTCCTCTTATGCTTTTTGCCTACCCAGAATGGCTTTTTTTGGCAGCCACCCCAGGGAACCCTGAGGTGAGGAGATGATGGGAGGAAGGGGCATTTGCACATGCTGTTCATTTTTCTGAGTCATTTCTAGGTTGGGGTTGTTTCTACTAGCATTTCGGATACTCTTTATAATGCTGTGATAATGGCTGTGTGGTTGTTTAGATGTGAGTCTCGATAGAAATATTCATTGGCAGTGAATTCTATAAATTATTGGAACTTCTGAAGATTCTCCAGTGGCCTTAGAAGTAAGTTTTGTAAGAGTGATTGTCTCACAAATATTTTTACCAGACTGCAAACCTTTCGTGTTTGAAATTGGTATAGGTCTTGGAGACTTATTTTGTCTTCTTCCTTAAATTTAAATACAAGAAAACCAAATCCCAGAAAGGTAAACATGAACAGCCTCTATAGTTACTCTTGTTCTCATTTCGAGAACAGATGTGGGGTGAAAGTGATGAAGTTGGTCCATATTGTCCATACCAACTTGAAAGCACGTTCCTCCCCAGACGTTAAGCTTAAAAAAAAAAAAAAAAAAAAGATTGGTGGGTCAAGGAAATCAGAGGGCTAATTAAATGGCAAGTTGTCTGAGGTTTGAGGCAAGGCATCAGGAAGGGAAACCCCCACATCTGCATGTCCAGAGCTGTTAGCGGAAGGTCATGAGAATATCACTAAACTCCTTGCACACAGTAGCTGTATTAGTTTGTTTTCATGCTGCTGATAAAGACATACCTGAGACTGGGTAATTTATAAAGAAAAAGAGGTTTAATGGACTCACAGTTCCACATAGTTGGGGAGGTCTCATAATCAGGGCGGAAGGCAAAAGGCATGTCTTACATGGCAGCAGACAAGAGAGAATGAGAACCAAGCAAAAGGGGTTTCCCCTTATAAAACCATCAGATCTCGTGAGACTTACTACCATGAGAACAGTATGGGGGAAACTGCCCCCATGATTCCATTACCTTCTCCACCAGGTCCCTCCCACAATACATGGGAATTATGGGAGCTATAATTCAAGATGAGATTTGGGTGGGGACACAGCCAACCCATATCAGTAGCAGTGGCTGGAAGATGTTGAAATGGCACTGAAGGAATCGTTCTGGGAGCTCAGCCTGTCTCTCACAGGGTTACTGCCTAACACCACACCATTTTGCTGCCTGACATTCCCTCTTCATTTGCTAATTTAGAAAATTGCAATTTGTTAAAAAGAGCTGAAAATACTTCACTTTCAACCTCACAGAGTGAATGGGGGTATCAAACAAGGTCATCTATGTGAAAATATTTTAGAAACCGAGAGTGCAGACCAGTGCAAACTGTTCTCACCATGCTGACCATTTTATACATGGCTTTTTCACTCCATCTTTTCTCCATCAGAATTGATTAAACTCTTTTCTTCAGGCCGGTGTAATTCTCAGGATGTCAATCCACTAGTAGCGGTCCTTTTTTTTTTTTTTTTTTTTTATGGCTGGGACTTAAATGCACTGCCGGGGGAGTGCGGAGGTCAGAATCAAAGGTTAGCAGATTTCCAGTTATCACTGCTCCTTCACATTCCTCTGAAAAGTGCAGGACATTGGGCAAATGCTCTTGTGCCTGCTGGGGATATCTGACCCTGAAAATAGTGAAAAAACTAAATTAAGATTTTTTTTTTATTGTGCCTCTAGCAAAAACAGTTACCAAACCAGTCAAGTGTTGGTGTGACTGGCACCTGCAATGGTAATTGGGATTCTAGGAAAGTTCTTAGAACATTTGCCTTCTTTTAAATAAAATGTTTTAATTATACTTCATGATTCCTGATCTTCCACAGGGAAAAAAAATTCATTTTTCTTGGTGAGTCCTTGAACCTCCACTTCTCTCTTACTTGGCATTTTGAATTTAGTCAAATATTAATCATTGCAAAGAAATTCAGGAGGAACAAACTCATTTTCACTGCTGTGGCCTTCACTGTAACAGTTCTTGACCTGTGCTGTCCAAATTTCATGTTATAAATGATGATTTCCACATTATTTGAAAAGTATATATATGTATGACCCAGTCAATTCTGAAAACTACCCAAGAATGTATCTTCATGGCTATAGCTTTTTTTGGGAATATGCTCAGTTTTTAAATTTTACTACTACTCCTATTATATTAAATACATGCTAGATTTGACTTCCTTATGATTCATTTTAAAATTACCCAATTAAATAACAGACATTGCATTAATTTTATTTTCTAAAGTATGTGAGTTAAGAAACTTAAAAACTAATCACCATTTGTCTAATATTTTGCTTAAATCTATTTCAAGGCTTTATAGAAGTAATTCACAATGTTTCCATTGACCTTGATGATGCATATTGCAAAAATCTATCCACTTATAAATATTTTTAACAATTCACAGAACAAGAATCTTCTTGTGGATTTTCCAGTCCAATACTAGGTGGGATGGAGCAAGGGATAGTGTATATCATAGAGGAGGTATCAGCTGCTGGAAACAGAATCCAGGCAAGGACAAGGCAAGGGTGAAGAGCATACAGCAGCTGGGACCCAGATAGAGGGGAAGAGACTGCGGGATATGAGTGACATGCATCAGGGAAGCAAAAATAGACTAATCACATTAAGGAGGGAAGTGGGTCAAGACCCCTGTGATCACATCACACCACTGGAGGTGTTTTTAACCCAGCTTCAGCCATAGTGCAACTTTAATGAATGCTATGGGGCTTCTTCCCGAACATGTACAATTTACTTGCCGTTTGTGGATATTCATGGTTTTTTGATGGTGATCTGCAAACCACTAAGTATTCATAACCCCCCAACATGAAAACTGTTATTTTTATGCAAGATCTTTTTTACTTAGTTAATTGTGTTCATTCTAATAATGCTATAAAGAAGTACCTGCAACTGGGTAATTTATAAAGAAAAGAGATTTAATTGTCTGGTTATGCAAGCTGTGCAGGAAGCATTGTGGCTTCTGGGGAGGCCTCAGGAAACTTTTGATTGTGGTGGAAGGTGAAGGGGAAGCAGGCACGTCTTACATGGCTGGAGCAGGAAGAAGAGACAGAGTGGGGAGGGGCTACACACTTGTAAACAATCAGATCTGGTGATAACTCACCCTTGCCATGACAACATCATGGGGGACAGTGTTAAACCAGGAGAAACGGCCCCCATGATTCAATCACCTCCCACCAGGCCCCACCTCCAACATTGGGGATTACAATTTGACATGAGAGTTCCGTGGAGACACAGATCCAAATGATATCAGTAATCTACATCTTACTGCATGGCCAATGTTGAAGGCTGATTAGCCTATACTGGATAGATCCAATCCTTAAGATAAATCAGGCACATTCCAAGGCTTCTGCGTCCACTAGAGACTTCTATAACCTCTTGCTATTCCTTTCACTTATCTGAAAAACCCAAAACAAAACAAAAACAAAATAAAACAAAACTTAACAACCCAGACAGGGAAAAAGACTGATAGTTTTCTAAGGCTGCTCAGTTGCAAACCCTTCTTCTTCTTTTTTTTTTTTTTGACAGATTCTTGCTCTGCTGCCCAGGCTGCAGTGCAGTGGCATGATCTCGGCTCATTGCAACCTCCACCTCCCAGGTCAAGTGATTCTCCCACCTCAGCCTCCTGAGTAGCTGGGATTACAGGTGCGCACCACCACGCCCGGTTAATTTTTGTATTTTTAGTAAAGACAGACAAACCCTTCTTTTTGAGCCTCCATTAGCAATGTAAAAAGTGAGTGTTAGGAACATGAGTGGAATTTTGAGGATATTTTCTGTTTTGTGTTATTCAGCCTGATGTGGTGCTGTTGCAGAGACCTTCATATACATTCTGGGCATTCACATGTTGCTCTACATCCAGGCCTCAAAGACCTCAAAGTAGGTCTTCAATAACCTACATAAGCTGTGTTTTGTGATTATTCAGCCCTGGACTGCAGGAGGCCTCTCAATATGAAGGTGACAGGGCCAATATTTTGGATCTACACTTTGGTCAGATACTAGCTTTCCTATAGTCTATATTCACTTAAATAAAGCAGGAAAATGAATAATTTATAAAAAATAATTTAAATCAAGCATGCTCTTTCACCTGAGATACTTCAACATAATTAAGTGAGTAGCTTAATTTTATTCAAATATTTTTACCATCTCACATACGGGCTTTTTAAAAATAGCTCATTGTATGCAATGCAGTTAAGATAATAATTATGTTATTTTTTTCCCTTCTGAAGTTAGAGAATGTTCATTTTGAATTCATTTCTTTAAAATTGTGACATTTACATTGAAAAGAAACTGATATTTGTGTTTATGCATCACAGTATTTTTATTAATTGTATATGCAAGTAACATCTTTTTTTATTTTATGCTTATTATACTTTAAGTTTTAAGGTACATGTGCACAATGTGAGGGTTAGTTACATATGTATACATGTGCCATGCTGGTGTGCTGCACCCATTAACTCATCATTTAGCATTAGGTATATCTCCTAATGCTATCTCTCTCCCCTCCCCTCACCCCACAACAGTCCCCTGAGTGTGATGTTCCCCTTCCTGTGTCCATGTGTTCTCATTGTTCAATTCCCACCTATGAGTGAGAACATGTGGTGTTTGGTTTTTTGTCCTTGCGATAGTTTACTGAGAACGATGATTTCCAATTTCATCCATGTCCCTACAAAAGACATGAACTCATCATTTTTTATGCCTGCATAGTATTCCATGGTGTATATGTGCCACATTTTCTTAATCCAGTCTATCATTGTTGGACATTTGGGTTGGTTCCAAGTCTTTGCTATTGTGAATAGTGCCACAATAAACATACATGTGCATGTGTCTTTATAGCAGCATGATTTATAGTCCTTTGGGTATATACCCAGTAATGGGATGACTGGGTCAAATGGTATTCCTAGTTCTAGATCCCTGAGGAATCGCCACACTGACTTCCACAAGGGTTGAACTAGTTTACAGTCCCACTGACAGTGTAAAAGTGTTCCTATTTCTCCACATCCTCTCCAGCACCTGTTGTTTCCTGACTTTTTAATGATCGCCATTCTAACTGGTGTGAGATGTATCTCATTGTGGTTTTGATTTGCATTTCTCTGATGGCCAGTGATGGTGAGCATTTTTTCATGTGTTTTTTGGCTGCATAAATGTCTTCTTTTGAGCAAGTAACATCTTTTAAAGAATTTTCAAAGATATAGGCCAGGTGCGGTGGCTCACACCTGTAATCTCAGCACTTCGGGAGGCTGAGGCGGCAGATCACCTAAGGTCAGGAGTTCAAGACCAGCCTGGCCAACATGATGAAACCCTGTGTGTACTAAAAATATAACAAAATTAGCTGGGCGTGGTGGTGTGTGCCCGTAATCCCAGCTACTCAAGAGGTTGAGGCAGGAGAATTGCTTGAACCCGGGAGGCAGAGGTTGCAGTGAGCTGAGATCACATCACTGCACTGCAGCCTGGGCAACAAGAGTGAAAACTTCATTTCAAAAACAAAAAAGTTTTAAAAAAGACAAACCAACATCTCTTAGGGACCTCTAGATTTCATGTGATACTCTACAGTATCCACCTGAGTAAGAGGGCATTTTGTTTTTCTTAATTATCTCCCTCAAAAAGCATGATCACCCCAGTATCCAACCCTGTGCCTACCTCATCCCATAACCCATGTTCTTGTTATTATTCTTCTACTGTCAAATAAATTGGTCATTGTGTTCCTTATTTAAAACTTCATGTGCCAAGTTTCAGTCTATTTGGAACTAGGAAAAGGTTTTCCTTCTGCCGAGTTGTGGTAATTTTACCAGGCAACCTTCTGTGCAAAAGTCCTTTTTTGGAATCAGAGTTCCAAGTTCTGCTCTAGAAATAGACCCACTGAGTTCAGGTCCTGCTCTATTTCTTAGAAATCATGTAAATTATTTAATTCCATTAAACTCTCCTTCCCACATCTGGATTAAGTGAGATAATGCATGAACATTTAATAGATGCAAATACTCAAAAAACAGAACCTAACACAATTATATTCGTTGAACAATTATTTACTTAGTTTAGGCTTTGTATCATTGTTAATCTCACTTATCCATGCCTTTTGGGGAACAGACATTTCTTTTTCCTTTTCTAAATAATCACTCACAGTATTTGTCGGGACTGGCTAGGATAAGCCCCAAATCCCCTCAAATTTCTGTGGTTTAGCAAAATCAACAAAGAGCCCTGAGCAGGTTGGCAGGGAGACTCCATCAGAAGTCTAAGTGGATGTGGGCTCCACTCCCTCATCCTTGGGAGTACATGTTGTCCTCAGTTGAAGTGCCAGGGGAGCAGAGAACCCAGGCTCGCACATGGGCTTTTCATTGCCTACACTAGAAAGTGGCACCTGTCACCTTCCTTCCCATTTCATTGGCTCATACGAGTCACACAGTGTCACTCAGCAGCCCAGAGCTGAGAGCAGCATCCTTCGCATGCCCGGGAGGAAAGCTGGTGAGATAGCCTAGGCAACGTCTCCCTCAAATCCCTTGAATAACACCTATCTTCTCAATCCTGCTTTTCTGTATTATTTTTGTCTTATTCTGTGTGTGTGTTTTATTGTAAACTACTTCAAGTCTTTTTCATGAAAAGAGCCTGTGGGAAACAACCTCCTGAGATTTTACGGGGAAGTTGGCTTTGTTTACCATTTTGCCATTTCTACTTCATATCATTATATTATTTGAGGATACTTTCTCTGACACGTGGAGTCTACTGTGTTTTATTAGACACAACATATCTATTGTGTTTTGTTAGATGCAAATGACTTATGCCTTGAGAATTTAACCATCTTCCAGAACTGTTCCACCAAAAACTCATCCTCAGATTTCCTAGAGTTAATAGTAATGGTTTACATTCTTTGTAAAAGTGAATACTTTCTGAGCCTAAAAACCTAATGGAAAAAGATTAATCTCCATGTAGCAATGGTGATAATGCATTGTCATAAAACCAGTAGACTCAACGTTCATGTAATCAGCAAAATCCAACCTATTTTAGTTGTGGATAGGCACCATGAGAAACAAACAAGCTTATAAAACCCCCAAAGAGCATTGATTGTAAAGCATGCACTTGAACAACACCAACACCAACTAGGAAATCCTCGCAAGTTTATGGTCTTGAAAATACAAATAATGTGGTTCAGTTTGAAAAGAGATTCCAAACATCAAATGCTTCATCTATTTTCTTCTTTTTTTTGTTTTAAGGATGAATCTGTAAACATGTTCACGCTCAGCCTGTCTTATTATTTTTGCTTCCATGTGGTCAGAAACACAAGAGGAGTCTTATTTCTCAGGATATTTTGAAATTTAAGTTTCAAACCCTACTGTGAAACAGGCATGGTAGAAACAGACAAAAACAAAGAGCTTATTGTCATAATTTTTTTTTGGAAAACATGTAAGAATGATTGAATCATGTACTTGATGTAAATTTGGGTACTTAGGAGGTAAGAGCTATTCCAAGGCATTAGGCAGTGGGCAGCTGGCCATGGTCCCCTCACCTCCTGTGTCCGGGACTGCTGCTCCTTCCACAGAGAGGGTGCACATGCAGACAGGGCCGAGTCCTTTTGAGCCTGTCACGAGCAGCGTGAGGTTCTGTGCAAACACGCAGAAGCCCCTGGCTACTCCTTCTCCCTTACACACAAACATACAGCCTATTTACAGATCATGTGGATTTTGCCTCCAAAGCCCCACTTGTATTGCTCCTGTTCTTTCCATGGTCACCAGCCAAGTTCAAACCACCATCCTGACTTGCCCAAAAATGCCCGTACAGCATCCTGTTGACCAATTCAGTGACCCACTCTGGACCCCGCATCTATGTGGCCTCCACTCTGCAGTCTGAGAGATCGTGTAGAGACACTGCTCTCAGGGTGCCCCTGCCATGCTTATCCCCTGGGAGGTACTTCAGTCATTACCCCTTGCCCAGAGGATGAAGTCTCACATCCTCTACAGGGGCTTGCCAGGCCGTCCTCCTCTTCCACCACCTGCCTCTTCCACCTCCTCAGTGACCACTTTTGCTATGATTTTCTCCATCTCAGCTGGGCTTCCCCTTCTCACATAGGGAGGGTCCCTTCCATCTGGGCCCTTTAACGTGTGTGCTAGGGGAGAACAGAAAGGGAAGAGAAGGATGGGAGCAAGAAAACTGAGTAAAGATTCTCAGCTAGAGGCCACAGACAGTAAAATGAGCACATGAACACATCTACTCTTCCTCAGTTGACACAGATTGCCACAGAACTTACCTGCTTATTGAATAGGGTTTGACTGGGCAACTCCTATAGAAAATATTTATAATTTGGACTTTTTCTGTCTGGAACAGGGAATCTCTGCAGAAAGAGACCTTAATGACAGAAGGGAAAAATGATGACTGGGTTCCTGCTATAAATTCATGACCTGGTTTCATAAATCCTCCTCTTTATATAGGCACAACTGTGCATTTTTATTTTCAGATCAAGCCCTCAGTATCCTTTTCATTGTTTTTAAGGCATGCTAGTTCACACTACTATATACAAACCCTGAATTGTGAACTTTTCACTCACTAACCAATTCATTAAGACCTGGTCTCCTTAAAAAGTGACCATTATTAAAAAGAAGGCAAGAATTTTATTTGGAAATTGTGCAAATGGGATGATTAATTGGTTAGAAGTCAGGAATATGGAATTGGCCTTCAATTTGCATTTGCATGGCAAGCACATCATTTCTTGTATATATTTTATGTTTATTTGGGATGACTTTACAGGGAGCTGAAGGAGATTACTGGGAGACCCTTCACAAACATTGCTACATTTAGCAAAGTGGCTGGACATTCCCCATCTTGTGTATCACTGCCCTGATATCACTGTGACCTGTTTTATCATTGATGGCTGCAGCAGCCCATCTGGAGCAGCCACTGTGAGGATGCCAGCTGCAGCCTGGGCCATGCACTCCATGAAGCCACTGGGGGCCAGGAACAGGTGGAAGCCCTGCACCCTACTGAGTTGGTGGGGCAGGAGCCCCACACTCCCAGGCACAGCTCCAGCCACCCAGCCATGGTTCCAGACCCAGGCATCCTTGCGCTCTCAGGGGCCTGCGAAGACTCCTGCCCTGGCAGGCTTGGAAGTGCCTGTTCCCACTCCCTGGCCTCTCCTCATTCCTGGTGCCCACTCCAGTGTGGAGCAAAGTTGTGGTCAAGCCTGGGCACTGTCGTGACCTGGCTGGGTGTGCATGTGCCAAGGGCAGTGCTGACACACTAGCTGCCTGCTGCCCCAGACCCCTCTGAAACTTTGGGCACCAATGAGCTCAGGGAGGGAGGCCCAGAGGGCTGAGGATGGCTCTGCAAGGGCCTGCGGGCACTCCTTAGCATGGACAGCCTGGGCACTGCAGACAGCATGTTGATGGTAGCAGGAGGCAGACAGGTTCCTAGGTGGGAAGGGGCAGGTCCCCAGTGAATTCCCAGTTTCAGGCCAGGGATGGACTGAAGCCTGGGGGCTGGGCTGCCAGTTTCAGGTGAAGTCCATGACCCAGAGTGGGAACTTATGGTGCTTTTTCCAGCCCCAACCATGGCTACCCATGGACCAATCAGCATGCACTTCCTCCCTCCTGAGCCCATAAAAACCCTAGACTCAGCCAGACTCAGACACTCTCTGGGACGATCTGCCTGCCATAGAAACTACCCATTTTGGGCCTCCTCTACTCTCTTTGGGACAAACTGCCTGTGGATAGGAGCTACCCACTTCAGGCCTCCTCTCTGCTGAGAGGTGTTCTGTCTCTCAATAAGGCTCTTCTTTGCCTTACTCACCCTCTAGTAGTCCATGTAAACTCATTCTTCCTGGACATGAGACAAGAACTCAGGACCCACTGAATGGCTGGAGCGAAAGGAGGTGTAATGCTTTCCTGGACAGCTTGCTGAGCTGCGGGTGGTGACACACTCCCAGACTGTGGGAATGAAGAGCTGTGGCCCTTCTGGGAGTGCAGACCTCTAGGCTCCCTGAGCCAGGGCTGTGACACACTGTAACACCCTCTTTGGGGATCTGTGGTTCCTGGTGTCTCTGAGCTTTTGGGTGCCACTGCATTCCCATTGTCCAGACGCTGATGCCCACAGCAGAAGCCACATGTGGTACATCTGGTTCAGCCGCAGCCTCTCACTGAGCCAGTGCCTGTGCCGGTGCCTGGAGCTGCCTGCCATAACACAGCAGCCAACATATCTGGTTGTGTGCAGTGGCCAGACCCTGTGCTTGCTCACTCATACACCTTTTGCCACTCCATGCCTGGCTTGCCTTGGCAGGTGTGGGATCCAGGCAGGCAGCATTAGCTGAGCACAGCCGGCCGGGCTGAGTGGGCGGAATGAGCCCAGTGGGTGTGAGGAGAACTCAATCAGAGGTGCCACCAGCCACAGAGGTTTCCAGCTGATGAAGGGACACCTGAAGGATCCTGTGGCATTACTTACTTGTGCAGCATTGTTCTTCCTCTTTAGGAATGTGCTTGTCTCATATCCCTATGTGTGCTGTCAGCAACTCCAGGGAGGGGTGGTGCCTGACACCTGCCTATCTTAGCAACTACAACTGTATTTTATATCTGATCGAATCTCAGTAACTATTTTATGGAGAAAACCGTGGTGACTTTTCAATGTGTCCGCTCAGCAATAGCACTTGGTTAGTATTCCATGTGCTGGCTGGGTGTGTCAGAGTTGAAAAGAATCCCAAAGGGGGAATTTAAATCATGGTTTGTTTCTTCATTATCTCATTTTTGGCATGTAATTTTAGGTTTGAGGCCTTATTACAGAAGTCATGAGGATTAGTTTCAAATGATCATAACCACTAAGAGCCAGAGGGATCTTAGATAATTAGTCAAGTATACGGATTTGGAAATGGAGTACCTGAGAGGTGGAGCATTAATTTCAGGTCCCAAAGGTTGCTGGTGTCCAGGATGAGATGGAGAACCGGGATCTTGATAGCTTTCTTTTTGGTGCCCTTTACATGATACGGGAATCCTTTCATTTTAGTCCCAGCTGTCATTATAGCTTTCCCCTGGAGACAGCTAAAAATATAATTTCAGCTTTGATTATATTTTAAAAGTATACTAATTGAAACCCAGGCCACATGGCAAAGGCTGCAGAGGGGCAGGGACTTTTATTATCAGTCTGCAAATTCAAAGAACAGGATCCCATTCATTCTAATACTCCAAGAAACACAGTCATTGGAGTCCATCTGCCTCTAAACTGTAGGGAATAAGAAAAAAATATATTTTGAGGAAATGTCCCAGCTTTAAAACTTAATTAATTTTATTATTCATAATTAGTTTCATTATTTAAAAATTATGTTAGATTTTTAGTCTATTTGGCAATTAAGCTCTGAGATTTCTGTTTTACTTATTTGTAAACCAAAATGGTTCAATATGCCTTTCTTACCCGGGGCTTCTGACCTCAGCCTTGACATTCTCTGCAATAATATTCTCTGTATGAGAGTTGTAGACCATGACACCTGCCGAGTAAAATGTGCCTTTCTTTGGTTCTGAAATTATGTCAGTCCATTTCTTTTCAGTGTGAAAACAATTGGCAAATATGAAGCAAATTTAGAACTGAGAATTGTTCCCTCCTCAATTCTTTCATCAGATTTTATAGAAACATGTGAAGATGACATGAAATAGTAGTTGAATATGTTGATGTTATAACATGTGGCAAGCTTAACTTTAAAAATAAGAAATCCTCAGCACATGCATTTTGCTTTCTACAAACTCTGCTTAACCTTAGGCTGATCTTATTTTCTATGCTTCCTGTCTGTTTTTGCTACTCTAGTCAGAGCTCTAAGTTTTAGTCTCCCTGCAGGAAATCCACTAGAGTTCTTTCTGGAAGAATCATAGCAGGGGTATAAACATTGCTTTATGTTTCTTCTTTTCTGGGTTCAGTGGTTTCTTTCATACGCTCACCTCTTTGGGGACATTCAAGTGCTGGGCTAAATTTTCACTATTATTCAAAAAGAAAGATTTTTTTTTAATTGATAAAAGCCTAACTAGCCTTCAACACAATGAATTTTGCTAATTAAAAAGGCTGTGATTCCTAGTCAGTATTAACACCTGTCGAATACCAAAGAAACTTTTTAGTGTTAATTCAGGTGGTGACATATCAGTTGATTGCAGAAATATTCCCTGAGGCATAAACAAGAAGGCAAAAATTAATTATTACTTATTGGGTTTGTATTAATAATTACTCTAGTTTCTGTCAGCTTCAAATGAGAATCATATTCAAAATGTCCAGAAAAGAGCCTCAGTGGCTTTGGGGCATGATCTTGTAAGAGGATGTTTCTTTTCAACATCTATTATTTTTATTCATATTTAAAATTGTGCATATTACTTGCTTAAAGCACTGGCCTTTATATTTTCCAAGAGATAACATTCATAGGAAAAGTGAACAGGTGGTACAAATGACCTGATAACATTTTTAAGTCTGACATCTTTATGAGCATTTCATCTAGATATTTATGTATTTATTTTATTTATTTATTTATAGCTCTCCTTATTTCACAAAATATTTGCTTAATAATTATTTCATTATGTAATAAAAAAGGATGACATATGACCTATGTTTTAAGCTCAAACATTTTTAAGGAAGAAAAATCTATACCTGCTATCATGTTAGGTAAAACCCATCCAGTACTTATGAAAATAAAAAATTATTAGGCACAGCCATTGTGACGGTTTGGAACACATCTTTGAATTTTTTGCATACCACTTTCAAAATATGGAGTCCAATTCTCCTTTCCTAATGTGAACTGAACTTAGGGATTTGCTTCTAATGAATAGAAAATCGTGGAAGTGATATTGGGCCACCTCTGGGCTAGGTTAGCAAAGGTGACACAGCTCTGCCGGTCTCCTGCTCTCATGGGTAAACATGCCTCAGGAGCCCTGAGACAGTATACTAGAGGGACTGCCACCCTGAAAACACAGTGCTGGAGAGAGATTCCAGGCAGAGACATAGAGACACAGAAAGAGGTGCCCAAGGATCTCAGCTGTCCAGCCCCTGTTATTTGAGTCATTCCAGCCCTGGCACCAGAGAGATGAGAGGAGAAACCTGACAATATCCCCAGCCTGAGCCATCAGCAGACTCCATCCTCCTGAGTGCCCCTGAATCAGCATCACCGCTGAACACTCTGGAAGACCTACAGAAACTGAGAGATGGTAAATGATGGTTGTTGTTTTAAGCCACCAAGTTTTGGATGATTTGTTAAGCAGCTTAGACACCTAGAAAAACTATCACTACTGAGTTGGATAATTGCAGAGGGTTTTAAAGGCCAAAGTCATGAATGCTTCTACCCTGGCAAGGTCAAGTCATCAGGAAATTGTCTTTTAAACTCCACAGATCTTCAATGCCCCTTTGCTGGGGCTAGAGAATAATCTGATATGTATCTGATAGAGCCTCTTCAAAGCCTCTGTCAACAACTGTTGGCTGGGTCTGGGTCAACCCTGGCCTGGTTTAATTTCAGTCAACTACAGCTACTCACCTTCTGTTTCAGGTCCTGGCCCATACTGATCTTTTGATCAGTGACTCTGTGTGTGTATCTGTGTGTGTGTGTGTGTGTGTGTGTGTGTATTGTGTGTGTCTTTCCATTTTATCTGAAGGGGCTAAATAATAGTGCTGTGGTTGCTTTATATACCAAAATAATTCCTAGGAAGAGAATATTGGTTGTCAGTTGAGCTTTAAAACAGATGTGAGAGAACACTGAGGAAAGGAATGCATGAAACCAAAAGGCAAAAAACAAAAAACAAACAAACAAACAAACAAACAAAAAACAAAAAAAACTTGCCATTTTTCCCCATTATCCACATGAATTTTAAACTAAATTAAAAATGATATTTAAAAGTCTAAAGGCCTAACTGAAGCTTTAAATTAGACTGGTGGGAATTGTCACAATTACTCACGTAACTGTGCTGTAAACTAAGATTATAATAATTTTTTAAAACCTAATCTAATTGACATTTGTCACCAAACCTTATTCTCCAGGGGCAGGCTAGTCTGTGTTATGCTGCTTAATTTACTCTAAATTAAAAACAAAATCATATCCCCTGCAAATAAAATTATTTATAGTATGAGTAGAAACTGTTCTACTTCCTGAGTTGTGTAGAATTTCACTGCACAGTTTTGATGCCTCCTGGGGAAAGATCCACAGAGCATCAAGGCAGAAATCCTTCCTAGTCACAACCTCCCCCTATCATCAGGGAATGCACGTGTTCAGGAATTAAGAAGAAAGAGCATCCAATCCCACCTCTGTCCTGGGTTGGTTCCCATGAGCAAGCAAATGTGCTGTATTAATGCCTATTAAAAATACATACATATTTATATATATAAACATATGAATATATTGATTAAGAAAATACTATGTTCCCAAATTGCAAAACAAAAATATTATCTATTTTATTTTTCTTATTTATTTTAAAATGTATTGTAGAAACAGGGCCTCCCTCTGTCACCAGGATGGAGTACAATGGCGTGATCTTAGCTCACTGCAGTCTTGAACTCTTGGGCTCAAGAGATTCTCTCACCTCAGCCTCCAAAAGTTCTGGGATGACAGGTGTGAACCAATGTGCCCAGCCTCAATTTTAGATAAAAAGGCTAATGAGTTTATTATAAACCACATATTTCATCAACACATTGGCAGGTTCTGCAAAGAGCTGTAAGGATGCACTGAATATTTGCCATTGTGGATGAGGCTGCTGGAGCATTGGGGATCCATTCAACATGCCAAAGTGTAGCTCAGGGAGTCACCTCCATGGAAAATGTGTGCTTTCCAAACGTGGCTACCAGGTCGTTGTGGAATTCCATCCAGAAGCACCTTGTTCTTCCATCGCCATCATTCTGGACAAGGCAGAATCCACATTCCCCATATTACTAACTTTAAAGCAGAAATGTTATGCCTTTGCCTATAATTGAAATTGTAGTCATTTTAAAATCAAATATTGCTAAAATTTGATGTTAGAGGGATAGATGATCAATAATTGGGTTGAAAGAATACTGTCTCTCATTAAGCAAAATGAAAATGTTTTCAGAGATTTGTGAAATGTTTTGCTATGAAGACTTTTCACTGAAAAGCACCCACTTTGTTTAAAGCAATAAGGCAACGTGCTGGATGAACGTAAAGAGGTTTTCAACACAGAATTTCACAATAAAAATGGTAAGAAATGCACACAAACCATGGAAATCAAGTGCTGTAAGAGTGTGTTTTATAAAAGTGGCTGAAGGAAATGCTTTGGACATTTCTATTAATTATAGCCAATGTTCATGGATCTGTATGCTGAGTATACACCTAGGCATTTGCATTTCATTATTTCTTTGAACTCTTTCAAAAGCCCTGAGGTCTTTATGATTATCTCCATTTCACAAATGATGGTACAGAGGAACAGGGAAAGCAAGTGATTTGCTGGCTGTCATAGAGCCATGTTGGGGAGCCAAGATTCAAAACCCAGGCAATTGCATTCCAGAACTGTATAGCGGTTGCACATTGGATGGATGGAGTCAAGTAATTCCTTCTATTGGACGCAGTGGTGGTGAGGATGGGGAAAAGATGAATGCAACAAAAATAAAACACAAGCAGGGAGGCTTTCCTCCAGGTAGTTTTCAGTTTTTCTTTTATATAGAGAGTAGGGGGAAATTCATCCTGCTTCTTCCTTGGAAATACAGACTCTGTGTATGAAGACATCTTTTATAATCCCAATTTAGCAACAGTCTCGAGCTGTTCTTAACTTGGGAAATGCTGTGTGGCTGACTCAAACTGACAGTGATGAACATATTTTGGCTGACACCTTACCAAAATTTGGGTTTATTTATTTCATTAATATTTTTCTTCAGGCAAAATATATTTGTCATGCCCTTTCTATTTATAACCTGGAAATGTTTCCTGTTTAGAGTCAGACTCTTTGTGACAGGCCACCAAGAAGCAGAAGACAGATGGTTTAGATGCCCCTTTGGCACAGTTTAAAGAATGCAATCTCTTTATAATGGGATGTAAGTCTGATTCGGGGTCGTGCTCCCTGTGTACACTTTGTGTTTTTTTGAATATGTCGGTTTGAGCAGAAGTTGCCTGTCTTCAAAAAGCAGGGTCCCTACTGTGTACCCCTCAGTCCTGAACGTGGCTCCGAATAGATAGGATGTGACCAAGCTGTCACATTAGATTCTTTTCCACTAATGGAGCTTCTCAAGGTCTGAGATGAAAGCTACAACCTAGCCCCAACCCAGAGGTCTGGGTTTCTGGTGTGTAGTTGTTCTGTTCTTTCTAATAACTCCCCTCATGGCCTGTCTTATTCAGAATCTTGTAAATGAGCCATGTGTTGTGATATATTTCTTCCATCAAGAAGATTCAAATACATTGTACGTCCAAAGATGAATCATGAATACACATACTTAAAAAAATTTTTTTTACAGGGTCTCTCTCTGTCACCCAGGCTGGAGTGTGGTGGTACGATCACAGCTCATTACAGCCTCGACTTCCTGGGCACAAACAATCCTCCCACCTCACCTCTTGAGTAGCTGGGACTATAAGTGCATGCTACCATGCCAGGCTAATCTTTTTTTGTATTTTTTGTAGAGACAGGGTTTTTGCCATGTTGTCCAGGCTGGTCTCAAACTCCTGGCCTTAAGAAATCCACCCACCTTGGCTTCCCAAAGTGCTAGGATTACAGGTGTGAGCTAAAAGTATTTCTTATTCAAAGCAGAGTTGCTGCTTAGCAACAAGCATGGGCTTGTGCTTCTTGGTGTGAGCATGTCCAAGCAGGAGGTAGATGCTGGTGGAGATTAGGTTAAGGAAAGAAAAGCATCATCATTTTTGAGAAGGAAAATCTCTCAAGAGGAAATTCTTTAGTGACTTCTTAGGAAAAGTTTAGATCCTGATGCCTCATGTGACAAATGTCAAATGCATCTCAATTACCTGGATAAATTAGCCAGAAGTATTTTGCACATCTGAAATCATTACCTCACTTTATCTTGTTTACAGGTAAATACTGACAATCACAGACCTAGAGTACTGCTTTTTCTTAAGAATGTCTTTTCCAACCCCTGGCACCAGTAGATGTCTTCCACCTTAGGACAGTCTTGAAAATTAGGGCCCGGTAATTATCATCTTTAGGGATGATGTAAGACCATATTATATGGAAGATTATATGAAGATTCACAGACTACTGAAAAGACAGGTATTCAGGGGCATTTCATGGAGTTCGAGAGGAGAAGGATAAAGGATAACCATCTTCAATGTATACGTTTGGGAAGGCAGTTTTGTGGGCACATTGCTTTATACCCATAGGCACTACACTTATTTCTCTGTTGCTGAAAATAACAGAACCACAGCATTGACTGCATGGGTATTGGGGGTATTTCAGTGTCTTGGTATATCACGAACCAGATAGGAACTTGTTAAGTTTGAAGGATGAGGTTGCTGGGATTTTGTGTGTGGGAGAAGGGGATGCTTCGTTCTATGGCTTTTGAGATAGAGATGGAAAAGAAACAGTCAGGGAGGAGAGTGAAGAGAGAAGAGTGAAGCCGCAGGGGCTCACGTGTAGGGGTCTCCAGAACTGAAGCCTGTGGTGACAGGTGGAGAAGAGAAAGGCATAGTCAGGTGTCAGAGCACTTAATTTCCTCATCAGCAGCTTAAAATTTGGTTTCGCACACTGGCTTTAGTGTGTGACACTATTCAGAGCTGAGATGGGGAGTGTCAACTTGACCTCTGCTAAACCTCTGAGGATGTGAGTGCTGTAGGGAAGAGAGCAGGTGAAATAAATTCCATATAACCAAGCAAACAGAGTAAATATCTCTCTCTCTCTCTCTCGCTCTGTCTCACACACACACACACAAACACACACACACACAATTCTCATTAACAAAATTATGGGGAAAAAACAACCTTTCTACCACAGTTACAAGGTCTCAAATTTGTAATCTGTAAATTCCTTTTTTTCAAAAAAGCACTAGCTTTTCTTCTGAGACCTTATCAGATGGCAGGCCGGTGCTACGTGTGTTAGGTACACATTCCTTTGTGTTCACATAAGTAACTCGTTGCATTTATGAAAGCAATGAATTAATCCTATTCTTGTAGGCCCAAGTGACCAGGCCTTCATATGGGAGAGGATCTCCTGCAGCGTCCAGAGGAGAAGGTGATTATGTCTCTCTAGGCTCATTGGACAAAATCAGTTAAATTGTGTTCCAAAAGCTGTATGGCTGCAGACACTGTGAACAGCAGGAAAGCCTTTTCACAGTTCAAGGAGCCTTGCTGCCTGAGATGAGAGCTGCCAGGGATGGCAAAGTATCAAGCACTTTTTTCTATGGCTACTTAGTATTGGATAAAAATTTGCCCACCAATCCATCTCACCCTGATGTTTCAATAAATAGCCCGTGTTTTAATAGTCACGTGGGAGGGTTGTGCTTTAAAAAGTTATAGTCTATCAGATTCTGCACTCTCTTTTGTATCCAAATGCACAAAAGGAAGGTTGAAATTCTAATAGAGAATGTTTTCAGTTAAAATCCATTCTCAATGATAAAATTAGGTAACCTTATTCTTTTCATAGACTATTTTTTTCTTCCACGATCACACAGGGATTTTCAAATATTTGTCTCGAATGTCAAGTTTAACTCTTTGGTGCTGTGTTAAGACACGACTGTAGCAATTAGAAAAGTGTTCAGATAACCACCTACAAGAAGACAAATGGCTCAGCCTTGAATTGAAAAGATTAAAGGACTATGCACATTTCATCTGAAAAGAATGGTTATTTAATGATGATTTTTATATACCATGCATGGTTGCTGCACAGAAATTGGCCAGTAAGTATTTCCCATCTTTATTTGAAAAGATAATAGGAAGAAATAGAATTAGGCAGCAGCACATAGGATTCAACTCAGGCTTAAGGAAGGACCTTGACAGGGGGATTAGTACAAATATGGGAGACAGACAGAATGTCTTCTCTAGTGGTTACACAGAGGTAGGTGAAGCTATTGTCCACTTGTCTTTTTAGATATGGTCTTGCCTGATGGCAATGAGATCAAATTCAAACATTTATTCAGGTTTCTGCTATTTTGTCTTATGCATTTTGGCATGTAAAGCTATTAAACAGAATACCAAAAAGCATTAGAGCATAGGGAGTAAACTGTCATCCAGAACAATTAAAAAAAATCCTTGAATATATGGCTGGTCTGAAACATTCTCTTCATTTTATAGGAGTCAGAGTAACCTCTGAGATAGAGGATATATGTCATTTTTATATTTTTATTTGAAATGAGTTTTTAAAGAAAAACTTAAAAATTGAGAGAAAAGATTAATTAATCAGTGTGATTGACTTCTTACAGCAAATAATATAAACTTACTTATGGTGATATTTATATAATAAATTTCGAAGTAGAATTTTTGGATAATAGCTTTTCTAACTGTAGTGGAATGCTTGGAATAAAACTTAAAGGTAACAAGAAACTAGATGAGACATTTATCCTTTTGTAAATAACTTTTTTTAAAGAACAGTTTTAAATTTGCAGAAAAATTGTGAGAACAGTACAGAGAGTGCCTATAGGCTCCACACCCAGTTTATCCTACGATTAATATTTACATTTGTTTGGTATATTTGTAACAATTAATGAACCAGTATTGATATAGTATTATTGTCTAAAGGACACACTTTATTAAATTTTCACAAGTTTTTGTCTAACATCTTTTTTTTCTGTTCTAAGATCCCATCCAGAATACAGTACATTTGGTCTCCTGCCTCCTTAGGAGTTCTTGGCTGTGAGTTTCTCAGACGACTTCCCTTGTTTTTGATAACCTTGACAAGTCTGAGGAGTACTAGTCAGGTATCTTGTAGAATGTCCCTCACATGGGGGTGCCTGCTGTTTTTTGTCATGATTAGCCTGGGGTTGTGGTTTCTTGGGAGGAAGACCATTGAAGTAACGTGCCATTTCCATCACTTCATTGAGAGCACATACAATCAACATGACTTACCGCTAGTGATGACAAACCTGATTGCCTGGCTGAGGTTGTTGTCAGTTTTCCCCTCTGCAAAATTACTCTTTTTCCCTCTCTCTTCCATACTGCACTCTTTGGAAGTTACAGTGCCCAGCCTACACTTCAGGAGTGGGAAGTTAGAATCCACCTCATGGAGGGCAGAGCACCTATGTAAATTGTCTGTAATTCTTCTGCATAGGAGACATTTCTTCTTTCTCATTTATTGATTGAATCACATATTTATATCACTCTGGATTCATAGATATTTATTTTGTGCTTTGGGCAATAATCCAATACTATTTTACTGACTTGTTGCTCAGGTGGTTCTAGCTTTGGTTATTGGGGCTGTTTAAGTTGATCCTGGTGCTTTTTTGACCTACCCCACCATTAGTTTTTTCTTTTCCACCTTTTAAGCTCAGGAGTACACGTGCAGGATGTGCAGGTTTGTTACATAGGTAAATGTGTGCCATGGTGGTTTGCTGCACAGATCGTCCCAGGTATTAAGCCCAGCATCCATTAGCTAGTTTTCTTGATCCTCTCCTTCCTCCCATGCTCCACCATCAGACAGGCCCAAGTGTGTGTTGTTCACACCCATGTGTCCATGTGTTCTCATCATTTAGCTCCCACTTATAAGTGAGAACATGTGGTATTTGGTTTTCCATTTCTGTGTTAGTTTGCTAAGGATAATGCACTCCAGCTGCATCCATGTCCCTGTAAAGGACATGATCTCATTCTTTTTATGGCTGCATAATATTCCATGGTGTATAGGTACCACGTTTTCTGTATCCAGTTTATCATTGATGGGCAGCTAGGTTTTTTTTTGTCTTTGCCATTGTGATACTGCAGTGATGAATATATGAGTTCATGTGTCTTTATGATAGAATGATTTATATTCCTTTGGGCATATACCCAGTCACAGGATTGCTGGGTCGAATGATATTTCTGCCTCTAGGTCTTTAAGGAATTGCCATATTGTCTTCCACAATGGCTGGACTAATTTATACTCCCACCCGCAGTGTAAAATTGTTCCTTTTCTTCAACAACCTCACCAGCATCTGTTGTTTTTTGATTATTTACTAATATGTGAAACGGTATCTCATTTTGGTTTTGATTTGCATTTCTCTAATGATAAGTGATGTTGAGCTTTTTTTCATGTTTGTTGGCCACATATGTGTCTTCTTTTGAGAAGTGTCTGTTGTTCGTGTCCTTTGCCCACTTTTTAATGGGGTTGTTTTTTTCTTGTAAATTTGTTTAAGTTCCTTACAGATACTGAATATTAGAACTTTGTCAGATGGGTAGTTTGCAAATATTTTCCTACATTCTGTAGGTTGTCTGTTTACTCTGTTGAAGTTTCTTTTGCTGTGCACAGGTTCTTTAGTTTAATTAGATACCATTTTTCAATTTTTGCTTTTGTTGCAATTGCTTTTGTCATCTTCATCATGACATCTTTGCCTGTGCCTGTGTCCTGAATAGTATTGCCTCAGTTTTATTCTAGGGTTTTTATAGCTTTGGACTTTATAGTTAAGTCTTCAATCCAAATTGAGTTGATTTTTGTATATAGTGTAAGGAAGAGGTCCAGTTTTAATTTTCTGCATATGGCTGGCCAGTTCTCCCAGCACCATTTATTAAATAGGAAATTCTTTCCCCATTGCTTGTTTTTGTCAGGTTTGTCAAAGATAAGGTGGTTGTAGGTGTGTGATCTTGTTACTCATTCACTATTCTGTTCCATTGGTCTGTGTGTCTGTTCTCATACCAGTACCATGCTGTTTTGGTTACTGTAGCCCTGTAGTACAGTTTGAAGTCGGGAAGCATGATGCTTCCAGCTTTGTTCTTTTTGCTTAGGATTGCCTTGGCTATTCGGGCTCTTTTTTGGTTCTATATAAATTTTACAATACATTTTTTCTAATACTGTGAAGAATGTCAATGATAGTTTAACGGGAATAGCACTGAATCTATAAATTTCTTTGAGCACTACGGCCATTTTCACGACATTGATTCTTCCTATCCATGAGCACGGATGTTTTTCCATTTGTTTGTGTCATCTCTAATTTATTTAAGCAGTTATTTATAGTCCTCTTTGAAGAGATCTTTCACTTCCCTTGTTAACTGTATTCTTAGGTATTTTATTCTTTTTGTGACAGTTGTTAGTGGGAGTTCATTCATGATTTGGCTCTTGGCTTGCCTGTTATTGTTGTATAGAAATGCTAGTGATTTTTGCACATTGATTTTGTATCCTGAGACTTTGCTGAACTTGTTTATCAGCTTAAGAAGCTTTTCAATTGAGATGATGGGGTTTTCTAAATATAGGATTATGTCATCTGCAAGCAAAGATAGTTTGACTTTCTCTCTTCCTGTTTGAATATCCTTTACTTCTTTCTCTTGCCTGATTGCCCTAGTCAGAACTTCCAATATTATGTTGAATAGGAGTGGTGAGAGAGGGCAACCTTGTCTTGCCAGTTTTCAAGGGGAATGCTTCCAGCTTTTGCCCATTCAGTATGATATTGGCTGTGAGTTTGTCATAGATGGCTCTTATTATTTTGAGGTATATTCCTTCAATACCTAGTTTATTAAGAGTTTTTAACAGGAAGTGATGTTGAATTTTATTGAAGGCCTTTTCTGCATCTATTGAGATAATTATGTGGGTTTTGCCCTTAGTTCTGTTTATGCGATGAATCACATTTATTGATTTGCATATTTTGAATAAGCCTTGCATCCCAGGGATGAAGCCTACTTGATCGTTGTGGAGAAGCTTTTTGATGTGCTGCTGGATTTGGTTTGCCAGTATTTTGTTAAGAACTTTTGCATCAATGTTCATCAAGAATATTGGCCTGAAGTTTTCTTTTTTATTCTATCTCTGCCAGGTTTTGGTATCAGGATAATGCTGGCCTCATAGAATGAGTTATGGACGAGTCCCTTCTTTTCAATTTTTTGGAATAGTTTCACTAGGAATGGTACCAGCTCTTCTTTGTAACTCTGGTAGAATTCAGCTATAAATCTGCCTGGTCCTGGGCTTTTTTGGGTTGGTGGACTATTTATTACTGCTTCAGTGTCAGAATTGTTATTGGTCTGTTCACATACTCAATTTCTTCCTGATTCAATCTTGGGAGGGTACATGTGTCCAGGAATTTAACTATTGCTTCTATATTTTCTAATTTATGTGCATAGAGTTGTTTATAGTATTCTCTGATGGTTGTTTGTATTTCTGTGGGGTCAGTGGTGATATCCCCCTTATCATTTCTGATTATGTTTATTTGAATCTTGTCTCTTTTCTTCTTTATTAGTCTAGCTAGTGGTCTATTTTATTAATTTTTTTGCAGAAAAACAACTGCTGGATTTGTTGATTTTTGAAGGTTTTTTTTGTGTCTCTATTTCCTTCCAGTTCACCTTTGGTCTTAGTTATTTCTTGTCTTCTGCTAGCTTTGGGGCTTGTTTGCTCTTGGTTCTTTAGGTCTTTTAGTTATGATGTTAGGTGGTTAAATTGAGATCTTTCTAGCTTTTCAATGTAAGCATCTAGTGTTGTAAATTTCCCTCATAACACTGCTTTGGCTGCCTCCCAGAGATTCTAGTACACTGTATCTTTCTTCTCATTAGTTTCAAAGAACGTCTTGATTTCTGACTTACTTTCATTTTTTTCCCCAAAAGTCATTCAGGAGCAGGTTGTTCAATTTCCACGTAGTTGTATGGTTTTTAGTTAACTTCTTAATCTTGCATTCTAATTTGATTGCTCTGTGGTCTGAGGACTGCTTGTTATGATTTCAGTTCTTCTGCATTTGCTGAGGACCCTTTTACTTCCAATTATGTGATCAATTTTAGAGTAAGGCCACGTGGCAATGAGAAGAATGT
The DNA here is from genome assembly GCF_029281585.2 of Gorilla gorilla gorilla. Lineage (NCBI taxonomy): Eukaryota > Metazoa > Chordata > Mammalia > Primates > Hominidae > Gorilla > Gorilla gorilla. The sequence continues at coordinate 83,000,676 of NC_073232.2, read as the reverse complement.
ATATTCTTTTGTTTTTGGGTGGAGAGTTCTGTAGATGTCTATCAGGTCCACTTGATTCAGAGCTTAGTTTAGGTCTTGAATTTCTTTGTTAAATTTCTGTCTTGATGATGTCTACTATTGACAGTGGGGTATTAAAGTCTTCCACTATTATTGTGTGGGAGTCTAAGTCTCTTTGTAGGTCTCTAAGAACTTGCTATGTGAATATGGGTGCTCCTGTATTGGGTGCATATAGGATAGTTAGCTCTTCCTGTTGAATTGAACCCTTTGCCATCATGTAATGCCCTTCTTTGCTTTTTTGATCTTTGTTGGTTTAAGTCTGTTTTGTCAGAAACTAGGATTGTAATTCCTGCTTTTTTCTATTTTCCATTTACTTGGCAAATTTTCCTCCATCCCTGTATTTTGAGCCTAAGTGTATCTTTGCACCTGAGATGGCTCTCTTGAAGACAGCAGACTGATGTGGCTTGACTCTTTATCTTGCTTGCATTCTATGTCTTTTAATTGGGGCATTTAACCCATTTACATTTAAGGTCAGTATTGTTATGTGTGAATTTGATTCCATCATCATGATGCTAGCTGGTTATTTTGCAGACTTGTTTATGTGGCTGCTCCATAATGTCACTGGTCTGTCTACTTCAGTGTGTTTTTGTAGTGGCTGATAACAGTTTTTCCTTTCAGTATTTAGTTCTTCCTTCAGGAGGCTTTGTAAGGCAGGTCTGGTGGTAACAAATTTCTTCAGCATTTGCTTGTCTGAAAAGGATCTTATTTCTCCTTTGCTTATGAAGCTTAGTTTGGCAGGACATGAAATTCTGGGTTGGAAATTCTTTTCTTTAAGAATGTTGAATATTGGCTCCAGTCTTTTCTGGCTTGTAGGGTTTCTACTGAGAGGTCTGCTGTTAGTCTGATGTTCGTTTTGTAGGTGACGTGGCCCTTCTCTCTGGCTTCCCTTAATATTTTTTCTTTCATTTTGATCTTGGAGAATCTGATGATTATGTGTCCGGTGGTTGATCTTCTCATGGAGTATCTTACTGGAGTTGTCTGCATTTCTTGATTTTGAATGTTGGCCTGTCTTGGAAAAGTTCTCCTGGATGATATCCTGAAATACGTTTTCTAAATTGGCTCCATTCTCCCTGTTTCTTTCAGGTACCCCAGTTAGTTGTAGATTTGGTCTCTTTACATAATCCCGTATTTCTCAGAGGTTTTATTCATTCCTTCTCATTCTTTTTTTTCTCTATTCTTGTCTGCCTGTCTTATTTCAGAAAGATACTCTTTAAGCTCCAAGATTCTTTCCTCCGCTTAGTCTATTCTGCTATTAATACTTGTGACTGCATTGTGAAGTTCTTGTGGTGTGTTTTGCAGCTCCATCAGGTTGGTTATGTTCCTCTCCATACTGGCTATTTTGGCTGTCAGCTCCTGCATTGTTTTATCTTGATTTTTAGTTTCTTTGAATCGGGTTACAGTATCTCCTTTAGCTCAGCAAAATTTGTTTTTATTCACATTCTGAAGCCTACTTCTGTCATTTCAGCCATCTCAGCCTCAGCCCAGTTCTGAGCCCTTGCTAGAGAGGTGTTGCAGTTATTCGGAGGAGAGGGGGCCCTCTGGATTTTTGAGTTTTCAGCATCTTTATGCTGATTCTTTCTCATCTTTGTGGGCCTATCTACCTTTGATTTTTGAGGTTGCTGACCTTTGGATGGAGTTTTTGGTTTTGTTATTGCTGTTGTTTGTTTTTCTTTTAAAAGTCTAGCCAGTCTTTCATAGGGCTGCTGCCATTTTCTGGGAATCCACTCCAGATCTAGTCACTTCGGTTCTTCAAGTACCTGGAGGTATCACCAGTGGAGGCTGTGAAATGGCATAGATGGCAGCCTGCCCCTTCCTCTGGAAGCTCCATCTGAGGGGTGTACTGACCTGTTGCCAGCCTGAACACGCCTGTAGGAGGTGGCTGGAGGACCCCAGTTGGGAGTTCTCACCCAGTCAGGTGAAAGGGTATCAGGGACTCACTTAAAGAAGCAGTCTGACTGCTTTTTGGTAGAGCAGCTGTGCTGTGTTGGTGAAATCCTTCACTGGATCTCTTCAGCCCCCAATCAGTTTGGTCTCTCCAAGGCCCATAGGCTGGACTGGCTGAGATACCCAAACAGTCAAGGTGGTGGCCTGCCCTGCCCCCTGGCCACTCTATCCCAGGGAGAAATTAGAACTCAGTCAGCTGTAGAACATGGGTGGGGATGGCCAGAGGCCCTGGCTGGGAAGACCCACCCAGTGAGGAGAAGTGGATGTGGGCCCAATTTAAAAAGCAGTCTGACCATGCCTTGACAAAATAGCCGTGCTGGGGAACTGCTTCTGCCCTGGTCAGCCTGGAGAACCCACAGGCTGGAATGGCTGAGTTGCCCAAATAACCAAGGTGATGGGGCCTCCCCTCCCCGCAGGCACTGTCCCAGGGAGAGATCAGAGCTCTGTCCGTAGAATATGGGTAGGCAAGGGTAGCTGGAGGCTCTGGCTGGGAGGTCCCACCCAGTGAGGGGGAGTGGCTTGAGGTCCCACTTAAAGAAGCAGTCTACTTTGGGAGGCTGAGGTGGGCGGATCACCTGAGGTCAAGAGTTCGAGACCAGCCTGGCCAACATGGCAAAACCACGTCTCTACTAAAAATACAAAAATTACCTGGGCATGGTGGCAGGCACCTGTAATCCCAGCTACTTGGGAGGCTGGGACAGAAGAATCACTTGAACTGGGGAGGCAGAGGTTGCAGTGAACCTAGATGGTGCCATTCACACTCCAGCCTGGGCAACAGAGTGAGACTCCGTCTAAAAGAAAAAAAAAGCAGTCTGACCAGGTTCAGGCAAAGCAGCGGTACTGCACTGGGGGGACCTTTCCTCATCGGGACCATTTGGAGTCTCCAAAGCCCGCAGGCTGGAATGATTGAGTTGACCAAACAGTAGAGATAGCAGCCCACCCCTTTTCAGGGGCTCTATCCCATCTCAGGCAGGCTCCACCCTGTTGCTGGTGGCTGGCTGGAATTCTAAGTCAGTGGGTCTTATTTTGTGATGTGCAGTAGAAGCGGAGCCCACAGACCAAAGCTGCTTGGCTCCCTGCATTCTCCCCTCTTCCTGGGGGTATGTACAGACCTCCCACCTTGGCGGGGATCCTGGGGCAGAGTATGTCAAGTTCTCTGTGTGCCTGAGCAGCTGCTCTGCTGAGACTACACAAGTCTGTGTGTCAGACCCAACGCCCTGCTGGTGTGGGCTCACGAGGGGATCTCCTGCTCTGAGGGTTGCAGAGATCCATGGAAGAAGCGTGGTTTCCTGGGGCCTCACATTCGCTCACCATTTTCCTCGGCTGGGGTAGAGGTTCCCTTGGCTCCATGTCACTCGCAAGTGGGCTATCGCTCTGCCCTGATTTTCTTCATCCTCCAAGGGTTCAGTTGTTTCACTATCAGTCCCAAGGCCAGAGCCTGGATATTCCAGTTGAAGGTGCTGTATCCATTCGCCCCCTTCGTTCCTCTCTGTGAGCGCCACGAACCACAGCTGCTTCCATTCAGCAATCTTGGCCCCTCCTCCATTCGTTTTTTCTAAACACTCCTTCTTACCTTCTGGGACTACAAGACGCTCCACACTCATCTTGTATATTTTCTGCTTCAGTCCTACAACCAGCAGTTTATCCAAGCAGCTGTGGTTCCTTTTATTGGAGGATAATACTAGAAACCAAGATCTGGGTGCCAAGTATGCCCATTGCTACTGGGTGTTGTTCTTCTCAGCCCACTGAGCTAAGAAGAAGGAAATATATGCACCAGATGTACTTTAACTGCTTAAATACACTTGTCTGTATATATTTCTACATGAGCCCATCTCTATCTGTGTTAAGCTAAATATGGGTTCATACCGATGTCTCCAACTCTAGTCCATTACCATATAGATCATTACAGCCTCCTTTCCTAGCCTACCTGTAAACCCACACTCCCATGACTTCCTTAACCACCATTCATTTACTCAGTTGTTCAATTCTAGTATACATATATACCAGTATCAGAATTGTTAACCCAGACCCTGTGGAAAATAACTGTATTAACTACAGTTCACTGTTCATGTGAAACTCTCTTTGCCTTCAGGCTTATAGAGTCCACACATTTCCAGAGTTACTAAGGTCAGCACCTTTTCCCCCTCCCACTCCCTTCAGTGCAGTGATTTCATGCATTTGTAATACAATTACATTCTTTTTCTTTTCTCTCCAGGCTACATTCTGTCCTGATATCCACCAAACTCCTAAACAACTTTAAAAATACCTGCACTCATGAAGGTATTTAATAATAGGGCAACTTTTCAACACTCCACCTCTTCTGTCCTGTCAACTGCTGATCTTTCACATGGTTATTACTATAGCTTTGCCTTTTCCAGAATGCAATTTAATTGGACTCATACAATCTGTAGCTTTTTCATACTGGCTGTTTTTTGAGTGAGATTCCTCCATGCGTTTTCATGACTTGATAGTTCATTTATTTTTATTGCTGAATAATATTCTATTGTATGAAGGTACCACAATGAGTTCATCCATTCACCTATTGGAGAACATCTTGGTTGCTTTTAGTTTGGGTGATTATGAATAAAGTTTCTGTAAACAATTTGTGTGCATCTGATTGTGTGGACATCAATTTTCAAATCAGTTGGATAAATATCTAAGAGTTCCATTGTTGGATCATATGATAAAACTGTGCTTGGCTTTGTAAGAAAACTGCCAAGCTCTTTTCCAAAGTGAATGTACCATTTTCATTCCCACCAGTAATAAATGAGAGTTCCTGTTATTCTGCATTCTGGCCACCATTTAGTATTGTCTGATTTTTAAATTTTAGTCTTTCTAAATGGTAGTACGGCTTATGGTGGTATCTCATTTTTATTTTAACTTGCAAGTCTCTAGTGACTAATGCTGTTGAACATGTTTTCTTCTTATTTTTTCTCCTGTATATCTTCTTTGGTAAGGTGTCTGTTGAGACTTTTCAACCATTTTCTAACTGGGTTTTCGTTTTGTTATTTTTGAGTTTCAAGGGTTCTTTGTATTTTTGGATACAATTTCTTTATTTGATCATGTTTTGCAGATACGGTCTTCCAGTGTGTAGCTTGTCTTTCTATTATCTTAACAGCCTCTTTGGCAGAGCAGAAGTTTTTCATTTTAATGGAGTTCAATTTGTCAATTTTTTCTTTCATGGATTATGCTTTTGATATTATATTAATACACTCATCACCAAAACCAAGATCATATAGATATTTTATGAGATATTTTATGCTTTTTTCCTGGAACTTTTGTGGTTTCATATCATACTTTTAGCTTTGTAATTCATTTGAGTTAATTTTTTTATGAAACATACAGGATTTGAGTGTAGGCTAATTTTTTTTGTACAATTGTTTGTACATTTTTTGAAGTGACTACCCTTTTTCACTAAATTATCTTTGCTCCTTTGTCAAGAATCAGTTGATTTTTTCCTTTGATCGAGAAGTTACATGAAGAAATACCAATTATTGCTTTCATGCATTATAGGCTAATTGATAATGTATAATGAACTTTTGTTAGGTAATTAGAACATTTGTTTTAGCACTGATTAAAATGAAAGGGTGAAGAGGAATAAGAAAAGAGATATTAATGAAGAATGAAGTAAACTGGTATCATATCTGGCTCTACACTAATTTTATGGAATAGAAGTGGCTTGATCCTATACCAAGTTAAGAAGACCAAAGAAAGGAAGCATCCAAACACTCTACACATTTATTGTGAGCTGGAGTTAAGAGTGGACTTGGAGTAGATGTGAGGTCAGGCTGTCTGTACTGGGGCTGCACATCAGATGAACTAGCATGTGAAGGTTAATTTATGTGTCAACTGGACTGGGCCACAGGGTGCCCGTGTATTTGGTCAAACATTAATATGGATGTTTCTCTGTGGCTGTGTTTGGATGAGATTAACATTTAAGTTTGTAGACTGAACTACGCAGAGTGACCTCGTCCAATCAGCAGAAAGCCTGAATAGAATAAAAAGGTGACCTTCCCTAAGTAAAAAAGAATTCTTCCTCTGTGTTGACCTTCAGAGCAAGACATCAGCTTTTCCCTGCCTTTGGGCTCTCTGGCTTCTCAGGCCTTCAGACTTGGATTGGAACCAGACCATCTGCTTTCCTGAATCTCCAACTTGCCAGCTAACCCTGCAGACCTTGGGGCTTGCCAGCGTCCATAATTCCTTGAGCCAATTCTTTATAATCGCTCTCTTTATACATACACACATCCTATCAATTCTGTTTCTCTGGGGAACCCTGAGTAGTACATCAAGTTTTCTTTTAGTTTTCTGTTCTGTAAACATACATTGCCACTTTGTGGAAGAGACACGTCATCGTGGCAGAAGAGGATTCTTTCTGGTCGAAAGGCTGAGTCTACAACTGGACAACGACCCCCTCATCCCTCTCCTACTTGATATCCTAGGATAGAAAGCCACAGCCATGCAGGCTGGGGAAGCCTGAGTCACACACCTGAGTATGTTTTGGTTTGCTGCCATTGCCCTTCTGGGCTATGTTAATTTGCAGTATCAGCTAAGCCAGCAAGGTTTTTCTGAATAAGGAAAACAGGAGCAGGGTTCCCACATAAGCAATGTGAGACTTGGGAAGTGGACCACCACCTTGCCTCGTTCCTCCCCTTGTGAGTGCTGGCCTTGACTGATTTTAGAATTGCTACAAGAGAAGCTAACCTCTGCAATTCAACAGAGTCCCAGATATGGAGCCTTGGAAGTGAATTTGCTCAAGGCAAAGATCCAAGTTTTCATTCTGCTTGAACGGAAGAGAGAGATTAAAAGAGAAAAATGGCTGCATTGAGGACAGAAGACAGACTCCATTTCACCTCCATCTGTGTTAGCAGTTAATTTCTTCTCAAGAGGGACATTAAGTCTTTTTACCTGGCAGACAGGCTATGGCTGTTTCAACCCAGTGTGGGCCATGGAATGGAATGAATGATTAGATTTTGCATTAGTTGTAGAAAGACAAGGTGTGCATTATTTTCCCTTGCATTTCATCATGAAATATAGACTGTCCTTCCACTGAGTATTTGCTTAACCAGGTCATAGGAATTATTAATTCAAAAAGAGGAAAAAGCAACGTCTGAGTGCGAGGACCAGCACATTTGAGAACATTTGCAGGTGATTCTGGACAGCAGGGACACACTTGTTTACTCGCTGGACTTCACCAATATCTTTGCTCACTTTCATCAGTCTTCCCGGCCAGTACTTACCTTCCGCTGTGACAAATAATTTTTGTGAATTTTATGTTTCAGAAGAAAATTGTCCATTTCTTTTCTTTCTTTCCTTTTTTTTTTTTTTTTTTTTTGAAGACAGAGTCTTGCTCTGTTGCCCAGGCTGGAGTACAGTGGCATGATCTCGGCTCACTGCAGCCTTCACCTCCCGGGTTCAAGCAATTCTCCTGCCTCAGCCCCCCAAGTAGCTGGGACTGCAGGCGCCCACTACCACACCTGGCTAATTTTTGTATTTTTAGTAGAGATGGGGTTTCACCATGTTGGCCAAGATGGTCTTGATCTCCTGACCTCGTGATCTGCCCACCTTGGCCTCCCAAAGTGCTGGGATTACAGGCATGAGCCGCTGCGCCCGCCCGAAAATTGTACATTTCTATAGATGGTAAAATGTCGTTTGCTTGTATCTCATAAACTTCAAACATAATAATTTAAATGCTGTACTGTGAAAATAATTAGAAATCAATTATTTAGTGAGTTTTTAGGTTTTTAACTTATTTGAATTTCTAGTCAAAACTCAATAGCTTAAAAATGTTATGAATTCAAGAGAAGACCTACAATGTCCTCCACTCTCGCTTCCACATTAATTTTTACATGTAGAAACACATTTTTAATATTTCTGTTACATTCTTATGATCACAGAGCCTTATGGAGAATTGTTACTTTTGTTACTCACCTCATTTTGCCAATTATTGTCCACTTATATTATTGTTCAAAGTTATGCTGTCTCTGAAGTAATGAAATTTACATTCTAGAGAACAGAAATGTCTGGAGTGAAGAGTGTTTCAATCAAGTGTACGACCCTGAATATTACCTTGGCATAGAGTTGACCCAGCCCGGTGCCTAGTCATAGTTTGTAATGCCTAAGAACACAGCAGAGCACAGGGAATCATCAGTCAGTACTTGTTGAATGGGCCTTCTTCCTCCCTCCACCCACCCAGAATCAGTGGGAAAATTGTAACCACTTTTTCTCTACTTACATATAACAAAGGCACTGCAGATGTATCAGACTGGCTCACATTACAGGGAAAGAGGCCGAAGTAAAGTTCCAGGAAAATGTTGGTGGTATTTCAGAAAAATGAGAACGTATTTCTGAATGTTAGAAATGAGAAAATGAATTTCAGAGAAAAGGAAATATCCCTCCTGTCACGATTGCAAGTTTTATGGCTGAAAAAATACGATTCACCAAGTTTCAATATTATGTTAGTACCAAGAAGGCTTTTCCTGCGTTGGTAAAACTCTGAATTGCTCACATTCTTACCATGTATATTACAAAAATGTAAGAAGGGATCTCCTTGTGATATTCTTTAAAAACATATTTTCTGTGTTCACCACTTTCGGTGCCAGGACGAATGAATGTGTGACTCTCTAGCTTCAGTAATGGAGCTTCCTTGGTTGGTTCCTTTAATTGGTTGGTTTTAAATAAAGTTATTGAGAAGCTCAAAGTATGGTCGTTGGTTGAAGAAAGATGTTTAACCCCTAGAAAATAAGGAAATATCTCCTTTGCGGAACATGTGGACCCATTCTGAGAACTATAAAGCATTAATGTCTCTATAAATATCCATAAAGCATTCAGAGTGAAAACTATTTTTGGTTAGTAGCTTATTAGGTCTCAGTTCCTGCATGTGCTTTTGCAACATAGCTATTGGTCTTTTATTAAGACCTAAAACTTCACTTAATTACATTGGGGTACATTCAGAGCATGATCCCTGATTACCCAATATAGTTCTGAGACAGAAATTGTTGTAGTTTCAGTTATACATGATCAAACAAATAATACTATCACATAACATGTTTCAGGCTCCTCTTAATTTCCTTTCCATGCAGGCATCTGGTTTTAAATTTGGCTCCATGTCAGTCTTGAAGGGCAGTATTCAAAAGACCGGAGCCTGTCCCAGCTGCTGACCTTAGCCAGGGGATGTCAGAACAGCAGAGCCATGGTAGGTTTGTTTCAGAGCCTTATTTAATTTTGGTTGTTGGCTCAGCTTGCTCATCAGAGACTGCTATTTCCAGCTGCACTGCAAGCTCTCCCACAGTTTAATTCTTTGCTTATTTTTTTTTTTTAGAAATCCTCCATCCAAGTACCACAGTAATGTGCCAAAAGATGAGGGTGACTTCACACCTCAGCTAATTCACATCTGCAAAGAGGGAAAACAATTTGCAACTGAATCCAGCCTCACTAATACCATCCTAGCAAATTCTCCCCATCAGCCAATCTTGAGGCTACTGGCAAACCCAGACTTTGTCTCAAGAGATGTAGATGTGGTATAATATGCAAATACAACATGCTACATGTTTATTGGTTTGTCTGACATGCTTATAGAGTCTATACAGCTAATGAATTAAAATGAATCTTGTGCTAAAAAGCATCTAGTAGAAAAATTATGTATACTTAACATTTATACTGTTAGGATATACTCACCTCGGACATACACGTAATAGAAATAGTTTTACCATTCATATATTTATTAAGTACCCTATATCATTGTGATCTGAACTTTGCGAACACAGTGGGATAAATGTTATTAGTGTTAGCTGATGTCAGTATTTAAAGAGATCCTCAAATAAATTGTCATGACAGAAAATATATTTATTGTACACTCAGTATAGAGCAAGCAAGAATCTAGACTTCGAAGAGACAACAGGCTACCAGACAATCAGAATCTTTGCTTTCATGGAGTTTGGAGGTCTCTGTGTGTTTAAGTGTGTGTTGAGGGGGTGACTGTCAGTAAACAGGTAAATAAACAATTATGTATAAAATTAGTGACAAGAATTATCCAGAAAATTAAAATCAGGTCATGTGACAGGGAGGAATGGGTGTGTATTTTGGAATAGTCAAGTATTCAGGGAAGAGGCTTTTGTAGAGATATTTAAATTTATTCAGACAAGAAGGCGTCAAGCATTGGGTGGATCTGGTACAGGAACATTCTGGGTGGGGAGAATAGCCTGTTCGAAAATCCCAAGGCAGGAATGAATTTGGCCTATTCAAAGAACAGATGAAAAGCTGTTTAGTAGCTGGAGAGTAGCAGGTGATAGAGAGAGGGAAGGAGAAGAGGAGAGGGAGGGAGAAGTGAATGAAAACATTAATCGCACTAACACTGTGAACTGTGTGTCTGGAGCTATGCCAAGCACTTTGCATCTATAAACACATTTCATCTTTGTAATAGCCTGCGAGGTGGTTTCTTGCATTCTCTTCATTTTGTAGATAAAGAAACCAAGACATAGAGCAATATATATATAGAGAGAGCAATATATATATACATATAGCTTGTCTCAGGTCACATAAGGGCGATTGGTCTTCAGACACTCCACTAAGTAACGAGTTTGGATACCTTTCCAGGTATGAAGAGAGTGCTGTACTTGCGGGTTTCACCAGGAGGGCGATTTAACCTGCCTTACCTTTAAAATGGTCAATCTGATTATGATTTGGAGATGGATGGTGGGGAGTACACATGTATGGAAACAGGGAGACTGCTGATGCAGTCAGCCAGGCATGAGGTTATGGCAGCTGATCTTACTGTGGAAACGTGGGTGTGGTGCACATAGTTGACTACATTTGGGATATGTTTTGAGACAAGCCCATAGGACTTATTGACAGAGTCAGAGTGAAGGGTATAGGAAAGAATCAAAGACAACTTCTAGCTGTTTGACTTAAATAATTAAAAATATGCTGATGATTAACTATGATCATGGTGATAACCTATAACATTCATAGAGTGTTCACTGTACGCATCAGGCACTGTTCTAAGCATTTGGATCTATACTATCTCACAAACTCCTCATCACAACCCTAGCAAGTAGGTACTATAATTATCTCCCGTCTTTACAAATGAGGAAGTGGTGGTAATAAGAGAGTAAGGAATTTGCCCAAAGTCACACAACTAGTAACTGATGGACTTGAACCAAGTTTGAATCTATACTGTGTTGGCTGTGCAATCTGTGTAAATGCTGTCTGATGCAAACTCTCATTTACTATCATTTGCTGCAGTGGTCTCCAATCTTTTGGCACCAGGAACCAGTTTTGTGGAAGCCAATTTTTTCACAGACCAGTGGCGGGGGGCAGGAGGCAATGAATTCAGGATGATTCAAGCATATTACTTTTTTTTTTCTTTTCTTTTTTTTTTTTTTGAGACAGAGTCTCACTCTGTCACCCAGGCTGGTGTGTGTGGTGGCGTGATCTCGGCTCACTGCAACCTCTGCCTCCTGGGTTCAGGCAATTCTCCTGTGTCAGCCTCCTGAGTAGCTGGGATTACTGGCACCTGCCACCATGGCCAGTGAAATTTGTATTTTTTTTTTTTTTTTTTTAGTAGAGATGGGTTTTCACTATGTTGGTCAGGCTGGTCTCAAACTCCTGACCTCAGGTGATCCGTCTGCCTCAGCCTCCCAAAGTGCTGGGATTACAGGTGTGAGCCACCATGCCGGGCTGCATATTACATTTATTGTATGCTTTATTTATTTTATTATTACATTATAATATATAATGAAATAATTATATAACTTACCATAATGTAGAATCAGTGGGAGCCTCGAGCTTGTTTTCCTGCAATGAGACTGTCCTATCTGGGGGTGATGGGATGTGAGACAGTGACAGATCTTCAGGCATTGGATTCTCATAGGGAGCACACAATCTAGATTACTTATATGCACAGAACACAATAGGGTTTGAGCTCCTATGAGAATCTAATGCTGCTGCTGATCTGACAGGAGGCAGAGCTCAGGCAGTAATGTGAGTGGTGGGGGGTGACTGTAAATACAGAGGAAGTTTCATTCGCTAGCCTGCCGCTCACCTCCTACTCTGTGCCCCAGTTCCTAACAGGCCACAGACCTGTATCATCTGTTAGGTTAGGGACCCGTAATTTACTTGATCTACTGGCTGAAGAGCTGAACTTTTCCTTGGGGGTAGAGGAGGAAATAGAGTCCTGCTGACTATGTTAATTTGAGTTGGCCACATTAGATGTCTATGTGAAGATGAAATCTGGCAATTGTACCTATGAATCTGAAGTTCTACAGGGAGTTAAGGGCTAGGGACCAAGATTTAGAAGTCATTGGCATATAAATGGCATGTAGAACCATGGGTCTGGATGAACTCACCTGTCATAAAAGCAACTTCGGTAGCATTTTCTATACATCAGACACAGCTCCAAAGACTTTGCATACATTGACTGATTTTTTTTATAAGAATTACTTGAGTTAGAACTATTGTTTAACTACAATCGGCCTCATTTTTATAGATTAGAAGATTGAGGCATAATTTTCATTGTGAGAATTAAAAGATAATTTGTTTAATGCCTAGATCATAGTAAATACTCAAAAATGTTAGCTATCATCATTAGTAGTAGTAATCATAGCTTCTATGGTGATCTTATTCTTATGAGTATACTCAGAGCTTAGCATAGTACTCAATAAATGAATTATAAACCATGCAAAGGTCTCAAGTTGGTGGAGGGAAAGCAGAACAGATGAGTTTATTATTCATTATATCCTTGCTGCTAAATTACAAGAGGAAGTGTAACTTGAGGAAAGGATCATTCTAGGACAGAAGAAACAGAAGTTGAACAAAACATGATGATTTAGGACGCATTGTTCTGCCTTGCAGCTCACTATATGGATGAGTAGAACAAAAATATTTCCTGTGATTATTGCAGGACAGGTCATTTTCTTATCTTGCTCTATATCCCCCAAAATTATCTTGGGTTAAGGGTCTCGCTGATTTTTCTTGCCATGACCGACTTTAATATAGGTGAAATGGCACTGAATTTACTATTGAAAAATATTTTCCTTATGTGTTTCTGTCTTTCCTTCCTGGGAAATTACATGATATGCTGGTGTCAATGGATACTTGTTCAGAGACTTTTGTTTCCCTGTCTCTCTTTTTCCCTCAAGAGTCGTTCCTGTTTCTCAGCCCATCTGGCACATCTGCACGATAGCATCACTGCAGGTGCTCTGTTGCTAGCACAGGATAGATTTCCCTGGGTAGCAGTGCTGAGTGACTCACGTACTTGAGTCATTCAAAACACGAGTGGCTGTATAACCCTCTAGAGAATAAATCCTGTAGGAAACAAGATTACCTCATAATCTGTTGCGTCTCTATTTTCTGCTTTTCCATGAACAGCTGGTAACATGAGGAGTCGCAATGATGGAGTTCATATTTTTCCATAACATATTTGGTGTTTGGTTTGGATTTCTCAGGTAGTTAGAGTGATAGTTTTTTTAAAAAATTTTTCTGATGTTTTGAGATTTTGAGGCTGAGTTCTTCTGACAGATACAGTATTTTCTGGATGGCTCTGAATGATATTAACAAAGCATGCCAGAAAGTGGAAGGAGACTCAAGCCTCACATATAGGTAGCTATATGTCAATGTTGGGTGTAGCTCCAGTTTAAAATTACAGACCCTGCTTGAAGTGAAGTCAATTCTTAATTTAATTTTTAGGTTAAAATTTATTTTTATTGAAATACTATACATTTATGGTTTAAAATAGTCCTCCAAAATTTTTAATTCAAAAAAGTCTTCATTCTTTGACATTAAACTCCCTGATATAGTTTGGATTCATGTCCCCACCCAAATCTCATGTTGAATTGTATTCTCCAGTGTTGGAGGAGGGGAGTGGAGGGGGGTGATTTGATCAAGGGGGAGGATTTCCCCCTCACTGTTCTCGTGATAGTGAATGAGTTCTCACAAGATCTGTTTATTTAAAAGAGTGTATTTTACTTTAACCATTGTGGAAGACAGCATAGTGATTTCTCAAAGACCTAGAACCAGAAATACAATTTGACCCAGTAATCCCATTACTAGGCATCTACCCAAAGGAATATAAATCATTCTATCATAAAGATACATGCATGCATATGTTCATTGCAGCACTATTCACAATAGCAAAGACATGGAATCAACCCAAATGCTCATCAGTGATAGACTGGATAAAGAAAATGTGGTACAGATACACCATGGAATACTATGCAGCCATAAAAAGGAATAAGACTGTGTCCTTTGCAGAGACATGGATGGAGCTGGAAGCCATTAACCTTAGCAAACTAATGCAGGAACAGAAAACTAAACACTGCATGTTCTCACTCATAAGTGGGACCTGAACAATGAGAACACATGGACACAGGGAGGTGAATGACACACACTGGGGTCTATTGAGGAGCAGGGGTGAGGGTAGGGAGAGCATCAGGAAAAACAGTTAATGAATGCTGAGCTTAATACTTAGGTGATAGGTTGATATGTGCAGCAAACCACCATGGCACACATTTACCTATATAACAAAACTGTGCATCCACACGTGTACCCCAGAACTTAATAAATACAACAAAAAAGTGTGTAGCCTCCCCGCTTCACACTCTGCTTCCTGCTCCAGCCATGTAAGATGTGCCTGCTTCCCCTTCACCTTCCACCATGATTGTAAGTTTCCTGAGGCCTTCCCGGCCTGTGGAATTGTGAGCCAATTAAGCCTCTTTTCTTTATAAGTTGCCCAGTCTCAGGTAGTTCTTTATAGCAGTATGAGAATGGACATTCCCAAGTCTTCCTCTCTAGAGGCAACCGGATTCCATCATTTATCTGATTCTTTTTGTACATCAATATTCCTAAATAAATGTTAGGTTTGGACATTCTCATTTAACTTGCCATTGTGAAGGAAAAGGATTTAGTTCTTTTACACAAACTCTACACTACAAAATTATGTTCATTCTCCATCCTCCCAATAAGAAAGTGATGAATGTTTTGATTAAATATTCAGTTTTTATGACAATACAGATATTGTGGAAGGCTGAGGCATATATCCATGGTTGTATGCAATGATTATATTTTATATCTTTATAATTTTCCTCAGCATTAATGTCTTTTTAAAAACAAGTTGATTATATTTTATTTCCTTTTTCAAAAATTTAAGGCATTCAGATTTTCTCAGATATTGAATATGAATGTACATAAAACCCCATGTGAGAAATTTTACAAATACCACTTGAACCATTGATAAACTGTTTTTTGATCTTGCTGTTGTTTTTCTTGCTGCCCATTAAAGGTAAATTCTAGAAAATTTTCAGTTATTATTCCCATGAAGTATTTACAGATTTACTCTACATTATTACATTTCTAACCAATGCATTATATGTTTTAAACTTTATACAATTGCACCATGCTGCATATTTTCTTGTAAACCTTGTTTTTCCCCATCAATGGATTTTTGAGATTTCTAATGCATGTAGTACTAACTCATTTTATTGTTATAAATATTCCATTGTGTAATTATATTCACAATGTATTTATTTATTATAAATCTGAATAGTATCTGACTGTACTGAATATTGAAGGTAATTGGAACATAATGGTAAACATTTGTGTATCTAAACACCCAAAAGGGACAGTGAAAATATTGTATGAAAATAAAAAATGATACATCTGTATAGGGAAGTTACCATGAACGGAGCTTGCAGGACTGGAAGTGGCTCTGGGTGAGTCAGTGAGTGAGTGGTAAGTGAGTGTGAAGGCCTAGGACATTACTGTACACTACTATAGACTTGATGGACACTGTACACTTAGGCTATACTGAATTTCTAATTTTTCTTTCTAAAATAATTAACAGCTTACTGTAACTTCTTAACTTTATAAATCTTTAAACAGCTTAAAACACAAACACATTGTACAGCTGTACAAAATTTTTTTAAATCCTTATTCTATAAGGTTTTTCTATTTTAAATTTTTTTCATTTTATTTTACTACTTTTTAAACTTTTTGTTAAAAATTAAAACACAAATACACACATTAGCCTAGGTCTACACAGGGTCAGGACCATGAATATCACTGTCTTTCGCCTCCATATCTTGTTCCACTGGAAGCTCTTTAGGGGAAATAACACGCATGAAGCTGTCAGCTCCTATGATAAAATGCCTTTTTCTGGAGTACCTCCTGAAGGACCTGCCTGAGGCTGTTTTATAGTTAACTTTTTTTTTTATAAGTAGAAGGAGAACTCTCTCAAATAACGAGAAAAAATACAGTAAACACAAAAATCAGTAGTAAGATGGTTGTTTATTATCAAGTATTATATACTGTACATAATTGTATATATTATGCATTTATAAGAGTGGAAACACAGTAGGTTTGTTTACACCAGCGTCACCACAAACAAGGCTGTAATCATTGTGCTACAACATTATGACGTCAGTAAGTGATAGGGATTTTGTAGCTCCATTATAATCTCATGGGACTACCATCATACATGCAGTTCATTGTTGGCTGAAATGTTGCTATGTGGCACACGATTATATTTGAAACATTTCTAGATCACTTATAATACTTAATACAATGTAAATGCTATGTTAATAGCTTTTATACAACTTTGTTTTTTAATTTGTATTGTTTTTAGTTTTGTATTTTTATTTTTTACTTTTTCCTCCAAATATTTTCAATCCACAGGTGGTTGAATCCATTAATGTGGAACCCACTGGATTTGGAGGGCTGACTGTACTCAACGTTAAGCTATAAACACATTGCTGTAAGCATTTTATTACGTGTCTCTCTGCACACAAAGATGAGAGTTTTTTTTAATAGTGTTTATACCTGGAAATAAAATCAATGAGTCATGGAGCTCGCTCCTTCAGTTTTAATAGATAATGCCAAATAGCTCTCCTAAATAGCTAAGATCATTTTAAACCACTCAGCACTTTATAAACACTCCAGTGTTTCTTGTCCTTACCTACAGTTGGTATAGTCAAGCTTGTTTTTTTTTTGCCAATCTTATTGTGTAAAATAGTTCTCATTATTGTTTTATTTTGCATTTTCCCAGTTATTAGTGAGGATTTCTTTTCGTGGGTTCATTGGCCATTTTTTTTTCCAAATTGCCTATTTGTAGGTCTTGTTTGCATTTCACTTATTAATTTTAGAGAATTATTTATATATTTTGGCAGGGATAGGGGAAAAGGAAGCAGCTTGAAATACCTCGGAACAGTCTGTTCTTAACAAGGCCTGCCCTCAGGAGAAATTATTTTACCACAGCCTAACATGCTGAAGTTATATCAGAGCCTAACTGACCTAGATAAAGGCAGACATGACTCTAACCCCCTCCAGCCACCCTGTCCCACTTAAGGGAGAAGAAAGAAACCTGAGTAGCACTGATGAAGTTCAGGGTCCAGAGGCTCAGGCTCACCAAAGACGAGACCTAATCACAGGACTATAGAACCCTCCCCTACCCACACCTTCCCACCCTGTCGCTAAAGGCCCATTTAGCACAATTCCTCTTACCCAGTTGTCATGTCTGCCTTTCAACACAAAATTATAAGGCATACTAAAATAAGTAGATCAGTTTGAACACTCAACAAGCATCACAACCAGCGTTAGATATGGCAAAAATGTTAGGATTATCAAACCAGGAATTAAAACAAGCTAAAATGAATATATTAAAGGCTTTAAAGAAAAAAGTACATCGGCCGGGCACGGTGGCTCATGCCTTTAATCCCAGCACTTTGGGAGGCTGAGGTGGGCGGATCACAAGGTCAGGAGATTGAGACCATCCTGGCTAACACGGTGAAACCCTGTCTCTAGTAAAAAATACAAAAAATTAGCCGGGCATGGTGGCAGGTGCCTGTAGTCCCAGCTAATCGGGAGGCTGAGGCAGGAGAATGGCATGAACCCGGGAGGCGGAGCTTGCAGCGAGGGGAGATCATGCCACTGCACTCCAGCCTGGGCAACAGAGCGAGACTCCGTCTTAAAAAAAGAAAAAAGTACATCATACAAGGCCACAAAATGTAAGCAGAGACATAAGAATTCTAGGAAACAACTAAAAGAAAATATTAGAGATAAAAAATACTATAACAGAAGTGAAGAATATTTTTGATGGAATTATTAGCAGATGGGACATGACTGAAGAAATAATTCTGAGCTTGAAGATATGAAAATACAAACTTACAAATCTTAAAGGCAAAAGGATGAAAAAAGTCTTTAAAAGACAAAAGAGAACTGTGAGATGATTACAAAAGATGTAACATACACATAATGGGAATACCAGAAGGAAAAGAAAGAGAGAAAGGAACAGAAGCAATATTTGAAGTAACAATGGCTGAGATTTTCCTCTAATCAATGTCAAACCAAAACTACAGATATAGGAAGCTCCCAGAACACTAATCATAACAAATGCCAAAACATCACACCTAGACATATCATACCCACACTGGAGAAATTCAAAGATAAAGGAAAAACTTGAAAGAAGTCAGGAGAAGAAAAATCTTACCTAGGGAGGAGCAAAGATAAAAATTACATCCAACCTCTCCTCAGAAACAATGTAAGGAAACAGAGAGTTGAGTGAAATATTTAAAGTGTTGAGGGAGAAAAGCACCAACTTAGAATTCTGTACCTTGTAATATTATTTTTCAAAAGTGAATGAAAAATAAAAATTTTCTTAGACAAACAAAAATTGAGGAAGTCTGTTGCCAGTAGAACAGCTTTGCATGAAATGTTAAATGAAATTTTTCAAGGAGAAGGAATATGATATAGGTCAGAAACTCAGATCTACCTAAATAAAGAAAGGAAGAACATCAGAGAATGAATAAGTGATGGTAAAATAAAAACGTTTATCTTTCCAATCTTAATCTAATAGATAACAGTTTGTCCAAAATAATGGTAGCAACACTGTATTAGGACAATGTATTAGATTATGTATGCTTAAGTGTGTGTGTATAGACAGACACTTCACCTAAGCATACTTATGTATGTTCCTATATAAGTGAAATGAATTACAGCAATGATATAAGGGACAGGAGGAACAAAATAATAAATATTCACTTATTATAAGGTACTTGTACCACCTGTGAACTGCTATAGTTTTATTTGAAAGTAGACTTCGGCTAGTTGTAAATATACATTGCATGCTCTAGGGCAAATGTTAAAGAGAGTTTTAAAAATGTATAATTTACATGCTAAGAAAAAAAGAGAAAACCGAATCATATAAAATGCCCAATTAAAAGCAGAAAAAAGCAGAAAAGAGTGGAAAACAAAAATGGAAACATGGAAAAAATGCAGAGAAAACAGTAACAAATATGGTATATATTAATCCTGCTATATCAATATTATGTAAAGGTCAATGGTCAAAATGCCCCAATTAAAAGACAGGGATTGTCAGAGTGGATCAAAAAACAAAACTCAACTATATGTTGTCTAGAAGACGCATACTTCAACAACACATATAGATTACAAGTAACAGGATAAAGAAAGATATACTATGATAACACTATTTAAAAGAAAGTAGGAGTAGCTATATTAATTTCAGAAAAGGGGACTTCAGAACAGGGAAGTTATCAGGGATAAAGCAAGACAGTACATAATGATAAAGGGATCAATTCTTCAAGAAAACATAAAAATCCTTAAGTGTATATGCCTAACAACAGCACATCAAAATGTGTGAGGCAAACTGGACAGAGCTACAAGAAGAAACAGATAATCCACTATTATAGTTGGAGATTTCAGCACTCCTCTGTTGTCAGAAATAGACAGATCCAGCAGGCAGACAATTAGTGAGGACAAAGTTGAACACAACAGCACCATCAATCAACTGGATATAATTGACGTCTATTAATTACGTTATTCAACAACAGCAGAATACACATTCTTCAAGGTCACATGGAGCATTCACCAAGATAGACCACATTCTGGGCTATAAAACACACCTTAATAAATTTAAAAGAATAGAAATTATACAATGTCTGCTCTCAGACCACAGTGGAATTAAACTGGAAATCAGTAACATAAAGATAGTTGAAAAATACCAAAGTACATGGAGATTAAACAACATACTTCTAAGTAACATATGACTCAAAGAAGAAACACAAGCAAAATTTAAAGATATTTTAAACTAAATGAAAATGGAAATGCAACTTATCAAAATTTGTGGGATGCAACATAAGTAATGTTTAGAGGAAATTTAGAGCAATGAATTCTTATATTAAAAAAGAAGAAAGACCTAAAATTAATTATCTAAGCTTACACCATAGGAAACTAGATGAAAGAGAGTAAATTAAATTCAAAGAGGAAAATAAATAATAAAAGCTAAAGTAGAGATCAACAAAACTGAAAAGAGGAAATCAGTGAAACCAAAAGCTGGATCTTTGAAAAGAACAATAGAAATGATAATTCTCTAGCTATGCTAACTGAGAAAAAAGAGAGATGATACAAATTACAAATGTCAGAAATAAAAGAGAGACATCACTATAGATCCCACAGCCATTAATAGATTAATAAAGAAATATCGTGAAGAACTCTATGTCCACAAATTTAGTAACCTGGATGAGATGGGTCATTTCCCTGAAAGAAACAATCTTCCAAAACTCATGCTAGAAGAAACAGATTTTGAATAGGCCTATATCTATTAAAGAAATAGAATCAATAACTACTAACCTTCCAACACAGGAAGTTCCAGGTACAGATGGGTTCACTAGTAAATTAACTTTGAAGGAAGAAGTTATATCAGTACTCAACAATCTCTTTCATAAGATAACCACAGAAAGAATACCTACTAACTCATTTTATGAGATGAGCATTACTCTAATGCCAAAACCAGACAAAGACATTATAAGAAAGGAACATCACAGAAAAAATATCTCTCATGAACACAGATGCAAAGAGTCTCAAAACATTGTTAGTAAGTTAAATTCAACAAGGTATGAAAAACAATTATACCCTATACCATTGGGGATTTCTCCAAAGTATTCAAAGGCTGGTTCAACATTCTAAAAACAACTAATGTAATTCATAACATTAACAGGCTAAAGAAAAAAAAACACATGATTATATCAATACATGCAAAAGAAGCATTTGACAAAATCTAACACTCATTTATGATAAAAGCTCTCAGCACACTAGGAACAGACAGAAACTTCCTCAACTTGATAAGGAACATCTACAAAAAACCTATAGCTAATATCATACATCATTATGAGGAATTTAGGTTTTTCTCCTAAGATCAACAAGGCAAGACGTCCCCTCTCAACACCTCTTTTCAATATTATAATGGAAGTCCCAGCTCATACAATAAGAAAAGAATAGGAAATAAAATGCATATAGGAAGAAATAAAACTGTCTATGCTCCGAGACAACATGATCATCTATGTAGAAAATTGAAAGAATCAACAAAAAAAGCTCCTGATGCTAATAAGTGATTATAGCAAGTTTGCAACACACAAGGTTAATATACAAAAGTCAACCACTTTCCTATATACCAGCAATGAACAAATGAAATTTGAAATTA
Source organism: Gorilla gorilla gorilla (assembly GCF_029281585.2). Taxonomy (NCBI): domain Eukaryota; kingdom Metazoa; phylum Chordata; class Mammalia; order Primates; family Hominidae; genus Gorilla; species Gorilla gorilla. The sequence continues at coordinate 82,979,192 of NC_073232.2, read as the reverse complement.
AAAACACATTACCATTTACATTAGCATCTTCCAAATTTAAATACTTCAGGATAAATAAAAAAATACATATAAGAGCTACATGAAGGAAACTGCAAAATTCTGATAAAAGATATCACAAAAGAATTAAATGAATAGAGAGATATTCCGTGCTCATGTATATCAAGACTCAGTATTATCAAGATGTCAGTTCTTTCCAACTTACCTGTAGATTCAACACAATCTCAGTCAAAACCTCTGCACATAATTTTGAGGATATTGACAAATTGATTTCTCAAGGTTACATGGAGAGGTAAAAGACTCAGAATAACTAACTCGATATTGAAGGAGAAGAACAAAGTTGGAGGACTGACATTATCTGACTTCAAGATTTACTATAAAGCTACATTAATCAAGAGAGTGTGTTATTGGTGAAATAAAAAGACAAAGAGATGATATGATTAAAATACAATCTCAACAGACACTTCACCCAAGTTGAAATACAGATGTCAAGTAAGCATATGAAAAGATAATCAACATTATATCTCATTAGGGAATTGTGAATTTAAGCAAGAATGAGATACCGCTGAACACTTATGAGAATGGCAAAAATTCAAAACACTGACAACATCAACTTTGGAAGATAGTTTGGCAGGTTTTTGCATTTTTTAAAAAAACCAAACACCGCATATTCTCACTCACAGGTGGGAATTGAACAATGAGAACACATGGACACAGGAAGTGGAACATCACACTCTGGGGACTGTTGTGGGGTGGGGGAGGGGGGAGGGATAGCATTGGGAGATATACCTAATGCTACATGACGAGTTAGTGGGTGCAGCGCACCAGCATGTCACATGTATACATATGTAACTAACCTGCACATTGTGCACATGTACCCTAAAACTTAAAGTATAATAATAAAAAAATATATAAATAAATAAAACATTTGATGATATAATAGGTAAAAACAAACAAACAAACAAAAAAACTAAACCTACTCTTACCATCGGATCCAGCAATCATGCTCCTATGTTTACACGAAAATCTGCAAATGGATGTTTATAGCAGCTTAAGTAGTAATCGCCAAAACTTGGAACCAACCAAGTTATTCTTCAGTAGTTGATTGACTAAATAATCTGTGGTGCATTCAGACAATGGAATATTATGCAGCACTAAAAAGAAATGAGCTATCAAGTCATGAAAAGACATGGAGGAAACCTAAATACATATTAATAAGTAAAGTAAGCCAATCTGAAAATGCTACACACGGTATGATTCCAAATAAATGGCAATCTGGAAAGGCAAAACTGTGGAGGAAGTAAAAGGATTAGTGGTTGCAATGAGTTGGGGAGAAAGGTGAGATGAATAGGCAGAACACACATCATCATTAGGACATAGTATAGTGAAACTATTTTATACAATACTACAGTGGTGGATACATGTCATTATATGTTTGTCAAAACCCACAGAATGCACAACACTGAGTGAACCCTAATGTAAATTATAGACTTTGGGTGACAGTGATGTGTTGATGTAGGTTCATCAATTATAACAAATATACCAATCTGGCAGGGGATGTTGATAGTGAGGAAGGTTGTGTGTGTGGGGATGGGGGTAAGGGAACTCTGTACTTGCCACCCAATTTTGCTGTAAGGCTAAAACTGCTCAAATAAAGTTTATTGACTAAAAAAGCTCAGTAACCAAGATAAATAATATTTTAATGCAATATTTTAAAAATAATTATTAAAAATTATGAAAAAATAATTATGAAAAAAGTTCATGATGAACAAAATATCAACATTTTATGTAAAGACAAGATCGGTGTCAACATCAATGCTATGCTGAGCAATATTGAAGCAAAAGAAAGAACAAAAAAGATAATAATCATATTGTCTTTTAAAATATTTTGATACTTAGTTTATTATGATTTTTTGCATTACTGTGGATTATTAAAAATATTGCATTAACATATCATCTATCTTGATTAGTGAAATTTTTGGTGACCCTTACATTTTGCATGTATTCATTCTGCTTAATTCTTAATTCAATCATCTCAAAACTGTGGATGGCAGTGATATCTATCTCACAGAATGGTGGTGGGGCTCTAAGGAGCTAATGTATGCTAGGTTCTTATCTACTTGGCATCTGACAAATGATGAATACATTTCAACATGAATATTAATGCTGCCACTACTTACTAGTTGTATTATTTTTTAATCCTATGGCAAAATTGTTTGCTCTTGCGGAGGAAGGATGCAAAGCAACTGGCTTATGATTCATTTCTTTTCCAGTTACCAAGGGGATACTACCAAAGAAAGAAATTAGGTGGCATGATTTAATTTTCAGCAAATGTGCTGAAAACCAGTGACAACTGCTGTGACTAGAGAGTTCTTACCTATAGAGAGCTCTTCGCAGGATGTCCCTGGCTTAGGGTTGTTTATGGCAAAAAAAAAAAAAACCCTAGAATCTATGAATTTATAATGCATCTGTCTCTGAAAAATATCTAATTGGCTGTACAATTTTCTAGAGTATAAGGTAGACATGTTTTATAACCAAATTTGTCATGGCTCTGTGAGGTGACCACACTGATAACAGAGAGCTTTTCTTCAGCAGAAGACTCTCCCAGAGAGTCAATCAGGAAGTCCGAAGCCTCTCTCTTTTTTGTCCATGCCTCTCAATTGTATTAGGGAAATTGTTTGTAAAGGCTGGATCTTGGGTAAGATGTCTGATTTGACAAACTGATTTTTTGGTTTACTTCTCACTCAAGTTACATGTTGGTTATGATTCAATGACAGCTTTGTTCTGGATCCCACACTTTTCCTTCATTGTACGATCTGGGTTAAAGTCCCATCCCCCATCTATGACATACAGTTTATATGGCAGAGGGAAGGAGAAATGGCTCTTAAAGCCTCCAGTTGGATATTACTTGCATTCATATTTCATGGGCCAAATAAAATCCCACAGGAGGACTTATCTCTGTAAGTCACATGGGAATGGGCACAGATATATAGTTTCTCCTACAGAGAGGAAAGTGAACAGTTGGTACTAATAGTGCCATATACCACAAAAGACAGAGAAATAAACTTAATATATGAGACATTCATGATACTGATATAAAGTTGAGTATTAAAGGACAATTAAAATGATGGAAAAAATGAAATTTAGGATTTTTGGTGTACCTTTTATCCAGCTTTGAAAGATTTAATGTATTTATGTTTAGTTAAGTACAATAATTGAAGAGAAACACTGGTGATTTGGTATATTAAAATGTTTTGAAATCTTATTTTTAAGCTATTTTCCTTTTCACTATTGAAACAACTTTTTTTTCTGGGTGTAAAACTCATACCTATTCATTAAAAATTAGATAATATAAGTAATACAATGTAAATTCATTTCCTATCCTTCTATGTATGTATATGAATGTACATTACAAAAATAGGTAATATTATAGATAACTTTTTTAATCTTATAACTATATTTAGGAACATCTTTTTACATTAATAAGTTCTCTTATCATCAGTTTTAATAATTGTATAGCATGATAATGTTTTACCATTCTATTGTTGAACATTTATGTTATCCAATATTTATTCATTTGTTAAATCCTCAGTAAACACATATTTGGATGCACTGAGTTAATTACAGAAGAATTGCTAGATGAAAGCAAATGCACCTTACTTCAGGTTTTGATTGACATCCCTAACCTGACTTCCATAGAGTTATGATTGTGTATGTTCATTCAAGAGTATGAGGGTTTAATTTACCACACACTTACTAATATGTACTCTAAAAGTATTTTGCCAATTAGATAAAATTGGTATTTTATTGTTATTTTCATTTGCATTTTTGAGAACTAATGAGAATGAAATTATTCTCAAACGTTATCAGCAATTTATATTTGTGCTTTGGTCTTGTGTTCATTTTTTAAAAAATATTTATATTTCTACTATGGATATGTAAACTATTATTAAACATTAAAAATATTAGCTGTTAAATTATTATGTGTTGGGCCAGGCGTGGTGGTTCACACCTGTAATCCCAGCACTTTGGGAGGCAGAGGCAGGCAGATCACGAAGTCAGGAGTTCAAGATCAGCCTGGCCAATATGGTGAAACCCCGTCTCTACTAAAAAAATGCAAAAATTAGCCATGTGTGGTGGTGGGAACCTGTAGTCCCAGCTACTCAGGAGGCTGAGGCAGGAGAATCTCTGGAACCCGGGAGGCAAAGGTTGCAGTGAGCCAAGATCACACCACTGCACTCCATCCTGGGTGACAAAGTGATACTCCGTCTCAAAAAAAAAAAAAAAATTATGTGTTGCAAATAATTTTGTCAGCTGCCCTGTTTTAAAGTTTTGATTTATGGTAGCTTCAAATTTCATATTTAGCCAAATTAACTAATCTTTTAAAAATGCCTTATGCTTGAAATGCACCTTATAGTTTATAAATAACTCTTACAGTGATCTTAAATAATTCATACAAGTTGGATTGAATTATGGTTTTTAAAATGCTATGTGGCCTATCAAGGCTATATAGACATAATTTTTAATTTTTTTAATTTTTTGTTTAATTTTAATTTTTTTAAATTTAGAAGTTAAAATATTAAAATAGATTTAGGTGATACAAGTGCAGTTGACTTACATGAATATATTGCATAGTGGTAAAGTCTGGACTTTTAGTGTACCCATCACCTGAAGAGTGTACATTGTACCCAATAGGTAGTATTTCTTCCATCAGCGCCTCTTCCACCCTTCTGCCTTTTGGCATCTCCAATGTCTATTATTCCATCTGTATGTCTATGTGTACCCATTATTTAGCTCCCTCTTGCAAGTGAGAACATGTGGTACTTGGCTTTCTGTTTCTGAGTTATTTCACTTAGGATAATGGCCTCCAGTTGCATCCATGTTGCTGCAAAAGACATAATTTCATTCTTTTTTATGGCTGAGTAGTATTCCATAATATGTATGGAATATCATATATAGATATACGTGTGTGTGTACACAATCACATTTTTACACACATTTTCTTTATCCAGTATGTATGGAATACTATATATATATACACACACACGCACGCACTTTCTATAAAGTGTGTATATACATATAAAGTATATATATAAGTGTGTGTATATATATATATACACATACAGTATATAAAATCACATTTTCTTTATCCAATCATGCATGGATGGACACTTAGGTTGATTCCATATCTTTGCTATTTTGAATACTGCAGCAATGAACACACAACTGCAGGTGTCTCTTTGATATACTTATTTATTTTATTTTGGGGATATACCCAGTAGTGGGATTGCTGTATCAAACAGTAGATCTATTTTTGCTTCTTTGAAACATCTCCATACTGTTTTCTGTAGAGGTTCTACTCATTTACATTCCCACCCACAGTAGACAAGTGTTCCCTTTTCTTGGCATCCTCACCAACATCTGTTATTTTTTTACTTTTTCATGATAGCCATTCTGACTGATGTAAGATGACATCTCATCTTGGTTTTAATTTGCATTGCTCTGATGATTAGTGATGTCGAGCATTTTGTCATGTGTTTCTCGGCAACTCATATGTCTTCTTTTGAAAAAATAAACACAATTTTTGGTGAGAAGATTTGAACTGCAGCCCAGGGCTAGACTGAGTTTCCTCCAGTCTGGTTGACTTGTTCCTCTAGGGTGCTTGGTCACCAGTTGAATGACTTAACTCTGACTCTTTCCCCCCCTTGCTTAATGTTTTATTTCCATGTCTTTATTTCTCTTTAGCCTTAAAATAAAGGAAATACTAGCTTCTCAACCTATTTTATAGGGCATTATGGTCATCAAAAAAGTAATGTATTGAAAAATACAAAATACTCTCACAGATATATTATTATTTATTCCTTTTTTGAAAATAAGAACTAATTTCTCAATTCTAAGAATAAATTACTTAATTTTTTTTAAATGTCTTGGGAGAAGAAAATATTTTAAAATGCTAATTAGAATTGCATATAGACACTTTCACCTAAAATCTAATGTAGAAACAATAAATATAATATTTGATAGATAAAATATATATATTTAAAAATCATAAGTAAAAGTTGTTGAGCATAACAAATTTAATTCTTTACCTTTTACAAAACCCCAAAGAATTGAGATTATTCTTTCTAGGTATAAATTCTAACCATAGTAATGTGGAAATTTACAGGGTAAAGGTCATTTAGGTTTTAAGAGTTTGGGTTTATTGTTCGTTTTCTCCTTATAAGGTAAAAGTCATTTGGGTTTTAAGAGTTTGGATGTATTGTTAGTTTCTCTCTTCAGTATGTTAAAGAAATGGGTATTTTTTGAAATGTACCTTTGTATATGAAGATTATAATTAAAGATTTCTAATGTAGATATATTCATACACAGGTATATCTATGTGTGAGTATGTGTTGTATGCAATTATAATAAATACATTGTGGCAAGATCATTTTTCATTTTATTTTATCGATATTTTACAGGTTTCTGCTCATTCTATTTGAGTTAGAAACCATGAAAAATATATTTTAATATATCTAAATGTTAGTAGAATGACAAAATGCAAAGACAGAAGCATTTGCATGTAGTTATGTTTTTGTCAACTCTTTAATGAAAAGATATTGGTCAGCACCATTGTCTCTTGGGGAGAATATATTTTTAAAATAACATGAAGTGTCAATTAGCTTAATTGTAACCATTTCATGATGTATATGTATATCAAATCATTATATTGTACATCTTAAATACAAATATATATTTATGTGTAATACAACAGGCACCTCTTTTTAAAAATGTTTTTTTTAAACATTTCGTGGTCCCACTTACAATCAGAATGGAAAATGCTGAAAGCATAGTGGAAAATATTTGAGGGATACTTCATAGTCGGAACTGTGAAGAAAACCCCAGGATTTCATTGTGGGAAACCAGCTCTGCTTTGCAGATTTAAGTAGCTAAAATAATTGTGACAACTCTGTAGTAAGCATCCCTGTGTTTCAGAGCTTGTTGGAAATGAGCCTCCTCCTCACAGCTTGGGTCTGCTGGAGGAACTCCTTCCTCTGGTTTGCAGAGCCATAGCCCATGGGGCTGGATACCATTAGCTGTACCCAGGGTAAGAAGTTGGAATACTTGAGGGAACCTCATCAGATTTCTTTCAGTGTACACTCAGTCTGACACAAGCCTTTTTAGATAACTGCATGTGAAAATTCAGACCCTTGGAGTAAGGCACTTGTTCTTTCTTGCTCAGCTGTTCGCCCACAGCACCACCGAACTGCACAGACAGATTTGCCTGCCCTTTGGACTAGGATAATTGATCCAAATTAATAATGCTCATGGCCCAAGCTTCTAATATTTCACAATAGTGATTTTTTTTCTCTTTAGTGATCTTTTGGTATACTAGTTCACAATTCCAGCAGATACAAAAATGTAACTAGAAGAAAATAAACAGCAGGATTTGAAAAAGGATATCAGGTCCTCTCAGTGAGAGAAAAAATACACATAAGAAAAAACTGAGAAGAGAAATGAGGACATTGGTTAAAAAAAATTATTTGAGGCCTGTAGAGGAAAACACAAGCTAGTTGATTATTTTAAAAAATCTGAGTAAATAATGTTAGTCAAAAGGGTTAATAGAAGGTGGATAAATCTTTACAAATATAAAAGGAAGAATATGTAATATGAAGGAATGCTAGCACCACTTAGCAATTTCAGAGTGCTTTCATCTTCAAAGAAACTTGCATGTTAACTAATTAATCCTTCCAACACCCTTGTGACATAGACATGACAAACAAGGACAGAAGCCAGCCTGAAATGACTAACCTACCAAACTCACTGGTTGAGGAAGAATTATGAAAGCATGACAATTTCTAGTGAGAAGGATCCTGTCTATTAATGATAGGGATTTTATAGTTGTAATTTTGGTTTACTTCGGTGCTTTCTGTTTATTAAAACCAAGCAGCAGCAGGATATTATATGTGTGGGCACGTGTGTGTGTGTGTGTGTGTGTGTGTACTTCTAAAACTTGTTTAGAGAAATACAAAGCCAATAGTAAGATATTAAGTAAATAACTGATCCATCTTGAGCTCAGTTAATTCTATACTAATGTGAAATTCTCAAATAACGCAAACATAAACCATCAGTATTAGCAGCAGTTAGGTAGTTGTTTCATATGACAATAATTGATGCATGTAGATGAGAAGTACCAACTATAAATTTCAATGGGGTAAAGGAAATAACACTTATTGGAAGCTTATTGTCTGTCCAATCCTATGACATGAAGTTTCTATATTCTTTCTTAGTCATTTGAACACCAAGACAAGTATTCAAGGCCCGGTGAAATGAGAGGTCTGAAAGTTTTCTAAGTTCTTAATTGCCAAGCTTTTATTTTGGAAACTTATCACTGAAGTTCTAGCTGACTACAAATGCCATCAGGATTGTAATAAACTTCTTCTACCTCTTCCAGCATTCTGACCTCATTCTCAGTGGTAGGAGAGAAACTCATTGCTATTTGTCTTCCATAATGACTAGTGATAAAACTTGAGTTAATTGGAAGTAGCTTAAAGAGAGCCAAAGTGCCTAGAAACTCTGGCTTTATAACTGGAAATATTTATAGGTAACTGTACTCCCCAAAAGGATCTATATAATAATCATTTCTGGTAAAAAAGGAGAGAAAGAAATAATTCCCCCTGTGTAAGCTCTTGGAAAATACCTCTAAAAACTTTATATTATCTCTGCCTTTGCGAGTATAGAAATAGCCCATTTTAATTCATTTAAAAATAATTTAATATTAATTAATGGAGTTTTGGTTTCTCTTAAAGGTACTAATTTTCTTCAAGAAAGGTGATTTTAAAATATCTATTTTATACAATATATCTTTTACAAAAACCTGGGTAATGCTATCTATTAATAGAAACATCTATCAATATATGTTAATAAAATTATTATAAAAGTAGGTGGTTAATACTTATAAAATTATAGATTAATTTTCTTAGTTTTCATCAACTAGAAAATAAATTCTATAGATTAAACATTTAATTAAACATAGAAAATTACGTTTTAGTCATCTTATTTGTTTCATCTACAAATGTTCCCCATCCTACCTCCAATATATATGCCTTTTTCTTATAATTTGGTTTTAGTTTTAAATCTTAGTAATTGATGCCTGTAGCTAGTTTTTTAAAGACCCCAATCTGTTTCCCTTTCTCTGCCTGTCTGTGTGGTACTGTAACTTGTCTACTATTCCCCTACTGTGAAACCAACATATCTTTCCCCAGACTCGCAGAAAAAATAGCATGAGCTCCTGACCACTCTGGGATGATAACGGCAGTGCTGTGCTGTTGGCATGCTGAGGTGATGGTAGCAGGGAGTCACCTTACTCACTTGCGGTAGCAGCCATTCCATCTCAGCTTAACAGGGAGAACAGCAGTGAGTCTCACTGATTAGAAGCCTGCTAACATATGCATCACCCTTGGTTTCCTTTCCTTTAGGATAATCCTCATTGTGGATATATTTAGCCTTATTGTGTTGCTCTTAAAATTGCTACTAAGACCTTTGATATGGTATTGAGCTACAAATGATAAATGACTAAATACTTCCAAAAAGAAACTTGGCTGCCTTTTCTGCACCACTGCTACAAGATTTTCCTTCCAACATATTAAGAGCACAGAGTGCAATTGGATTGAGCTCTCACCCTTAACCTTTTCTGCATTGGCTCCACAACATTATGAGTTTGCGTCTTTTCCTTTCCTCCCTCTTTTCTCCCGGTCTTTCCTTCCCCAAAAATAAGCATGGATTTTCATCTTAGTCCATAATCTCCTTAACATTGTGTCTAGGTAACTAAGGTCATGTCAATTATTACCCCCAAATTTTAAATACAGTGCAAACTTGAAGACAATATTCATTCAGTCATTCAATTGAACAAAGTTTGTTGAGTGCCTACTATATGCCAATCACAGTTTTAGGCATTAATGTAGCAACAGGGAATAAGAAAAACGTCCTGCCCTGATGGAGTTAAGAGTCACTGGAGAGGCCAACACTGGAGTACTCTTAATGAACAGCTGTCCATTTCTATTGGCTCACAAAATCCAATCCATCTACTAGATTCCAATCACTCAGATACTTTCTGTTGTTTTTAATTTCTTCCTGCATTTTTATGTTGCTACCTGAGATCATTTTCCTTCTGCCATGTCAAATCCATCATACAGCATGGTGACCATAGTTCGTGACGATATATTGTATTCTTGAAAAATGCCGAGAAAGTGGATGCTAAGTGTTGTTGCCAAAAAATGATAACTACGTGAGGCAATGCATTTGTTAATTAGCTAAATTTAACCATGCCACAGTGTATATGTACTTCAAAACATCATGTTGTATACAATAAATACATGCAATTTTATATGTCGATTTTAAAAATAAATAAATTTGGAAAAAAATTTCTTTTTTGTGTATTCTTGTCTGCTGGCAACAAATTCTCTCAGTTTTTGTATGGATGGTAATATCTATTTCTCTTTCACTTTTGAGGAATATTTTCTCTAGGTATAGAATTATAGTTTGGCTGTTTTTTTCTTTCAGCACTTTAAAGATGTCACCCCTTGTCTTCTTGATTTCATCATTTCTATTAAGACATCAGCTGTAAATCTTCATTGCTTCTTTAGATAATGTTTTTCTTTAGACGTTTTTAATATTTTCTTTTGTCCCTAGTTTCAGAAGAATTTCTATAATTCGACTAGAGGTGTGGGCATGTGTGTGTGTGTGCACATACGTATGTGTGTTTTATCCTCCTGATGATCTGCAGTTTTTCTAAGATTTGCATCTTGATTTGATTTTTTGGCCATATTTTGAAAACCACTATCTTGTCCAATATTTTCTCTGCCTTGTTCTCTCTCCATTCTTCTGAGACTTGAATTATATATATGTTGCAATTTTTCTCCATGTCTCATATACACATATTGTATATCCCATACACATATGTATATGTATACTTCTATAATCTGTACATATATCCATGCATATTTTTCCTGTATTACTTTATCCCTTTATTTTGGTTTCTATGCTTCAGCCTGTATTTTTCTCCTGAATAGCTCACTAATTCTTTTGTTGTATCAATCTGCTGTTAAACTTGTCTATCAAGTCTAAATTTCAGTGTGTCACATTTTCAACTCTAGAACTTTTGTTTCATTCTCTTTAATAGATACCAATTCTCTAGTAAAATGTTCTATTATGTCATCTACTTCTGGAAAAATATTAAATACAGCTGTTTTAAAGCCCATCTCTAATCACTTCCATAACTTGGTTAAATCGAGGGTTTGTTTCTACTGCTTTTCCTTGGTCACATTTCATGGCATGCCTAGTAAATTTTTATTGAATGACAGACATTTCACAGACTCTGGATGATATATTTTTTTCAAGAGCATTTACCCTGGCCTGTATTAGAAACAGTGTTGCGTCAGATGATATGAATCTGATCAGGGAGTGCAACTCAATGCTGGTTGCAATTACTGTATGGCTGTCTACCTCTGGTTGTCCCATACTCCTAGGGTGTAGACTTCTAGGATTCCCACTGAGATCCTCAAGTATTTGCTAGAATCCCTCTTCACTGATATTCCCAGGCTCTAATTTCCATATCTTTAGCATGGTCTGTTTAGTCAGTAGAGAATAAAAATACACTAAGCTTTTTTTTTTTTTAAAAAAATGCTTTTACCCTTGGGAGTGTCATGATCAGGACTATATATGGAGGAGATTTAGGGAGCTCAAATAGGAGGTTATAGTAATAGTCTGGATATGAGTTAATGAAGGCTGCTGATACAGGAAGTTGGAAACAGGAATGTACATGAAGAGACAGATACGGAACCTCTTATGGGAGAAGAGAGGGTGAGTAAACTAGTTGACTATATGAAGGTTGATGTGTCAAAGTTTTTGAGCCTAGGGAGCTGAGATATGTTCTGTGGACAACTGGAAAAATGACATTTTAACTTAGAAGATATTTTAGAGATGGAAATACACATTTGGGAGTAATACATAGGAGAAGATGTAAGAGTTTGAGGTGGATGAGAGCATTGTTTGAGAACACATAGAACAAGAACAGAGAAGTATAGAAGGACAGAATCATAGGAATCATATGCATTTTGGGGTGAATCTGATGACAGACAACTCCTTTTTTCACTTAACCAATGTGTGCCCCCTAATATATAAGGCACAATTCCAGCAAAGGAAAATACCTTGAATTTAAATATAGACAGTATTTAGTATCACAAGGGAGCGGAGATGAAATAAAACATGAAATAATTTCTTGATTTCTATACGAGGCAAACCAAAAATTCTATCAGCGCTGTGTATAGGGACAATCAGTTCTCTAGTATTAATGAAAGATTTGGTTAACTCTATTCTTTTTAGAACTCTTTAGCATTTTGAGGACTGAAATTACAAAACAACTTGTTGAAAAGTGTATATGGCATTCTTAAATCCAGGAGAGGCATGAGTAGAGCAATGGGAATGTGTCAGTGTTGAAAGTAAATATACTTTGTGTCAAAATGCACTGTGGGGCCAGTGGTATGTGATAAGATACGGAAGCTTGCTTTGGAACTCTCCTTGCAAGTACTGGGACTGGGGTTTTAATAATATAAAAATTCTTGGGGCTTTCTGACAAGGAATGCTTGAAAGCATGCATCACTGCAGCAGGCTTATCAGTCCACTTCTAGGACAAACCCAGAAAGAATTTTCCTATATTAGTCTTCAGGCATTACATTTGCCTCAGCTGTCAGTTACATTTGCTGAAATAAACCAACCTTAGTGATCTTTGCAACATGTAGTAGTTTTAACAGCACATTGGAATTGAAAGGAACCCATGATTTGAATAAAAAATAGTAAATTTGGCTGGGTGTTTCTGTCATTTTTCAGAGTTCTATAACTGACACTGATAGGAAATATTTTTAGAAAAAACAAAATCAAACAGTGGAGTACTATGTCCTTGAAATATACACTTTGCGACTCTCTATGCACTGTGAAAGTAAACAGTATGTTTCTATATAGTTTTAATCCCTTGATAAGAGCATAGATTTATGGATGTTTAACTTAACAGCTGTGCCAATAAAACCCAGCCTGATACAGTCTTTATATGCCTGCTATATTTGAAGATATTGTTTAGAAATTTTTTACAGATCTTCTTCTCTTCACTATTCTTCACACCTCCATTTAGCTCCCTTCAGTGGCTGTGTATGTTCTTTTGAATTACAGACATGGAAGGAGAAGAAAAAACTACTACATTTTCTGCTAACTGAAATGACATTCAGCAATGCAAGCAATAGTCACCTTTTTGTTTTTGTTTTTGTGATCACAGATTGGCAGGTTGGTACCAACCCATCTAGAGCAGTGATTCTCACCTTGGCAGCACTTTGGTGTTGCCAGGAAGCTTTAAAAAGGAGAGAGGCCTGGGTCCTATTCAGGGGTTCTAGTTTCATTAGTTTGAGCTGAATCCGGGACATAGGGATTTTTAAAAACTCCCTGGGTAGTTATAAAATACAACCTAGAAGAAACCTTAAGAAACTCAATTCCCCAAAGTAACTCTTAGAATTAACTACATAGAAAACCCTGCCTGGATTTTCATCTCATAAATAATACTTAATCTTAATGGTTCTAGACATAGAGCCTGGCCATACTTATTCAAATATGAATTCAGTGAGTTTGAGAGTGGGAGTGTGAAAAACATGGGCCTATTTTATATGTGTTACTGGTGAGCTTGCCAGATTCAGCAAATAAAAATAGAGAATGCGCAGTTTGATTTGAATTTCAGATAAACATTGAATAATTTTTTAGTATAAGTATGTCATGTGCAATGCTTAGGACATGCTTATACTAAAAAATATTTATTGTGTATCTGAAATTCAAATTTAGCTGGCATCCTGCATTTATTTGGCAGCTCTAATTACAGGACATGCAGGAAATTTTTACCAATTCCACTTTAATCAAAGCATTTTACTTGACTTGTAACCAATCACCTATGAAACCATTTCGTATAGTTCTAATCACAGTGAAGTCACACAGAACAAGCAATCTAGCCCTTGTGGCTGAGACATTTAACCCAATTCGCTAAACCTCCCGGCCTACTTTTTCACTTAAAAAAATCACTTTGTCTAAGATATTTATAGAAGAGATCCATTCTAATTTCCTTTACCTCTTGAGTATACAGTTCGTAATTCCTCCAGCAGAGATTTATCAGATTTCTAATACAGTTCTGGGGGAAAACCCCAGTGCCGAAGGGGTTCACTTCTCCAACATAAGTTGTCTCAACTATCTTAATCTGTAGACCAATTTGCTCTACAGCCCCCTAAGGAAGTAACTTGTTGATTTTGGCAGTGTTTACCTTTCCTACAAACAAATTCGACATTTTCCAGACCGGCTGGCTCTTAAAAATCACTTGAGGGCTGGGGAAAAGCTGCCTCTAGGCTGCTGCAGAATGCTCCCCACTCTGTTCTAGGAAAATCTTTGTGCCCCTCACAGCTGCTGGTGGATAATCTATGGAGTCATGATTATTTAGAATCTGTGGAGAGGCTGTGCAGTTCCTGGAGTTAAGTTATTTTCAATAAGGAGGGCGGGAGAATCTGTCAAATAAAAAGATAAAATGTGCTGGCCTTATTTAATAGTAGTACAGACTTTTCCACAGGGAAAGGAGAAAAGAGCAGATTTATATTTTGTTTTCTCATAGAGGCAAAATGTTTTTAGAAATGTCATTTTACACACACAACAACAACGTTTAGTATATCACGTGCTTGCACACTGCTAGCTTTCTGTTAGTGTGGTTAGTCATCTTTGTTTGGGAAGCCTGAATTGGTATCATTATCCTTTTTCATTTGTTGAGATCATCCACTACTCTTTAGTTCCCCAGCCACCCCTCCCTGTCCCTGAGATAAAAACCCATTTAGCATCCTGGGGCAGCCGTCGTAAACTTCTCACACGAAAGAAACTTTCTTTGCAGGCACTAAGTAGAAGCTGACATCACTGTTAATCAAGGCGTTCCAATTTATGTTTTACAGAAAGAAGGTGCAATGCATGTGCTTGTTAGGGTTTCCTCACATCTGCCCTTTCATTTCTAAAGATTCTGAGATTTAATTGAATATTCTCCTCGTTCTGTCAGCTGTGAGACTGGAATTTTGTTTATCAAGATTAGCTTGATCTGGAAAGTATAATTTACATTTATACATTTATTTCCCCATGATATATTTTAATGCTATGTCTGGTGAATTAAAAGCTTTGTATTTAGTTAATTAAAGTATGTTTTCCTCTAGGTAGCAACCTTGTTATCTTCATTGCTTTAAACCTGAAGAGTTAAGATCTTAGCCTCTCAGCCCTTCCTTCTCCTCCTTGCCACACCCCCATTCCAGCCAGTGTAGACCATGGTACTCACGGATCTCTTCCTGGTCCACTTCTGATGAATTTGGGGGAATGTCACTTTTCCAGCCAGTGTAGTCCATGGTACTCACAGATCTCTTCCTGGGAGCTTCCACTTCCGATAAATTTGGGGGAATGTAACTTTGCTCCAATTGGTTTCTTGTCTCTTCTGTTTTCTCTTCCTACATTAAGGGTTTTTTTTTGTTGTTGTTTGTTTTTATTTCTGTTTGTTTGTTTGTGTGTTGGTTTTTAAATTTAGAGCCCTCTATCAAATGTCTGTTACCATTTAGCCTAAGTTTGGGGTGTGCTGAGATTCCCTCCTCTTTTTGATTCCCACCCTTTCTCTGCAACTCTGCTTGGGAATAAATGTATCCTTCCTCTTCCAAGTCTCAGCTTTGTTATATTATTCCTTTCCTTCTTCGTTCCCTCCTATTTGCTCAGAAGAGCTGCTAACAATGAAATTTACTGTTCTGATTCTTCTGCTTATTTTTGCCACACAGGCCAGGTCCTGGCACCACTTTGCTCTGTCACCTCGGCTAGATTGATTATGGGGTGGGAGTGGGGCTTTGACCGATTCGTAATTCACTACTAGAGGCTTTCCAAACTGTTGGAACCAAACCTCTAACACTTTGATTTAATGCTTCAGAATGAACTTGAATCTTGGCCAAACTCACCAATTATTTGGCTCAAATGCGTAAACCTGAGTTGCATTTAGCCTTATGCTCCTCCGTCCCATGAGCCCTGGAGTAGAATTCTCTTTGCGGGTGAAAGCCAGAGTTCATTTGCGGTGGGGAGTCAGGGTAGCTCCTTTTTATGGTTTGTGGTAAAGGCCAAGGGTGGGCGTGTGAGAAAGGGATGCTGGAGATTCTTCTCTTCCCTTCGTCTTACACAGAACCCCTCATTCTATTTCTGATCTTAAACAAAGCCTATCTGCACTTAAAGTTTTAGATTTGGGTTTTAAAATGATTGCCATTGAAGTTATGCAAACGTTTTAGTTTGTTCCATGGTTTTGATCGTTTTTAGAAACATAGTACAAGATATACCTTTAAGTTTTGTGTTTATTGGATAATACAGTTGGCCTTCTGTATTCCTGGGGTCTGCATCTATGGATTGAACCAAACTATGATAAAAAATATTCAGAAAAGGAATTGCATGTGTACTAAACATATACAGACTTTTTGTCTTTATTGTCATTATTCTCTAAACAATGTGGTATAACAACTATTTACATACCATTTACATTGTATTAGGTAGTATAAGTAATCTAGAGATGATCGAAAGTATACAGGAGGATGTGTGTAGGTTGCATGCAAATACTACATCATTTTATATCCAGGACTTGAGCATTTGCAGATTTTCATATCTCCCGACGTCGTGGAAGCAATCCTTCACAGATACATAGGGACAAATGTATATGCTTTGATATCACACAGCTTACAATGAAAGTAACACTTCCGTTACCACTCAGGTAACTGACTCTCTTGAAAACTGAACTGTGTCCTCCTCTTACGGGTACATAGAAACTTAGAGTTTAGAATCCATCCTCAGGTACTATAGCACCCCTAACATCAAATATCGTTGTACTGTTTTTTATGACAACATTTTTGCCCATGGAAAATGTGCCATGATCACTATAACCATCAAAGGGGCTGTCCCAGAAGGCACATGTCAGGTCTGCATAAACTGAGAGAGTCCAACTTCTCGCTGGTTCATGTCTGAGGCCACGACAACTACTTTCTGCCAAATAAGTCAGCCGGGACATTCTGGCAGCTTGGAAGGGATTTTTATGTGGATGGATATTAGCAGCTTCCCAGACACAATTAAATCAGGCCAGAAACCATATTAGACACTTTTGCCAAATTTTTATTAAATCAAAGTAAACTAGGTCACTGCTTATTCCTTAACATTATTTTGGTAAAACTTAACCTAAGTCAAAGATTAAAAGAAAAACTTTGTCTCCCTCTCCCCACTGGCACTACCTTTGTTCTAACAAAATAACATTGATTTTGGATTCACCAGGATCACAAGTTGCTTCTTAATCCAACTGAAAATAATCCTGAACTGATTTTGCAATTTGTTTCCAGAATAGGTTTCACAAAAGCCATGAATTTCCATAGAGATATTCAGCTTCTCTATATAAATGCTTTGGCTCATGTGTAGAAATTGGCATCTTTTTTTTTTTTTTTTTTTTTTTTTTTTTTTTTTTTTTTTGCAACAAGTCACCTAAACAACCTGGCCCAATGTGGAAACAAGTCAAATAAGAAAAACAAGCTAAAATGTTGCTTTCACTGTGAAAAACACATATTTCTAATTCCAATATAAAGAGACCTTTATATATGATATGCACTGTGCACAAAATATTGAAACTCTACAAAAGCTACTACTGAGACATTGTGGCTTCAAGAATTTTGATTTATTTGTTGGGCAATGCAAGAGTATGAAAATGATTATGGAGCATCATTTGTAAATGTTGGCTATGTTAATGTTGGGTGTAAAGTCGGTGTTGCCGTGAAAGAAAGCCAGGCCTGGCATGAAGCAGTTTATTCTACCCACGGGTTACAGCAGGGCCATCACTGCATCCCATGCAGGGCCGCAGGACACCAGATTTTGGTCAGTGTCAGAAGACAGGAGCAAGGGCAAAGCATAGCCTGGACTCTTTACTGGGATTTCCATGGAAAAGGCAAGGCCGGGCAAGGTAAAGGGATTAGAATTGACTAGTTTAAATAGTACTGGGGTTTTGGCTAGAGGGGTGTCTCTAGTTGCCTTGTACCAGGCTCTGGGAGGATTCAGGGCAGGGAATACATTATTGGCTTTGTGTATGAGAGTTAGATAACAGGTTGGTGGAGTCTAAAAAACTCAGGACTGGCTGGTTTTTATGTGACAGACATGCTCCCAGCCCGGGCTTTTGCTTTAAGAAAGGGTTAGCCCTGGGAGAGGCAATCTCTCTCCTGCCAGGAAGGCTTTTAAGATGTCAAGGTTTCACAAAATACAGAAAACAAAACACATGATTAATGCAGCATCTCTAGTAACTTTCACAGTATTTTCAGGGCTACAAATGCTGGAAGACTTCGTCTTTATATTTCACAATCCCAAGCCATATGTAACAAAGGCATGAAATTCTGACTATGCAAAAGCAAGAAAAGGTCATTTTTTAAAACATTTTTTCATAAGGTAGGAGCGTCTAAGATCCTAAGGACACATGAGGGTGAGGAATCAAGTCCATGAAGACACTGCTGCACTGTTGTATCCACTGATCAACTTAAAATATTACCAGTAATTTTAAAGCCTCTTTGTGTTCCCGTCCTTAAAAAGATCCTTATCTGTACTCCCAGAGAAAACTGACTTCTTTATTTATCTTTCCTTGATTTTTAAAAAATATGTTACCTAGTATGATTGAATCCTTAAATAATGTGTTATTTAGCTTTGCATAGTTTTGAACTTTATAGAAAATGAACCACAAAATACGTGTTCTTTGCCCATGTGCTTTTTTCCCCTCTCCATTCTGTCTTGAGACTCACTCATGTTGATGAACCTGGATGACAATTCATTTTCAATGGGCTGTGATATTTCATTGTAAAAATATATCGAACTTGATTATATGAAAACTTTTGTCCATTTCCTTGTGTACATGTTTATGAGGAAAAACTTTCAGAATGTAATCCCTAGATTAAAAGTTAGATACATCTCAAGCTTTGTTTGATAATGCCAAAATACGTTCCGAATTACTTTTCATGGGCTCAGTAGTACTTGGTATTATCAGACTTCCTAATTTTTGACAATTTGGTTTGGAGGAAAACAGTGTCCCATTGTGGTTTTACTGTGCTTTTTTTTTTTTTTATTACTTGTGAGTTTTTGCCAACCATGTTTCCTTTTCTGTTACGTACCTACTTATGTCATTTGTTACTCTTGTAATTTATAGGAATTCTTTATACTTATGGTCACTAATTATTTGTCAGTAACAGGCACTGCAATTATCTTCTTTCAATTCATGACTTTCCTTTTCTACTTTATTAATGTCATCTTTGATCAATAGATTTTAATGTGGTCAAATGTATTAAAGTTTTTCCTTATGATTTGTGCTTTTTCCTTTGTATTTAAGAAATGTTTGTCCATCGTGAAATAATAAAGAAGTACATTTTCTTCTTTAATAATTTGACTTTCATATCAAACTTTCATCCATCCAGAACAAATTTTTGTATGTTGGGTGATTTTTGTGGATTTTGTTTTCATTTAAATGGGCACATGCCCCAGTACTGTTTATTCAATAATTCATTTCTTCTCCACTGACTTATAGTGCCAGAGATGTCCCATGTCACATTTTCTTGTATGCATGGATTTGTTTTTGACATCCCTATTCTGTTCAACTGCTCATTTATCTACCTGTAGACTGATGTTGTATGAATTACTGTAGCTTAATAGTAATTCTTGATATCTATTATGAATGGTAATGCCAACTTTTCCTTCTCCTTCTCCCTACCCTTTTTTTTTTTTTTGAGATGGAGTCTCGCACTTGTTGTCCAGGCTGGAGTGCAATGGCATGATCTCGGCTCACGGCAACCTCCACCTCCTGGGTTCAAGCAATTGTCCTGCGTCAACCTCCTGAGTAGCTGGGATTACAGGCATGCACCACTATGTCCAGCTAATTTTGTTGTATTTTTAGTAGAGACAGGGTTTCACCATGTTGGCCAGGCTGGTCTCGAACTCCTGAACTCTGGTGATCTGCCCCGCTTAGCCTCCCAAGGTGCTGGGATTACAGGCATAAGCCACCGCACATGGCCTCCCTTTTTCTTACTCTTCTTTTTCTTCTTATAGTTTCTTCACTTCCTTGTCCTTCTCCTCCTCTCTCCTCTTCCTCCTCTTCCTACTCGTCCTCTTCTTTTTCTTGGTTGCCTTGGCTCTTTTGTTTTTTTCTTTTCATATGCATTCTAGAATCAGTACATATATTTTAATTAAATTAAATTTTTATTTCAATAGATTTTTGGGGAACAGGTGGTGTTTGGTTACATGATTAAGTTCTTTATTGGTGATTTCTGAGCAGTGTACACTGTACCCAATGTGTAGTCTTTTATCTCTCACTCATCCTTACCCCTGAGTCCTCAAAGTCCATTGTGTCATTCTTATGCCTTTGGGTCCTTATAGCTTAGCTCCCACTTATGAGTGAGAACACATGCTGTTTGGCTTTCTATTCCTGAGTTACTTCACTTAGAATAACGGTCTCCAATTCCATCTTGATGCATTATTTTGTTCCTTTTATGGCTGAGTAGTATTCCTTTTTCTTTATCAACTTGGTGATTGATGGGCATTTGGGGTGGTTCTATATTTTTGCAATGGTGAATTGTGCTGCTATAAACATGCCTGTGCAAGTATCCTCTTTGTATAATGACTTCCTTTCCTCTGGGTAGATACCCAGGAGTGGAATTGCTGGATCAAATGGTAGACCCACTTTTATAGTAGTTCTTTAAGGAATTTCCACGCTGTTTTTCATAGGATTGTTCTAGTTTACATTCCCACCAACAGTGCAAAAGTGTTTCCTTTCACCACATCCATGCAACATCTATTTTTTTGTTTTATTTTTTGATTATGGCCATTCTTGCAAGAGTAAGGTGGCATTGCATTGTGGTTTTGATTTGCATTTCCCTGATCATTAGTGATATTTAGCATTTTTTCATATGTTTGTTGGCCATTTGTATATTCTCTTTTGAAAATTGTCTATTCATGTCCTTAGCCCACTTTTTGATGGAATTGCTTGGTTTTTTTTTTGTTTGTTTTGGGTTTTTTGTTGTTGTTTTGTTTTTTTGTTTTGTTTTATTTTGTTTTTTTGCTAATTTATTTGAGTTCTCTGTAGATTCTGGATATTAGTCTTTTGTGAGAAGTATAGATTGTGAAGATTTTCTCCTATTCTGTTGGTTGTCTATTTGCTCTGCTGATTATATATTTTGCTGTGCAGAGGCTTTTTAGTTTAATTAAGTCCCATCTATTTATCTTTGTTTAGTTGCATTTTCTTCTGGGTTCTTGGTCATCTGAAGTCTGCTTATGTCAATGCCTAGAAGGGGTTTTTCAGTGTTATCTTCTAAAATATTTATGGGTTCAGGCCTTAGATTTAAGTCTTTGATCCATCTTGAATTGATTTTTGTATAAGGTGAGAGATGAGGATCCAGTTTTATTCTTCTACATGTGGCTTGCCAATTATCCCAGCAACATTTGTTGGATAGGGTGTCCTTCCCTCCTTTATGTTTCTGTTTGCTTTGTCGAAGATCAGTTGACTGTAAGTATTTGGCTTAATTTCTGGGTTCTCTATTCTTTTCCATTGATCTATATGCCTATTTTTATACCAGTACCAACCTATTTTGGTGACTATGGCTTTATAGTATAGTTTGAAGTCAGGTAATGTGATGCCTCCAGATTTGATCTTTTTGCTTAGTCTTACTTTGGCTATGCAGGCTCTTTTTTTGGCTCCATATGAATTCTACGATTGTTTTTTCTAGATCTGTGAAGAATGATGTTGGTATTTTAATGGGAATTGCATTGAATTTATAGATTGTTTTTGGAAGTATGGTCATTTTCACAATATTGAGTCCACCCATCCATGAGCATGGGATGTGTTTCCATTTGTTTGTGTCATCTGTGATTCATTTCAGCAGTGTTTTCTAGTTTTCCTTGTAGAGGTCTTTCACCTCTTTGGCTAGGTATATTCCTAAGTATTTTATTTTACTGTTTTGCAGCTATTGTAAAAGGGCTTGAATTCTTGATTTGATTCTCAGCTTGGATGCTGTTGGTGTATAGCAGAACTACCGATTTGTGTACTTAATTTTGTATCCTGAATCTTTGCTGAATTCATTTACCAGTTCTAGGAACTTTTTAGATGAGTCTTTAAGGTTTTCTAGGTATACAATCATGTCATCTGCAAACAGTGACAGTTTGACTTCCTCTTTATTGATAATGAAAGAAATGCAAATTAAGAAGACAATATCAACTTGACTTTTCAATAGCAAAATAAAGCAGACTGGCCATATCAAGTGTTGGATGGAGTGTGTATCCAGAATTTTCTTTTACTTCGATGGTAGAAATATAAACTGGTACAACTGCGTTGGAAAACAATATACAGCTGACATTTGCATTCTTTAAAATCTAACAATTCTACTCCAAGTTCAATTCAAGGAAAAGCTTAGTACATGTGTCCCCCAAAACATGTACACAATAGCACTGATCATAAAGGAACAAAATGGAAATAATACAAAAACATATAGACAGAAAATATATAAATTATGGTATCTTTTCACAATAGAGTATATTTAGCTACATGCAACAACATGGATAAACATTAGTATCATTTTGCTGAATCAATAAAGTAAGTCTCAAAAGACAACATACAGTTTGATATTCTTGTTTAATATTCTTATTTTGAAACTCACAACCTGGTAAAACTAAACAATATTTTTTAGGCATCAAATGTATGCAGTAACTCACCTACATAAAGAAAAAGGAGGAAATAGATATAAAATTCAGGTATTGGTTATTTTTGGAGAAATGGCAGGGATGTGGGATTGGGAGAAGTGCTTAGGAAAAAGTATTTTTGGTAGAATATTCTAGCTCTTGGATTAGATAGTGCTTTGGGGGTTGTTGATTATAGAATTAAGAATAAGTACATTAGAAAACAAACTATATAATAAGTACATTAGAAACAAACTATATAATAAGTACATTAGAAAACCCACAAACTATATAAAGAAATTTCCTACATCTAAGAGGATGATGATGTGTTGTGAATGAAGGATTATGACCAATCCAATTCATGAGGTCTAGTAAATAAATCAGTAAACAATAAATGATAAGCATTTATATTAGAAATGGCTTTGAAGAAAGGAAGAGGTAGTGTCCACAAAACCCACTGGAAGCTCTGAATTGAGGAGCTCTCAGTTCTTCTTCATGGGTAGGACTGCCTAGAAGTGATAAGCAGTCAATAGTGATTGCTCTAACTACACCACTAAATAAGAGGGTTTGACTCATCTCTTTAATCAAACATTACATTCAGAATAGTATGTAGTGATTCTGCAACTGGGAAAATGGGACCAGTTAAACAATTAATCATCATTAATCATCATTTTAGTGTTAATCATTTTACCTAACTTTTCTTCAGCTTAAAGAAATCTTAAGATTTCTTTAAATCCAATGACCAATAACTAAACATATAAACTTTTAAACAAAACAGCACACCCTTTCATGATTGTCTAATAAAATTTGAGATTGACAGATGATGCCCATATAAGATATTAACACACACACAGCCACACCCACACACACACATACACACCGGATAAAGTAGCAAAATTTTAAAAATCACATGAAACCAATACCACTCATATAAAGAGGGCAAGAAAAACAATTAAAACCTTAATGTTGGATGGAGCTGTGGCCCATATTTTTAAAGTTGATGTTAGTTTAGCCATGAGGGTGTAAAATACAGAAAGAAAGTGGGTGAAAAAGACATAATCAGATTACAGATATGTTTATATCTATAAAGCATGGCGTGAGCTAAGATTGAATTGTATAAGATACATATTAGAAATTATTTCAGTAAAGGCCATCAACTTGAAGTCATTCTGTGATGGCAGCTTATCAGAAAAAAATCATGGGTCCCTAATGAGATGTTCCCTTAACATTGACTAAATGACATTAAGTACACTTTGATTTATTCTTTGAAACAAGTAGTATAGGATTTTATTACAGGATTCTAATGTGTATGAAGGATCACATGAATTATGAAAGGTATTATTTCTTTATTTTATTTTATTTTTTATTTTGAGACAGAGTCTCACTCTGTTGCCCAGGCTGGAGTGCAGTGGTGCGATGTCAGCTCACTGCAACCTCTGCCTCCCAGGTTCAAGAAATTCTCATGCTTCAGACCTGAGTAGCAGAGATTACAGGCATGTGCCCCGACGCCTGGCTTTTGTATTTTTAGTATAGACAGGTTTTTGACATGTTGGCCAGGCTGGTCTCGAATTCCTGACCTCAAGTGATCCACCTACCTTGGCCTCTCAAAGTGCTGGGATTACAGGCATGAGCCACCGCACCAGGCCAGGAGATATTTCTTTATCACCTTGTCCTCTGCTCTGTCCCCATTCCATGAGAAATATTCCCATGTTTAGTCTGACTCAGGGCTGGGCTGTGTTTCTCCTACCACAGGTCTTTACATCAGTATGGAGTCCTGCTGCGTTCTCAGACATTTCCTCTGAGGCACTGTAACAGGAATGAAGGGAAAAAGATCACTAAGGTCATACAAATTCACATGTCATTGAAGGTACTTGATTGTTTAAAACACAGGAACTTTGCATCCCACTGAAAAGTGTTATTCATTGGAATAACATTTTACATTATGTATCTTCAGAAAGAACAAAATAAATCATAACTAAATTTTTTTGTTGGATAACAGATGAACAGTGGTTGATTTCATCAAATATAATTTTTCAAAGACAATGCATTTCAATGCAAGTTGTACTTGCACTTTCAGAAAATCATACCTTTATACACAGAGCTAATTCTGAGTAACAAGTCAGTAATCCAGATGATTCTGTTCCATCTTGGTGTCACCCGTTTTGAGAACCCTAATTCACATAATAGGTAATATGAATTGCCTATTATGAGAATTAGGGTTCTCAAAACGCATGACACCAAGGATCAGCGAACGTTTTCTGTGAGTTTCTAAGCTAAGTCAGAATAAAGACTGAGGAGGGATCCCCAAAAAGCTGGCAGGCAAAGGGCAGGTTGGAATGCAGGGTTACAAACTGGTGACCTTAGGACAAAATTCAGCTGCTCACAACCTTCCAAGAAAGGTAAAGGCCTTTAGACGGTGTTCATTCTTATGTCCTCAGGCTCACTAATTTACGTCTCTCTGAGGGCATTTGAGTTTCGCGCCTCTTGGTGTTTTAAGGCCACTGCTGAAGAAATTCATTAGCAGTGTCTCTTAGGTCACTTGTATTATACAACCAACTGCAGGGGCCTTTACTACAAGAGTCTCTAATACATTCATCAGATTTTACTACTATGTCTTGCAGATAGCTCATTCACAGCCTTTTTGTTCATGAAATATGCTGTTTCATTTTTTAAGTTTTATCACAAACACTTTAACATGCATCAAATTAAGAGTCACCAGTGATTCATAATCTCCGGGGTCAAATTTCTTCATCCAATTTTTCATCCCTACAGCAATCTAGCTATGGACAGTTAGAGCATATCTTGATTCAAGGCATTCAGCCTTAAGAATATATCTCGCAAACGGCCTAGGCGAGGTGGCTCATGCCTGTAATCCCAACACTTTGGGAGGCCGAAGTGGGCAGATCACGAGGTCAGGAGATCGAGACCATCCTGGCTAACATGGTGAAACCCCATCTCTACTAAAAATACAAAAAATTAGCTGGGCATAGTGGCGGGCACCTGTAGTCCCAGCTACTTAGGAGGCTGAGGTGGGAGAATGGTGTGAACCCGGGAGGCGGAGCTTGCAGTGAGCAGAGATGGCACCACTGCACTCCAGCCTGGGTGACAGAGCGAGACTCCATCAAAAAAAAATATACATATATATGTGTGTGTATATATATATAATATATATATATGTGTGTGTGTGTGTGTGTGTGTGTGTATATATGTGTGTATATATATATGTGTGTATATGTATGTGTGTATATATATGTTTGTGTGTGTGTGTGTGTGTATATATATGTGTGTATATATATATGTGTGTATATGTATGTGTGTATATATATATGTTTGTGTGTGTGTGTGTGTGTGTGTATGTATATATATCTGGTAAACAAGCCAGCTCTGGGTCAACAAACACATTTTCCAAGATTTCATTTTTTAAAAAATTTTCTTATCTTTCTTACACTCCACAAAGACAAATAACGAATAAATCTCAGTTCAAATATTCTGTTCAACACCTCCTCCTGACTCTACTGGAAAATATGTAGTAGGGAAAGCTTCCAAAGTACATTTCCATTTTAATTCAAATTTTCTAACAAACACATATTCAAACTAGTATTTTTATTGTGGTAAAGTTTTACCACCTCAAAGAACAAAATGAGAAATATCATGAACAAAACCATTTGAGAGAAGTGTTCTTGGTGAGTGATTGCAGTAGTCACTGGCCGCAGCAGAGTTTCCTATGGCCTTAATGTAAGCAATAACTCACGGAGTTTTAACCACTGGTAGATTTTTCCCTATCTCTGCAGACATCTGTACATTCTAGTGAATCGTACTAGATTGAAAAAAAAAAACTCACATAGGTGTGTATCTTGCTAAAAAAAAACTGTAAACATTTTCAATTAACATATCTTCATAGATAAAATCATTGTAAATGTAGTAAACAAATAAAAAAATACATTAATTTACTTAAGAGCCTAAAATCTCTCAACCAATTCAATTGTACTCTTGGACATTTGAAACTGCATTATTTGGCAATGTTGTGTGAGGCAAGTAATTTTTTTCTTTAGTTTTGCTTTTATTTTGGCCAAAATGAGAAGTTTTTTTGCTATCTAAAGGATAGAACTTTACCTATTTTTCTCTTATTTCATGTCATCTTTCAAGATGATTCTGAAAATGGTCATCAAACAGACCTTTAGCATTTTACAGTGTTTAGTTTGATGTGTTCTTCTTCGTCTTCACCCTAGCTAAGACCTCTCTCTTTTTTAACTGTAAATAATCTGTCGATTTCCCCTTCGAATGTCTATGATTTGTTTTAAACTTGCTGCAAGAATGACAATTTCATAGAATTATTGCCCAGGTAATTTATTTTTCCTTTTTTGCATTATAAACGTCCAAATGTCTACTCATTCTAATCTTCATAATAATATGATTCATGTTTTCGATGATTTAGAGTGTATCTTATGTCTTGCTGTTTCAGTGGTCGTGGTGTCCAAGGCAATGGATCATTTTCCTGCTGCAAGTGCACTGTGGGAGAATCAGCACCCAGGCCATCTATCTCTCATTTTTTAAAAATTTAGTTTCAGGGAGTATATCTACAAGTTTGTTAAGGGTATATTGTGTAGGGCTGGTGTTTGGGCTTCTATTGAACCCATCACCCAAATAGTAAAGACAATACCTAATAGGTAGTTTTTCAACCCTTTTCTCTCTCTCTTCTCCCTTTTTGGAGTCCCCAATGTCTACTGTTTCCATGTTTATGTCCATATGTTCCCATTGCTTGGCTCCCATTTATAAGTGAGAACATGTGGTATTTGATTTTCTGGTTTTGCATTAATTAAGGCCATAAGATAATGGCCTCCAGCTCCAACCATGTTGCTGTGAAGGTTGTGGTTTTATTCTTTTTATGGCTGCATAGTATTCCATGTGCACCATGTATCTCACTTGGGCTGATTGAGGCACCTGTGCCTTTTCTTGGTATCAATACTGTACTTTAAACTTGCAGTGTTTATCTGCCAAACCTGTTATCATTCGAAAATATGTTTTAAAAAATTGTTTCACCTTAAAGATACCAAGTGGAGAATAACATGAAAATCATAGGCCTTAAAAGTTTTAGTATGTATGAGTTACCAAGGATCATTCTGTGGTAAGAAACAAAGCTTAATATATAGTCAGTATGGCCAGGTGCGGTGGCTCACGCCCGTAATCTCAGCACTTTGGGAGGCCAAGACAGGTGGATCACGAGGTCAGGAGATCTAGACCATCCTGGCTAACATGGTGAAACCCCATTTCTACTAAAAATACAAAAAAATTAGCTGGGCATGGTGGCGGGCACCTGTAGTCCCAGCTACTCGGGAGGTTGAGGCGGGAGAAAGTCGTGAACCCAGGAGGCAGAGCTTTCAGTGAACCGAGATCGTACCACTGCACTCCAGCCTGGGCAACAAAGCGAGACTCCATCTCTCTCTCTCTCTCTCTCTCTCTCTCTCTCTATATATATATATATATATATATATATATAGTCTATATATATTTTGTTAATTAATTACAAGATTAACCTGGTTTGTGGCATCTAATGTCGTTTTCTAAAACTAAAAAGGGATTACAATTAAAAGACATATTTAATTACCAATTTGTGATCCTCCACTCACTTTCTAAGAAATCAGAATGCTAATATTTC
Organism: Gorilla gorilla gorilla; assembly: GCF_029281585.2. Lineage (NCBI taxonomy): Eukaryota > Metazoa > Chordata > Mammalia > Primates > Hominidae > Gorilla > Gorilla gorilla. The sequence goes on along the minus strand of NC_073232.2, from coordinate 82,950,754 downwards.
TACTTGAGTATCAGCTGTATAAACCAGTCACCAGCTTTTCAAATCCCCCATTATATATAACCTTTTTGTTTTCCCAGTGTTTACAAGAAAACAAACATTTATATTGTCTGGAGCTAAGAAGTGGGAATTTTGCAGAAATACATTTGACAGACTATTTCAAAATTTCATACACTTAAAAGGCTGTCTCCCCATAGTTACCATAAAATGTTGGAAAGTGGTACCATATTAACCCTATGTTTGGCATGCGCTCTAACCTATGGGTAGATACTTTTAGAGAATGTGTTCCCCACATTGTGAGAATGAACATTAGGGGAGAATGCAATCTTTAGAACTAAAGTAAGAAAAGTTTCAATCCTGGGTATGACACTTTCTTGTTACATGATGTAGGCAGCATACTTTAGCTCTCTCAACCTAATGTTCTTATTTTTGCTTAAAGGACTAGATGGACCATCATATATAAAGCACAAAGCAATTTTCCTGAAATATAGGAGATGTTCGATAAATGTAAGCAATATATTACTGTGAAATTTCTGTATTCTGCAAGAATCCTCTTTATAATACTCTGCTTATGACTCAATACATTTCTTACTACTTATTCTTAGTGTGAGCATATTGTTTGAAATTGGTCAGTCTTTGAAAAATCAAATTCACTGCCTACTTTCTAGCATAACCCATTAAATGCTAGATAGGTGTAACCATTTGGAAACTGGATTTGAGCTGGTGGTGTTATCCATTCTAATCCTCTTGGCTTTCTTTTTCTGGTATTCCAGTAGTTTCTAAGTTATGCTCATCCATTCAAGCAGCATTTACCCATTTGTGAGAAATAATTGTTCTCTTGCAAGAAATATGTTTTGCGCTTGTGAAATTCCCAGTAAGAACTGCTGTCAGCTTGAGTGGACAAAGTAAAACCTACCTGAAACGGCGATTGTTTGATGTGACTGGGGCATCTTCCCTTCTAAGTGTCACGTCAGGCAAACGATGCTATAGCTACTCTCGGTTTTTGTTGTATCCTGTCTCAAAATAGACATAAAATAATATCTCTAATCCTTGTGCGCTTTGGGTTACAGTCCCAGATGTCAAAATAAAAGCCAGCCGGGAATGGCTGGAAGTCTCACGAAACGTCCTCTCCCCGCGGTGATGCACCCTCCCTCTAGACTGACCAGTCCACACCTGTGGTTGATGCATTCTGAGAGACAGCCAGTGAAAGTAGCTCTTTGCCAGTCATATAAGCCCAGTCTGGACATGTATGGATCCTTAATGAGCTGTCAAGAGTCACAAGAGCATTTCAGAAAAAAAAATGTGAATTTCAAGTGTTTCATGAACTTTAATACTACAGTAATATACTGAAATTTTTGTGATTTTCACTGGTGAGTGGGGGAAAAAGTTTTTTTTTCTTGTTTTCTTTGTTATCTACATAATGAAAGGGGGCATCGTGGAGATGATTCCAAAGAATGGGTAATGTTGTTGTCATTTACAGCTTTGGAATGCCGTTTGTGGTTTTTCTCTGGGCAGTCGATTTTTTTTTTTAAGTGAGATTTTCTTTCAATTGTTTCCCTTTTCTGAGCTGCCAACAACCCCTGGTACCATAGGGGCAAACCGATCTGCTTAAGAAAGTTTGAAGTCTAATCTTCATGTAAATCACCAAATAATAATGCTAATGGCAATGGTGCTGATGTCCTCAGCTAAGGTTTATTGATCACTCACTACGTACCTGGTGGTTTTATAAGTTCCTTCATTTTCTTGTCTATAGAATGAGGAGAACCATAGTATCTATGTCAAGGATTTGCTGTGAAAATTTAGTACAGACAGAGCATTTGAAATGACGCTGGACACATAAAAACACATTAGCTATTATTACCATGTGTAAGCTCATTTAATCTTTATAACAATTCTGTAAGGTTGGTGCTATCATTGACATCATTTTACAGATGAGGAAACTGAAGGGCAGATGAAATAACTTGCCCAAGATAACACTAATAAGTGACAGAGCCAGGAATAGAACCCCGGTAGTCTGAGTCCTGATCAAACCTGCTCAGATTGTTGGAGTTTCTCTATTTCACTATTTTTCTTTATTTTTTACTCTATTTTTCTTTATTTTTTACTCTATTTTTCTTTTTATTTTACCAGCTTCATAATTCCAAGAGGCTTTTAATGGCTTAGAATTATTTATATTTACATATGATTAAAGCTCGTAGGATCTATGATTAATTGACTGTGTGTGTTTGCTCAAGTTACTATACATCCCTGTATTTTAATCCTTAGCTGCAAAAGAAAGGAGATGAACTAAATGATCTCTAAGGATCTTCCCAATACTATGAGCGTCCCATAAGCCTATAAGCTTTATACTCTCAAGCAATTCACCTGGTTTCACTTGACTGCCAGACAAAAGGAAATTGGTTTAAATTGTACCAGAAGGGTTTTGTGTGTGTGTGTTTTTTTTAACATTTTCCTGGAAATAAGGAAGTAAAAGACTGAAAAGAGAAGCTTTTAAATCTCCTTACCTAAAACTCCGAGAAAAGGGTCAACACTACTACTTAGAATTGTCAGTGGGCTCTTATTGCTTAGAGGCTGAGCACAAAGTAGGTTATAGATTTCTTGCAGCTAAATTGCTCAATTTTTCAATGATGTTAACTCCACAATAACTGTTAGGATTTACAGTCCTAGTCAAATAATTAGCCTGAGCACCAAGCTGTGAGCTTCGTTTCGGGAAAAGGAAGCAGACACAGGTAGCATTCACATTCCCTCCCGCGTGAGAAAAGGCAAGTATGTGAATTAAAGGTGCTCTCTGGGCTGTGGGAAGGAAGGACATCAGTGGCTCTGCTCTGGCCCAAGGCTGAATTGTGAAATGGACTGGGTTTGCTTCAAGACCCTCTAGCCATATCACGTGGTACTGGGCTATTCCTGCAGGAACTCCTGTGGTCCCGAGCAGGACCTGCCCTGCCCACCCCTGCAGCATCTAGTGCTGCTCTTTCTGTCTTTCTTTCCCTCCCAAATCCATTCCCTCAGGTTCCACACTTTGGTAGGAAAGGACCCATGATGGCTCAATGTGTAATGCCTTGTAGATAATATTAGTGCTTTCATAGTCACCGTCAAAACACAAGTCAAAAGTTTAACATTAGGGGAGAATTTTAGACAAAGATGACCTTCCTGGGCAGAAGGTTTCCTTATTACATGAGAGAGGAGATGGCTTCTCACCCTACTTATGGGCAAGGGCAGCCTTGCTTGGAATGGGGAGAATTAGAACTGCAAAGGGAAGATCCATTTTAAAAATTCAGGAATATGAGCAACATATTTGATGAAAATTTTAGATATATTTAGTTGTTAAAATGTTTTCACTAAATTATTAAGAAACTATATTCAGGATGTGTTCCAAGGTTCTTACGAGTTATTTAAATTAATCACAGTAGTGGCAGTGATAAAATAAGAATAATAGTAAGACAAAAATGAGTTAATGTAATGAAGAATAATAAAGTTTTATTTGTAGTGATAGAAATCTGGAGAAAATTTCTTACATTGAGTATGCTCATTAATATCCTAATTACTGAGATACATATTTTTATTTAAAATAAAAAACAATTTAAGCAAATATTCATATCTTTTTTTTTGAAAAATAAACCCACCCACATGTATGATTTCTCCTGATTATTTCAGTTGGTTCTTAAGTAATCATGGAAAGATGGTATCATAAGTCTGCTTTATTTGAAAGTGAAATTTTCCCTTTTACTGAAAAATTCTTTGTTTAAGCTCAGGGCAGCTTGCAATTAATTTTCAAGAACTTATTCTGTTAGAACTTCTGTAGTATATTTTAAGTAATATCATAAGAAAAGTCTTTTTTGACATATAAATATAATTTTCTTCCCCAATTTTATGGTGTCTGTTCCCATGATGTGAAGACATGTGGCTTTTCTTGACTACTATTTCTTAGACATTATATTACACATTACACTGTTTAATCTTCACAAAGACATTGCAAGTTAAACATTACCGTATTTACTTTTCAGATAAAGACATTGTAGCTCATGAAATAAAGTAAGTTGCCAATGATGGCACAGATTTTAATTGATGAGAAGGGATTGAAGGCAAGACATGCATGACTTCAGTGCCCATGTCATTTTGGTTTGCAAGAAAAAAGTCCTAAAGAATGTCTCTTACTCTTACTCCTGTGCTACTTAATTTCTGAGGCTAGTAGGACCATGTCTTTTGCTTAGGTGTGAAAGTAAGGATCCAACAACATCCAATGAACTAAATATTTTCTTTTTTGGTTATATAATAACAGAGGACAAAATTACTTATATCTATTTTCCAGGAATATTTTATAATGACCATTAAAAGGTTTACAAGTGACCTTAGATATGTCATTTAGCTGAATGATGCTAAGACTCATTAGCAGCAGAGAAGTCTGGGTGAACTATACTTTACTAACCAAGATATATGGTGTATTGCCAAACTTGCTTTTCAGCTTTTGCTTTTTGTTGCTATTAATATCGGATCTTATCATCATCATCGTCTCTCAGGAGAGTCAAGCATTTATTGAGTTCCTAGTATTCTATAGGCATTCTAAGAGCCCTTAGCTTCTGACATGAATATCTGAATAATCTAAACATTCTGGATCCACTTAATGCTGAAACAAATTCTCAGGGCAAATGTGATCCTTGAAGATAACTTAGGATTGTTCCAGCCTCCCAGAAGTCCTCCAACTCCCATTCCCAAATACCAACTTGTCCCCCATAAGCTGAGCCAGAACCAAGTAGTTTCTGAATATTAAAACAGAGTTTGATTGGCTATTTGTATTTCTAAATATGTTTTGATGAAAATTGCATTACATTTATTTGTGTCTTCATTTAAAAGCTTCCAAAATACCATCAATACATATTACAAATTGTTTTAGGTTATGTTGAATTGACAAATCTGGGTAATTTGTATAGCATTGAAAATATCCTGTTCTTAAAGGTCAAATAAACATAATTATACAAATCTACAGGCTTTATGGCATTATATGCAGTTATTTTGATGATACCATATTTATTTATAATTATTTCATGTAAGTCAATATTCTGGCTTACTGTTTCCAAAATGACTTATTTTGGTTGTTTTAAGAGTATACTGGATAATGAAACCTAACGCTTTCTGTTGTCTTTTTTAAAAAATCTTTTTATTTATTTAGTTTTTTAATTGCTTTGTTGTTTTTAATTTTGGGGGGTTCCTAGTAGGTGTATATATTTATGGAGTACATGAGATGTTTTGATAAAGCCATGCAATGTAGGATAAGCACATCAGGGAGAATAGGGTATCTGTCTCCTCAAGCATTTATCCTTTGAGTTACAAACAATCCAATTACACTCTTTTTAAGTTATTTAAAAATATACAGTCAAGTTATTATTGACTATAGTCACACTCATGCTATCAAATAGTAAGTTTTATTCATTTTTTCTAACTACTTTTTGTACCTACTAATCATCCCCACCTCTCCTCCAAGCCCCCACAACCCTTCCCAGCCTCTGGCAACAATCCTTCTACTTTCTATGTCAATGAGTTCCATTATTTTGATTTTTGGATCCCACAAATAAATGAGAACATGCAATATCTGTCTTTCTGTTCCTTGCTTATTTCACTTAACATAGTGATCTCCAGTTCCATCCATGTTTTTGCAAATGACTGGTTCTCATTCCTCTTTATGGTTGAATACTATTCCATTGTGTATACGTACCACATTTTTTGTATCCATTCATCTGTTGATGGACACTTAGGTTGCTTCCAAATCTTAGCTATTGTAAACAGTGTTGTAACAAACAAAAAAGTGCAACTATCTCTTCGATATACTAATTTCCTTTCTTTTGGGAATACAGCCAACAGTGGGATTGCTGGATCATATGGTGGCTCAATTTTTAGTTTTTTTTTTTTTGAGGAAACTCCAAACTCTTCTCACTAGTGGTTGTACTAGTTTACATTCCCACCAGCAGTGTACAGAGCTTTCCTTTTCTCCACATCCTCATCAGCATTTGTTATTGCCTGTCTTTTGGATATGACCCATTTTAACTTGTGTGAGATGATATCTCATTGTAATTTTGATTTACATTTTTCTGATGATCAGTGATGTTGAGCACCTTTTCATATGCCTGTTTGCCATTTATATGTCTTCTGAGAAATGTCTGTTCAAATCTTTTGCCCATTTTTTGGACTAGATTATTATATTTTTTCCTATACTGTCGTTTGGCCTCCTTATATATTCTGATTATTAATCCCTTGTCAGATGGGCAGTTTGCAAGTATTTTCTCCTGTTCTGTGGGTTGTCTCTTCACTTTGCTGATTGTCTTCTTTGCTGTGCAGAAACTTTTTAACTTCATGTGATCCCATTTATCCATTTTCGCTTTGGTTGCCTTTGTTTGTGGAGTATTGCTCAAGACATTTTTGCCCTAACCAATGTCCTGGAGATTTTCCCAATGTTTTCTTGTAGTATTTTCATAGTTTGAAGGCTTAGATGTAAGTCTTTAATCCATTTTAATTTTATTTTTGTATATAACAAGACATAGTTCTATTTCATTTTTCTGCATATGAATACCCAGTTTTCCAGCACCACTTATTGAAGAGACTGTCTTTTCCTCAGTATATTTTCTTGACACTTTTATCAAAAGAGAGTTCACTGTAGTTGTGTGGATTTGTTTCTGAGTTCTCTATTTTTCTATTGGTCTATGTATCTGTTTTTATGCCAGTATCATGCTGTTTAGGTTAGTATAGCTCTGTAGTATAATTTGAAATTAGTTAATGTGATTCCCCATTTTTATTCTTTTTTGCTTAGGATAGCTTTGGCTATAATTATTTTTTCTATTTATATGAAAAATGTCATTGGTATTTTGATAAGGACTGCATTGAATCTGTAGATTGCTTTGGGTAGAATGGACATTTTAACAATATTTATTCTTCCAATCAATGAACATGGAATTTCTTTATATTTTTGTGTTTCCTCTTCATTTTCCTTCATCAGTGTTTTATAGTTTTCATTATAGAGATCTTTCACTTTTTGGTTAATTCTTAAGCATTTAATTTTATTTGTGGCTATTGTAAATGAGATTACTTTTTTGATTTTTTTCACATTGTTCACTGTTGGCATATAGAAATGCTACGATTTTTATGTTGATTTTGTATCCTGCAACTTTACTGATTTATCAGTTCTAACAGTTTTTTTTTTTTGGTGTAGTCTTTAGGTTTTTCCAAATATAAGATCATATCATCTGCAGACAAGGATAATTTGACTTTTTCCTTTCCAATCTGGATGCCCTTTATGTCTTTCTCTTGTCTGATTACTCTATCTAGGACTTCCAGTACTATGTTGAATAACAGTGGTGACAATGGGCATCCTTGTCATGTTCCCGGTTTTAGAGGAAAGGCTTTCAGTTTTTCTCTGTTCAGTATGATACTAGCTGTGGGTCTGTCATATATGGTTTTTATTATGTTGAGGTATGTTCCTTCTATACCCAGTTTTTTTAGGGTTTTTATCATGAAGAGATGTTGGATTTATCAAATCCTTTTTCATCATCAATAAAAATGATCATATGATTTTTGTCCTCCATTATGTTAACATGATGTATCACATTGATTGATTTGTGTATGTTGAACCAACCTTGCATCCCAGAGATAAATCCCACTTGGCCATGATGAATGATCTTCTTAATGTATTGTTGAATTTGGTTTGCTAATATTTTGTTGTGAATTTTTCATCAGTATCCATCAGAGATATTGGACCATAGCTTTCTTTTTTTGATGTGTCTTTGTCTAGTTTTGGTATCAGCGTAACACTGGCCTCGTAGAATGTGTTTGGAAGTATTCCCTCCTCCTGTATTTTTCAGAATAGGGCTGGTATTCATTCTTTAAATGTTTGGTAGAATTCAGCAGTAAAGCCATTATGTCCTGAGCTTTTCTTTACTGGGAGACTTTTTATTACAGCTTCCATCTCATTACTTGTTATTGGTCAGTTTAGGTTTTGGATTTCACTCTAGTTCAATCTTGGTAGGTTGTATCTGTCTAGGAATTCATCTATTCTAGATTTTCCAATTTATTGGCATATAGTTGCTCATAGTAGCCACTAATGATCCTTTGAATTTCTGCAGTATCAGTTGTAATGTCTCCTTTTTCATTTCTGATTTTATTTATTTATAGCTTCTCTCTTTTTTTTTTCTTAGTTACTCTGGCTAAAAGTTTGTCAATTTTGTTTGACTTTTCAAAAAAACAACTTTTTGTTTCATTGATCTTTTGTATTTTTTATTGCAATTTCATTTCTTCTGCGATCTTTATTATTTATTTTCTTCTACTAATTTTGGGTTTGGTTTACTCTTGCTTTTCTAGTTCTTAAAGATACATCATTATGTTGTTTATTTGAAATTTCTTTTCTTTTTTGATGTAGGCAATGATAGCTATAAACTTCTCTCTTAGTACTGCTTTCGCTATATCTCATAGGTTTTTGTATGTTGTGTTTTCATTATCATTTGTTTCATGAAATTTTCAATTTCCTTCTTAATTTCTTCATTGACCCACTGTTCATTCAGGAGCATATTGTTTAGTTTCCATATGTTTGTATAATTTCCAAAATTCCTCATGTTATTGATTCCTGGTTTTATTCTTTTGTGATCAGAGAAGATGCTTGATATTATTTCAAGTTTCTTGAGTGTTTTAAGACTTGTTTTGTGACTTAAGATATGGTCTATCCTTGAGAATGATACTTGTGCTGAGGAAAAGAATGTATTCTGCAGCTGTTGGATGAAAAGTTCTGTAAATACCTGTTAGGTTCCACTTGGTTTATAGTGCGGATTAAGTCTAATGTTTCTTTGCTGATTTTCTGTCTGAAAGATCTGTCCAATGCTGAACGTGGGGTGTTGAAGTCTCCAGCTATCATTATACTGGTGCTTATTTCTCTCTTTCGCTCTAATAATATTTCCTTTATATATCTAGGTGTGCCAGTGTTGGGTGCACATATATTTAAAATTGTTATATCCTCTTGGGGAATTGTCCCCTTTATCATTATATAGTGACCTTATTTGTCTCTACTTACAGTTTTGGTCTTGAAATCTATTTTGTCTGATATAAGTATAGAGACTCTGGTACATTTTTGGTTCCCATTGGCATGGAATATCTTTTTTCATCTGTTTATTTTTAGTCTGTGTGTATCTTTATAGGTGAAGAGTGCTTCCTGTAGGCAACAGATCAATGAAGCTTGCTTTTCATCCATTCAGCCACTCTATGTCTTTTGATTGGAGAGTTTTGTCCATTTATATCAATGTTATTATTGATAAGTAAGGACTTGCTTCTGCCATTTTGTTATTTGTTTTCTGATTGTTTTGTGGTCTTGTCTTTCTTCTTTTTTTCTTTCCTGTCTTCCTGAAGTGAAGATGATTTCTCTAGTGATATGATTTAGTTTCTTCTTTTTTATTTTTTATGTCTCCATTGTATGTTTTTTGGTTTGAGGTTACCATGAAGCTTGCAAATACTGTATTATAACCAATTGTTTTAAGCTGATAAGAACTTAACACTGTTCAGATACACACACAAACAAGCCAAATGGAAACTAATAAAAATTCTCGCCTTAACTTCATCCCCTGGCTTTTTAACTTTTTGTTGTTTCTATTTATATTTTATTGTATTGACTATGTCTTAAAAAATTGTTGTAGTTATTATTTTTTATTGCTTCATTGTTTATTCTTTTTAGTCTTTATACTTAAGATACAAACAGTTTACATACTACAGTTACTGTGTTATAATATTCTGTGACTTTCTGTGCACTTACTATTATCAGTATGTTTTGTACCTTCAGGTCATTATTTATTGCTCATGAATGTTCTTTTCTTTCTGATTGAAGTACTCCCTTTAGCATTTTTTATAGGACAGGTCTGATGTTGATGAAATCCCTCAGCTTTTGTTTGTCTGGAAAAGTCTTTATTTCTCCTTCGTGTTTGAAGGATATTATCACTGGATGTTCTATTCTAGGGTAAAAGTGTTTTTTTTTTTTTCCTTCAGCACTTTAAATATGTCATGCCACTCTCTCCTGGTCCATAAGGTTTCCATTGAAAATCTGCTGCCAGACATATTGGAGCTTCATTGTTTGTTTATTTTTTCTTGCTGCTTTTAGGATCCTCTCTCTATCCTTGACCTTTGGGGGTTTGATTATTAAGTTCTTTGAAGTAGTCTTCTTTGGATTAAATCTGTTTGATATTCTGTAACCTTCTTGTACTTGGATATTGATATCTTTCTCTAGATTTGGGAAGTTCTCATTATTATTCCTTTGAATAAACTTTCTACTCATATCTTTTTATCTACCTCTTCTTTTAGGCCAATAACTCTTAGATTTGCCCTTTCGAGGCTATTTTCTAGATCCTGTAGGCATGCTTCATTTTTTTTTCTTTAGTTTCCTCTGACTGTGTATTTTCAAATAGGCTGTCTTCAAGCTCACTAGTTTTTTCTTCTGCTTGATCAATTCTGCTATTGAAGGACTCTGATGCATTCTTCAATATGCCAATTACATTCTTCAGTTCCAGAATTTCTGCTTGATTCTTTTGAAATTATTTTAATCTCATTGTTAAATGTGTCTGATGGAATTCCAAATTCCTTCTCTGTGTTATCTTGAATTTATTTGAGTTCCCTCAATTCATCTATTTTGAATTCTCTGTCTGAAAGGTCACATATCTCTGTTTCTCCAGAATTGGTCCCTGGTGGCTCATTTACTTCATTTGGTGAGGTCATGTTTTCCTGGACGGTGTTGATGTTAATTGATGTTCTTTGGTGCATGAGCATTGAATAATTAGGTGTTTATTGTAGTTTTCACTGTCTGGGCTTATTTGTATCTGTCCCTCTTTAGAAGACTTTCCATATATTTGAACGGACTTGGGTGTTGTGATCTAAGTTGTGTCTGCTTTAGGACATACCCCACACCTAGTAATGCTATGGTTCTTGCAGACTTACAGAAGTAGCACCTTGATGGTCTTGGACAAGATCCAGGAGAATTCTATGGATTACCAGGCAAAGACTTGTGTTCTCTTTCCTTGCTTTCGCCCAAACAGAGTCTCCTTCTGTGTTCTGAACAACCTTGCTCTGTTGTCTTAATTGTTGCTGTGTCATTAATATTTATATATTAATTCCCCCTAAACTTGCAAATTTTACAAATTTACTTCCCCCCAAGATGTCCATGTCCTTCTGAAGTCTGTATTAAGGATCCCAGGAGTAAGAGTACTGAGCAAGACATTCATGGTAAAACAAAACAAAACAAAAACAAAAAGATTTAATCTAAAGCCCCAATAAGTGACTTGTGGCAAACCCATGATAATGTCCCCCACCACTACTGGGCGTTGATTTTTAGACAGAGTAGCAGGTCCTCAGGCACTCACCTGGTCCCAGGAGCTAGATGGGACAAATCCATGATCTGCATGGTGCCATCCTGTCTGTCTGGTTTTATTGACATTATACAGGGCTTACCCTGGGCAGTCCATAGAGCTTGTTTCTATAGGCAGTATTTAAGACTTAGCATTTAAAAACATCTTTTTGTTTTCCCCTCTGTATTTTTGCAGCCTTATTTTAATTAATTTCTTGCTCCACTTTCCAACTTCTTCTAATCCTAGATTCATAACTGATATGTATTGGCTCATAGACTTTGGCTCTGGAAAGTAAATTTAATACAGCTTGGATTCAAAACCATGTAATTTCGGTTGAAAAGCTCGTATGTCTGATCACTCATTACATTCAGTTCACAACAAGGCTAAGAGTAGAGTTTTATGTTGTGCAGGGACACACAGGAAACACATCACACACACCACAGAAATGCATTTTTGAAACAAACCAGTCAATAATCTTCCCTTTAGTTTATTAAAAAACTGCTCAGGGGTGCTACCGTGATACAAGTTTACCTTGCTGTAATTCTGGCATGATAAACTTGTATCATAGTTGTTACTATTTTCATAAAGAGCAGTTCTCTAGCTGTATTAAATAACGGCTGGAAACAAGCCCGCATCATTTTCTTACCTATTCAAGGGAGTTAACATTTGCTTAAGATAAGATATCTTTATAAATCTTCATAAAATCTAAATAATTGTATTTAAAATTTCCTCCACTCTCCCTGTGCTGCCTGTGAGTGCTGCCTATGAGCCCTCTGTGTGGTTATTATTTTCAAATTCACAAGCATTTACTTCCCTGATGAGCACTTTACCTAAATATATGTCTTGTTGACATGAACTGCTCAGGAAACAGAAAAAAATAACAGAGTCATGAAAAATAATGTTCTTTCCTTATAAGGGACACAAACGGAAGAAGTAGAAAAGAAACCTTATTCATTACTACGGCCCCATTTTGTTGTTTTTAGCTGGTCGCAGCTTACTGCCTTGACCCCTTTTGCGAAAGGTCATTCCCAGGTCAAGACTACTGAGATGGCCCGGGCAGCCGACCTTCAGAAAAGGGATTCTCAGGAGGGCAATTTGCTAATGGAGCAACAGAAGTTGCTGATAGTTACAGAAGGAAAAGCAGAAAGTGACTCACAGTACCCAATTCACCAACTAGATGCGTAAAAATGAAGAAGAGAACATTAATTACCAGTGAATCTAGTAGGAAATTGAGCCAAGTCTGGCATAATTAGCCTTTTCCTCTAAAATCCTCTCTCCCTGCTTCACGTTGGCTCTGCTGAGCTGCAAAGCTAAGAATTCTGACCTGCACCAGACATCATTTTTACTCACAACAGACCAAGGAGTGTCTTGCTACATTTACAGAGTTTCCAAGCCTATTGGGTTCTCTTGAGCTGCTGTGGCTTGGATCTAGCTGGCCAGAGAGAAAAGAAGGAAAGAGCAGATTTTGGTGTCAACAGCAAAACTTTTGTCATGATCCTCCAGAGACAACTGCCCTAAATCTGAGCATACACACATTGTTGACCAGCACCAGAAGAAATCACAAACGATATGAGAGCATAAGTCCTACCCACTTCGAAGCTGTCATAATTTATGCTCGTTTTTACATTATTTTCAGTGCCTTTACTGATTATGTAAGTGAAAATCTGGTGATTTTTTTCAAAAATCCTGTGATGTGATTTGAGATGAATAGACACTTTCTAAGGTGCCCGTAGAAAAATGGTATTCTATCTGCTTGGTAGAAAAGGGGGAAAAAAAACCCATGATTCTAAGGTCAATTAACCATTTTTATAACCAATTTGTTCATAGTCATTGGGTACATTTATATACCTGGAATAGTTCACGTTCAGAAATGCTTATTTAGTAATTCGTTTAGTTAAAAGAGAACTGAAGCACTTCAGTCAGTCATTCTAAACAGAATATTTCATTGTGACTGTTTATTTTTTTGATAGCCATTACTGGATTTTTCTAGTTGTCTGGAAGAATTTTACTTACTAGTAAGATTTGTCTTAGACATAAAGCAGTGTTATGTCTGACAAATTTGTTCAGGACTCTCCAAACTATTTATTCATTAAGAAGGCATTAAATTCTTAATCATTCTTGGAGGACATGAAACCTGGATGTCCCAGATCTGAAGCTGGCTACAAACAAATGAGCAAGCTCACTCGACTCAGACACTTTTACCACCTCATTCCTCTGCATTCTTTCTCTGGACATAATTTAATAAGATGCATTTTAGCCTGTTTAGTTTGGTGTGTCCTAGACCTTGGCTTGGATACTAACTGTGAGTATATTTTTACGAGGGAGGGAGCAGGAAGATGAAAAGGAAGTGCTGGATGCTGTGCATGCAGCTGTCTGTGATTTAATTTTTAAATGAGAGAATTGACCAGTTAATTAATTTATTTGGTTAAGTAATTCATTTCAAATAAATACATAATAACCAAAGTTAAAGTCACCTAAAATTACAGTTGACCCTTGAACAACACAAGTTTGAACTGCACAGGTTCACATACGCAGACTTTCTTCTGCTTCTGCCACCAGGAGACAGCGAGACCAACCCTTCCTCTTACTCCCCCTCCTCAGCCTACTCAGTGAGAAGACGATGAGGATGAAGACCTTTATGATGATCCACTTCCACTTGATTAATAGTGACTCTCTTTTCTCTTTCTTAAGATTTTCTTAATAGCTTACTTTATTGTAAAATGGGTGTGATTTTTGTCTTGGCCTGTGATGGTCAGTGTGTTCATGGGCCACAGTGATAAAAGCATTTAAGAAGTCAAATGTAGCATCTAGAATGATTTAGATCTCACAGTTGTGTAGAAGACTAGAAAGTATCCCTTAGTTTTCTGAAACTGTGGTTTTGTCTGAATATATATACATATATTTAAAACAAAGAAATATAATTCATGTTGATTACATTGGAATTAGAGGGAATTTGTAGAACTGCTGTTATACCACTGGATAAAATCTTGGAGTTATTAGTAGGAATGGTCTTATTGAAGGTTATTATTATGTTGAAGAAATAATTTGATTTATAAATAGATTCTTATTTCCTAGAAGGCAGGTAAAAAATGTATCTGATTTTTCTATGGTGTAAAGCCAAGACTAGCAATCTATATTCTGCCTGCCTTATCTTGCCTACCAGCAGTTTTTGTAAATAAAGTTTTATTGGAACACAATTACGTTCATTCATTAACATACCACCAGTGACATCTTTTGTGCTACATTGATAGGGAAGGTTTGACAGAGACTGTGTGGCCCAGAAAGCCTAAAATATTTCCCATCTGGTCCTATACATAAGAAATTTGCCAATCCCTGATTGGTAGTGATTTGAAGAAAATACATTAGGTTTATTTGTTTCTCATAAAATACAAGGTTCAATGTTATTTAGGAATTGAATCTAAATGTCTTTAAAGATTTCAACAATAGAAGTGGGAATTATGGTTTTTTGAAAGTGGAAAATTGAAGGCTATATAATTTTTTCAAAATTTGGTGTTTAATGGATTTTTTCCTCTCTGTGTTAGTTAAAATTCTCCTTGTCACTTATTTTCATCACAGGCTATCGTGCTACAAAATTAAAGCCTTTAATGATGGGAATGATTTCAATAATATTCCCTTTTTTACTTTCATTTGGTTGCCAAATAGACGAAAATTAAGAACTAGACTTAGCTGATCAGAAGTTGACTCTTCAGCTTTTAGCCATGACATTTCCTGCTGGTGTGAAATATCTTTAAAGCTTCTGTAGTTACAGATACCCTTTTGAATGGAAAATTAAAGCATATATCACCACTAAATCTAAGAACATACTGCTAAACCCAGTCTACAAAGTAGTTGGTGAGCTCATACAGAATATTAGTCAAGGCCTTTCCTGCCTTGTCAGGTTCCCAGGCTGACAAAGTGAGGCACCCACCTGGCCCTCCATTATTCCCCTTTCCATAGTATAGCACTGTGCCTTGAGAGCAGCGCTCCCACATCAGGGGTACTGGGCTCCAGTTACTTCTCGGGCAGGCCTCGCGCATATCACTTAATTTCTCGGGTCTCACTTTTCTCATCTGTAAAAAGGAATCAAAACAGCACCACCTCAGAGAGTGAACACAAAGAATTTAGAAGCGTGACGTGTTCCTAGTGTTATCCTCCAAGTGGAATGTTGGAAGCTAGGAAGGATCTTAGTGAAATAATAAAATAATCTTACTTTTTGAAAAAAAAAATTTTCACATTTCTATAAGAATTTTAATGAATGCCTCAGAATACTCTTAGAGAAATGAGTCAAATACAGCACCTCCTCTTTTTCTGATGACAAAATATCTTTCTTCATCTCTGTATGTCTCTCTCATTTTGTCAGACTTTGGGACCTAAGAAGCTCACATATGGAGTTTAATTCTTATGTGCACTGTTTTTACTTAGGTAACACCTGGCATGTTTTCCCCAAGTTCACAAAAGACGTGGATTCCCTGACAGAAATGGGAAGTCTAGCAAGTCAAAACATTGCCTCCAAAGCTTGGTGGAGGTTATTCTGTTGTCAGACATGCATGTTTTCACCTGCAGCATCTCTCCAAAAATGCGCAGGGCAATGCATTTAACTCTAGTTTTGAATAATGAAAGTAAAATGGGATAGCAGCTCAGCCAAACAGATGAAAAGAACAGCTCCTGCAAGATCTACAATGAGCCAGGTTTTGTTTTGTTTTATTTTTAATGTTTTACTCACCTGGTATAACACATAATATTTTTTATTGTGAAAACAGAAAGGCAAGTGTTACCTATAGAGAATGAAAAATGTGGAACGTAACAAGTCATTCTGTCAGGACCTGCACAGAACCACACCTTTAAGCATCATTCAAAGGCCAGCCTCTCAATGGGTTTTACTTCCCCAAAGAATAGTTTTGATCTTCTACTATAAATTCTGCAGGAAACATCAAGACCCTAAGACTGTGGCATAACTGTAAAACAAACCAAAATTTAAATATACAATGATAAAGCTCCTAGCTAGGAAAATGAAGAGTAGAATGAAAAACTAATTTCCAAGATCAATTTTGAAGGAAACACCAAAAAAAGTTTTTAAAGACATACTTCCTGCAGCTTTTGTCTTTCCTTTTATATTACAGCAAATTTCTTTTCTCACAGTGGGATTTTAAGTTAATTTATAATTATACACACTTGCAGGGGATGAGAGAGAAATGACCTAATTATAGACCAAATGGATACCCTCTGGCGATCCTGCAATTAGAGCTACCAGGGTAATAGATGGGCTTTATCCTGCCTTGAGTGGATTCAGTGGCTGACCTGGCAGTGAGCACTGACAGTGGTTTGCAGAGTCCACAGCATAATGTCAAAATCTGCTTAAATTATTTGGAAGCAAAAATAAACAAATCAAAGTAAAATTCCAAGTGATTGTAGAACTCAAACTTCCTTTTCTCTGAGAAGATATAAACACCAACTGTGACCATCAAGGGAGAAAAAATAAGCAGAAGGTTTTAATGCTGTCTCTCTATTTAACTAGATTCTAATTAGTTACAATTAAGCTGCCAGAGAATAACAGCTACAGTGACATTGAAGACGAAAATGCCCAGTTCTAACATAATTCCCACCGTTTCTTTAGATTTCTCTTTTTTGTCATTGAGATTTAGTTGGAAATGATAGGGGAAGCTAAAGGTCTTAACAGGTATCTAACAGGGTCACTGAAGCAGCAAATTCCTTTTTAGCAATTCTTTGGCCTTACTTTTCTCTCTGAATACTCTACAGCAAGAGAACAATTACTTTTATAACGTATACTCAAATCTTTCCCCTCCTTCCAGCCAAGAGGGCATTTCCCTGCCTGTTCTTTCTGTACCAACCCCAAACAGGGTACTTAACCTGAAATTTTAAAAGGGCCATATTCTTTGTCTAGTTAACAAAAATATTCTGGCTAATATGGAGCTCCTAAGACCCATATGAAACAATTAGAAAATGATATAAATGACATGTGATTGAGTTGGAGGAGAAAAAGAACCAATAAATTACTTTTTATGAGTTGGGAGAAATCAGAACAGAACAGAGTATTGTCTTGGTGTGTACAATGGTCACAGTGAGTGAATCAGTGATGTAAGGGGAGTGTGGCCCAAGATATGTGTGCTGAGATGGATTGCAATGACGTGTGGTTACTAACTGCAGAAAGCAATGTCTGCACCTCAAGTAACTGATTATTTAGTGCCCTTTTCTGTGTTTTCTTCTATGTACAATGGAATTATCTAAAGCTATCGTATAGTTAATACTTAAGTGATAAATATTTTTATATCATCATCAACACATTTATTGTGGCTTCATTAAACAAAACTATGTCACACTGTCTTAAAGAGATTATAGGTATCTTAGTGAGAGCTAGTGTTTAAATAATAATTTGTCCAGATCTTCCAGTCCATCATGTAGTGTCATTTCTCTTTGCATAGAAACAAATACTTTCAAATGTTTACCCAAATCTTATGACTTGACATTTTTTTACCACCAGACCTGCATTACAAGAGGTTCTGAAAGGAGCACTAAATATGGAAAGGAAAAACTGTCACCAGCCACTACAAAAATACACTTAGGTACACAGGCCAGTGGTGCTATAAAGCAATCACAAAAATAAGTCTGCGTAATAACCAGCTAACAACATGATAACAGATCATATCTGCACATATCAAGACTAACCTTGGATGTAAATGTGCTAGATGCCCTAAATAAAAGACACAGAATAGTAAGCTGAATAAAGAAGCAAGACCCAATTGTATGCTGTTTTCAAGAGACCCATCTCACATGCAATGATATCCACAGACTCAACATAAAGGGATTGAGAAAAATCTACTAAGCAAACAGCAAACAGAAAAAAAAACAGGGTTTGCAATCCTAATTTCAGATAAAGTGGACTTTAAACCAACAAAGATTAAAAAAAAGATAAAGAAGGGCATTATATAATGATAAAATGTTCAATTCAACAAGAAGACCTAACTATCCTAAATATATATGCACACAACAAAGGAGCACCCAGATTCACAAAGCAAGTTCTTAGAGACTTCAATACCCCACTGGCAGTATTAGACAGATTATTGAGGCAGAAAATTAATGAAGATATACACGACCTGAACTCAACACTTGACCAAATAGACCTAATAGGCATCTACAGAATTCTCCACCCCAAAACAATAACATGTACATTCTTCTCATTGCCACATGGCACACACTCCAAAATTGACCACATAATCAGACATAAAACAATACTCAGCAAGTTCCAAAAAAACCAAAATTATACCAACCACATTGTTGAGCCACAGTGCAATAAAAATAGAAATCAACACTAAGAAAATCACTCAAAACCACACAAACACTCAAAAAAAAATAAAACTTGAGGCCAATATCTTTGATGAACATAGGCCAAGCTTTATTCCTGAGATGCAAGATTGGTTCAACATATGTAAATGAATAAGTGTGACCCATCACATAAACAGAACTAATAACAAAACAACATGATTATCTCAATAGATGCAGAAAAGGCATTTGATAAAATTTAACATCCATTCATGTTAAAACCCCCCAATAAACTAGGCATCAAAGGAACATATTTGAAAATAATAAGAGCCATATTTGACAAACCCACAGCCAACATTACTGAATGGGCAAAAAGCTGAAAGTGTTCCCCTTGAAAACCCACACAAGATAAAAATGCCCTCTCTCACCACTCTAATTCAACATACTATTGGAAGTCCTAGCCAGAGCAATCAGTCAAGAGAAAGAAATAAAAAGCATCAGAATAGTAAGAGAGGAAGTCTAACCATCCCGGTTTGCAGATTACCTAATTCTATATATAGAAAACCTCATAGGCTCTGCTTTCAACTTATAGCCTGGATTCAACCAGTTCTCATTGCCTTCTCTGCAGTACCCTACTCCAAATCATCACCATCTCCCACCAGCATATTCCAAAATCACATTCTCTGCCTTTTCCTTGTAAAAAAAAAAAAAGTCACATTCAAACCTCCTATGTATTAAAATCACATTCTACAAAGTCCTGTGTGATTTGGCCTCCACTGTCCCTTTGGCCTCCTCTCCCATTCCTCATGCACATGGAGCTCACTTCTGCCCCAGGGCCATATATGCACTTTTGTTCTTTCTTTCATAGGACCATTAAGCATTCTGTTCAAATGTCCCCTCTTCAGGCTCTTCTGGGCCACATTCTGTGGGCCCTGCAGCATCTCCCCTACTTATAACGTACACATGAAGAACACAAGCCATGGCTGGTATGTCTATGTCCATACTTAGATTATCAGTCTATTATTTACTTCTTTATTTCATTTTTGTTTCATGTATTATAATCTAATCTCTAAAAGGAAAAGAATTCATGAAGGTCTACCACCTGGAATGCAGCCAGGCACATAGCAGAATCTCAAGAAATAGTAGAGACACTAATTTGTCATAATAATTAATTCAGACACCTAAATGGTTGTGGTGGTCTATTATGGGCATATTCATAAAGGCGTTAATCCACTAGTCAAGATATGTCATTACTGGCCCCTGAATTGCCTCAGTACTCCCAAGTACCACAAATGAGAACACATATTTCCTTCATGATGATCTGAATTGCTTTTTGCAGAGAATAGTAGGTAGTTTCACGTTACTTGAGTTGCTAAATAGATTGCTATATTAGAAAGTTTGGGCTGCTATACAAAATATCATAAACTAGGAGGTGTAAACAACAAACATTTATTTTCTACTGTTCTGGAGGCTGGAAAGTCCAAGATCAAAGTGCTTACATATTTGCTTCCTGGTGAGGGCTCTCTTTCTGGTTAACAGATAGTTGCCTTCTTGCCGTGTCCTCACATAGCAGGGAGAGAGACGGGGCTCTGGTCTCTTTGTCTTTTCATAAGGGCTCTGATTCTATCATGGGGCTCCACATCATGACCTCATCTAAACCTAATTTCCTCTGAAAGGCCCTGCCTCCAAATATCATCACATTAGAGACTGAAGATTCAACATTTGAATTTGGGGGAAAAATACAAACTTTCAGTTCATAGCAATTGTCTTTCTTAAAACAAAGCTGTAACACGGGTTTTGGAGGAAAGTGGATCTTCCATTCAGTTTACTAATTTCTTGTAGAAATAAAATAAAATAATCAATTAAAGTCTGGGAGCATTTGCAAAATAAGCTAATGTAATGAAATGGCTAAGCTAGCTAAGGTAAGAATTCACTGCTAGGACAATTAAAGTTTCCTGTTGCATCTAGGATGTGTGCTGTACTGGGCCACTAATTCCTTTAGGTTAATATAATAGTTTTATGTTACGATCGATAAATGGTGTTAACCAAATTTCATTAAATGCTAAGTATTATTTCTCATAAAATTATTCTAGAATGGAGATGATTTGTTTTAAAGATGTTATTTATCTTAGTTACACATTGTAATTTATGGTAAATGTTATTTATGCCCTCTTAAATTGAAAGGTTGTTGAAAAGTAAACAGTTCACTGTGGCTTAATACATTTGTCAAATGTTTCTGTTTTAGACTCCTATAATTACAGCTATTGTAAGGAATGAAGATAGTGGGATTTTGACAGTTTCCTGATCCTGCTTTATTTTTTCCCCAAAATGTTTCTGTATCTGAAAAACTGAAACTATAGTCATCCTAAACTTCTGATTCTGTAAGCAGAAGAAACAGCAATGGCTTGAATTTTTACTTCCTTCTAACATTTTCTATTTATGATTTAATATGAGTGATTATTCTAATATTTCAGTGTAGGTAATTATCACTTGGTGGTATTATTAAAAATACAAATGCCTCATTTCCTCCCACACTGCCTGATTTAATAAGTGTCAGAAAGAGGTAGAACATCTTTATTTTTAACTGTTCTTTTTGACAGCCACAGTTTTCAGATAGTACATAAGGTATATATCGTAAAGAAGTATGACCATGCAAAGCAAAAGAGAACTACAGTCACTTCAAGGAATGGGACAAACATAGAGATTCAAATGACAGCTTTAACTATAACCAAATGCAGCAACCTAAAATATAAGACAGTAATAGGAGATGAAGAACAATCAAGGGACTAAGCAACTCCAGAGAGGCAACAAAGAAGCAGGTTGGACATTTCAGAAAATCAAGTGGGTAAATCAGAAGCCTATCCATCCACACAATGTTCACAAGTGTTTATTGTGTTTCTGCTGTGTGGTAGAAAAGACAGAGCCCAGCCGGGCACAGCAACTCACGCCTGTAATACCAGCACTTTGGGAGGCCGAGGCAGGCGGATCACTTGAGGTCAGGGGTTCAAGACCCAGCCTGGCCAACATGGCTAAACACCATCTCTACCAAAAATACAAAAATTACCCCACGGTTGTGCACACCTGTAGTCCCAGCTACTTGAGAGGCTGAGGCATGAGAATCAGTTGAACCTGTAAGGCAGACATTGCAGTGAACCGAGATGGTGCCACTGCACTACAGCCTGGGTGACAGAGTGAGACTGCATCTCAAAAAAAAAAAATAAAATAAAAAAGCCAAGAATGTAAAAGAAGACTTCTTAATAAAGAGAATATGAAAAGATTTAAATGAAAGAACATACAGCTATTAAAATCAATGCAAGTAGAATATATTACTCTATTAAAATAAATAGACTTCTAGATTGATAGAAAAAATGGTTTAGATGTATTCTGTTTCTAAGACATAGCTCGTAAAACAAAAGCAAAAGAGTAATGCTGCAAATATAGGATAGGCCAAGCTACGCTATGCAAATGAAAACCAACAGAAAGCAGATAAAGCAATATTAAGATCAAAGAAGAATTCAAAGCAAAAGAATGCTGTCTTAAGATAAAATGTATGAATTACAGTAGAGATGAGAATACATGTACTGCTATGAACCTAAAATATTATACCCTATTTACAACAGTAGCTTATATAAATTTTAAGAGAAACAAAATCTCATATTAAGGAGATACAATATACTTCTTTTTTTTTTGTTTGTTTTTGAGACAAAGTCTCACTCTTGTCCCCCAGGCTGGAGTGCAATGGCTCTATCTCAGCTCACCTCAATCTTCGCCTCCCGGGTTCAAGAGATTCTCCTGCCTCAGCCTCCTGAGTAGCTGGGATTACAGGCACCTGCCACCTCGCCTGGCTAATTTTTGTATTTTTAGTAGAAACAGGGTTTCAACATGTTGCCCAGGCTGGTCTTGAACTCCTGACCTTAGGTGATCCAGCTGCCTCGGCCTCCCAAAGTGCTGGGATTACAGGCATGAACCACTGCACCCGGCCTTTGTTTTTTTGTTGTTGTTTTTCGTTTCGTTTTTTTGAGATGGAGTCTTGCTCTGTCACCCAGGCTGGAGTGCAGTGGCACCATCTCGGCTCACTGCAACCTCCGCCTCCTGGGTTCAAGCGATTCTTCTGCCTCAGCCTCCCAAGTAGCTGGGACTACAGGTGCGAGCCACCACTCCCGGCTAATTTTTGTATTTTTGGTAGAGACAGGGTGTCACCATATTGGCCAGGCTGGTCTCGAACTCCTAGATCTCATGATCCGCCCGCCTCAGCCTCCCAAAGTGCCGGGATTGCAGGCGTGAGCCACTGCGCCCAGCAGATACTTCTCTTATATTACCAATCAAGTAACCAAAAATAATTATAAAGTAATAATTCTTGCCATTTTCAAAATAAATGCTCACATGTAATAAACTTAAACTTTTATACCTTCTTTAAGTGTTATCTAAAAATTTTAAATAAGTTGAATTGTTGTTAAGGCAAATAAAAATGATGGTAAATATAATTTTCTTCAAATTATAGGCACTGTTCAATTTGATCTGCCATTGAACAGTGCCTATAATTTGAAGAAAATTCAAATTTCTTCAAGGGGTTTGTAGACACAAGTTGAAAAATAACTCTTATGTAGCATATGAATAATACAGCCAAATACATTAAGAAATATACAAAGAAACTACTTCACTTAAAAAAACATGTTATTTTCAAATATTTGAGACATTTACAAAAGTTGCCGATAAGGAAAACATGAAAACATCTTTCAATGTATAGTTTGAAACATGCAAAACTGCCATTTTCACAAATCACATGCAGCTGAAGATTGGCAACTTCACACAGAACAATCTACACAAATGCACAGACTGTGTTCTCTAACACTGCAACTGCCAAAACGATTCATTTGGAACATAACTAAGCCATTTGTAAATTCGTAGCATTGGGACAGTGTGCAGTGTAACCTTTGGCCTTTGTTTTCTTTCAGTCTGTGTTGTCTGTGTGGTTCTAGATTTGGTCTATTTTGTTTTTGCCAGCACATCTCTGCCTTTTTTTCTTTCTATATTAAAATTCTTCATAACAAATTTGTTTGAATAAATGGCCTCTCCTACAAATCAACTCGAGAACTTAGAAATGGCAATTTGTTAATTCAAAAAAAAATAAAACAATTATTATAGGTGAAAAAAGTAATTGATTTAAAAGGAGATTATAATGAAATTGATGACTAAAATCTGTACCTAGAAAAATCTCAGCACCTAGCAAGAAAACCTCAGTACTCAGCAAGAAAACCACAAAAAAATTCATGTTCCAACACCAGGAATTATTTTATAGAGAGATCATTAATAAAAAGCAAATGTTAATTTAAATTTTGGGCTGAAATATTTGCACATGTGTGCATTGTGTATGTAAAATATACATAATTAAAAATAAAGTTATCGAGTTAAAATGAAAATCCCCAAACAAAACAAAACATCACACAGTAAAGCACTCCTAAACAGAATAAAAACTATAAAGAATGGGAAAAGATGTGAAAGAATTCCCCCAAACCCTCCTTGCCCCTTTTTTGTTCGTTTGTTTGTTTTGGGGTTTTTTGTTGTTTTTGTTTTTTGAGACAGAGTCTCACTCTGTTGCCCAGGCTGTAGTGCAATGGTGCAATCTTGGCTCACTGCAACCTCCAGCTCCCAGGTTCAAGTGATTCTCTTGCCTCAGCCTCCCGAGTAGCTGGGATTACAGGCATGTGCCACCATGCCTGGCTAATTTTTGTATATTTAGTAGAGACTGGGTTTAGCCATGTTGGCCAAGCTTGTCTTGAACTCCTGACCTCAGGTGATCTGCCGCCTCAGTCTCCCAAAGTGCTGAGATTACAGGCGTGAGCTACCGCGTGCACCTGGCCCCTCCTTGCCTTTAAGAATGGGTTCCATCAAGTCTTCAAGGAACAGATAAGTACTATGATATTAAGATAGTACTGAAATTTTTTCAATTTCCTAAGGCATTTTAAACATTACTAAGATAATGCAGAAAAGTATAAACCATTTTCACAAATGAATTAAATAAAAACATTTCTAGAAAACATTAGCATGCTCAACCACATAGCAAGTTTAAGGAATATCATATCATTAAAGTCCAGATAGGGGTCAACTTTGTGGGGGATAGGCACGGACTAATATAGGGGGAATATACAGTAGTGAATGGAAGATAATGAAAATGCTTTTATTCCCAAGCTGGATCAAGATTTCTTGAGAGTTCTGGTTGTCATTATGTTTTATAACTTACATATATTACCTATGTTCTTTTTTATGTTTCAAATATCATCTTAATTAAAAATAATTGAGAAAAAACAAAAGAAGATTATATCTAAGAAAGTTTACTGAGCCAAGAATGTGATCTTATTAAACACTGGCAAATATAGTAACATGATTCCTCACATTAGTGAGATAGAGGAGAAAAATTCATGGCCATTGTGACAAATTCGAAAAGTAAATGGACATAGTTCAGTGCTTACTCTCTTATAAATGAAGAAACAAGCTCAAAAGACTAAAATCTATGAAGATGAGCCTAGAGAAGACTATAGTATATGATCATTGTGGCCCCTCAAACCGTTAAATAAAAGGCAAGCTTTTCATTTAATATTATTAGGACAGCAAGCTAATTATATCTGATAAACAATATTAGATTGTTATGTCATAGGTATACCTAAAATACCAATAATGTGATTAAAAACAAAATACAAAAAAATCCATAAAGTACTGGATGGAGGTGGGTGAAAATGTAATAGTTTTCCTGTGGGGCAGACGTTTCCATGCATGGCCAACTATAAAACTATAGGGAAAATGTTCATAGCTTGCCGACAACCATAACAAAAAAACCTTATACAAAAAACAGAAGGAGACCCCCCCCCACCACCACCGAAAAAATTCAGCATGGCAGAAAACCACTGCAAACAGTATTAGAAGGCAAACCACAAATTTGAAAAAAATAACAAGCTTCTAGTGAGTATGATAGGCAAATGACTAATTCTGATATGTACAAGTCAACAATAAAAAAAGGAATAACTTAGTGGAAAATATAGCATGAAATTTTAAAAAATGAGTAAAGTGGACAATAAACTGACAAGAAAAAAGATGTTCAGTTTCAGTAGTAAGCAAAGAAATGCAAACTTTAAAAATCAAAACGGAATTTCCCATCTGTTATATTTTCAAAGTCTAAAATAAATACTAATAATATATATAGGATGTTGGAAAGCAGGCAAACTTCTTTTTTAAACCGATAAAAGTTTTCTAAGAGCAAGTTATAGTATTGTATGCATGCCCTTTAATCCAGCAATTCTACTTCTAAGAGTTTCTCCTAGGAGAAAATAACCCCAAACCCCAAATGTATGAGTGTATATAGTAGGGTATCTATCATAGAGTTCAGATAGATAGATAGATTTTTATACATATATTAAGTAATTATAAACAATCTAAAATTTCAATAAGAGCAGTTTGGTAATAGATTACCTTACATTCATACCTAGTACTTAGTCAGTGGATGTGGATCAGCAAACAGATTATAAAACAGAATGCCTAACATGATCCCATACTTATATAAAACTAAAAAATCTCTCAAATGTGTTATATTTGTCATTATATATGACATTATATATGAGATTATATGAAATTATATATATGACATATATATATAACATATATATATAATATACTGAATTGTATTCTCCCACCAAACTTATACATTGAAACTCTAGTCCCCAGTATCTCTGAATGTGACTATATTTGGAGATGGAGGCTTTAAAGCAAGCTTGTCCAACTCACAACAGGTGGGCTGCACATGGCCCAGGATGGCTTTGAATGTAAAATTGTGTTTACAACACAAATGTGTAAACTTTCTTAAAACATTTTGAGGTTTTTTTGCAATTTTTTTTTTTAGCTCATGAGCTATTGTTAGTGTTAGTGTATTTTATGTGTGACCCAAGACAATTATTCTTTCAATATGACCCAGGGAAGCCAAAAGATTGGACACCCCTGCTTTAAACAGATGATTTAGTTAAATAAGCCTGTTAAAGTGAGCCCTAATCCAATCTGACTGGTGTTCTTATAAATTTGGGCACACAAAACAACACCAGAAATACTCAAGCACAGACAAAAGATCAGGTGCGGACACAGTGAGAAGGCAGCCATGTGCAAGCCTGGAAGAGAGGCCTCAGAAGAACGCTACAAGAAGTGTGTTTACTAAGATACAAGAAGTGTTGGCAAGGATGTAGAGAAACTAGAACTCTTGTGCATCACTGGTGGGAATGTAAAATGGCCCAGGCACTATGGAAAACGTCTGGCATTTCTTCAAAAAGTTAAACATAAAATTACCTTATGATCCAGCCAAAAAAAAGAAAAAAAAAACGAAAAAGAAAGCAAACCTGTTGGATCTTGGTAGCAAGATACAGACAGCTTGATCTTGGACTTTCAGTCTCCAGAATTGTGAGAAAATAAGTTTCCATTGTTACGCCACCCAGTGTGGTATATTGCTATGGCAGCCCTAGCAGACCAATACTAAGGATATGTGTGTGTATGTATGTGTATGCATAAATGTGTCATGAGTTACTTGACTGAGATATATTCTGAGAAATGTGTTATTAGGTGATGATTTTGTCATTGTGCAAACATTGAGTACAGTTACACAAACCTAGATGTTGTAGCCCACTACACACCTAGACTGTATGGCATAGCCTCTTCCCCCTAGGCTACAAACTAGGACAGCAGGTGACTATTTACACCAGCATCACCACAAACACACAAAGAATGTGTTGTGCTGCTATGTTCTGATGGCTTGGACATCACTAGGTGATAGGAATTTTTCAGCTCCATTACAATCTTATGGGACCTACCATTGTGTATTTGGTCCTTCATTGGCTGAAATGCTGTTATATAGCACAAGACTGTATGTTTATTATAGATACACTGCATAACGTTTTTACATATATTTAAATAACTGAATAATATAGCCAGTAATGTCAAGAATTGCTTTTTCTAGATAGTAATTTTAATTTTTAGTATATTTGTATAGATATTTTTAATTATCTTGAGTTTTTGTAAGCACAAAAATAAAGCTATTTTAATGTGCAAAAAAAATTCAGTACTCAACTTACTTGTTTCTCTACTGCAACATCTAGTGTAGTACCTTATGCATAGAAAAGACAATAAAAATTATTGATTAAAACATTTAAAGATCAGATTGTATTAGTTGACACGTTTTTGTCAAGCGACTCTTAAAAACACAATGAACCTTCATGGAGTGACAGTTTCTCCAGCTTTTTATAAATAAATGCCCAGACCTGTATTTTCACAGTGCTCTCTCTGTCAGCCTATCTAGCTGACATATTTATAGGACTTAATATTTGGCCCTTAAGTATGTTTACATCTAGTTTTCTTTTGAGCAGTTTCAGTTCTTTACTATTTATAGATTCTATTTTTGGGCTTGGTTGTCATGATTTATCTTTTTTTGCCTGACACTGCATTTTGGTCAGGCCACGTGTAGGCTTGCTGAAATGGTTACCCGACCTTTATATTTTTTTTCCTGTGGCCCCTCATCTTATTTTCATCTCTGAAGCTACTATGTCATATTGATAAGTGAGAATGGATGGGGCCCCAGTGTCTGACACAGATAAAGCTATCAAAAATATCCCGCAGGGGCAAGCCCCAGGTCCAAATAGGTCTTGTGAGATCTGTAGCGACACTTCAGAGTTCCTCTCCCTGAACATGCATTTAATCATTGTGCAGATGCGAGCCATTTTCCCTTTGCCCCTAAACTCTGGATCCTGAGATCACAAATCTGTACCTCCTGCAGGCATATATCTTTTATTAATGGAAACATCAAAATTCTGGCGCAGCTTTGGCAACTCAGTTTGCAAAGGATTATTAAGCTCTTTTGAGTGCTCCAGAAAAGTAAGATGCATGTCTGGTATCTTAAAAAGTCGTGCAGAGATGGAAACTTAGCCAGTTGTATTTTAGATGAAGGCATTAATGGCTTTTGCATTTCATATTATTAGTAAAAATAGTTAATATAAGCCAAGTAGGTCTATGTGGGGTAGTGAGAGACATTACTAATTCATAGCTCCTGGGTTTTTAGTATCTTCTATCTTAAAAAGAAAAGTCTTGACTGTGGACCTAGAAATTTAACTGCCCCCACCCACCAATTTCCCCTGTTTTAAACAGTTTGCATTAGTGTGGTACATTTGATAAAATTGTTAAGCCAATATTGTTGCATTCACTAAAGCTTATAGTTGGCCTTAGAAACCCTGCTGTTTCTGTGATACATCCTAAAAATTTTGACAAATGTATAATGACATGTATCCACCAGAATGGTATCATATGGAACAGGCTCACTGCCCTAAAATCCCCTGCATTCAACCTACTTAAGTCTCCCCACTCCATCCACAACACACTGAACCCCTGGAAAACACTGATCTTTTCTAAATCTCTACAGGTTTGCCTTTTTCAGAATAACATATAGTTGAGTCATACAGTACGTAACCTTTTCCAGTTGGCTTCCTTTATCTAGCAATATGCACTTAAGTTTTCTCTATGTCTTCTTGTGACTTGCTAGCTCATTTATTTTTATTGTTGAATAATATTCCACTGCCTGGATGTACCATAGTTTGCTTATCCATTCACGTATTGAATGACGTCTTTTCTCCTTCCAAGATTTGTATTTGGCAATTACAAATAAAGATGTTATGAACATTTGTGTGCAGGGTTTTGGGTGGACGTTAGTTTCCAACTCATTTGCATAAATACCAAAGAACATAGTTACTGGATCACATGACAGGAGAATGGTCAGTTTTGCAGCAAACTGCTAAACTGTCTTTCACAGTGGCTGTGCCATTTTCATTCCCATCAGCAATGAGTGAGAGTTCCTGCTGCTCCACATCCTCGCCAGCATGTGGTTGTTGCAGGGTTCCAGATTTCTGGCATTCTAGTAGGTGTGTACTGGAATGCCATTGTTGAATTAGTTTTCATTTCCCTACAGACATCACAGCGGACATTATTATGTGCTTATCCACCATCTGTAGATCTTCTTAATGAAGTATCTCTTCAAATCTTTTGTCCATTTTTAAATTGGGCTTTTTTTCTTATGGTTGAACTTTAACAGTCCTTTATATATTTTTGGATACTGGTCATCTTTTATCAGATATGAGTTTTGCAAATTTTTCCTCTCAGTATGTGGCTTGTCTTTTCAGTGTCTTAAAAATCTGTTCTTTGTCATTCCATTAAATTAATTCATGCATAGAATAGAAAAACAGAAAATTCAGATTAAAAAGAATATACTTAATTTTAAACTAAATTCTACTAGAGAAAGCCATTGATAATATTTTGATATATTGTCTAATATATCTGTATGTATATAGATATACAAACACATATATACTTTGTAGGCACAATAATGGCCCCCCAAGATGTCTGCATTCTAGTCCCCCAAATTTATAAATATGTTATGTTACTTGGCAAGAAGGAATTCAGTTTTCAGGAGAAATTAAGGTTGCTATCGGCTAACTTTGAGATGGGAAGAATTCCCCAGATGATCTGGTGGGCCTTATATAATCACAAGGGTCTTTGTAAGTAAAACAGTGAGGCAGAAGAATCAGGATCAGAGAGAGTTGGCAAGATTGTGCTGCCGGCTTTGAAGATGAGGGAAGGGAACTTAAGCCAAAGCCTGAGAACAGCCTCTAGAAGTTGTAAAAGACAAAGGAATGGATTCCTCCCTAGAATCTCCAGAAGGAATGTAGTCCTACTAATCCCTTCAATTTAGCAATGAGACTTATTTCGGATTTATGATCTCTGAAACTGTGAGGTAATAAATTTGTGTTTCTTTTTTCTTTTTTTATTTTTATTTTTTGAGACAGGGTCTTGCTCTGTTGCCCAGGCTGGACTGCAGTTGCATGACCATGGCTCACTGCAGCTTCAACCTCCCTGGCTCAAGAGATCCACCCACCTCAGCTCCCCAAGCACCTGGGACTATAGACATACACTAACATGCCAGGCTAAACTTTGTATTTTTTGTAGAGATGGGGTCTTGCTATGCTGGCCAGGCTGGTCATGAGCTTCTGGACTCAAGCTATCCTCCTGCCTTGGCCTCACAAAGCGCTGGGATTACAGGCATGAGCTACTGCACTGGGCCTAAATTTGTATTCCTTTAGGCAATAAGTTTGTGTTAATTCGTTATAGTAGCAATAGGAAACTAATGCATATATGTATATATGTAAATATAGACATAAACATGTATTTATACAAATGAAATCATAGTAAGCATATTTTATGATCTGCTTTTTGAGTTAATATAGCATGATCCTCTATCCATGTCAATCCAATACATCTCTATATTATTATTTTTAGAGCTGATGTAGTATAAATACATAACCACACAAAGGGATCCATTTTCTAAATTATTTGGGTGTTTATTCTCCCCTCACAAAAAGAATAACTGAAAATAGAAAGAAGAAAAAAATGATATCAATTGAATAACTAATACAAGCCAGACATTTTATGTGAATTATCTCACTTACATGTTACAGTAATTCTACAATGCAGATTTTTCTAACATTTAAAAGATGCAACCCACAAAGCTGGTACTTAATCTATTCTGTTTGATTCCAAAATTTATAATGTCTCCAGGACCCCTTGTTGCATAAATGGGTACAAGTGAATTGCAAAATACTTGAGCTTTGTGTTGAGCTAATGATGTAGGAGGAAAACTTCCACTGCAATGCTATTCCTTGAGTTATTACTTTAATTACTAAGAGCTACTTTTAATGAATGAATGCATAGAATGAAAATACTTATTCATAAGATGTGGTAGTTTTAAAATATATCCCCCAGTGCTTTGGTAATCCTTAATTTTCCTTCCCCTTGAGTGTTGACTGGATGCAGTGACTCATTTCTAGGGAAGAGAATGTGGTGGAAGTAATGGTGAGTGACTCCCAAGACTAGGTTATACAGGCTCTGAAATTGAGGCAATAATTAATAGCTTACTGACCAAAAAAAGTACAGGACCAAATGGATTCACAGCTGAATTCTACCAGATATACAAGGAGGAGCTGGTACCATTCCTTCTGAAACTATTCCAATCAATAGAAAAAGAGGGAATCCTCCCTAACTCATTTTAGGAGGCCAGCATCATCCTGATACCAAAGCCTAGCAGAGACACAACAAAAAAAGAGAATTTTAGACCAAGATCCCTGATGAACGTCGATGCAAAAATCCTCAATAAAATACTGGCAAACTGAATCCAGCAGCACATCAAGAAGCTTATCCACCATGATCAAGTGGGCTTCATCCCTGGGATGCAAGGCTGGTTCAACATACGCAAATCAGTAAATGTAATCCAGCATATAAACAGAACCAATGACAAAAACCATATGATTATCTCAATAGATGCAGGAAAGGCCTTTGACAAAATTCAACAACCCTTCATGCTAAAAAATCTCAACAAATTAGGTATTGACGGGACGTATGTCAAAATAATAAGAGCTATCTATGACAAACCCACAGCCAATATCATACCTAATGGGCAAAAACTGGAAGCATTCCCTTTCAAAGCTGGCAGAAGACAGGGATGCCCTCTTTCACCACCCCTATTCAACAGTGTTGGCAGTTCTGGCCAGGGCAAATCAGGCAGGAGAAGGAAATAAAGGGTATTCAATTAGGAAAAGAGGAAGTCAAATTGTCCCTGTTTGCAGATGACATGATTGTATATCTAGAAAACCCCATTATCTCAGCCCAAAATCTCCTTAAGCTGATAGGCAACTTCAGCAAAGTCTCAGGATACAAAATCAAAAGCAAAATGCTTGTGCAAAAATCACAAGCATTCTTATACACCAATAACAGACAAACGGAGAGCCAAATCATGAGTGAACTCCCATTCACAATTGCTTCAAAGAGAATAAAATACCTAGGAATCCAACTTACAAGGGATGTGAAGGACCTCTTCAAGGAGAACTACAAACCACTGCTCAATGAAATAAAAGAGGATACAAACAAATGGAAGAACATTCCATGCTCATGGGTAGGAAGAATAAATATCGTGAAAATGGCCATACTGCCCAAGGTAATTTATAGATTCAATGCCATCCGCATCAAGCTACCAATGACTTTCTTCACAGAACTGGAAAAAACTACTTTAAAGTTCATATGGAACCAAAAAAGAGCCCACATCGCCAAGATAATCCTAAGCCAAAAGAACAAAGCTGGAGACATCACGCTACCTGACTTCAAACTATACTACAAGGCTACAGTAACCAAAACAGAGATATAAACTGGTACCAAAACAGAGATATAGACCAATGGAACAGAACAGAGCCCTCAGAAATAATGCCACATATCTACAACCATCTGATCTTTGACAAATCTGACAAAAACAAGCAATGGGGAAAGGATTCCCTATTTAATAAATGGTGCTGGGAAAACTGGCTAGCCATAGGTAGAAAGCTGAAACTGGATCCCTTCCTTACACCTTATACAAAAATTAATTCAAGATGGATTAAAGACTTAAATGTTAGACCTAAAACCATAAAAACTCTAGAAGAAAACCTAGGCAATACCATTCAGGACATAGGCATGGGCAAGGACTTCATGTCTAAAACACCGAAAGCAATGGCAACAAAAGCCAAAATTGACAAATGGGATCTAATTAAACTAAAGAGCTTCTGCACAGCAAAAGAAACTACCATCAGAGTGAACAGGCAACCTACAGAATGGGAGAAAGTTTTTGCAATCTACTCATCTGACAAAGGGCTAATATCCAGAATCTACAATGAACTCAAACAAATTTACAGGAAAAAAACAACACCATCAAAAAGTGGGCAAAGGATATGAACAGACACTTCTCAAAAGAAGACACTTATGCAGCCAAAAGACACATGAAAAAATGCTCATCATCACTGGCCATCAGAGAAATGCAAATCAAAACCACAGTGAGACACCATCTCATACCAGTCAGAATGGCGATCATTCAAAAGTCAGGAAATAACAGGTGCTGGAGAAAATGTGGAGATATAGGAACACTTTTACACTGTTGGTGGGACTGTAAACTAGTTCAACCATTGTGAAAATCAGTGTGGTGATTCCTCAGGGATCTTGAACTACAAATACCATTTGACCCAGCGATCCCATTACTGGGTATATACCCAAAGGATTATAAATCATGCTGCTATAAAGACACATGCACACATATGTTTATTGCGGCACTATTCACAATAGCAAAGACTTGGAACCAACCCAAATGTCCAACAATGATAGACTGGATTAAGAAAATGTGGCACATATACACCATGGAATACTATGCAGCCATAAAAATGATGAGTTCATGTCCTTTTTAGGGACATGGATGAAGCTGGAAACCATCATTCTCAGCAAACTATCGCAAGGACAAAAAAGCAAACACCGCATGTTTTCACTCATAGGTGGGAATTGAACAATGAGAACACATGGACACAGGAAGGGGAACATCACACACCAGGGCCTGTTGTGGGGTGGGGGGAGTGGGGAGGGATAGCATTAGGAGATATACCTAATGTTAAATGACGAGTTAATGGGTGCAGCACACCAACATGGCAAATATATACATATGTAACAAACCTGCACGTTGTGCACATGTACCCTAAAACTTAAAGTATAATTAAAAAAAAAAAAGACTGGGTTATAAAAGGCGTTGTATCTCCCTCCATGCTTACTCTCCTGGCTCACTCACTTTGGGGAGAAGCCAACTAACCAAGTCATGAGGACACCATGTCAAACAGTCATGTGGAGAGATTCACCCAGCAAAGAGCTGAGGCCTCCTGCCAACAGCAGTGGGAGTGAGCCATCCTAGAAGCAGATCCTCCAGCCCTAGTTGAGCCTTCAGATGACTGCAGTTCTGGCCAACATTTTGACAGAAACCTCATGAGAGAAGCCCAGCCAGACCACTTAGCAAAGCTGCTCCCAAATTCATAACTTACAGAAACTATGTAAGATAATAAATGTCTATGGTTATGTAAGTTTCTGGTTTCAGAATAATTTGTTTCCGTTTAATAGATAACTAATACCTAAGGAGAGATGTTTTATCAGAAAAGTTCTTACAACTCCAACACTGCATGGTAGTATTAAATATAGAAAAAGGGGAAAGATTGAAAAAAAACCCAAAAAAATAAGACCTGCAACACATTGAAGCATGGGAAGATATTAATGAAAATAGAAAACTTGGGCTCAAATTTAAATGATGTAAAAAGATCTTAAGAAGTAGTACCATTGATGTTCTAGGTAAAAGACTGTTATTTTTAGGATATAACATTTTAAAATTTTAAGAATAATTTCCCTTGCAGGCTCTATTGGTGCTTAGGTTATCTAGGGAATTCATTCATCCATTCAGTTTCCCAAGCCAGAAAGCTGGGGCTTGGGCAGAATGTGTCCTTCCAACTTGCCCTCTTTTGCTAACTGGCCACCAAGTGGTGTTGATTTCAGAGCTCAATTATTTTTAAAATCTGCCTCCTTGTCTCCTTATGTCTGCCACTGCTTTATTTCCAACACTCATCACTTACAGCTTAGACTTCACACCACTTTAATGTGTTCTCTGTAGTGACGTCAGAGTAATCTTTCTAGAATGCAAATCTAATCTTGTCACTCTTCTTCAGGATAAAGTTCAAACTCATTAACTTGACATAAAGATTCCCTGTGATTTGGTTTCAGACCCTTCCTGAATTTTATTTCCTGATCCTCTCCCACATTCTCTCTTGTGCCATCAGACATAACAAGCCGGCAACCCTCTTCTTGCAATGTCCTTTCATACCTCTTTATCTCCTCATGGTGAAAACCCCAGCTCTGCTACTTTCTTGTGTGTGCCTTTGGGTTCATGCCGTACCTTCTCTAAGTCTCAGTACTGTCATCTATAAAGTAAGGATAAATATAGGATATGATTGATACAGTTGCTTTGACAAATATGAGATAATACATGTGAAATACGTGGATGGGTGTCTGAAATACGGAGAATGCTTCATCAGTGCTTATTCTCTCCATGTGCTCTTCCCTCTGCCTCCCCTCCCACATTCTTTGCATGGCTAACTCCTCCTCTCCTGCAAGAATCAATGAAGATGTTAACTTCTTGGGAAGCTTTCATTCCACCCCTAGGTTGATCTTAACGCTTTCTTTTTGTGTTTCTACATACCCAGTGCCATTGCACTGATCCAACTTTTTGTTTCATTGTTGCTTTGTCAAGCTCAATCTCTCTCTCTTAATTTAGTTCTTATTGTATCTTCAGTCCCTAGCATTTACATAGCCCATTAGTATATTGAGAGAATGTTTTTTAAGTGAATGAATGCATTCAGAATAACCAAATAAAACTGAAGACTGTCTACACCTGTAGCTTAATTTAATTGTATTTTTATGTTCTCAAAGTAGATGAAATCAGTCAATGCCCAACAGAATTAAACAAAACGTGATTTGCTAATTCTTCTCTTCTTTTGTGACTTTACCTGGTATTTAAATGAAAATTAGGCTGAGGCAGGAAGATCACTTGAGGCCAGGAGTTCAACACCAGCCTGGGCAATATAGCAAGACTCCCTGTCTACAAAAAATTTAAAAATTGGCTGGGTGTAGTGGTGCACACCTGCAATCCCAGCCGCTTGGGAGGCTGAAGCAGAAGGACTGCTTGAGCCCAGGATTTCAAAGCTGCAGTGAGCTATGATTGCACTGCTGCACCCCAGGCTGGGTGGCAGAACAAGACCCTGTCAAAAACAACTCTAGTACTGCTTGGCTAAAATCAGAATTGCCCCATTTCATCCATTCTGAGATGAACTCTTTTTTTTTCACATTGTACTATCTCTGAACTGAGAATACATCTTATAGTTGATGGAATTTTATCATCTCTGTTGGCCAAATTTATATTACACAGTAATTGTCACTGTGAAAGTACAAATTGTTATTCCTGATGGCCAACTGGAAAACTGAAACCTCCTAATAATCTGGTAAATACACCATTTAAAGACTATTGTAAATATGTGATTACTGATTGTTCACTACATACTTTTATTGATTTTTTTGATAAGATTAAGAAAGCACCAGCATCAAAACTTAGTGAAAGAGTTTGTAACTTCTAACTTAATAACTGATTTAGACAGAGGGCATTAGTGAGTGCTAAAAGCATTGAGTAATATGTTTATGAAGGAATGGAACACTGACAAGGTCTTAGAGCGTCTCTCAATAGATACTTATTAATTTATATTAAATGACTAATATAAATAAATTAAGAGATTAATCATCTAATTAATTAATCAAGAGATTACGCTTACCAGTATCAATAGTGGAACAAACTAATACTAGTTGCCTCCTGATGTTATGCAATTAGACATATACAACATCACCTATGTAACATTCTGCCAAAAATCTTTAACCTAAATATAGCCATGAGAAACCTTCAAACAAACCCATAATGTGAGACATTCTACAAAAAGGCAGGCATGGACTTCCTGACAAAATCAATGGCATACACATACACACACACACACACACACACACACACACACATACACACACACTATGAGAAACTACCCCAGATGAGAAAAGACTCAGAGATATAATCACCAACTTGATTGGAACTTGGATTGGGGAACAGAAAGCTACCAAAAGCATTCTGAAACAACTGGGGAAGCTTTAATATGGATTTCATGTACTACTGGTTTAATGTAAATATTCTTAGGGAGGATAATGGTGTTGTGGTTATGTTGGATAATATTCTTATCATAAAGGATGCACACTAAAATATTTAGGAATGATGTGCCACGGTGTCTGTAAG
Source organism: Gorilla gorilla gorilla (assembly GCF_029281585.2). Classification (NCBI taxonomy): domain Eukaryota; kingdom Metazoa; phylum Chordata; class Mammalia; order Primates; family Hominidae; genus Gorilla; species Gorilla gorilla. The sequence goes on along the minus strand of NC_073232.2, from coordinate 82,913,347 downwards.
TGTATTTTCAAATGGTTCATCAAACTTTAAGTGTAAAGAGAAAGGTAAAGCAACTGTGCAATATGTGCAACATACTGAGGTTGATGGGTATGCATTGTATAATTCCCTTAACTTTCCTGTAGGATTGCCAATTTTCAACATGAAAAGCTGGGGAAAAGTAATATTATACATGTAGAACACACACACACAGATACATGCACATGGACTTGAATGCTGTCAGGAGCTTGAAAGAAAATCTTGTAGACAGTGGTGGAACACTCTTGTGTCACCAAAGCTCTTCATGATAGTGAGCCTTGGCATTGTGTGTAGAATCACAGACAACTAATCTTTTTCTTCTTTTTTGAGACGGAGTTGCCCATCCATGTATTTTACATGTATTATCTCATAATTGTCAGAGCAAACCTATCGATCATGTCGCCCAGGATGGAGTGTAATGGTGCAATCTTGGCTCACTGCAACCTCTGACTCCCTAGTTCAAGCGATTCTCCTGCCTCAGCCTCCCAAGTAGCTGGGACTACAGGCACGTGCCACCACGCCCAGCTAATTTTTCTATTTTTAGTAGAGATGGGGTTTCACCATGTTGGCCAGGATGGTCCCAAACTCCTGACCTCATGATCCGTCTGCCTCGGCCCCTCAAAGTGCTGGGATTACAGGCATGAGCCACCACGCCTGGCCGACAACAACTCTTAACCAGAGTAGAAGGTGAAAAAATTTTAGAAATACATTTTTACAAAGTATTTTGAAGTTACAAACCCATTCACCAATTTATTTTGTTTCTATTTTCATTTTTATATAAAAAGTGTTATATGATAAAAAAAAATCGAATCCTAAAAGAGCTTTTAATGAAATAAAATATAAATAGAATAAAATAAAATATAAAGGTATGAGAGAGCATTTTCAATAGTTTAATTGGAAAAGGTTCCTTCTTAGTAATGCATAAAATAATGGTATATCTTGTAGTGACAGCAGCTTAGATTGAATAAAATTTGGTCAAATATCTGCAATATACAGTTCTTGTGTTTATTTGTGTATGGAGTAGTGAACTCATGAGTGTCATATAACAACAGAGAATAATATTATTTTGCAGAATGAACTGGTGGTAATAGTGTTAATAATACCATTAACAGTATAAACTGACAAATTGTTATGAAATTATATGCCAGGGAATATCCATGTGCATTGGAAATTGTGGTAATTTTTATTGTGAATGAGGCAAAATAATTAGCAAAAACAAAACAAGAAAGAAGAAAAAAACTATAATAGAAACTAGCCCACAATTTCTTGTATTTAACATTTTATTATGAACATTTAACACATGCACGTTAGCAGAAAAAATAGAGCAGCTTATCCCCGAGTACTTAATCTAGATTTGATAATTACTAATATAGTCTGATGTCCATATCTTTTGAAATGGTCAAAGAATGGGATGTATTTATAGACAGAGTGCACGATTAGCAGACTTCTTGAAGTTTCTTCTGGATCTAAGATTTTTAAATTTGTTACCTTGGTGAACATTGAATGTATATGTATATATGTATTCATTCACATATGTATGCATGCATGCATATACAGAGTACTATGTATATGTATTCATTCACACAGGTATGCATGCATATAGAGAGAGAGATATAGATGGAGATGCATGTTTATAAACACATACATACCTATGTGTGCATATACGTATGTTTGCATTTGTATTCTGTGGGGCCAATTTTATTGTGAGGAAGTGAAGACTAGACAGAGGATTCAGGGAGCTACCTTAGATGTAAGATTATGACTATTCTAAGTGCTTTTGTTCTTAAATTTCCTAAAATCACATCCAGGGAAAGATAATTCTATTTTTGACACTTTGAGGACCTTCCAGACTGTTTTCCTGAATGGCTGTCCCAATTTACATTCTCCCCAGCAGTGAACAAGGGATCCCTTTTCTCCAAGTGCTGGCCAACCCCTGCTGTCTTTTGTCTTTTCGAGAATAGCTATTCTAATAGGTGTGATGTGATATCTTACCGTGGGTTTGATCGGCATTTTCCTGATGATTACTGACATTAGCACCTTTTCATATACCTGTGGGCCATTTACAAGTCTTCTTATGAAACATCTCTATTCAGGGCCTTAGCCCACTTTTAAAAACTGGGTTTGGGGTTTTTGCTATTGAATTGTTTGAGTTTCTTATATATTTTGGATATTAGCTTCTTATCGATATATGGTTTGCAAATATTTTGTCCTATTCAGTGTGACACAGAAATTTCACTACTGAGTATATATTCAAAGAAATGGAAACTAGTATCTTGACGAGGTATCTGAACTCATGTTTATTACAGCACTATTTACAATAGCCAAGCTATCAATTCAACCTAAGAGCCCATTGGCAGATGACTGGATACAGAAAATGTGGCAGACATATACAATGGGATGTTACCAGCCTTAAAAAGAAGGAAATCCTGCCATTTGTGACAACATGAGTGAACCTGGAGGACATTACGCTAAGTGAAATAAGCCAGACACAGAAAGATAAATACTATAAGGTCTCACTTATATTATATGTGGAATCTAGAAATGTCAAAGTCATAAAAGCAGAGAGTAGAATGGTGGTTGCCATGCAGGGGAGATGTTGGTAAAAGGTCACAAAAAGTCAGTTACGTGGGATGAATAAGTTTGGAGATCTAGTATATAGCATGACAACTGTAGTTAACAATACTATATTGTATACTTAAAATTTGGCAGAAGAGTTGTTCTTAAATGTTCTCACCATATGCACACAAAAATCATAACTATGTGAAGTAACATATGTTTATTAGCTTAATTGTGGTAATAATATCACAGTGTACACATAAATCCAAACGTCACACTGTATTCCTTAAGTATATGCAATTTTTACTTCTCAATTATACCTCAGTAAAACTGGCAAAAAAAAGCAACAAAGTTAATTCAGACAAAATCTCACAGTAAAAAAGAAAATTATTTAAATGAGTATATATAAAAATGGAAACTGCTTTCCAGATACAGTTTGAATATCTAAAATAAGTACAAGTTATGATTCTTTGCTTGAAAATTTAAAATTCTGAATAAACCCATCATACAGTTGAAGAAATTTACTCTGAATTGATTTACCAGGTTTCACCTACTGTTCCACTCCTAATTCTTTTCATATTTTCTTCTCATCTTCTGATTCCAATTGCAGGTTTTCTATAAATTTAATTCTGGTTATCTGGATTTTTATTCTTGCCGTATATATGTATGTACCATGCAGGCAGAGCTGAAACCTTGCAATTGGAATATGTATATCCATCTATCTTCAGCTCTGCCTATGTACCATGCTCTATTTGGCTAGTATGCATTCTTCCATCTCTAAGGAATTATTGATTTGGATGTAGCTGGGCTACTCCAATGTGAGTCAGTTTGAAAATGCTATTTTTATTCAGATTAAAGAATTTGGGATTCAACAAGTCAATAGCATATGGAGGATGTCAAGCTGTTTCAGTCCCTAAGCAGTGTTTGCAGATACCCTGGGGTGTGGGATAAACTGTGTATGGATTATTCAGGTTTGACTGCACAGCACTCTATTTTAATTCCATTTTACGTTAATAGCAATGCAGAATGTGTAAGAGCAGCAAGTCAATTGAACTACAAGGGATGCATTGAATCATTGATTTTGAACACTGCAGTGATAGTGCTTTGCAAGAAATAAAATATTGATTAAAACAAACTAAAGTGATTTTTCTCTACTTTCTTTATTTAAATGTATTTTATTTAACATTTGGATTTTACTAGTTAGTAGTGGCATGCAATAAATATGAGGAATATTTGAGACTATTTAGAGATCATCCAATGACTATCAGTAAGAATCTAAGAGACTTACTATTATTTCAAAATTGACTTTTTCTAAAAGTTCGTCTTTCTATTGATGGGTTGTACAGAAATAATTTCCCTATTGGTAGTTATTTGGCTCTGATCCTTGGCAGAGAGTGGAATTCTGTTAAGATTACATTAAAAACAATTTTTAAAAACTGTCACATAGAATCACTTACAAATGGCAATTTTTTTTTGACAGTTTCATAATGTAATGAAAGCGGTTGGTCATTAACAGTGTTCACATAACAGAGATACACATCTCTAAAGTGCATAGCTTTAAAATTAAATGGAAATGTTGAGAATAAGCAGACGCTACCAAAATAATTCCAAGTATTTTAGAGAAGTTGAACAAAGGTTAAGGCTCCCAAATCATTTCAGAAATGATAGTTTCCTCTTGGCCCAATTAGGGAACCTGAACGTGGTTATGTTGTTGTGGTTCTCAGGACCCTAATTGCACATAAAATCTCCTTCCAAATCATAACACATGTGCTATTTCTAAGTCTCTTTCCATTATAAACAAAAGGCGAATTATTAAAATGTGGTGAGATTTCATGCAGAATTGGCAGTCAGCTTAGAGGGCAATAATTTAACACTTGCACTGCGAAATTAAAATTTACCTCCACTCATTCTAATTCCACTGACCGGCAGCAGGCAGTTGTATTTTTATTTTACTTTATTTTTATGAGAGCAGAGAGATTTAATTACTTCAGTTTAAACAGAATGGCCTACCATTGCCTGTTGACAGGGCTCTGGTGCAGGCAAATTATGGCAGATAATGTTACGGGTCCAAAGAGCTTCCTGAGGTACACCAAGGTCTCTGCTCTGAGCTGAGCTACAAAGAGGGCCTGGAGGGAGTGGCTCTGGGTCTCCTGACAAACACTCATCCTCTTGCTAAAAAGGAAGGCACTCTGAGAGCCAGATTTGCTGCTTAAATCTGCAGCCTCTGTAGACTCTTCTCTTCTCTATTGTAAATTATTGCTTTTGATGGAAGACAAGGTTTTGTGCCTTTTCTTTGTTTATACAGAGTAATAATAAAGCTAAAGTGTAATTTCCTCTAAAATGAGAAATATGAACAGCTAAATTTACTTTTTTTGTTATAGGAGATAAATCATAGCTTATCTTTATTTAGGGTAGGAATGGTCAAACTCCTCCCCTGCCCCTAAACAAACAGTTATAGTGGTATATTTTAAATATTTCTTTTCCCCCGTGGCTGTCCCTGGAGCAGTCAATACTGTCATGGTCCCAGCTAAACAATGAGTCCAGATTTCACTGCTGGACACAATTCAGATTACTATGTCTCAGTAGAAAAATATGGAAAGAATTACAATGACCGCAAGCATTTGCTATAAAACCACACATTTAAAAAAAAAACCTTTTAAAGCGTAAAAGCTAAATATCTTTACACATTTACAACTTAAATGCCCAATGCTGTTAAGAAATAGTACAGATGAGGAACGCAGTTTCCTTCTATTTGAAGCAATTGATGTTTCTTTGCTGTATAACTATAACTATTCGGTTGCTTAAAAGACACCTCCAAGTCCAGCTTCATGGGCTGTGACTTGTACAGTCACTCGGGGCCCCACACTTTGTCCTTGCACTTGGTTTGATGCTCTGCTGTCACTGTCTTGGAATTCTTTTAATTTTCAGACAAGGAGCTCTTCATTTTCATTTTGCACTGGGGCCTGTCCTGGGTATCCCTAATTGTACATAAGCTGGTGCTGTGGCTCACAGGCTTACATTTTGTCTTCTCTTTCCTCCAAGTGTGTTGTATGGTTCTTGTCTGGGTTATGGGGTTTAGCCTATTTTTACCTTTCTGCACTGCTTCTTATGTTCCATTTTCACCGTGTTTAGATTAGAGCAGACATGAACTTCCTGTGTCTCAGCGCCGGCCATGAATCAGGCTGGGAGCTGGGACCACAGGGCTGTCAGGGGAGCTGCCTGGATCCAGCTTTAAAATAACAAGTGCTTGACAGCTTCGTTTACATAACTGCAAAATTGTGGCTATATTCTACAATGCAGTTACATGTGACATAATAACTAGGGCCTTAATTTATTTAGACCTTTTCCTTGCAATATAATTTCCAATAAATACATCTCCCAGGGGCAGGAAGACATGGCATTTCATAGTGCTCATATTTTCCTCCCTGAATTTGGACCTACTTTTTTTTTTTTCTTGAGAGTTAACAAAATGAACACTACACCTCGTAATTTTACATTTACCCTACTTGCCACAGCCTATGTGCAGGGCTTTTGAGAATAAATGGAGTGCTCATGGAGTGCGGTTAGAACACGTTTCATTTCATTTTTAAAGTTTTCTTTCTTTTTTTTCTAATAATTTTTTCCTAAGTATCCAAAGTAGCATTAATAATTTGCTAGAGTGCAATAAAAATCAAAAATTTTCTTTAAGGCATTACAACAATGTACAGAAAATTAAGTTTAGTTTGTATGTGCACTTTTAAAGTTATTTTTTAAATTTAAGGTTTCGGTTGATACGTCCAAATGAAAAAAGAGGAAGGTGAAAGTAAATAGTGGAAAACATCCCCTTCCCCCCAGAGGAAAGAACAGTCATTGTCTTGTTATTATTTAATATTTATCTAAGGGAAGAGACATCTAGGGCCAAGCACAATGGATGAAATTGTGCCAAAGATGAATACAATCTCTGCCTCGAGGTGCTTTCTGCTTAGGCTTGGGTCAAGAGTGCGGCCAAGGGAAGGAAGTGAGCTGAGGAATCTAGAATTCCGCTGGGTGCTGAGTGCCAAGCCACCTGCGGGTTTGGAACAATGGCTTTGGCTGGGAAGTATTGGAGAAATTCTTCTGAAAGGTTGGAAAGCTGATGGTAAGACTTGAAGGACAACAGTTGTGATGTGTGTGCACTTACGATCAGTACACGAGGATGAAGTTGTTGTTAATGTTGTACAAGTGCTGATTAAATAGGTAAGATGTTCTTCAGACATTGAGAAAGAGATTCTGTGGATAACCATGAAGATCTTCAGCAGAAACCTCACCATGGTTGGCTTCCATGAACCAGGCTGCGGCTCCTAATCTGGTGGGTGGTGCAGGACATCAGTGAATATGATAAGAGTCAACATTTCTCTACAAAAGGGAACTCTGAGAAATCACCTTCTTCCCAAATTATAACCTTGAGGATTTTATAGGAAATAAGCTATATTTGGCTGAATAAAATTTGCCTTTTCTTCTCTCTGCATTCACAACTGCTTAAAATATATAATGGGTAAACATTTTGATGGTGGAGAGAGAAATAAATCCATATACATATACATATAAATGTGCAGCTTCTTTTGTGTGTATTTTATTTTTATTAGAGATCTTAATAATCAATCAGCACAAGATTTCTTATGATGCCAACCAATATAGAAACGAAATGGTATAAAAGAGAAAATTTTTGTAACTTTTTTTATGGACAACTGTCCATGAGAGAAAATCAAACAGTAATGTAGGAAGAGCAATCAGTTCAACACCAAGGGTTGGATACTTGGCAATGCTCATTACATTCTTAAAGAATCATTCATTTTAAGTGAGAGTCACTTCTTTTTTGCTTCTAGTTCTTAAAGTAGCTGCTCATCCTGTTGTGGGTATACTATTCAGCAAGCAGTAACAGACACCATCTTTTAAAGGTTCTAATTTTCCTCTCTGATTTTTTTTCTTGCATAGTGTGTAGTACCAGCATATACAGTTTCTGAGCGCATGAAAAATCGTCAAAAAAGATACAGGTAGAACAGAAAGCCCAGAAATAAACCCTGCTGTAATTGCAAATGTTTTTCAATGAGGGTGCCAAGACCTTTCAGTGAGGCAAAGGATAGTCATCTCAGCAAATGGTACTGAGAAAACTGGATATCAAAGTGCAAAGAATAAAGTTGCACTGTTACCGTACATTATATATAAAAATTAGCTCAAAATAGGTGACAAATCTAAACCTAAAACTGTAAAACTCTTAGAAGAAGACATAGAAGAAAATCTTTATGACATTGGATTTGGCAATCATTTCTTTGTTATGGCAACAAAAGTACGTGTAACAACAACAACAAAATAGATATAATGATATATTAGTCTTTTTTCACACTGCTGATAAAGACATACCCAAGACTTGGAAGAAAAAGAGGTTTAATTGGACTTACAGTTCCACATGGCTGGGGAGACCTCAGAGTCATGGTGGGAGGCAAAAGGGCACTTCTTACATGACGGTGGCAAGAGAAAAATGTGGAGGAAGCAAAAGCAGAAACCTTTGATAAACCCATCAGATCTCATGAGACTTATTCACTGTCATGAGAATAGCATGGGAAAGACCGTCCCCCATGATTCAATTACCTCCCCTTGAGTCCCTCCCACAGCACATGGGAATTCTGGGAGATACAATTCAAGTTAAGATTTGGGCAGGGACACAGCAAAACCAATTGAACTTAACCAAAATTTAAAATTTTGTGTATCAAAGATCACTATCAAGAGGATGAAAAGACAATCCACAGAATGGAAGATAATATTTTCAAATCATATATATAGTAAGATATTAATATCCAGCATATATAAAGAAGTTCTACAACTCAACAGCAACAATAAAACAAATAATTAAAAAAATGGGCAAACTATCTGAATACATGTTTCTCCAAAGAAGATATAAAAATGGTCAGGTGCAGTGGCTTGCACCTGTAATCGCAGCTACTCAGGAAACTGAGGTGGAAGGATCACCTGAGGGAAGGATTTTGAGACCATCTTGGACAACATAGGGAAACCTCCCATCTCTAAAAAGAATAAAAAATTAAAAAACAAAAATAAAAAAGAAGATATAAAAATGGCCGATATGTACATGAAAATGTATTCAATATCACTGGCCACAAGTGAAATGCAAATCAAAATCACAATGATACACGTCTTGACATCTATAAGGATGGCTATGTTAAAAAAAAATTGGAAATAAAAAGTGTTGGTGGGGATGCGGGGAAATTAAAACTCTTGTATATTGATGGTGGGAATGTAAAATATTTCAGCCACTGTAAAAAACAATATCGTACTTCTTCAAAATGTTAAACATAGAAATACTAGAGGGTCCAGCAATTCCACTATTAGCCATATGTCCCAAATATTGGAAAGCAGGGATTCAAACAGATACTTAAACACCAGTGTTTACAGCAGCATTATTCACAACAGCCAAAAGGTGGAAACAACCCAAATATCTATCCACAGATCACAAAAATACATAAACATACAATAGAATGTTATTCAGCATTAAAAAGGAATGAAATGCTGACATATGTTGCCACATGGATGAAACTTGGAGACATTATACTAAGTGACATAAGCCAGGCACAAAAGGAAAAATATTGTGTGATTTCAGTTATATAATGTACCTAGAAGAGGCAAATTCATAGAAACAAAGCAGAGTGGTGGCTGCCAGCAGCTGAGGGAGAGGAGAAAATGAGGAGCTGCTGTTTAATGGGTACAAAATTTCAGTTTGAGATGATGAGAAAGTTCTGGAGATGGATGAATGCCACTGGATTGGATAATTTAAAAGGTATCAAAAAGACTTTCTAAAATGTAAGAAAGGATACACAGGACATTTTTTGGAGACATTTGTTTTTTCTTGCTTTGGCAGCTCATGCTTATCGATTCACTTTTTATTGTTGTGAGTTGGGGATTGGAGCTGCATATTGACTATGAGACTAGGCTACCTGCTGTAACCATATTGACTGTATTGACTCACTTAACAGTCAATAACCTACATTAAAAATAAAGTAGGTCCAGATAAATAATTAATTTGCACACTTAAACATAGACTGCAGATTTTGACTACAATTTTAGAACCAATTAAATCTGTCTCCTAAAACTTTATATTCTGCTACTATTATCTCCCTATCACAATTGTCAAAACAATTAGATCCTCAACAACACTGTAGGTAGACATCAAGCTAGAGAAGACTTGCATGTATGAAACGAGTTGATTCTAGGTATGTGCGTGTCATATCTCCCCAAGGTGACAGTGACAGTCCTGAGGGGGCACGTGGCAGCACTCTGGATCCCTCACAAAGCTCATCATAGTGACATATTCCTTACGTGTTCATTCCCCCACCCTTTACTGAATAATTTTTCTGTTTGAGGTGTTGGATGCAGGGTACAAAACCAAAAATGAAAAATTAATACCAAAGCCAAAACAACATCCCTTACTTTACTGGCAGAGACAAACAATTACAGTCCTATTGATCCTTGAGTAGGGACAAATATGAACTGGAGAGACTTGTTCAATCTAGAATATTGGAGTAATAGTTTTCTTGGGGGATATACTTCCCAGATGGCTCCCAAAAGATGAGTAAAAGGAGCCAGACAAGGGAGGGCAATGAAATGAAGCCATAGAAAAGTCATGGTTCTCCGGGCCCATGGGAAAAGCCAGCCTAAGAGCTGGAAGTACACAGCTTGCCTCCACATTTCTGCTTTCCACCATACCCATGTTTCATCAAACATCTCTTTTGAGTAGCCTGATGAAACACAGCTACTGAGCACACATTCCATATAAGAGCGTTGCAAAATTTACCTTCAAAAGTTGTTAATTAAAATCGACAACAGAGTCTGCCCTTCACCCTCCCTCCTCCTCATTTAATTCCTGCTCTACCTGTGCTTTCTGTGATTTGCAGAGCCACCTGGTTACATGTGACCAAGCAGAGTAGGGAAAGAAGAAGGAAGAAAAGACCAATAATCATGGATGAATGGACAAGTCAGAAAATCCCTTGAGTTGTGTGTGATTTATAATTATAATATTTTCTCCTGGGGCCTTAGTGACCCGGGCCATATTTTTTTTTTACTAATTATTTTTTCACTACATGCTTCCCAAATAACCAAGTTGTCTCTTTCTACAGACAGGGGAATCTGGATCTAACTGTAAATAAATTAATATTTACCTGGATCTGAGTGGACAGCTTCATTTAACAACACATGAATATGCTCCTCCCATAATTAAAGGCCTTCAATTATGAATGTTATGTTTCATGGCATAAATCTCATTGAAAAGTAACTTAAAGCAATTTAAAGTATGGATGGGCTCTGATGAAGAGCTTTTTTAGAGAGGCTGTGATATTTTTATAATGCAGGGTTCCAGGAATAGTTGTGAAATTTACATGTCATTATTCTGAAGAAGGTATATGGCCTGAAAATAAGTAGAAATTAGCTGATGAAGCTGATACACAATATGAATAAAATGAGGACACCAAAATAAACATGGTCCTTGATCTCCTGGAATAAAATGTCATGTGCCTTTTATTTTTGACTGTTTATTCAATAAATGTTAGCTGAGTACTGTGCTATGTGCAAACATGAATGAGATACACCTTGGATTCATACAGTGTGGGGTGGGGAGAGACACCAATATTGATATAGACAATACAGTATGGGATGACTGAAATGTACAAAGCGCTTACAAGAAGACAAAGCTACTTTGGTAAGTAACCCGAAGGAGACTCTTCCAAGGATATGACATGTAAGCTAAATGATTAGACATTTCTAAGGAAAGAAGGAAAATATACTGTAGGCAGGAGGAAGTGGATCTCAGTGTCACCATTAAGAAGCTAGAGCAGTTTTGCCTTAAGAACACTGATGTGGAGGACAGTGATGATGACTGTGGTAGTTAATGTTTACTGGTCATTTCCTTCCTATATGGGCATGCACAGCTCAAAGCATTTCACATGTATTACTTTTTAAAAATCCTCACAATACCTCTGTGAAACAGAGACTTGTGACAGTTTTTTATTGCTGTATATCCCAAAACTTGGTGGCTTAAAACAACCACCAATTATTTAGTGCCTGATTCTCTGTGGGTTGGCAATTCAAGCTCGAGTTCATTGTGGGGAGGAGGCTTCATCCGGACTCCCTCATGAGTCCGTGGTCAGCTGCTGTCCAGCTGGGGTGCTGGCTGGTCTAGAGTGGCCTCAGCTATATTAGCTTTTTTGGTTCCCTGTGGTTTCTCCTTGGTAACATCCCATCTTAAGCTTTCTAAAAGCAGGAGTGGAAGCACACGAGATCCTTGAGGTCTGGGTTCAGAATTGGCCACAATTTCTGTTGCATTTCTGTTGCCTACAGCAAGTCACAAGTCACAGGACAGCCCAGATTCAGGAAAGGGAAAGCAGACTGCACCTTGTGATGGAGGAGTTGTGAAGTCACATTACAACAAGACATAGATCCAGGAAGACTATTGTGTTCATTTTCACAAATCATCTTCCATCATACTATTATTACTTCCACTTTATAGATGAAGACACGGGAGCATAGGCTGAAAGACTGTAAAGTATGTGAGCCAGGACTTACTGTTTGAGCTGCCTGACATCAGAACCTGGGGTCTGCTCTACTGCCTCCCCCCTAACAATATTAACAATGCTTTTTCGTCGTTCTATAAATTGTGCTACATTCAGGTTAACTCTTCTAACCTGAGATTTTCCCTTCTCATGAATGAAATAATGCCTACCCTGACATTTTAGGTTGGTATGAAACTAGTTCCAAAGTTTGTGTTTGTGACAGCAGACTAATTGTCCTATCTATCAACTAGAGTAACAAACCACCACCTAGCATTATAGAGTCACGAAGTTTAAGAGTCCAGTCATGGAGAGATTGTAATGTCCTAGATCTAAATAGGGAGATGTGTTTGTTAGTACACTTAAGATTTATACATTTCAGTGATTGTCAATTTTACCTAAGAAGAAAACAAAATAACTGTAAACAAATAATAAACTCTGAGGCTATGCAGAATACACTGGGGAAGTGTACTGATGTCTGTTACTTTGGAATAAATTTTAAAAATGATATGGGCTAATGAATGGATAGAGGGATGGATAATGGGTAGATATGTGATAAACCAAATACCATATAATTGGAGAATCCAGATGGCTAAGATTCCCTCTAAAGTTTTTTTATGGTAAAATCTTGGAGAACAAAAGTTTAAGCTCTGGAGTCTTGAAACTAACTTTAAAAGTAGGCTAGTGGTTTGAAACTCCCTAGTTGTGTGATCTGGAGAAACTTCAAGAATGTTCTCAAACCTCAGTTCTTCCACTTGAAAACTGAAAGAGATATTGACATCTAATCTATAAACTGTGGGATAAATAAACATGAGAGTTAATTAAACATGAATACCTAACGAGCTCTTCACATTGTCTGTCAGACCCATTGCTAAGCACTTTATACATAAATGCTCTACAGTGAGTGTTCAGTAAATAGTAACTACCATGAAATGATGGAGAACATGCCTGGAGTCCTTATCAGTTGTAAAAGTTTTCTACCAGAATATCTATAATAAATCTTCCCTGATTCATTCTTCCTAAAAAATAATAATTATATTGAACGAATACTCATGCATATTCTTACTGAACTCTTAGTTCTTTGATCATTGATTTTAGAATGAGAAGATATCTTACATGGCCAATACATTATCTGTTGTAAAGAAAGTGTTCACAAGACACAGAGTAACTTCTAGTGTTAATAAATTTAAAAGTAATTTTTTAGGAGTTATTGTATAGCAAGATGAAAAGATGTTTATCAGAATCTCATTTTAAACCATTTAATAAAAAGGAATACAAAGTATCTAAATCCAGATATTATTTGGTTTCTTTCTGAGGTCATGAAAATTTGCCTTCGGTGATAGCTGAATGTGTCTGTGCATATGTGCACATACAGTAAAAGGCATTGAACTGCACATTTCACATGATAGAATCGTATGACGTGACTTCTATCTCAACAAAGATGTGACAAAAAAGTGTTCAGCTAAGCGTACAATGTAGTGAACACTATCTTTCTTTCTTTATCTCTTTCTTTTTCTCTCTTTCCCTTTCTCTCTCTCCCTTTCTTTCCTTTTTTGAAACAGGGTCTCACTTTGTCGCCCAGGCTGGAGTGCAGTAGTGCAATCTCAGCTCACTGCAGCCTCGACTTCCCAGGTTCAAGTGATCCTCCTCCCTCAGCCTCCCAAGTAGCTAGGACCACAGGCATGCACCACCGTGCCCAGCCCCACATGTTTCTTCTTAAACATATATTCCTACAAATACAGCATGTGTCTGTGGGATTCACATTTAAAAGCAGTATTTTAAAGGAGACAATTTTTTTCTCTAAGAAAATATATTTTTCTGAGTTTAATCTACTATTTTAATACTGTATCATTTTGGATTAATTTATAAGATTATTATAAATTTCTAAAAGATTTCCTGTGAAATATAACATTTATCTGTATGCATTAAAATGGAGATATAGGAATTGGAAATTCCCAGCCAGTGAAAAGGGCTTTTTGAAGTGACTGTTTTTAAACTAAAGTCAAAGAGGCAACCCCCTAAATCATGGTAACTTTAAATATAAAAAACAATTTATAGTATTTTAATGTATCAATCTATTAATTGTGTTGGCTGAAAATGTTTTTTAACTAAAAATTTTAGTTTTTTAAAACTAAAATTTAGTTTTCTTGCTTTTTCATATCATACCTCAAAAGTATTTATTTTCACAAATATTTATTTTAATAAAGATAAACAAAGAAACCCTGAGAAGGGAGAAAGCCCAGAGCTAAGATAAAATCAAATGTGGTTAAATTATTAAAATATTCTACAGTAAAGTGGCTGCAACTGCAAGGAGGAAGGGGAAAAGGGAAATTTCTGCAAAATTCATCAGCATTAAGTGAGTCTACAAATATCACAGGATCAGTACCCCAGACAGTCAGTTTGACCTCCAGTCTTTCCCCTGGTAAATCTTTTCCAAGTTTTTCTGAGTGATGTCAATGCAAAGTTTTCCCAAACTTCCTGGAAATTTTACAAGCAATTCACCGGAGATACAAAAAAATATCTGGGGCCTTAGCCAACAGCATTCCTCTATGAATACTGACTCTTGATTTGCTTTTTATTTTTCTTAATTGGGGTTGAGCAATTTTAGAGATTTACAGTTAAGGAGACAAGCGAATTATGAAACTTAAATTAAAATATGAAAATGTTCATCATTTCTAGCACCACTCTGGACATGAATTTTTTTTTTTTTTTTTTATGTAGTAAGAGGCCAGATTTTTTCACACAAGCATCCGTTTAATTAACTGTAGTGTATAATAAATTCTCAGATTAAATCTTACTGGAATTTATTAAGTGACTGTTTTGCCCCAATAGGTTAATGAGAAAACCATTATTAATGTTGCTTCAGAAAAAAGGGCACATTTCCTAAACCGAGAGGAAAGAAGGCAAAAGAAAAACTCAAGCCTTCTTTTTCTCCAAAATGTATTTCTTTTTATTGTCAACATTGTATTCATTGGTTGTTCTTTTTGTGTCCTCTAATTCCATTATCTGGACATGTCTCAGTGTGAGTACCAAATAGGAGATCAACTAAGCATTTGCTGCACCTCAGACAAAATCTCATTCTGGGTTATTAGACAGTGTCTGATGCTGCCGACTTCTTCTCGCCAGCTTAGCAAGCACAGCCTCTGGAGAGGCTTTATTTTGGGGAAAGATCGCTCAGGAAAAATGCGTGTGCTTCTTGACGAGCCATTCTAGGTTGGGTGTCCCTGAAAGTATATGGGGGTGGTGTCCCTTTAAGCACAAGGAAAGGGCAGGTCCTGCTGTTATCCTTGACCCTCTGACAAAATAGTCAGACGCTGTTTGTAAAAGAGCCAAGTAATTAAAAGTATCCCAGGGTTATGGTGAAATAGGGCAAGTAAAATACGCTCCTGGATACCAGCGCTCTTTCAGGACCAGCTCTTTTGTATTTCCTCTCTATTTTGTTTTCTCCTTTATTTCAATTTTTCATGGCACAGTTTCCTCTCTCCCACATTGTTCTTCTTTGCCTGTCAGTTGGTAAAATGATAAGTACCCTTATTACTGCTCGTCTAGCTTGAGGCCTATCTGGAGCTATTTGCTTCTAATCCCCAAGTTACTCTCCAACTCCTAGCTCGATTTGTTTCTCTTAATTTCAGAACAGATTGTTAATCATTAAATGTATTATGAGAGGGTATAGAAATAGATAAGAGTTACACAGGAAAACGATGGGACATTTTCCAGCATTTCATAAGCATTTTTCTTTAGGACGGTGTTTCTAACAGAAGGAAACTTGGGGTGTGCTTCTTGGCTATCTCTAGGTTGACCATACATCTTGTTTAACCCCAAACAGGCTGAGTGGACGCCTGTTGTCCTGGCTTAATCATTAGTGGTATGTTTTTCACTCTCAAAAGTGCTCTGAATTAGAGGGTAGACTGCTCTATCATCCCACCTCTCTCTCATTGGACTGTTGAGTAACTGCTCAGTAAATAGATACATTAGCTTTGCTTTTGTTTAGAGGGTTCACAAAGCCCTTCTCTGGGTCTTCACCGTTACTTCTGTTCTTAAATTACTATGAGTACTGTCAGACTTTGGAATGGAAACAATTTGTTACTGTCCAGAGATTCCCCATATCTCTAAATGGCATTAGGAAGCAAATGAATGCTTGGGCTTTGAATCTGGTAGGAGGGTTGGAATCTGCTGTGACATTCACAAGGTTGTGTGACCTTGGGCAAATCATTTACCTTCTCTAAGCTTAAATTTCCTTATCTGTAATTCACACATAATAATAATTCCTACCCTGGATTATCATAAGGATTAAATAATAGATGATTATAGTTGTATGCTTATATTAATCCACATATCCATCACCCATACAGAAATTTCATTCATTATTCCTTATTTAAGCACAATGCCTGATACTACAACTGGAAGTGGTTTGAAATTATAAGAATATGGTATTTTGCTTAGACAAAATGTTACATTTAAATACGGCAGGGGCAATTAATTAATTTCCTCCAAATTGGGTTCATTCTAAGGCTGGTTCTTCAGGGTTGCAAACTGGCTGCAGCAGTTCAAGGCATCATGTCCACACACAACAACATCCAGAGGCAAAAGAATGTGCTGCCTCTTTCTTGTGTCTTTGAAAGGGAACTTCACGCAGAAGCCTCTCACTACATCTCTCCCTTTTCCTTGGTCTGAATTACATCACATGCCAATGCACTTGTTCATTATTGCTAAAGAAAGAAGGGGAATGAGATCTTCAGGATAAGTTGGCCAACAAAGCTCTCCCGCGTGGAGAAAATGGCTTGTCTGATTAAATCAGGGATCTGTGTGCTCGCAGGAGAGTGTGTGTGTGTCCTGGGTAGATGAAGTGTGGGCAGCTGGATATCCAAATTCCAGCCAAGGATGTGACATCAGATTGCTTCATGAATTCTAGAAAGCTCCAGGCCTTTTCACTGTCCTGTGTATAAAATGTGGCATTGGCTTCCTAATAGTATAAGATCTCTTCTACCTTTAATGTTCTGTTTGGTTTGGTTTTCTCAAAACCATTACAGTCCATGGACACCCTTCCTTCTTTCAGAAAGTACTTTTTAGATAATGATGAACTCATGAAAGACACTAGAATGAGTTAGAAGATTTTTGTTCAAACTCAGATTCACTGCTTAGTAATTCTATGACTGTCATTCATTAAAGAAAAAGCTTTTTATAAACTATAAAGAATAATAAATCCAAATGATCGCTAGAGTCCATTTGACAAAATGCTGGGATTTTAAAAAAATTTTCTTTTTTTAAAGTTCAGGGTCCCTTTAGAAGGTTAGTTAGCTTGGGGATGTAGAACCCTCAGGATTGTACCTTGAACTTGTTCTCACGTCTGCTCCTTGTTTCTTCTCAGGAGGGGATTATCTACAAGAAGAAAAGTGGGGCTTTTGCCTTATCCCCTAGTCCCAACACACTCACTGTGGACCAATTATTTTCACACACTAACAAGTGTAACCCTGGAACATGAGGATGTTGACATGACCTGTATACAGTTATGAGACTGGTAAGTAGCAAGGACGTCACCTGCTGTTGCCAAAACCCTGTTCCTTCCACTGCTTCTTTGTCATTGTCCTTTAGTGACCAAGTTTAGACAGGGCCATTGTGAAGTGACCAAATTGTCACCACATTTCCTTGGAAGGCTTCCTATGGCAAGTATGAGGGTGCTGTTTTTCCAGCAAAATAACAGTGAAGGGGGCATGAGGAGTGAGTCTGGGCAGTACCATGTGATCCTGAATCACCATCCTCATCCTCAGGAGACACATGGCAGAAGGACCACTACGGGCTGGTGTATGTGTTCAGTAGTCAGCTCTGAGTTCAGGTGTTTTAAGTCCCCAGACCTTGACCCTTGGCTTCCTAATGTGTGTGTGTGGGAGGTGGGGAGCAGCAGTGGTGGGAGTGGGATATGAGAAACAAGTAGATCTCAGCTTCCTTTCAGGGCTAGCATTCTAAAATCTTAAGTTGATTGAAAGAGCCACTTCTGCAGAGTTGGTGCAGATGTGGAGACAATTGCACAGGGCAGCATCCCAGCTTCAGACAGCGGGTGACCAAGTGTCAGTTTGTGGAAGGACAGGTGCTGGGGAGCTGGGAACTGCCACCCGTGGATGTCACCGTGGAGGAGCGCCGTGGGTGAGAGGCAGCTGCTGAGAGCTGCACCAGCTGCAGGGAGGCTGCACTCAGGACCACACACTGAGAAGTGCTGCTGGTGCCACCCTGGGGGTCCTAGAACTGGGGCTGTCACAGAGGGCAGCAGCTTGAGCTCATGCTAGGGAGTTTCATGACTTCAAGATTTTCAGTCTTTAATATCTGTTGTCTTTGTGGACAAAGTGCCCAGATTTTCTTTTTAGTGCTTTGTCTTTCATCTTTCTTTCTTCAGATTTTGAATTCCTATCACTACTTTCATAAAATCATAGTGTTCTACTTTTTTTTTTTTTTTTTTTTTTTGCTATCCTGGTGGGGGAGGGTCTCGAGAAGTGAAACTTGTTAAAAAATTAAACCACACGTATTTATTCAAGAAGCTCCCTGAGAAGGTCAACAAGTTGCAGTCAGCTCTCAGCTGTCACTTTCTTTGTTAATATCGAAGTACTCTGCGTTTTATCCTCTTTCCCATCTTCTGGTCATTTTTCTGCTCATTAGCTACTTGAGCTTGGGATGGGCAACAAATAAGATGGAATTTTAAACCTGTCAAGTTGAAGTCTGGTTAATAGCCAAGTGGAGGTACAATGGGCGGAGAAGGGAAAATGAATTCTATATTTGAGAGAAATAGTAGCTGCGGTAGAAAAATTAGTCTTGACTTACTTTTCTTTTCCTGATATTAGTGATTGACCATGACACAACCTCCCATATCTGTTATGGTGGTATCAGATTTTTCAAAATATAGAGTCAAAGATACCAGAGCTACAAGAGTCTTCTTCTATCAACCAGACCTCTTGGTTTATAGATGAGGAAATGAAGATCTGACACATAAACAGATCTACTTTCAGCCATTAGAATGGTCGCATTTATTGAATGCTAGTAAGGACTGAGGTCAGTGTTCAAGCCCTAATTTCCCTGGCTCTGACAGCATTTCCACCATGCTATCTTGATCTGCCAAGGGTCACAGTGCTTGTGACAAACCAGGACCCAATTACTAAAGACCACCTAAAGCAAATTTGTTGTTAAGCCTTTCATAAGTTATAATTTCTTTAGAAGTAAGAAGAGTATTTTTAATCTCTGTATTTCCAGGACTAAACATAGTTTCTGATATGAAGTACATTCTCATGAAATATTTGGTCATTTAAATGCATATTTTGTCTTCCTCTGTTAAAGATTGTAAAATCATTTATTAAGATTGCATAATTACATGCACCCAAATTTAGAAATATTCCTATCGTTAGTATTGATTTGATCATCCTTTTGGATGAGATGATTTTGTTACTATGCATGAGGCTATGTGTCCTTGGTTCTCCGTGGTTTATTGTCTTAGTACCAAGGCTACTTAAAGCAGTTCTTTCCCTACCAGAAGCAGATCCACAGCAAACGTTATTAATACAATATTTTTCCTTTATTTTACTTGTATATCAATATCAAAAAGTATGTAATTGTTGAACACATAAACTGCCCATAACCCTAACACCAAGTTTTTCTTTGGAATTATATTATCACCATGATTTTAGTGTTTAACTGGTATTTCGATGCCGTGATATAATAAACTTAATTATTCCACATCATTTCCCATGACCCTGTAAGAGGATCAGAGTGGGTAGCAACTGCACAGGCTCTGGAGTCAAAATGCACCTGGCTTCAGAGTTTTGCTCTGCCACATGCAAGCTGTGCAGCCTGAAAGAGGCCTCAGTTTTCTCATCTGTAAAAGTAGAGGTTATAATCAGCCTTGCCCCAAGACAAAAATATATAGTTATTTTAAAGATTAAATATATAATCACCATTAAATCCCTGAAACATACATGAAGCACGCTACCTAGTACAGGGCAAACACCTAATAATTGATGAATAAATAATTGGCACTCAATAAATGCTCTTTCTCTACTCTCACTTTCCTGACTTTCCCCAACTTCTTAAAAGGGGAACAATTTGGCTGCAGTAGAACTTGCAAAATAAAATATCACCTTTTTTCTTTCCTTTTCTTTCTCTGCCTCTATGCATGTGGACGTGTGATCTCTCTCCTGTTAGGGATATTAGGAGAGAAAGGACTGGGAAACACATTTTCCATGGAGTCCTCTGTCTATTTGAGCACAGCAGTCTATTCTAGCTGGGCTGGGTGAAAAGGCAGCTTAGCTTCTGGGATTTTTGCTTTTTTGTTGGACCCTAGAGGGAAGAGATGAGTTTTACGTCTGTTACTGGCTGTGGTAGCACTCGGCTGGGAAGTTCATGTCCCCGGAAGACACAGGCCTTTTGGCTCCATCACAACAGTGCTTCCTAGGGATGCACAGTCTCACCCCGGAGGCCCCAGTTGCAATGTTGGGTGTCACAAATGTGAGAGTGAAAGCAGCTGATAGAAGACACAGAATGCAGAAACTCAAGGCCTTAGTCCCAAACACACTCAAGTTGCATGACCGAAAAAAAAAAAAAAAGAGAGAGAGAGGGAGTTGAATGTAATAAGGATGTAATATGCTAACTTCTCAGTGCTTGGCAGAGGCCCCCTCACCAGCTGGGCCACACCAGACATAGAAGAGACCAGACACTGGCTTAGGCTTCCAGAAAGAACAAGTCACAACAACACCCCCTCTGGCATCTCCCCCAAAGCCTGACTGGTTTTTAATGGGGATCGCCTGGGGTTTTAGTTGAATGTAGTCAGAGTGTTGAACATCCAATCTGCCTTTGAGAAAGAGTATCCTGCATTTCGAAGGGAAGGAAGTGAAAATAAAGCCGCCTGAATCTAAATAAAAGGGCTTGCATAGCAGGGGTTTTCAGTGGGTTCCTAGCTTTGGAGCATGAAGCAGAAGAAGGAGCTGAGCACTGCCTGGGTAGGGGATTCGAAGAGGCATGCTCCGCTGCCAGTGGTGTCACCTTCTGTTGTGTAAATTGCAGCTCCTGCCAAAGGGAACTCCCTAAACAGAGAAACAACGACCAGAATAGTTCACGAAAAGCCTGGGCTGTTGGAAGTTAGGCCTTCTCTGGAATTGCTCCCCGGATACTGACGGCTCCAACGTTTCCAGTGTGCTATGGTTGGATCAGACATTCTTCTCCAAGCCAAGATTGCTTCCAACAGCTGGAGGAAGAGCCCCTCCTGTCCTCTCCACCTCCTCAGCTTCATTTCTCACTGGAGACCATCCGAAAGGGGAGTTTAAAATTACTAACTGTCTTTTGGGTAAATAGCGTTTACTTTTCCAGACTGAACTGCCAAAGACCTTAAGAAAATTAAAGAAAGAAGAGAAAAACTGAGTTGCCATGTCTGGTAAATAGTGTTTCTCTAATTAGGTGGCTGCATGGTTATTAACTAGAGCAGTTGTGTATCCTGACGTATGATTTATTTACCTTGGCACACACAGTTAGGGTGCTGAGCAACAGAGCCAAATACGGTGACAGGGTGAGGAAAATGAGAGGATGCAAAACCATGGTGAGGACTGAGTTCTGTACATCTTACAGAATTGGTTTTCCCAGAGGAGGGAAACAGGAATATTATCTCATTGCAAAACAGTCATTAAACTATAATTGAGTGCTCACAGCTAACAATGTCTAACTTCACTTTCAGTCCAAATGAAAATGAAAATCAATATCCTGACACAAAGCAATAATACAAATTAGAGAGCAATACTAGAAAGGTTCTCTAGAAGGATTTAGAATATGCTGTAGTTGAAAAAATATATAAGAAAAGAAAAAAATGATTATTTGCCATTGCTCGTCCCATTGCTGGAAGGGTGACTTGTGAAACAGAAGGTCTTCTTGGAGATGCATGCAGAAGAGGTGGGATATTTGTGAGGGAGGAACTTCCATCTTTCCTCTCTTTCTTACTGCAGATTCCAAGTCCCCCCCATACACCTGCATTAAAGTAGAGTAACATGGAAGCAGCATTATTGCATCCCACTGACACACACATCCTCATTTCACACCTTTTCAAATGTATACCAAATAAAAAATACTAAAAGTAGTGTTTTAGGCTGGGCATGGTGGCTTATACCTATAATCCCAGCACTTTGAGAAGTTGAGGTGGGAGGATCACTTGAGGCCAGGAGTTTGAGACTAGCCTGGGCAACATAGCAAGACCCTGCTTCTACAAAAAAATTTTAAAAATAGTTTTTAAATAAATATTTTCTAAGGATATATTATATTCAGAGTTATCCTTCCTGGATATAGTTGTGGTACAGAAGTGGATTGACATAGCAATTATTATATTACCAACCACAGAGGGTTAGCTAACTTGAGGCTATTATATATACTTAGTGTTTAATATTCCCTATAGGTTATTTCTTTAGTCATTAATTAAATCATTTAGCAAATATTGCTCAAATGCCTGCAATGTTCCAGGCTCTGTGCTAGAGGAAAGGCAGTCCATATCTTACAGAGTCTGCGCTGACTAGGGAGGGAGGGGATCATCACAATGTGTGATAGGACATGGAAGAGTTGTGTAGGATGCTGTGGGAGAGCATGGAGGAGGCCTCAGGCAGCAGCAGGAAGGACCCTCCAGAGATAGCAGCCTTTGTGCTGTATCTTAGAGGCTGAGGCAAGGGGACAGCAGGAGAACACAGCTTTGGCAGCATGAGCAGAGTTTACAGACAGAACATGTTACAGATCCAAACTTTTTACTACCTGGGATGGGTGGACATTGCTGCTTTTTGTGTAGGATACAGTAATGATTAATCTTAAAAACATATTGTGTCTGTTTGGCGATGTCTTATTGAACTTTAAATTATCTAAGGGTCTTGTTAACATACACATTGTGATTCAGCAGGTCTGGGGTGGGGCCTGAGATCCTGCATTTCTAATAAGCACCCAAGGGGTATTGCTAACCTGAGGACAACACTCTGAGTACCAAGGGACCAGATCATCCAAAACACCTCCAGCTAAAATACTTAGGAACTCTGGATGATATATATATATATCTTATATAAGTAAATATGTATATATAATATAAGTAAATTATATTTACTTATGTTATATATATATTACTTGTATTTTATATATATATATATATATATATATATATATATATATATTTAAAAATCCATTTAAACCCTTATCTGAGCTCCCTGCAAAATAAATAAATTCTCATGGGGCATGAAATGGGGGTGGGAAGGGAATAAAAAAACAAAACAAAAGCAACCACTCCAGCTAGATTTGCTAGTCATTGAGGCCTAAGAGACATATAAGGTGGAAGAGAAGGGCATGGGCCCACACATGTTGAAAAGAGTTGATGGGAATTAACACTGTCACACAAAGTCAGGACCACCAGATGATTAAAGCATATATAAAAGTGTGAAAAATCTTCTTATGGATACTAGGTGAAAAGGAACAAAAGCTCATCTTATTCTGTGTAGCACATGGGGAAAAAATCCTTTCCTGATAATTTGTAGCTATTACCTTGACCTCCTATAGCTTTGAGTTCCAATTTATATGCTTGTCACTGTCTTGGAATTCCAAAGCAGAGAATAATACAAACATGATCCCAAGCCAATGATAACCCTAAAGACAAAAGTAAACCTCACTTCCTCAAGTTAGGCCAGCCGAGAATATCACAGATAAAATTCTACTAAAGATGAGCTTACAATGGGAAGGTATTAAAAATATAAATAAATAATGTAGCATGAGCAAAAGTCAGCAAACACAGTAAATAGCAGGCTTATATGTCCAAGAACTTCAAATAATAAAATGATTTGAAGCTATAAAATAAACATGCTTAACATGATTAAAGACATCAGAGAGAGGAGTATGAAAAAGCAACAATATATTATACAGTTAGATATATTTGAAAAATAACCAAATATAATATTTAAAAATTATAATACTTTAAAAATGGTAGTTAACATAAGATAACAGATTAGACACAGCTGAAGAGATAATTATTGCAGTGGAAGACAGAGCTAGAGAGGGTGAGAAATGGAAGGTTGCAACTGAACGTTTATATTTTTTGTGTCTGGGAGCAACATTAATTGAGAGAGGCTAACGGTGCAGAAAAGGAAAGAATATCTGAGGGACCAGAGTCCCAAAGGAGGATGGAAGGTTGGGATTCAGATACAAGTAGAAGGATTAACCTGTATCAGAAGAGCAATACCTTCCAGGGGTAAAGAAAGTAAAAGTAAGCATGAGTCAGACAGCTTCTAGGCAGAAATAAAGCAAGTTATTATCTAATGACTTCACTTTTTACTGTGAACTAAAAACAATTTATTCCACACATAATATCTGCCAGGTCATTTTGTTAGAGCTTCTCATATATTACCACATTGACTCTTTATGCCTATAGACAGATGTAAATATTAGTATTATCTTCATTTTACAAGTGAGAAAACTAAAACCTGGCCAGTTAAGTAAGTTACTTAAGGTTGCACTGCATGTCAGTGAAAATAAAAAGATTCAAATCCAGTCAGTCTACTGTGTGGAAAGACATACAAGCAGGTTCTATGCTGAGTAGGGGAGAAATGGAAGAAGAGGGCAAGAGAATAGAGAAACCACCAGAAAGGAGCAGCAGAGAGAAGGCCAGACTTGCCCTAAGTAAAAATGGCCCAACTGAGGCTTGAGGACAACACATTTTCTACAGAATCCTTTCTTTAAGGATACCAATAGAAGACTACGTTTGACACAAACTCTTTGTAGAACAATTAGTAATGCTTTTTGAACATTAAGGTCAGTATAATCTCTTTGTAGTGCAAATTTTCAGTGCCCAGTGAAGTTGAAGCATACAACACTACAACACAGCTGACACAGGCTTTTTTTTTTTCTATCCAAGCTAAATTTTTCTCATGGCACAAGGAGATGTCTACAGGGAACTCATAGATATTTGCATTTGTTTTAGTCTGCCTTCCCGTATATTCTATCTATAGTCCCCGTAGAACCATGGTTGAGTCTCAAATCATGAGATAAAAATACAATCCACAATTTCACAGTCCTCCCCCACACTCCCCACCTGCAACTTTCCCTAGAACAACACCAATTTCAACCACGTGGTCACTCTCATATGATACCAATATTTTTTCTAACCTGTACACTTTTCTCCATTTTCTGCTGTTACACTGTCCACCTCCAGGCTCCTGCCTGGACTCCAGTGGTAGCCTCCCACTGGTCTCTTGGTTTCTACACTTTTCCATTTAAATTATCAGAATAGTTAGTGTTAACCTTTTTTTTTTTAAAAAAAAAAAGACTTTATTTTTAAGGCAGTTTTAGGTTCAAAGCAAAATTAAGAGGAAGGTACAGAGATTTCCCACCTACCCCCTCCCCCTGCACATGCAGAGCCTCCTCTATTCTCAACATTCCCCACCAGAGTGGTACATTTGTTACCACTGATGAACCTACTTTGACACACCATCTTCATCCAAAGTCCATAGTTTACATTAGGGTTCATTCTTGGTTTTGTACATTATACGGGTTTGTATAAGAATATAATGACATGTGTCCCCCACTAGTATCTTACCCAATATTTTTGTTGACCTAAAAAATTCTCTGTGCTCTGCCTATTTTTGCCTGTCTACCCCTTAACCCCTGAGAACTACTGATCTTTTTACTGTCTCTATAATTTTGCCTTTTTCAAAATGTCGTATACTGAAATTGTACCATATGCAGCCTTTTCGAATTGCCTACTTTCTTAGAAATACGCATTTCAGGTCGCACCACATCTTTTCGTGGCTTGATAGATCATTTCTTCTTATTGTTGAATAATATTCCATTGTCTGGATGTACCACAGTCTATTTATCCATTCGTCCACTGAAGAATATCTTGGTTGCTTCCAAGGTTTGGCAATTATGAATAAGGCTGCTATGAACTTCTATTTGCCGGGTTTTGTGCAAACATAAGTTTTCAAGTCGTTTGTATAAATATCAAAAAAATGCAATTACTAAATTATATGATAAGAGTGTGTTTAGTGTTGCAAGAAACTGCCAGACTGTCTTCCAAAGTACCATTTTGCATTCCTATCAGCAATGAATGAGAGTTGCTCTTGCTCCACATCCTCTACCAGCATTTGGTGTTGTCAGTGTTCCAGATTTTGGCCGTTCTAATATGTGTGTCATTGTTTTAATCTGTATTTCTCTAATGACATAGGATTTGTTGCATGTTTTCATGGGCTTATTTACCATCTGCATACCTGCTTGGGTGACATGTCTGTTTTTAGTTGGGTTGTTACTGTAAACTTTTTAGAATATTAACTAGATCATGACATTTCCCTGCTGAAAACCCTCCAGTAAATTCACATCACATATAAAGTAAAAAGCAACTTTTTCTCTGGTATATTAACCCACACTCAACTTGCCCCTGCCTAGTCTTTAGCAATGTATTTTTCTCCAGAAACATTGGCTTTATTTCTGTTCCTCAAAGCCACCTGCTTGTTCTTGCCCATGGCTGGAACTAGAATGAGGTCCCGAGGGCACGAAATGTAAAGCACCAAGGTGCTTACTTTCAGGGGCTGGCTCTACACTCACACAGTCCTGGGGCTCAGTGCTCCTTAAGAGTAAGGTGCCCAGGTGCAAAGTGTAAGGAGGTGCTCACTCTTAGGCTCCTGCAAGTGCAGGGTCAGCCCCCAAGAGTGAGTGACTTTTTATTAGATTAGTGCGAAAGTAATTGCAGTTTTTACCATTACTTTCAATGGCAAAACCGCAATTACTTTTGCACCAATCAAATACATTTAGTTTCCTCGATACCTTATATTAACGGTAATCCTGGTTCAGATCCTACCCCGGTATATTCGCTAAAGGGGATCTAATCCTCCTTTCTCATTGCCTTTTCCCTGTTCATTTTCTTTTGATTGGCTCCTAAATTTTCAGACCTGCATTCGAATGCTAAATGTCATATCCCAGGTCTTCCCAGACACACTCATATGCTGTGTAGAGTCACCCATGCATTCTTTTTTTCCCCATCTCTCCTTCAAACAACTATCACCATTTGAAATGATCTTTTTTCTCAAATTTGTTTAGGTTGTTATTGTTGTTCTCCTGACAAAATGTGAGGAAGGAGAAATGTGCTGAACATTGAAGGATTCCGCTCTGGGAATCAAATTGGAATACTGGCTTCATGGAAATGATTGTTTCCAATCCTGCTGCTGGAGGATGTAATCTTGCAGAACCTAAACTGGGCTTGGGGACTAAGAGTGTGTAAGTGATCACATCAAAATCCGTCCCAGCTGCAGGTGATGTAGAGAATATTGCCTGGATCTGGTCTTGGGTGGTGGGGGATGGGAGGGGCTACAAAGAGGCCTGCTTTGAAAATAGCAGGATAAGAGCCAATTTTGGAATCTTCATCCTATTCTAGAGAATTTGGCAGGGCCAGGGAGGAGGAGCAGGGGGTATGGGAAGAAATAACCAAGTTAAGGAGACAGATGGCTACAACAATACGAAAAAAAAAAAAAAAAGAGTGGCTGAATACTTGAAGCCCCTCAGAGCAAAGAAGTGATAAATGTAACCTGTGCCTCAGAGGGACACAAGAGGCTTAGTAGGCAAAAATCAACCTGCTATATTATCTGCGCTGGAGTTCAGGGATTGTGTGAGGGGTGTGTGCATGCGTGTGCATGCCTGTGTGTGTGCATGTCTGTGTGTGTGTGTGTATGTGGAACAACTCAAACTATTTTTCCTCAGCTCTCACACCACAACAACAAACACAGATTTCTGTGACCAAATATTGAACGGGTGGTTCCCATACACCAAGCAAGCAATCATTTCTGCAGCAGACACCAGCTGGACATCCTCTAATTC
Organism: Gorilla gorilla gorilla; assembly: GCF_029281585.2. Classification (NCBI taxonomy): domain Eukaryota; kingdom Metazoa; phylum Chordata; class Mammalia; order Primates; family Hominidae; genus Gorilla; species Gorilla gorilla. The sequence continues at coordinate 82,885,364 of NC_073232.2, read as the reverse complement.
AATTCTGAAGCTACCTGCCTGGAGATAGCGTCAGATCCCACAGCTTGAGAGCTGGGATCCACAAGACCGCCCCTCCCTCACCCCATCGTCAAAAGTTGGGGCTTCTGGATCTTCCGGCGGGCTTCAAGTTAGTGTCCCCATGACTCCCTCTTTAGGTTTCATTAATTTGCTACAGTGGCTCAGAGAACTCAGGGAAACACTTACTTAATGTTTACCAGTTTATGATGAAGGAGATTACAAAGGATACAGATGAAGAGATGCATAGGGCAAGGTATGGGGGAAGGGCACAGAGCTCCCATACCCTCGTGGGTGTGCTGCCCTCTAGGAACCTCTGCGTGTTCAGCTATCTGGAAGCTGTCCCAAACTGGACCTTTTGGGGTTTTATGGAAGCCTCATTAAGCAGGCATGGCTGATTAAATCATTGGCCGTTGGTGATCAACTCAACTTTCAGCCCCTCTCCCCTCCTTTGATTTGGGGAGTGGGGCTGTATGTCCCAATCCTCTAATCAGCCCTTGTCCTTCCTGGTGACCAGCTCCCATCCTGAAGCTACCTAGAGGCTGCTAGCCATCAGTTAATCATTAGCATACAAAAAGACATCACTTAAGAGGTTCTAAGGCTTGTAGGAGTTGTATGCATGCAGGAAAGTGGTACTGAAGAAGGATATATATTACACAATATCACAGTGTGTGTGTGTTGCTTCCCCACAAAATTGCCTAGACAACCTAGAGCTATATTAGGACCTCCAGAGAGCCCCAAGTCTTGAAATAATTGTAGAGGGCTGGGCGTGGTGGCTCATGCCTATAATCCCAGCACTCTGGGAGGCTGAGGCGGGCAGATCACAGGGAACCAACAAAGAGCTCGTATAGCCAAGACAATCCTAAGCAAAAAGAACAAAGCTAGAGGCATCATGCTACCTGACTTCAAACTATACTACAAGGCTGTAGTAACCAAAACGGCATAGTACTAGTACCAAAGCAGATATATAGACCAATGGAATAGAGCAGAGGCCTCAGAAATAACACCACACATCTATAACCATCAGTCTGATCTTCGACAAACCTGACAAAAACAAGCAATGGGGAAAGGATTCCCTATTTAACATATGCCGTTGGGAAAACTGGCTAGCCATATGTGGAAAACTGAAACTGAACCCCTTCCTTACACCTTATACAAACAAAAATTAACTCAAGATGGATTAAAGACTTAAATATAAGACCTAAAACCATAAAAATTCTGGAAGAAAACCTAGGCAATACCATTCAGGACATAGGCATGGGCAAAGACTTCATGACTAAAACACCAAAAGCAATGGCAACAAAAGCCAAAATTGACAAATGGGATCTAATTAAACTAACGAGCTTCTGCACAGCAAAAGAAAAGATCATCAGAATGAACAGGCAACTTACAGAATGGGAGAAAATTTTTGCAATCTATCCATCTGACAAAGGGCTAATATCCAGAATCTGCTAAGGGAGGAGACCACCCCTCATATTGTCTTATGCCCAATTTCTGCCTCCAAAGAAAGAAGTAAAAACTAAAAGGCAGAAATGAAATCCACAGGGAGACAGCCCGGCGCCACACCCTGGGCCTGGTTAAAGATTGACCCCTGACCTAACAGGTTATGTTACCTATAGATTCCAGACATTGTATGGAAAAGCATTATGAAAATCCCTGTCCTGTTCTGTTCCGTTCTGATTACCAGTGCATGCAGCCCCCAGTTGTGTACCCCCTGCTTGCTCAATCAATCATGACCCTCTCACACGGACCCCCTTAGAGTTGTAAGCCCTTAAAAGGGACAGGAATTGCTCACTTGGGCAGCTCAATTGTTGGAGACGAGAGTCTTGCTGAAGCTCCCATCCGAATAAAGCCCTTCCTTCTTTAACTCGGTGTCTGAGGGTTTTTGTCTGTGGCTTGTCCTGCCACACTACAAAGAACAAATTTACAAGAAAAAAACAAACAACCCCATCAAAAAGTGGGCAAAGGATATGAACAGACACTTCTTGAAAGAAGACATTTATGTGGCCAACAAACATACAAAACAAAGCTCCTCATTGCTCATCATTAGAGAAATGCAAATCAAAACCACAATGAGATACCATCTCACACCAGTTAGAATGGTGATCATTAAAAAGTCAGGAAACAACAGATGCTGGAGAGGATGTGGAGGAATAGGAATGCTTTCACACTGCTGGTGAGAGTGTAAATTAGTTCAACCATTGTGGAAGACAGTGTGGCGATTCCTCAAGGATCTAGATCCAGAAATACCATTTGACCTAGCAATGCCATTATTGGGTATATACCCAAAGGATTATAAATCTTTCTACTATAAAGACACATGCACATGTATGTTTATTGCAGCACCGTTCACAGTAGCAAAGACTTGGAACCAGTCCAAATGCCCATCAGTGATAGTCTGGATAAAGAAAATGTGGCACATATACACTGTGGAATACTATGCAGCCATAAAAAAGGATGAGTTCATGTCCTTTGCAGGGACATGGATGAAGCTGGAAACCATCATTCTCAGTAAACTAACACAGGAACAGAAAACCAACCACCGGATGTGCTCACTCATAAGTGAGAGTTGAACAATGAGAACACATGGGCACGGGGAGGGGAACATCACACACTGGGGACTGTCAGGGAGCAGGGGGCTAGAGAACGGATGCATTAGGATCCATCTAATGTAGATGATGAGTTGATGCGTGCAGCAAACCACCATGGCATGTGTATACCTATGCAATGAACCTGCATGTTTTGCACATGTATCCCAGAACTTAAAGTATATTAATAAAAGACAGAAAAAATTGTAGTGTTCCTAACATATGTGCCTCAAAAATTAAAATAATACTAAACTATAAGAAGTACTCCCCAAATTTATTCATGATGATATTTATCAATTAAATTCTTCTTTAGATATAATTATTAATTCACATGCACTCATAAGAATAACACAGAGAGACCCTGCATGTTATTTTTCTGGTTTCCTTTGATGATAATACTTTGTGAAACCATAGTACATTATCACAGCCAGGAGATTGATATTAATACAGTCCATTGATCTTGTTTTGATTTCTCCAGTTTTACTTGTACTCCACTGTGTACGCATATTCAGTTCTATGCAATTTCATCACATGTGTGGACTTGTGCATCCACCACCAGAGTCAAGATACAGAACAGTTTATCACCACCATGATCCCTTGCATTGCCTTTTTATAATCACGCTGTAGGAGGTTCCAGGGATTTGCAGGCTGATCAGGGAAAAGGCATGACCACGAGACAGTAGACCACACAAGCTTTAGTAGGTAAATGACTTTATTAGGCAAGTTTGTGCATTGGGCAGCTCCCTCACAGCAAGAGCATGTCTAGATGCTAGGACATGAGGGTTAGTACTCAAAAGGGGAGGAGGGCAAAGGAACTCCATGGGAAAAGTGGAATTGCAAGGGGGCTGTGTGTCTAGCTGATGTCCCTTAGCAGCAAAGAGGGAGTCTGCAGGTCATAGAGCTCTGAAAGGCACAGTGACTTGGGATCTTTATGACACAGAGGCTTATCTTATCTGTGACTAGCAGACATTGGATGCAGTTTCATGGGGTATTAAAAGCAGGCAGCCTGTAAATGACTCAAAATCTGCTTATTTGAATGATGTTTAAAACTGCTGAGTGTGTAAAAATTTAAATTTGGTGCTGGTGGACTGTTGTGCTAATGGTTCTCAGCCTATCATGGAGAAATAAACAACCTAGGGGTCAATAGACAGAGGCCACCCTTGGCTCATTTATATGACACATATGCTCTGCCTTCCTGCCACTATGTCCACTGCCTCTTTTCTTGTCAACCACTAATCTCATCTTCATTTCCATTTTTTTATTTCAAGAATGTTATATAAATGGAATCACAGAGTTGGGGGTCTCACTGTCACCCAGCCTGGAGTGCAGTGGTGCAATCATAGCTTACTGAAGCCTTGGATTCCTGGGCTCAAGCAATCTTCCTGCTTTGGTCTCTCAAGCAGCTGAGATGACAGGTGTGCACTGCCATGCCCAGCTAATTAATTTTTTTGTTTTATTAGAGATGAGGTCTTGCTTTGTTGCCCAGGCTTATATATAACCTTTTGAAATTGACTTTTTCATCCAGCATAACTCTATGGAGCTCCATTCAAGTTGTGTGCTATATCAATAGGGTGTTCCCTTTCATTGTTGAGTAATATTCTATGACAAGAAGGTACCACAGCTTGTTTAACCATTTGTCAATTGAAAAACATCGGGATCAGTTCCAGTTTTTTTTCACTACTATAAATAAAGCTATTAAGAATATTTATGTAGGCCAGGCACTGTGGCTAGGCCTGTAATCCTAGCACTTTGTAAGGCCGAGATGGGTGGATCATGAGTTCAGGAGATCAAGACCATCCTGGTTAACATGGTGAAACCCTGTCTCTACTAAAAATACAAAAAATTAGCCGGGCGTGGTGGTGGGCGCCTGTAGTCCCAGCTACTTCAGAGTCTGAGGCAGGAGAATCTCTTGAACCTGGGAGGCGGAGGTTGCAGTGAGCAGAGATCGCACCACTGCACTCCAGCCTGGGTGACAGAGTGAGACTCTGTCTCAAAAAAAAAAAAAAAAAAAAGAATATTAATGTATAGGATTTTATATAAATATAAATTTCCATTTATCCAGGATAACAAGGGATGCAATTGCTAAGTCATAAGGCAATTGCACATTTAGTTTTTTTTAAATAAAGAAACTGCCGAACTGTTTTCCTAGGGTAGCACTACCATTTTGCATCCCCACTGCAATGTATGAATGATTCAGTTTCTCTGCATCCTTGTTAGGATTTGGTGCTGTCACTACTTTTTATTTTAAGCCTTTTGATAAAAGTGTAATGATATCTTCTTTTCAAATTATTAATAGCCTTTATTTTTTGAGCAGCTTTAGGTTCATAATTAATTTGAGCAGAATGGACAGAGTTCCAATATGTTCCTACAACTGTAAGTACCCAGCCTCCCTCACCATCAATATTCCACACCAGAGTGATACATTTGCTACACTTGAGGAACCGACATTAACATGTTATTATCATCCAAAGTCCATAGTTACATTAGGTTTCACTCGGTTCTATACATGCTATGGATTTTGACACATATACAATGGCATGTCTCCATAATCATAGTACCATATAGAATAATCTCCGTTCCATAAAAATCCTCTATGCTATGCCTATTTATCCCTCTCCTACCCCAACCTTTGGCAACACTGAGGTTTTTATTGTCTTCATAGTTTTGGTTCTTCCAGAATGTCATATAGTTGAAATCACAGCCTTTTCAGATTGGCTTCTTTCATTGAGTAATATGCATTTAGGGTTTCTCCATGAATTTTGTGACTTGATAGCTCATTTTTTTATTGTTTAATATTTCATTGTCTGGATGCATTATGGTTTATTTATTTATTCATCTACCAGTGGACATCCTGGTTGCTTCCAAGTTTAGGCAATTACGAACAGAGCTGCTCTAAGCATCTGTGTGCTTCAGGGTTTTGTGTGGACATGAGCTTGCATCTCATTTGTGTAAATATCAAGGAGCACAATTTCTGGATTATATGGTAAGAGTGTGCTTAGTTTTGTAAGACACTGCTGAACTGTCTTCCAAAGTAGCCGTACCACTTTGCATTCCCACCAGCAATGAATATTGACTGTATTTATGAGAAATGCTTTTGCTTCGTGCCCTCATCAGCATTTGGTGTTGTCAGTGTTCTGGATTTTGGCCATTCTAACGGGTGTGTAATGGTATCTCATTTGTTGTTGGAATTTGCATTCCTCTGATGACACAGGATGTGGAGCATCTTTTCATATGCATATTTGCCATCTGTATATCTTCTTTGGTTAGATGTTTGGATATTTTGCCAATTTTTAAAATCGAATTGTTCATTTTCTTAGTGTTGAGATTTAAAAGTGTTTTGTATATTCTGGATATAGTCCTTTGTCAGATACGTCTCTTGTAAACATTTTCTCCCAGTCTGTGTCTTTTGAAGAGTAGAAAATTTTAATGTTAATAAAGTCCAGTTTGTCAACTTTTTTTCATGGAGGTGCCTTTGTTTTATCTCTAAAAAATATCACCATACTCATCCTGGCTAACACGGTGAAACCCCATCTCTACTAAAAATACAAAAACTTAACCGGGTGTGTTGGCACACACCTGTAGTCCCAGCTACTTGGGAGGCAGAGGCAGAATTACTTGAACACGGGAGGTGGAGGTTGCAGTGAGCCAAGATCACGCCACTGCACTCCAGCCTGGCTGACAGAGAGACTCTGTCTCAAAAAAAAAAAAATCACCATACTGAAGGTCACTTAGATTTTCTCTTATAGTATATTCAAAGAGCTTTATAGTTTTGTATTGCACATTTAAGCCTATGATCCATTGTGAGATAATTTTTGTGAAAGGTATAAGGTCTGTGTCAATATTCTTTTTTTGTTTTATATGGATATCCAGTTCCAGCACCACTTGTTGAAAAGACTATCATTGCTCCACTCTGTTGTCTTTACACCTTTGTCAAAGGTTCGTTGACTATATTTATGTGGGTCTATTTCTGGGCTCTCTGTTCTGTTCCATTGATCTATTTTGCCAATACACACCATCTTGACTACAGTAGCTTTCTAGTGAGTCTAGAAGTCAGATAATGTCAGTCCTCTGACTATTATTCTAATATTTAGTTCACTAATCTTGATCTTTTGCCTCTCCATATAAACTTTAGAATCAGTTTGCCAGTACCCACAAGATAACTTGCTGGGATTTGGATTGGGATGGTTCTGAATCTACTGATCAAGTTGAGAAAAACTAACATCTTTATCTCTCCATTTACTTAGCTCTTCTTTGATTTCTTTCATCAGAACTCTTGTTTTCCTCATATAGAGCTTCTACCCACTTTTTTTTGTTGTTGTTGTTTGAGATGGAGTCTCACTCTGTTGCCCAGGCTGGAGTGCAGTGGCACGATCTAGGCTCACTGCAACCTCTGCCTCCTGGGTTCAAACCATTCTCCTGCCTCAGCTTCCCGAGTAGCTGGGATTACAGGCGCCTGCCACCACGCCAGGCTAATTTTTGTATTTTTGGTAGAGACGGGGTTTCCCCATGTTGGTCAGGCTGGTCTTGAACTCCTGACCTCGTGATCTGCCTGCCTCAGCCTCCCAAAGTCCTGGGATTACAGGCGTGAGCCAACACACCCGGCCTCTTCTACACTTTTTGTTGCATTTAGACCTAAGTATTTCATTTTTTTTGTGGGTGCTATTGTAAATGATAATGTGTTTTTAAGTTCAAATTCCACTTATTAATCAGTGGTATACAGGAAAACAATAGGCTTTTGTGTAATAGCTTTGTATCCTGCAACCTTTCTTTAATCACTTTTTAGTTCCAGTAGTTTTTTTTTTTTTATTCTTTTGCATTTTCTACACAGACAATCAGGCAGTCTGCAGACAGTTTTATTTCTTCCTTCTCATTCAGTACACCTTTTACATCATTTTCTTATGTTACTGCATTAGCTAGGAGTCCAGTACAATGTAGAAAATGAGTGGTGAGGGGACATTCCTAACTTCTTCCTGATATTAGTGAGAAAACTTCTAGTTTCTCATCATTAAGATATTAAATGTAGGTTTTTTGTAGATGTTTATCAATGAGAGGAGGTTTTCCTTTATTCCCAGTTCGATGAGAGTTTTTCATTTATTTCAGCTTGTATAGATATTGGATTTTGTCCATGCTTTTTCTGCATCTATTGATATAATCATGTGATTTTTCTTCTTTAGCCTGTTCAGGTGACAGTTTATGTTAACTGATTTTCAAATGTTCAAACAGCCTTGCATACCTGAGATAAATCACACTTGGTTATCCTGTATATTTTTGTTTATTCAATATTGGATAATATTGGCTAATATTTTGTTGAAGATTTTTGCATCTATGTTCATGAAAGACATTCATCTGTAGTTTCCTTTTCTGGTAATATTTTTGTCTGAATTTGGTAATACTCATAAAGTGAGTTGGTACATGTTTCTTCTTCTGGGAGAGATTGTGCAAAACTATTGTAGATTCTTCTTTAACTATTTGGAAAAATTCCCCAGTATAGCCATTTTAGCATGAACGTTTCATTTATGGAAACTTTTCAATTACTAATTCAATTTCTTTAATGGTTATAAGATCATTCAGATTGTTTAATTCTTTTGGTTGAGTTTGGTAAATTGTAATTTTCAAAGAATTGATTAATTTTTTCTAACTTACTTAATTTATGACTGTCAAGTTGTTTGTAGGATTCTCTTATTATTCATTTAAGTACTAGAAGACTGTAGTGACATTCCCTGATTCATTCTTGATATTGATAATTTGTGTCTTTTTCTGCTTTCTGTTTTAATCTTTATCAGTCTTGCTAGATGTCTATCAATTTTAGTGATATTTTTCAAATAATCTGCTATTGGTTTTTTTTATATTCTCTATTGTTTAAAAATAAGCACACATAAACCAAAATTAAAACTGTAATATCATTTGCAATTGATTTTCAGCTTCATTGATTTTTTTGCTCTTATTGCTATTATTTTTTTTTCTTCTGCTTGCTTTGGGCTTATTTTTCTCTTCTTTTTCTTGTTTCTTGAAATAGGAATGTACGTTTTGAATTGAGACCTTTACTCTTTAATGTAAGTATTTGGTACATAAATTTCTCTGTCAGCACTACTTTAACAGCATTCTAAAGATTTTAATATATTGTGTTTTTATTTTAATTTAGCTGTGTGTATTTTTGCATTTCCTCTGAGGCTTGTTTATTGATCTGAGAGTGGTTTATAAGTGTGTTGTTTAATTTCCAAGTATTTGAAGATTTTCTTGCTTTCTTTTAGTTATTGTCTCTTGGTTTGATTACATTGTAGTCAGAGAATATACACTAAACGACTTTAATTCCTTTATATTTGTTGAGTTTGTTTCATGACCAGGACAATTTCTCTTGGTAAAAGTTTTATGGGAACTTAAAAAGAATGTGTATTCTGTTATTGTTGCATGGACTGTTTCATAAATGCCAACTACATTTTACACCTTTTACTGGTTGATGGTAATGTTCAGTTCCTCTATACCTTTGATAATTTCCTGTCTGGCAGCTCTACCAATTGCTCAGAGTGCAGTGGTCATGTCCCCATTTATGATAACTCATATGAACACTAAATTTATTTTACTTGTCATTGTTTTGCTGGTGCATCACACACACACTTAGTTGGACTACTGGATAATCAAGCACTGATCCTGGTTATAAAATCATACTTCATACTTCCAGTTTAGATAATTTGTTAATTGTGATAACAAACTTCTGTTTTTTAACATAATTTTTAAAAATGTTCTTTACTTAGGATAGAAAATAAGAAATCTTATTTCTTGATTATTTCTAAGTATCTGAAGAATTTTTAAATTTGTAAGAGGTTTTCAACTAAGGATATTTGGTTTTGCTGAGTGTAGCCTCAGGAAAAAAGATAAAATTTGAAAGTTTTTACTAGAATATCCAAGACTTGATCATTTAGAAATAATCTGGCATCTGATATATTGTGTAAAATTTTGTATATACTGACCCACCTGTACATCTAAATCAATATCCACATCTATTGTCAAACTTTGTCTCCGATTGATATTCACGATACTTTGCCACTTGGTAAAATGTCTAAATTTCATTCAAACATTATATAACTAAATCTGACATCATTTAATTTTTAAAAGAAGTGAATTAATTGTGGTGCTTTTAATAGCAATATAGTAAACTTTTACGAGGCTAAGGAAAAATATTATCAATATTAACTTTCACAAGGAAATTGAAGCTTACTAGAAACAATGCTTTAGAAGGATATTCTTCAGCCTGGTTATTTAGAGCTAAAGTTAACATACTCAATTAATAATTATTCAACCAAGTCTAATATGTGTTAATCACTGGGTAGTAAATCAGCAGCACATGTCATGGTGTGATACCTGCCTTTAGATAGTAGTTAACTGCCAAACAATTCAACATGTAATAGAATATGGCTCGCAATTAGCTATTTTACTTTGGCACATAATGGTTGTTTTTAAAGTTACCCAATTATGTTTGTTTATTTTTTCTTTGTTTGTTTGTTTGTTTTGTGACAGAGTCTTGCCCTGTCCCTAGGCTGGAGTGCAGTGGCGCAATTTTGGCTCACGGCAACCTTCACCAACCTTCGCCTCCCTGGTTCAAGTGATTCTCCTGCCTCAGCCCCCGAGTAGCTGGGATTACAGGTGCGTGCCACCACACCCAGCTACTTTTTGTATTTTTGGTAGAGATGGGGTTTAACCACGTTGGCCAGGATGGTCTCGATCTCCTGACCTCGTGATCCACCTGCCTCGGCCTCCCAAAGTGCTGGGATTACAGGCGTGAGCCACTGTGCCCAGCCTATGTTTTTCGTTCTCCTTATGATTATTGCATGATATTTGTAAGCCCTCTGGCTAGAGTTGAGATTACTTTTTTGGCCAAGGAAAATTTGCACGTCAACTTGTATTTATTTGTTTATACTTTGTATGTCACTTTTATTTTTGAAACATAATCATGGGGATCATTCTCATTTCTATTAGTAGTATGTGCTCTAACCAGCAAAACCAGGGAGGCATGTACTCTCACCATCAAGTTCCCAGCGTTGCTTTGCAAGTTTCCTAAAGGAAACCAGACTTATTTAATCTATTCATTTTGTTATATTCTTATGTATCTCTCTCACAGCTGGTAGTTTTTATAAGTCAGTTTGGAAAGAAATATTTATTGAAATATATCATGCTCCAGTTACTTAGTTATTTTGGTAAACAAGAAAGAGGTAATTCTTGCCTTTATGTAGTTTGTTGACTAGCAGGAAGAACATGCATGATATATTTAACACTAACTGATTAAGGAACCACACATAGATAAAGGCACTATGAGAAAGAAGTAAAGGATAATATGCAAATGAATGACATTATCAGTAAAGTCCTCCCTGACCAAATGACCATTAAGCCGACACTGGAATAATGAATAGAAATGAGCTAGGCAAAGTGAAGTGGACAGAGTCTACTATTGCCTTTACATACACACAGTGGAGAAGAGAACACGGCATTCTCAAGGAATTGAACTCAATGTGGCTGGGAGAGGCAAAAACAGAGGAAAGACATGTCTGGAGAGAGAAATGGGACCAGCTGATGGCGCACCTGTGCATCATGCCAAATTCGCTGTCATTTCCCAGGCAATGCAAACTTTTTGAAGACTATAAAACTTGGGAACATCATAATTATATTTGCATTAACGACAACAAAATCACCATGGCTGCAGGTGAGGACTGAAGAGAAAGAACAGAGCACAGGATTGACCTTGAGGGTATGCAGACACCTGGGGGACAGATGATGGTGCTCCTACTCAACTATGGCAGACGCAGTGGGGCTAGTTAGGAAAGGGCAGGTTCAAGAATGTATGACAATTGATATCAAGGGTTAGATAGAAGGAGGAGATAAAGACGGGGCTGGTTTCTGGCATGAGTAACTGAGTAATTGTTGGTGTTATTTACTGAGACTGAGAACAGCAAGGAAAAAATAGGGGTGAGGTGAGAGGGTGGGACCTCGGCTATGAGGTGAGAGGGTGAGACCTCAATATGATGCAATGGCACAAAGGAAAACACTTTGATGAATTGGAAAAGGATTCCAAATATAAAAGCATTTTGTGTTTATTACCAATAAGTGTATACTGAACAATTGTTTCTAAACTTTAGAAATCCATTAAAAAATAGATGCTCAGAGTGTTAAAAGAATGTATGAACTTCAGCAGCCAGAGTTGGCCTGATTAATAGTCATCTTCTCCCAGGAATTTCAGAACCAAGGTATTTCAATTAAAAGCTGCTGGTTTTATCCTGGTAGAACTCATTCTTTTCTCTTTTTTTCTCCTTTTTTCTCCTCTGACTTTCTCTGGACTCTTTTCACTGTATTTTCCTACTTCTCTACTTATTTTTTCTAATCTTTTCCTTATTCTCTCCTTTTCTCTGATATCCTTTCTTTACTTAATTTTATTTTAGAAAGCACACATATCCTCAGCTTAAATAATCCCAAACTCATAAATTATCTTTTTTTATCGGCTTCCTTGACAATATCTCACCCAAACCTACATGAACTAGTCGCTCCTTTATTTACTTGATTGATTTGTTGATTTTAGCATACCTCTGTCTTTATATCTGCTTTTGAAAATTAACTTTACAGAAAAGAAAAAAACAAATTTATAGGAAAGCAATTCCTGTTGCATAAAAACATTTATCTTGGTGATTAGCCATACATTGTAAAATCGCTGGGCTATAGAGTCAGCCTTTCTTATTCTGTGTTACAAGAATTGTCCAGTGCAGAAATTAATAGGGTTAGCAGTAGGTATTTTTTCCAGCGTCTCTCTTTTTTATGTGGTGCAAACCTAATGATCTGTGTGCCCTTTACTAAAAAGGTCAAGTGTCAGGACAACGTGCTGCCCTGCATTTTAGGGCTGGCACCATCATGGTAGACAGTTGCATGGGAATGGTATCATGTGAGGGAGTTGACTATCCTCTGCTTCGAAGTAGTTCTGCAGATTCCTGAAAGCTCCACATAAATGAATCTTTTGATTATACTGATCTTTTCAGAAGATCTTACTTCTTGGTACTTAGTCACACTGGTGGTGCAAGGAGGACAAAGGTGTCAGACCGCCGAAGTTAATCCTTGGCTTCACCCTTCACTTGCTCTACTAAGTTGAGTGAGTACTAGCCCCTCATCCCTTCAGATTCAATACTCATAGCATCATTTATAAATGTGGATGAAAATTATATCTAAATTTGTAGAATCATTGTGAGAATTGAGTGTGTTACATTAATTAAGAATTAAATGAGATTTTAGCATCTGGCACATAGTCATTATTTAATAAATTCAGCTATCATTAATGGAGAGCTTTTTAATTGTCCAACTGTATTAAATTTAATATCTCTAGCCCTCACAACACTCATCTTAGGTAGGTTTATTATTCTCTTCCCAGACAAGAAAACTGAGCAAACTGATTTTTAGTAACTCATTCCTGCTCAGATTTTAAGAGGTAGATATAGGAATTGAATCCATTTCAGCCTTACTGTGTAGTTAATATTTTGCTTTAGCCTCTCAAATACCCCAGGGACATAGAACGATCTCCTTATTGAATAGAATTATCTCATTAGATGACTTTAAAAATGAATGCACATAATACATTTTGGCTTCTTCAAATGACCTATTATGTTACTGATAATTTCCAGTAATTAAATCTATACAGAGGTCTATGACAGGAAGCTTCTTCTTGTTTTTTATCTACTCTTATTTTTTATAATCAAGATATTCTGTCAATGCCACAAACGTTGGAAACAAAAATACCTTTGTTTTCTATTGCAGATAATAGGCCCATGACATGTTCAACGTTGCATTCAGTATTGTTGGAATATATTCATTTGCCCAGCAAAAGTCTGCTCAATTTATTTTCTTTGATGTAATAACAGATCAGCAGCATTTTATTAGTGGTTCTACTCAACCACCTGATTTAAAGTATAGTATGTTTCTGCTAATAACCACATGAGTAAACATTCAGGGGACAAATGCAATTAGAAATCTAGATATTTCATCTAGCTGTAGCTGAAAATTTAAGATATTTCAATGCACCTGGGCCACCGTAACTCCGTAAAGTGCTTTTATTTCTTTTCAGTGATGCAGGAAGAAGTGGAGAAATTTGGCTAAAGGTTTAGTAAATTGATTTGCACCTTCCAACTGCAGGTGTCTTCTCAAAGATGCATCAGAACGCAAGATTTGTATGAATGGCCTGAAAAGAATTAAAGTTCATCAACATGTGTTCTACTGGTCACTGCAAAGTGAAGTGAGGAAAGGGACCCACAGCAAAACCCTATGTCACCCAGTGCAAATCTAGAGGGTGAACACCAGTGACTGCTCAAGCTCAGAATCAGTCTTCACAACACAGATCAGGAGAGCACTACACTGAAGTCCTCCCAGCCCCTGCCACTTGTTAATTTTATAACCTTTGCCAAGTCACTTAATCTCCAAGCATCCTAACTTTCTTTTTTTCTTTTTCTTTTTTTTTTTTTTGAGACAGAGTCTCGCTCTGTTGCCCAAGCTGGAATGCAGTGGCATGATCTCGGCTCACAGCAACATCTGCCTCCTGGGTTCAAGTGAACACGTCCAGCTATTTTTTTTTATTTTTAGTAGAGACAGGTTTTCACCATGTTGGCCAGGCTGGTCTCAAACTCCTGACCTCAAGTGATCTGCCTGCCTCGGCCTACCAAAGTGCTGGGGTTACAGGCATAAGGCACCGCACCCGGCCTAACATTTTCATTTTTACAATGTGTGTGTGTATTGGGTGGTGGGGGGGTGGGCGGGCATGTGTGTGGAGGGAGTAGAGCTATTCAGGTGAAAAAACATCAAAGACTGTTTTAATCTGCAGCTCATATAGCTGTCTCGCAAATGCCACACAGCAATTATTTCTGTGAAATCATTTCTATTCTATGTGCGATTATAAATTCTAGAGACTTGTATTGGGGAGAGGCTTACCTATTGCTCCTGTAAAGCAAGGCTCAATAAAACAGACCAGATATGTGTGTGTGTGACACAGCCATTGGAAAGTCCTGAGCGTCTCCTCTTGGGGCAGAGCTGTGCCATTTCCCAACTGGTTCTGCCAAAACTCAAGGTCGGAGTCACGGTTGCAGAGGAGAGCAGAGTGAAAATACACTAATACATTCCCCATCAAAGTGAGTTTCATTTGAGTTTCACAGAATGAAGTATGAAATAGGCAATTTTTTTTTGCTTTGAAAATACTAAGTATATCAGAAAAATACTGTGTAGGAATGTTTCTAAGGGATTAAAATAGTTTGGTAAAATTACAACTGCTGGTACGAAAGTGTTTATCTTCTTCATACAAAAAATAACCAAATATCTGAATAATATCCACATACATTAAATAAAATTCAGCAGCTCTGATTTGTACACTTATATTTAACCATTAAATATCATCTTTCACATTTTTTCAATCCTTTGGGGTTTTTTTTGTCTTTTTTGCTTCTACTGTGGTAGAACTGTGTAGAAATGTATACGTAAAAGTTGATATCTATTGGGAAACTGTGGCTCACTGGCCAAATCCAGCCCTGCTGTTTTTGTTAGGCTGATAAGCTAAAAGTCTTTTGCTTTTTGTCTTTCATTTTATTTTCTCTTCTACAAACTGTTAAAGAACAAAAGTTAGTATTAATGTGTAAAATAATTTGCTTTATTCATAAAACACAAAGACTAGACTGATTTGCAGAATCTGTCCAGCCACAGAACTGGAAAAGGTCAAGGTAGTAATACTGGTCATATCCAATACAACTCAAGAAAGGTAGTTTCCAAGCCTATGGAACCCCTACTGTAGTCAATTTTATAAAATGTTCTGTCATCTTCAAAAATATTGGAAAGGCACTATTTTGTCACCAGATTTAAAATAAAACAACATGTAACTGCAAAAACTAATAGTATATATTTTTGAAAATATTTCATAATTCGTGTTTTCTACTCATTCAAACTGTGCATTTCCTGTAATAATTAGTGTGAATTAATTAGACCTCACTAGATTGGTTTTACATGGTTTTCTGCTTTTTTCTCCCTAAATATTGGCCAATCATTTGTATTCATTAGTGTTCTGAAGAAAGAGAAAATAAATAAAACAATTGTATCCAAAACTATCATGAGATTATAATTTATGGAATCCTGAATTAACTATATATGGATTATTCACTCTCTGCTGGAGAAAAAAACACCAGAAAGGTAGAGAATAATTCAGTGCTTGTGAATTACAGCCTATGTTAGGGACAGGAAAAAATTAAAGACACAAAAGAAAACCAAACAACCAAACAAAAACAGAAAAAAGTTATCAGTTTTCTGAGTTGACCAGACTAATAGAAAATTGCGAAGCTTTTAGACACTTTTTCTTGTTTATTGTCATACGGTCACGGGAGAAAATATTTTATAACTTGATTGGCTTAAATATTGAAAGTAATGTTAGCTGTAGAAATATTGATGAGCTATGCCAGAGAAAGGTAATTGAATTATTGGTAGGATTGGGCACTAGGGCTGCATGATGGTTTATATCTAAACATTTGCTAGTCAAAAGATACAGACGTGACCTACTCCTCTTATTTGTTTCAAGATAAAAACTTTAAAGATGAGAGTACCATGTTTCAGCTCACATGCATTTGCATTTGGCTGTAGTCAATTAGGATTATCAACACTTCTGAAAAATTCTCAATTGAATTCAGCTTTTTTTTTTTTTTTTCAGACAGAGTTTCGCTCTCATTGCCCAGGCTGGAGTGCAATGGCAAATCTGGGCTCACCACAACCTCCGCCTCCCAGGTTCAAACAGTTCTCCTGCCTCAGCCTCCTGAGTAGCTGGGATTACAGACATGCACCACCAAACCAGGCTAATTTTGTATTTTTAGTAGACACGGGGTTTCTCCATGTTGGTCAGGCTGGTTGAATTCAGCTTTCTAAGTTGTAACATTTCTTGAGAAACTATTTGGTTATTAATAGAGTCCAATGTGTGCATGAAGCAGAGTAATAATTGCTTCGTCAGATAAATAACTTTGAATATTAGGACAGCACAATCTTTTTTCTGAATTTTAAAAAGGTTATTCGGGATTTCAGTTGATTTAAGCTAGAAAACCTGGATGTATAAAGCTTTTAGCTCTAATCCCCCAAGATAGTCAACCCAATAAAATAATAACTGTGGACTTGTGCTTCCTGAGGCTTTTGACAGATTTGCCCTTGCGGGTGCCTCTGCTGGCGAACTCATTCCTTGGGTGCTATTTTATTTTTCTGAGTACAATCATAACCCTGTTTGCTCTGCAGCATGATGTGACAGCCTGTGGACTATGTCTGCTATTTATTTGAAACACAGTAAGATATATTGTCAGCCCCTGGGTGAAAGTTATTAGATTAGTACCAAAGTGTATGTGTTTTGACTGCTGGAAATAAGATGTGAAAAACCAGGGCTTTGCACTCTTTTGCTAAGTATGTCTGTTTTGTCCACTAATGAATCAGATTTGTATTATCTAATGTTTTAAGTGAAGGGCTCATTTTTCCAGAGGTTAGAGTGCTAGTCCTATCACTTAGAAGGAAATATGCTTTCACTCTTGAGGGAGCCATCTATTGGATTAGACGGAGTCTATAGGTCAGAATGGGTAAAAGATGCCATTGACTTTGAATGCTCACCCAAGTGGGGAAATTTTCATCTTCTGGTTATTTGTCCTGTGGTGAAGGGAGAAACTACTTGACAAGACAGTGCCACAAATTTTGGTGAATGATAAGCTATCTATTGAAGGTGCTTGTTCAGTATAATGTAATTGCGGAGTCTAGAAGGAGTTCTGCCTCAGCAAGACTTGTTAAGGCCACCAAGCATTTTTCTGTGAATTACCATTTCATACTATCTTGATTTCTTTTTTTCTCCCTTTCTTTTCCTGTTTTTAAAAATTAACCTTTATTGTGCTAATAAGATATTGGGTATGTGTGGTGCTGAAAAAAAGTCCTTCCTCCTAGGTTTTATGGTTGATGGATAGTACAAATTCATCCTTAAATTCTGCCCACTTGATCTGCATGTCTTTGTGTCTGTCCACTTCTCTTCACTGTGCCTCCACTACAATGTTGCCACTTTGTCACTTATCTGGACTCAGATGGAGCCTCCGGAGGACTCAAGATCTGTGCTCTCAGGCCTGTTTCCAATTTATTTTCCACACCACACCAGAGTAGTCTTTGGGAAAAGCAAATCTGATCCTATCCCTTCCCTTCCCCAAGCCCCTTTCTATTAGAATAAAGGAAAACCCTCATGAGTCAAGGGTGCAGAGTTCTGTGTGGCCCTTCACTTACTTGATGACTATTCATGGAGTGCCTGTTTGTGCCCTACGCTGTTCTAGGCAGGGCCTTTGCACTCTTGGTGCTCACGTTGAATGGTGCAGGATCCTCTGTCCACATCTCCAGCCTGACTTTGAGCACCCCTCGTCCCATGCACAGGGCATGCTTTCAGTCCTTTCCCCTGGTCCTGCTCCACCATCTCCTTCTTTCTACCCTTTCACAGGACCTCAGGTCCAGTGTCCCTGCTACAGAAAAGCCTTCCTTGTCTTCCCTGATTAGGTACTCTTGCGATCATATGCCGTCTTAGCCGAATGTACTTCTCCATACATTTTTGCATTGGGGTGTGATTACTTAACCAATGTCTCACACCACCATTTGAAGGTAAGTGTTTTGAGGTCTGAGACTGCCATTTTTGCTGGGTCACTTTCTCTTCAGTGCTTATCACAGGGCCTCGTGTACAATAACCATCAATAGACACTTGTTAGGTGAGTGATTCCTACGTACGCCTTTGGGAATAACCCATAAAAATATTGATTTTTGTCTCACTTTTATCCACTACACCTCAATTTGTGACATATATTATTTGCTAGTGATTTTATATTCTGTCAAGAAAATGGGGTGAAAAACCACTAGCAAAAATAAGCCTGTGTAGTAAAGTGAATGGTTCCAAATAAATATACAAAAATTAATAGCTTTGTCTTTACAGATTGAGTTTATTCTTGCCCTTCTTATTCATCTAAGTTAATAATTTTTTATTTACCTGTCTTTAAAACATGATTATACATCACCAGTAGGGACTCTGTCCCATTGCTTTATTTTTTCCATAGCACTTACTACCATCTGATACACTGTATAATTTACTTATTTACTGTTTATTGTTTTGTGTGTCCCCCATCCCAGAATGCTGAATCCTCAGTACCTAGAACCATGAATAGGACATAGTAGATATTCAATGAATATTTATTAAATCAATGAACTAGTCATCTTTACCTTAATTTTATACTGTTAACTTAAAAATTATATCACATCTGGGATGTGGGTGTTTTCTATTTTTATTAGGTAGTACAGAATCATGATACTTATATAATAGTATATTATAAAATAAAAAGATGAAAGTAGAACCTTCCATCACCCAGTTGAAGAAATGGATTATTATTTCTTGAGACGGAGTCTTGCTGTGTTGCCCAGGCTGGAGTGCAGTGGCACAGTGGCACAATCTCGACTCACTGCAACCTCCGCCTCCGGGGTTCAAGTGATTCCCCTGTCTCAGCCTCCTGAGTAGCTGGGATTACAGGTGCCTGCCACCAGGCTTGGCTAATTTTTTTTTTTTTTTTTTTTGGTATTTTTAGTAGAGACGGGGTTTCACCGTATTTGCCAGGATGGTCTCAATCTCCTGGCCTCATGATCCACCCACCTCAGCCTCCCAAAGTGCTGATATTACAGGTGTGAGCCACTGTGCACAGCCAGAAATGGATTATTAACATTGAAGGTCCTCATGCATCCTTATCCCATTCGCCCACGCCCACCTTTATGTGAGTATACTCCTGAATTGATATTTTTTAAAACATTGCCTGCATTTTCTTTGTAATTTTACCCCATATGATTATTTAATCACACAATTAATTCGTGTGATTAATCACACAATTAATTTCGTGTTTTTAAATTTGTAAAAATTATATCATACTGGGAGTATTCTTCGGCTACTTGGTTTCAAAGAGCCACTCCTGTTGAAATGTATTATTCAGGGTTCTGGCACAAAATAACATTCATTAATTTGATTTAAATGAAGAGATCTGAATGAAGATATTATTTGAAGCCATGTGGGCAAGGTTAAGAAGACAGATAAGGTGACTGTATGAAGGCAGCATAGCATACTGAATAAGAGCAGAGAGAATAATCAGGGTGCTTGTGTTCAAACCTTGGTTTCACTCTTACTGTTCAACATCAGGCACATCGCATATGTTTTCTAGTGTCTTTGTATGTTTACTTATAAAATGGAGATGGTAAGAAATAGGCTACATTTTCTACCCCCAAAACTTTCATGACAGTCTTTATGAAATCTAAAGATTCAAGGAGGATTTAGCAGTAAATCAAGAATAGAGCACTTGGTTGAATAATACTATTTACCACACAAGGATGTGTGAATTACATGAGCTAATCTATGTAAATTACATAGAATTGTGTGAGTATAGAGTGAACACTACCTAAATGTTAGCTGATTCTATTATTATCATTACTGTTGTCATCATCATTATCATTAAATGATATTATTGTTTTAACCTCTGCTATATGTGCAATGTTTCTTAGATTTTTATCTGAGTATTTTATATTTTTATGCTTTGTAAATGGTACTGTTTTAAAATTTTTGACTCCAATTGTTTATTGCTATTACACAATATTAGAGTTCATTTTTGTTTCTTTACCTGGTATCCTGTGACTTTGCTAAACTCAATGATGAGTTCTAGGTGCTTTCTTGGAGATTCTCTGGGACTGTCCACATAGACAATCCTATCTTCTGTGAATGGAGAAAATTTTATTTTTTCTTTTTAAATCTATATGTCTTTCATTTGTTTTTACTGCATTTTGACACTTGTTAGGAATTCCAGTGAGATGGTGAATAAAAATGTGAGAGTTGATATATTTGCCTTGTTCTTGATTTTATAATGTTAGCTATAGATTCTTGGTAGCAGCCCTTGATCACGTTAAGAGCATTCTCTCTAATTCTGACTCTGTTGACAGTATTTGTCATGAATGGATGTTGAGTTTTCTCAAGTGCTTTTTCTCTTTCATTGGGAGGATTATTTCGTTTTCATCCTTTAGTGCGCTACTATATAAAATTACATTAATTAGCCAATATTAAAGCAGCCCTGGATTCCCAAAATAAGCCCAAGTTAGTCATAATATAGAATTCTTACTATATGCTGCTGAATGTGATTTGTTAATGTTCAGTTTTGTGTCTGTGTAAATGAGGAAACTGTGTCCAAAGTTTTCTTGTGATGTCTTTGGCAGATACTGGTGTTAGAATAAAGGTGGCCTTATAAAATAGGTTGGAAAATAGATAAGAAAGCTATTTCTTATCTAATTTCTGGAAGTGATTGTGTAGAATTTATATTATTCCTTTCTTAAATGTTCTGTAAAATTCTCCAGGAACACCAGCCCAGAAGGGTTGTTTGAAGTGTGAGGAATTTTAACTACAATTTCAATTTATGTAACAGGCACAAGTATAGGCAGATTATCTGTTTCTTCTTGAATTAGTTTTTATAACTTATGCTTTCAGAAGAACAGATCCATTTCAATTGAGATGTCTAATTTCTGGACACAGAGTTGTCCATCTCAGGCATTCTCTTGTCATTCTTTTAATGTCTTTAGTCTCTGTAGTAATATTTCCACTTTAATTTTTGATATTAATACTTTTTTTTTTGAGACGGAGTTTTGCTCTTGTTGCCCAGGCTGATTATACAAAAGCTGGCTCAATTGTATTCAGGAGGTGAGAATCTGAAGTCAAGGTGTGAGCAGCATGGGTTGGCATCTCCTGGAGGCTCTGAGAGACACCCTGTGTCTGTCTTAGCTCTTCATGGTCCTGAGGATCCTGGGGATTTGGAGTTTGTAGGGGCTTTGATCTTTGCCTCCATTTTCTTGGCACCTTCTTCTCCTGGTGCTTCTCCTCAGTGCCTCTGTGACCATCTACAAATTTTGATGGTTTGTGCTTTCATTTTCATTTGGTTCAAATTATTTTCTAATTTTCACATATATTGGATATTTATCTGATTCTAGTATAGTTCTGTTATGATAGTTGAAGATTTTCAGTGTTTATAATATTCAATATTCATCCTACCTTTTATTTTGTATTTTCTGCTCATCCCTTTTTTCTCTGCTTAATTTTTTTTCTCTTGCCTTTGGTTAGAGTTATTGTTTTTTTTTTCCTCATTCTATTTTTCACTATTCTTTGGAAGATAAAATTTATTTAAAAAATTCTTTTGGTCTTGGCCATTGGCATTATAATACATACTTAATAAAATCTAAATTAAACAGAATATTTACTGTCAACAATATAAAGACTTTACGCTGCTAGTATTGTCTAGACTTAAAATCTATGGAGATTTTTACACATTATTATTGATAACATTGATTTATACGGTCAATATTTGTTTATTCTTACCTACATTTTAATAATTTAATCACAGTTTTTCTGGAATCCCAGAGTTTCCTAGGCCCACTTTTCTTTTCTTTTCTTTTTTTTTGAAATGGTGCCTTGCTCTGTCTCCCAGGCTGGAGTGTGGTGGCAGTGATCTCGGCTCACTGCAAGCTCCGCCTCCCGGGTTCACCATTCTCCTGCTTCAGCCTCTCTAGCAGCTGGGACTACAGGCGCCTGCCACCACACCCGGCTAATTTGTTTGTATTTTTTTTTTAGTAGAGATGGGGTTTCACCGTGTCAGCCAGGATGGTCTCGATCTCTTGACCTCGTGATCCGCCTGCCTCAGCCTCCCAAAGTGCAGGATTACAGGCGTGAGCCACCATGCCTGGCCCTTCTGGACTCATTTTTCTTTTTTGTGTCTATCCCTTCTATGTTATTTTAGTGAGGATCTGTAGGTGGCTGGAGTTTTCCAAGGGTTCCTAGTGATTTGCATCCTTTTCCTTACCCATTTTCTGAGAGATGAAAAATAAATCCTGGGTAAATGTAATGGGCACAATATTTCCTTTACTGCGAGGCTGTGTGATGGTTGGCAGATGTGCTGTCCTTGGATGAGCTGAAAAAAAAATATGCTTTCTGTGAGCAGCTCTCTCCCAAGTATAAAGAAGAACTCTCCTTGTAAAGTTGTTTTCCTTGGACTTGCCTAAATTTTCTTATTTATTTATTTATTTTTTTTAGACGGAGTTTCACTCTTGTTGCCCAGGCTGGAGTGCAATGGCGCAATCTTGGCTCACCGCAACCTCCGCCTCCTGGGTTCAAGAGATTCTCCTGCCTCAGTCTCCTGAGTACCTGGGATTACAGGCACCTGCCACCATGCCTGGCTACTTTTGTATTTTTAGCAGAGATAGGGTTTCTCCATGTTGGTCAAGCTAGCCTTGAACTCTCAACCTCAGGTGATCCACCTGCCTCTGCCTCCCAAAGTGCTGGGATTACAGGGTTGAGCCACCACACCCGGCCAATCTTCTTAATTTAAGAGACAAAGGAAAGCCTAGAATTATACTAATTTAGCTTCCTTTAGAGGAACCTACCATGAATGATATATTGCAAGTGAGAAAGTAGTGTTCTCCTTCATAATACACCTTCTCTGTTTTTGTTTACCTAAAATTACTTTTAGTTTTGGAATTATTGTTTTTTGAGAATGCAATTCTAGACAGAAAGTTATTTTCTCTTAGTATGTGGAAGATATTTGACCACTATCTTTTGTCTTTCATTACTATTGTTGAGATGTCGAGAAATAGGTTGTCAGCTTAATTTCAGTTCATTTGTAGGTCAACTGTTTTCCTTCTGGCTACTTTTAAGATTTCCGTTTTGCCTTTCATGGCTTGCACTTAGACTAACATATTCTGGATGGACTTCCTTTGATTTATCCTGCTTTCAATACTTTGGCCTTTTTATTTTTTAAGAGATAGAGTCTTGCTATGTTGCCCAGTTTGGACGTGAACTCCTGGCTTTAGGCGATCCTTCCACCTCAGCTTCCCAAATGGCTGGGATTAGCACTTTGAACTTTTTAATGGAGAAAATATGCCTTTCTTAAATCTAGATGTTTCAGCAATTACCAATTCAAATGTTGCTTTTTCCTCATTTCTCATAATAAATCTTTCTCTTTACCTTTCCTTCATGTTTTCTATCCATCTTTGCTTTTATGTTATATTTGATGCAATTTTTCCAGTTAATTTCTTGCTTTTGAAACCTCTCTTCAATTTTATCGAAGCAGCTAATTAATTCCTTCATTGGGTTTCACATTTCTCTATAGAGCATGTATATATAATATATATTATACATATCGCATATAATGTAATTATATATGCATACATAATACATGTTTATATATTGCATATGCATCTGTTATATACATATAACTCTAGAATTTGTTTTGGTTTAATGTCTTTGATAATTTTGATATTTTGATTGTCTTTTCCTCACGAATCTCAATTTAGAGGGCTCAGTGAGAAGAGCTCATCTTTACTCCCCTGGACAGTGGCTTCCTGTGGGTTTTCCTCCATATGTGCATCTCCACAGGACAGCATGGCTTCTTCACAGCACTGTGGCTGAGCTCTAAGAAAAAGTGTGCCAAGAAACAGTAAGTGGAATCTTCCAGGCTCATAATGCCTGGGCCTAGAAACTGGCACAGCACCACCTCCACTGGTATTGTGTTGGTCAGGTAATGAGAACTCAGATTCTAGGAGAGACTTTGGCACCATCTCTCAATGGGAAAAATGTTTAAAAAGTTTGGGAACAGGTTTCAAACCTCACAGATGCACTGATATGATTCTGTTCGTTCTAGACTTTTAAACTTAGACAAATATAGAATAAAAGAAATTTGTTTAGAAGCTTAAAATGGACAATTAGAATTGCTAAAAACAGCACTAGCAGCTGGACATATTGGTCCTTGGAGACTCACTTTGGGCCAGGTTTACAAAGATTGAGGTGTATAGCTCTACATGGCTCCATCTTTTGCAGTGTCTTTATGTGACACAGTCTGCTGTTCTTGAAACATAAGTGTCAATACATTTATGATAAAAACATTTTACTTTCCTTTGATCAAGAACATTTCAGCACCTTAGGACTTCAGTGAATATTTGCTGATTAGTTGGAGAAACCTCAACACAGACGCACAGCCCGACCTTTCCAGAAGGTGGTCAATTGCTGAATGAGCGGAAGATAGTAAGAAATACAATTTGACAGTCACGCTCATTTTTTTTTTCATGAAATACCATTAAAATTTTCTATAAATTTGCCGCCGGAACTATTTGATATTTAAGAATACTATTAACAATTTTAGTGGTATTTCTCACAGGCAGCCATTTTAAGGTGTTAAGAATGAATGATTTTGTATCCAGTTGAAATCTTAAAATTTCTTTCTAGTCTGCCTTCTTTTACAACGAGCCATTTGAGTTGAGTGTTCAAGTGCTAAATTTCTTCTTGGGCTACATGCTTTCACTGGATTTGAAGATGGCTTTGCAGTTGTCCTGCTGACAGGGGCTTCAGAGACAGAGACAATTATAGAAAGAAAGGCGTCTGTTTCAGGGCTCTGTGCAATTCAAAGCTGAGTCTCCCTTAAAAAGCCCACTAGAAATGACTCATAAATAGTTTCCAACAGGGCTCCTGTCAAATGATGGCAAAAATCTTTTAAGTCCCAAATATGTGCAAATGAATCTCAATTTGGCTTTGCATGATGCTTTTCCTTCTATTTGATTCATTTTCAAAGTCAGCATAGTGTCATCATTGTTTCTTTCAGAAGGAGCAAATACATCCAAACTTGGACATATAGAATTACTGTGCTTCTGGTGGATGAATTAATCCCCAAAAGTCTGAAAAGTTAAAAGCCTTACTTTTGGCATCTTTTCAGCTAGACTCAGAGGCATCAGTCTAAGTGGATCTTAATTTAAACGCATGGATATAAATCTAATCGAGAAGACTATTTGTGCATATTATAAATTATCAGTGAACAGTGCATGAAAACCAGTCTGAATTGTCCATTGAAAACCGACATTCAGGTATTCAGAATGAAGCAGTATGACTAGTTATGCGGTGTCTAAGTGTTCTTTTTCCATGGGAAAAGAAGCACACATTTTCCATATGCTAACCTAACCAGGTAGAAAATCATTTTGCAGACACACTGACAGATGACTGTTTCTCTATGCACAATGACCCCACTGTTCCAGTATTGTTCTCTTTGAAGTTGTATTTAGCCTCTTTCACTCCAGTCTCCTTATATAATTCTTTGCTAATCTAATATCTAAAACTGATCATGCTGTAGATAAAATTTGCCTTTTCCTTTTCTCAATCTCGTACTTAAGTTAACACACTCAGAGACTGTCCTTGACTCCTCTTTCTTTCTTTCTTTTCACCTATGCATCCTAAATGCCTTTCATTTTGCCTCTGGAGTTTTTAAAAGTCTGTCTTCCAGTCTCAATTTCTTCTGCCACTGCCCTAGTTCAGGCAGTTCCCATCTTTAGCTTGGACCAATGCAATAGGCTCCATGTATGTTTTCTGGCTTCTAGATTCTCCTTAGCTTCTCAATATATCCTTGCCACTGGGGTCAGGATACCACCTTTAACAAATTTAAATCTGATTACATCACACATTTATTTATAAAGGCATTGGGGTCTTCTATTGCATAAGTCAGAATAAAATCCAAGCTGCATAGGCTAGCTCCAATCTTTCCAGCTCCAGTTCCCGCCACTTCTATTTATACACCATCCCAAGCAAATTATTTAATTTCCCACACATTCATGATTTGGCTCATATTCATTCTTCTACTTGGCATATTCCAACTCTTTCCTGTTTGACACTGTCCTACTCATTTTTCAATATCACCTCTTTCAAAGCCTTTTAGGCAAAACAAAGCCATTGCACTTTTAGCTTTTTTTTCTTTTGATATTCTCAGTATTTTATTTTCACATGCAGTGAATAATATTATCTAACACCATTGAGCACTTCCTATTTAACTACCCCATCGATCTTATTCTGCAGATGAAAAAAAAACTGAGGCTCAAGGAGTTTATCTAAGGCCACATTGGTGTAAGTGTCAAGTCTCACTTCAGAATCTACAGCCATTTTCTGACATTAGCTTTGAAATTCCTTTGCTATACCCTATTTTCTGCTCATGCTTTTATCCTGTTGCCTAGCATGTATGAGATAACTGTCTTAGACCAGGCTCGTGGGTAAAAAAAAATCTAAGATAGAAACTTATAGGCAGGAGCTATATTGGGGGA
Source organism: Gorilla gorilla gorilla (assembly GCF_029281585.2). Taxonomy (NCBI): domain Eukaryota; kingdom Metazoa; phylum Chordata; class Mammalia; order Primates; family Hominidae; genus Gorilla; species Gorilla gorilla. Next base: position 82,858,581 of record NC_073232.2, on the reverse strand, counting down.
TGCTCTCATGATCAATACATGTAAAAGACTTAAGGAGGCAGGACTGGGCAAAGAGAAGAACTGAACTATGAGGCATTTGCAGCAAAAGTCTCAGCTTCTCCCATGCGGAAGCTCAAGAGCTCAGATGGCTCTGAAGAGATATTTCATCTTGAGGCAAGGAAGCTGTGCAATCACCCACCTGCTTTGACCGTCACTGGAGGTGGCTGTCACCAGAGAGAGGGTGTAAACTTGAACACAGTATCTATCTCCTTTCAAGGATTGGCCATCAATGGCCAACATTCCTGGTCCCACAATGAATAGCTCAGTCAGAAAGCGGTTCCCAGGGCTCATCACAGCCTTTATGTTATCCTTCTATCTGTGTCTTCTTCTTAATACTCTGTGATGGATTGATCAAGGTCCATTTTATTTTCCACTACTGGTCTGAAAGTTACACATTCAGTATTTTTTAGTGGTTATCCTTATGGTTTTAATGTACATGGGTCTGAAGTTACTCATGTCCTCTTTCCACCTCCCAATTGACTCAGGGATCTCAGAGTACTTTGTCTCATCACCTTCCATCATTTTGTGTGATGCTGCTGCTCAGCACATCTGCTGCAATTCCCTAAGCTGTAATGGGTTGTTAATGATTACTGCATTGTATGGATTCTCTAACATGTTTGTTACCATTCATTCTTTCTTGCATCTCACTCGTTTTTCTGGGTTCAATTTCCTTTTCCTTGAAATATCTTCTTTCATAGTTTTTTTTTCAGTGAGTATCTATTAATTGCAACTTCTCTTACTCTTTGCTTATCTGAAATTCTTCAGCTTTTCCCATCCTTGAATGATCATGTAGCAGGTTGTAGGATTCTAGGTTGACAGTTATTTGCTTTCAGCACTTTGAGCATATGGTTCCATTTCTCCTGGCTTCTACTGTGCCTTTGAGAAGTTTTCAGTTGAGCCCAATTCCTGAAGAGGTGCTCAGCTCAGAGCCTCAGCCTCAACATGCTAAGTAGCTGGGAAAATGAATACCTCAATTCTGGAGGGGGGACATCTTTATGGTATACAGCATCATCCACTACAGAAAGTAATTGAGTTTTAAAAGGAGGAAAGTAGGGTAGGGGGAAGAGAAGGAGAAAAAAACTCCACCTAATTGTTTCATTTTCAAGTTAGAGCCTGGGTGATTCCGAAAAGGCTCTTCCAGGATTCTTTATCTCAGCAGGCAAATATACTAATTTTTAATATTCTTTTCGTTTTTTGAAAAGTGCAATATCAGTTTATCCCTTGTCTCTAGTTCCTCAACCAGACCTCATAGTAGCATAGGGATTAGTTATTTACAGTCTGATTTAGCAGAGGATTAATTTTATTTTCATATGAACTCAAGAGAGAAAGCCTATTGATAACACTTGTAACCCTATTAAACTGAGACAGGTTTAGACATTAAGGAGAAGAGCAGATGTGTTACTAATTAGGGAAGCCTGGATAACCTCAGCAAACAGCTAATTTAATTATTCCATTCAGTCTAGAAGATTTCCTTGGAAGATACTTCAATACTGGCATCTCATTATTTCCTTGAAGCAGAATGGGAAGAAGCGCTTCCTCTAATAGACAGCACAGTGGATGCCCAACACAGCAATGTGACCGAAGTTCGTCACCTTTGCTCTTATTCCAGTTGGGCACTGTCTACATATTCCATGATTACAACAATGAATATTTATAATATTTATTGACTGCTACAGTTTATGGAGTCCATCTCATAATTTATACCCTACTGCATCCAGAAAGGATTTTAGATAACTTACATAAACATGAAAGGATTTTTCTAAAAAATAGAAACAAACTTGAATGGATGAAAATGAAGGTCAATTAATGTGAAAGTTAATGCACACAAATATCTACCCCACGGCTCTACCCAGTGCATAAAGGTGGATCACACCATTGCTCTGGGCTTCCTGATGGCTGAGGATCAGAGAAAATCTCTCAGGTATAAAACTTTTATGCTTTACATGTAGCTATTTTCCTAGTAGAGAGGTTTGGAAGGAACATATTGCAAGGATCTTCATGTCCCAACAAACATTCCCTCCAAAAAAAAGAAGGTAACACATTATCTAAGGTGCCATGCTAGAAATATAAATTCCTATCAGATTTTTGTCCAGAAAATAGGCACTTAAAATAAGGTTCAACAGGGGGTACTAGGAAAGGTTAGGGAAAATATGGCTGGGCATGTTGGCTCATGCCTATAATCTCAGTGCTTTAGGAAGCCAAGTCAGGAGGATCTCCTGAAGCCAGGATTTCAAGACCACCTGGACAACATAACGAGGCTTTGTCTGTACCAAAAAATAAAAATAAAAAATAAAAAAATTAGAAATTAGCCAGGCATGGTGGTGCTATGCCTGTAGCCCTACCTATTTGGGAGGCTGAGGTGAGAGGATTGCTTGAGCCCAGGAGTTTGAGCTATGATCATAGCTGCAGGGACCTATGGTCATCCCACTGCATTCTAGTCTGGGTGAGGGAGCAAGACTTCATCTAAATAAAATAAAATAAAAGATTAAGAAAAATATAAATGATGACTTTCACATCAAAATGGTAATTGGATAATGAAATAATTTTCTGTCTCATGACTTTTCTTTAAAAAATGTACAGAGGTGTTAAAATGCAAAATTTCGTAAGCCCTGTAAACTTTGAGTAAATATCACATGGTAGATATGACTAGACTCAGAAAATTGCCAAGGCTAAACAACTCTTTCAGTTCTATATCCCAAGGGAGAACAGGAAGGGAAAATTAAGGGTGTTGGCTTAGCCACTGTCACTATATTCCACTTCAGAAATGCATTGCTGACAGCAAGAAGACTTGATTGCTACTCACATGTTTTTCTTTGTCCTACATAATTCTCAAAACTCTCCATTCCTCTCTAACCACACTCACTGGATAGCCTCAGATCATGTACTGATAATGTCTCACTTATCTTTAGTGGTCTTTGGAAAGATGTCCTTGTACTTGTTTTGTTTCATCTTTCACCCAGCTGCAGAGGGACTGTTTCAGAAGTCTCCCAATCAACCTTCAAATCCAGCATGGCAGCCAAAGCTCTGTATATTCTGTGTATGCCTTTCTAGCCCTGTCACTTAAGATTACACTTTCGCAACTCCTGCTGCAGTCTGTTCTCATGAAACTTCTCATTTCTCCAAGTCACTGCGTATGTAATTCCCTCTCACTGAATGTGTCCTTCTCCTTGGTCTAATGCTATTTCCTACTTGCTCTTCAAGGTGTGCTAAAATGTTCCTCTCAAGAAGCCTTTATGACATCCCCTGTCTAAATGAAGGTTCTTCTCTGCTGTGTTGCAATAACAAGCCACACATACCTCCAGCAGTTACCATTTTCATGGCTTACAACCATGCCATTTGCCGATGAGCGTCTAGTGTTTTGAAACTCTTCTCTATTCCTTAAGAGTTTGCTAAATTCATGAAGAAAAGAATATGAGTGAATTCAGATTAGTAATTTGGCCCTAATGAATGATTGGTGGGAGAGAGAGTCAAATGGCCTAAACGAGATTAAGTATGGTTCTACATTTGATTATTCTAAGTGTTCATGTCACCTTTATTACAAGTAGTTTATTACAAGTAGTAAATGCTTTCTTTAATGGATGTCCTTTTGTTCATTTCATGCAACTACCTTGAGAGTGATAAGACCTAGGTTCTTTTCTGAAATATGAGATAATAACTTGTTGTATCAACTTAAGCAAGTCAGTAAAACTCTTTGCTTACTCATCACTAAATGAAAGGGCTATGTTTAAAGTTTCCTTTGTAGGTCTTTCATTCCCCTCCAGTTCTAACAAACAGTATACAAGTAGCTTTCTGTAATATTTCCATATCAGGTTGTGTCCATGTATAAAAGGGTTTCAACATACTGCTTTGTAAATGTTCCCCTCGCCTGAGCATGCCTTAAGCATAGGTTAAGATGAAACTTCCAGCCGTACATGGTCCCAAAGGAGCTTTCAGGTTTTATCATAGCCTTGTGTATTTACAAGGCTTGTCTACCTGCATTCCAGAAAAGCATTCTATAGACCTGCTCCTGAGGGACCCAAGCTGCCTTAACAGTGCCTGCCTTGTTGCCATGAAGTGCAGTTAGCAGCAGACACATGGCATCATGGTCCACAGCTATAGAGTCTAAATCTCTTCTTAGCATGTGGAAATAGCTTAATGCTAAACAATATTTGGTTTTCAGAGGTTGCCATAGAAATACACTGAGATGAGTTTTTCTTTTTTCTTTTCTTTTCTTTTCTTTTCTTTCTTTCTTTCTTCTTTCTTTTTCTTTCTTTCTTTCTTTTTTTTTTTTTTTTGTTGGAGTCTCGCTCTGTCACCCAGGCTGGGGTGCAGTGGCACAATCTCAGCTCACTGCAACCTCCGCCCCCCAGGTTCAAGTAATTCTCCTGCCTCAGCCTCCTGAGTAGCTGAGATTACAGGCATGCACCACCACGCCCAGCTAATTTTTGTAATTTTTATATTTTGAGTAGAAACAGGGTTTCACTCATGTTGAACTTGGCCAGGTTGGTATTGAACTCCTGACCTCAGGAGACCCGCCCACCTCAGCCTCCCAGAGGCTGGGATTACAGATGTGAGCCACCGTGCCTGGCCAGATGAGGTTGTTTAGATCATGACTTCTGACAGATGATCCAAGCCACACTAAATAATTAAAAATTGATTTTTTAAATCAGTGGAAATATCTTAAAGTAGAAAGGTGATAATTCATATATAGCAAAAGTTAATGCAGATGGGATGAGTCATACTTTAACACACTTCTGACTTCTGTTCTGGCCTATATCGTGGTGGCCTCTGCTCTCCCCTCTCTCTCCTCCAGCCTCGTTTCCCTTCCCTACTGTTCTCCTTTTAGTCCCCGCCAATCCACCCTCCTATCTCCTTGCTCTTCTGTCCTTTCCTCTTCGGTGTGGATTTGGTGAGGACGCTCTTATTTTGTATTAAGTAGACCATTAGAAGGTGAGATGGGATGTTATTTTCTCATTAGTCATGCTGAATTGGCATCATGCCACTTTGTGTTTTTACCTAAAGAAATAATATCAGTAAGACAATTTTTTAAATTCCTGTGTGAAATATATTCTCCAGTCTAAACTCGAAACTGTTTTAAGAGAAATCTTTAAAATACAGATTTATTATACTTTTAGCACTCAAATGAATCTAGAAAACAAAACAATAAAATATATTTGCAGGTAATACAAATGCTAGCTATGCAAATTAAATACATGGAATAACAATATAGATTTGATAATTTTTCACAGTTTATGCATTTTCTAAGTTGAAATAAACATTTTTGGAAAAAAAAGTCTGTCGAAGTATTGAATGGATTTTGTGAATTGACATACATGTAAGGTAAAGGAAATGGGCAGTTGTTGAACATCCGCTACTTGCCAAAGACAGCTACAAGTTCAAATCTAATGTTTACAATACATGTATAGCAGGTATTTATCAGGCACATAGTATAACAGAGGCACCCAGTGAAAAGTATGTCTTCTTATCTAATTTCCTAATCATTTTCAGTAACTATTACCACAGTTAACAATTTCACAAGCATCCTCAGAGACAGTGAAAATATTTTAGCATAAACCCATATATGTAATGTCCTTTTTGTATTCTTAAATGAAATCACACTAATCTTAAATAAAATTACCCCATATTGCACCTTAATTTTTAACTATTAAATAGTAATTCATAAAGATTTTTAAATATCATCATATACAACCCTATCTTATTTTTAAATATAAACACAGTACTTTATTTTATGAAAATAATATATTTTATTAAACAATTTCCATTCTTATGTACATTTGTTTGTTTCATATTTTTCCTACTGTAAATTATAATAAATATTATTGTTTATATATCTTGATATACTTCTATAAATATGTAGAATCAAATGCTAAAAGTGTAACTGATGGGTTAAAAAAAAACTACATTTAAAATTGTGGTAGAACACCAGCAAGATGGCAGAATACAAAGCCCCTTCCTTCCCTCCATGACCACGGTGATTCAACAGTTCACAGACAAATTCAGTTTGTGAGAAATTCAGCAACTAGCTGAGGATTTCTGAATCAGGTGATCACAACACTACCCACACTGAGAGCAGTACGGAAATTTGATATACCCTTTTGCCATAATCCTTACCTCTGTCAGAGCTCCATAGACTTGGGAGGTAAAGTCCTAGCTCCAAGCTTCTCCCTAGGGAGAGAAAGAGGTTGACCACATGTCCAATTCCCCAACTCTTTCAGAGGCTTCCCAAATAACTGGCTTCTGTCTAGTCCATCCCACAGTACTTATGTGACCCAGCATAATTTAGTCTGACTGAAGTCAGGGAGAACAGAAATGGCAGTGTGGGCTTGCAGTCACCATAACCCTATATCCCCTCAGCACAGAGACAGCAAACAAAAAATCCTACCTCCAAGCTTCTTCTGGAGGGGAAAATAAGTGGATCACATGTCCAATGACCCCAATTTTCTTGGGACTACCCAGAGGACTGACTTCAGTCTCGCCTGTCTTGAGTGCTGATGGCAGCCCCAGCTGGGGGTCAAGTGAGGACACAGATAATGGTTCGAACTAGCATTTATCTACTTCTCATAGCCCCTTCTCTGGATCAGCAAAGAGGAAAAAAAAAAAAAAAAAAAACCCAGATCTTAGATCCTCCCAGGGAAGAGAAACAGTTTGACAGAGTGTCCAATGATCCAACTTTTCTGGAGCCTGTCCGTGGAACTGACTTCAGTACCACATCTCTTGAAGTGCTGACAGGACTTAGTGCACTCTAGATGCCTGGGGGCTGCTAAGAAGAAAGAAAGGGGATTGAATGTGCACGAAGGTTAAAAAGGCTCCTAGAATCCCTAGCAAGGCTGATTCGTGAGGGTCTTATCCTGTATGAGGCCAATATGAAAGAGGTGGCTGTTTTGTCTAATGTGTAAGACTCCAACATAGAGTCAGGGAAAATGAAGAAACAAGAAATATGTTCCAAACAAAAGAACAAAATACAGCTCCAGAAGCTGACCCAGAGGAAACTGAGTTATATGATATACCTGATGGAGAATGTAAAATAACTGCCATAAAGTATGTTCACCAAGGTTAGCAAAAGAATGCATGAACAAAATGAGAATTTCAACAAAGATATAGAAAATGTTAAAGGGCACCAAACAGAGATCCTGGAGCTTAACAGTACATTAACTGCACTAAAACATTTACTAGGGAGCTTCAACAGCAGACTAGATCAAGCAGAAGAAAGAATCAGTGAAGTAAAATACTGGCCACGTAAAATTATTCAGTCAAAGGAGTGAAAGAGAAAACGATAATAAAAAAAGGCATGAAGAAAGCTGAAGGAACTTATTTGATACCATCAAGCAGACCTATATTCACATCAAGAGATTTTCCAGGGGGAGGAGAGAGGAGAGAGAGAGAGGGGAGAAGGAGAACCAGAAAGCATATATGAAAAACCCCCAGACAGCTGAAAACTTCCCAAATCTGTGAAACAAAATGAACACTCAAGTCCAGGAAACTCAAATAGTCTCAAAAAAGATGTATCCAAAGAAATACACATCAATAGACATTATATTAAAATTGTCAAATTCAAAGACAGAGAATTTTGAAAGCAGCAAGATAAAGGCAGCTTGTCACATGTAAGAAAACTCCCATGACTATTAACAGATTTTTTTTTTTCCTGGGGGCCAAAAGAAAGTGTGGTGATATATTCAAAATGCTGGAAAAAAACCTTTCCAATCAAGAATACTAACCTCTGCCAAAACATTCTTCAAAAATAAAGGAGAGATAAAAATATTGCCAAACAAAAGCTCAGGGAGTTGGTCATGACTGGACCTGCCTTACAAAAAATGTTAATGGGACTTCTTCCAGTTGAAACAAAAGGATGCCAAACAACAATGGGATAGTATAAGAAAGTATAAAACTCATTGGTAAAGGTTAATATATAGAGAAATGTAGACTACTATATTATTGTAATGGTGGTAGATAAGTCATTTTTAATTTGAGTATAAATTCAAAAGAAAAAAGTGACTAAAAATAACTAAAAATGTGTCAATGGATGGACAAAATAAATAGCTGTAAATTGTGACATCAGTAATAGGAAGTCTGTGGGGAGGCAGTAGTAAGGTGTAGAGTTTTTATATGTGATTGAGCTGTTATCATCTTAAAATAGATTATTATATCAATAATAATAATAATAAATAAATTTTATTTTAGCCCCAAAGTAACAACAAAAATATCTATAGAGGTTATAAACACACACATGAAGAGAAAAGAATCAAAGCATGTTAATACAGAAACCCAACAAAATGCAAAGAAAGAAAACAAGAGAGACAAAAAGGACACAAAAATCTGTAAGACAAACAGAACACAGGTAACAAAATGGCAAGTAGCTAATTCTTCCCTATCAACAATTACTTGAAGTGTAAGTGGATTAAATTTCCCAGTGATGAGACTGAATGGAATAAAAAAGACTGCACTCTGTGCTGTCTATAAGAAACTCATTTAGATTTATGACACACACAGGTCAAAATTGAAGGGATGAAAAAAAATTCCATGCAAATGTCAACCAAAAGAGAGCAGGATGTCAATATTTATATCATACAAAATAGACATTTAGTCAAAAACTGGCAAAGATAGAAGGACTTTATTTAATAAAAAGTCTCATTGACTCTGAAGACATAATAATTACAAATATATAAAGATAGTTCCAATTTATGGTGGTTTGACATGAGTTTTTGACTTTCTGATGGGTTTATGGGGAAGAATGCCTATTGTAACTTAAGGAGCATCTGGACTTAATAAAAATTTGATTGACAATTGTTTAATATTATGATGGGTTTATTGAGATAGTAAATGCATTTTAAACTTATGGTATTTTTACTTATGATAGGTTTATCAAAATGTAACCCAACTGCACATTGAGGAGCATGTATAAATGCACTCATATCAGACCAACTAAATATATAAAGCCAACATTGATGGAACTGAAGGAAGAAATAGACAGCAACAAAATAATACTAGGAAACTTCAATATCCCCACTTTCAACCACAGATAGAACAACTAGACAGATCAAACAAAGACAAATCAACAAAGAAATAGCTGATTTGAGCAACACTATAGACCAAATGGACCTCACAGACATATACAGAATGTTCTGCCCAATAGAAGTAGAATATCTATTCTTCTCAAGTGCACATGGAGTATTCTCTGAGATAGATCACATGTTAGGTCACAAAACAAGTCTTAACAAATTTTAAAATATTTAAATAATAAGTAGAATACCCATTCTTCTCAAATGCACATGGAGTATTCTCTAGGATAGATCAGATGCTAAGTAACAAAGGAAGTCTTAAAAAATTTTAATATATTGAAATAATAAGTATATTTTTTGAAGAAATTAAGTGAAATCAGGAATCAATAGCTGAATGAAAAGTGAAAAATTCAAAAATATGTGGAAACTAAACAATGTACTTTTGATCAAAATTGGGTCAAAGAAAATAATCAGAGGTGATGCAGTGGCATGTGCCTGTAGTCCAAGCTACTTGGGAGGCTGAAGCAGGAGGATCACTCAAGTTCAAGGGTTCAAGACCAGCCTAGGCAATATAGCAATATTTCTTCTCTAAAACACACACACACACACACACACAAACATACACACACACAAACACTTTTTTTAAGTAATAAGGAAATTAGAAAATACCCTGAGACTAACAAAAATAAAAATATTGCAGGAAAAAATGTACAGAACAAAAGTAGTACTAGGAAGGACATTTATAGTGATAAATGCCTATATTAAAAAAGAAGACCTCAAATAAGTACCCTAATTTTACACTTCAGGAAACTAGCAAAAGAAGAAGAAACTAAGAATGAAGTTGGCAGAAAGAAGGAAAGAATAAAGATTAGAGTGTAAATTTAAAAAATAAAAACTAGATAACAGAAAAAATTCAGTGAAACTAAGAGTTGGTTTGTGAAAAGCTAAGCAAAATTGACAAACTTTTAGACTAACAAAAAAAGGAACAACTCAAATAAAATCAGAATGAAAGAGGAAAAACAGAAATTGATGACACAGAAATAAAAAGGATCATACTACTGTGAATAATTATACACTAACAAATTGGATAACCTAGAAGAAATGGATAAATTCCTAGAAACATAAAACTAAGATTGAATCATGATGGAATAGAAAGTCTAAATAGACCTTTAACTAGTAAGGAGACAGAAGAAGTAATTAAAAACCTCTCGGCCGGGCACGGTGGCTCACGCCTGTAATCCCAGCACTTTGGGAGGCCGAGGCGGGTGGATCATGAGGTCAGGAGATCGAGACCATCCTGGCTAACGCGGTGAAACCCCATCTCTACTAAAAAAAAAAAAAAAAAATTGTCGGGCGTGGTGGCGGGCTCCTGTGGTCCCAGCTACTGGGGAGGCTGAGGCAGGAGAATGGCATGAACCCGGGAGGTGGAGCTTGCAGTGAGCAGAGATCGCACCACTGCACTCCAGCCTGGGTGACAGAGCCAGATTCTGTCTCAAAAACAAAAAACAAAAAACCTCTCAACAACAATAAAAAGCCCAGGACCAGATGGCTTTATGGGTAAACTCTATCAAACATTAAAAGAAGAATTAACCCTAATCTTACTCAAATTCTTTCCAAACAAAGGAAGAGTAAGGAACATTTCTAAAGTAGTTTTGTGAGGCCAGCATTACCACGTATATTAGTCCGTTCTTACGCTGCTATAAAGAACTGCCCGAGACTGGGTAACTTATAAAGGAAAGAGGTTTAATTGACTCACAGTTCCACATGGCTGGGGAGGCCGCAGGAAACTTAGAATCATGGCAGAAAGGGAAGCAAACACATCCTTCTTCACATGGTGGCAGGAGAGAGAAGTGCTGAGCAAAGGGGGGAAAGCCCCTTATAATGCCATCAGATCTCATGATAACTCACGTGCTATCATGAGAACAGCAGCACGGGGGTAACCGCCTCCATGATTCAATTACCTCCCACAGAGTCCTTCCCAGGACACACGGTGATTATGGAACTACAATTCAAGATGAAATTTGGGTGGGAACACAGCCAAACCATATCACCCTGATAACAAAGCCAGACACAAAAAGGAAATTATAGCCCAATATCTCTGGTGAACATAGATTCAAAAATCCTCATCAAAACATTAGTAAACAAAATTCAACAGCAGATTACAAGGATCATACACCCTGACCAAGTTAGATGGGATGCAAGGATGGTTAAACACGTGCAAATCAATTAATCTGACACACCACTTCAACAGAATGAAGGCTAAAATCACGTGATCTTCTCAATACAGAAAAGGCATTTGATAAAATTCAACACCCTTTCATGACAAAAATTCTCAACAAACTATGAATAGGCAGAAATTACCTCAACATTATAAAGGACATACATGAAAAGCCCCCAGCTAACATAATACTCAAAGGTGAAAAGTTGAAGGCCTTTACTCTAAGATCAGGAATAGAGAAGAATGCCTATTCTCACCACTTCTATTCAACATAGCACTGGAATTCCTATCCACAGCAATTAGGCAAGAAGAAGACATAAAAGACACCAAAATAAGAAATGAAGATGTAAAATTGTCCCTGTTTGCAGATGACATGATTTTATTTACAGAAAACCGTAAGTACACTCTTATGTTGGTGCAAAAGTAATTGCGGTGTTTGCCATTTGGCAAACACCACAATTACTTTTGCACTGAACTAATACAAAAACCTGTTAGAACATAAATGAATTCAGTAAAGTTACAGAATAAAAAACAACATAAAAAACCACTTACAATTCTATATGCTCACAAAATACTATCCAAAAATAATACTTAGGAATAAACTTAACTAAGAAAGTAAAAGACTATTAAACTGAAAACTATAAAACATTGATAAAAGAAATTTTGAAAGTCATGAGCAAAAGGAAAGATAACCTATATTCATGGATTGGAGGACTTAATATTGTTAAAATGTCCACTCTTTCCAAAGTAATCTCTAAATTTAATGCAATTCCTATCAAAACTCTTAGGGTATATTTTTACAAAATAGGATAAAAGACACTAAAATTCATATGGAACCAAAAAAGACTCTGAACAGACAAAACAACCTTGAGCAAGAAGAACAAATCTGGAGACATCACACTTCCTAATTTAAAAATATATTACAATTCTGTAGTAATTAAAACATTGTGGTACTGGGCATAAGGACAGACATATAGACCAACAGAATAGATTAAGGAGACCAGAAATCAGTCTGTACATTTTTGGTCAACTGATCTTCAACAAGAGTGTAAGAATATACAATGAGTAAAGAATATTCTCTTCAACAAATTTTGTTTGGAAAACTAAATATCCACGTGCAAAAGGATGAAATTGTCCTGTTATATCACACACAAAATTATCTTTAAATGGATTAAAGATTTAAACATAAGACCTGAAACCATAAACTTCCAGAAGAAAACATGAAAAAAAGCTTGATGATGTTGGTCTTTGCAATGATTACATAGATCTAACCCTAAAAGCACAAGGTAGCAAGCAAAAATTGATTAGTTGGACTGCATCAAACCAAAAAGTCTGTACATACCAAAGGAAACACTCCATATTTAAAATGTCAACTTTTTGAATGGGAAAAAAATATTTTTAAACCATTTATCAGATAAGAAGTTAATTTCCAAAATTCATAAGAAATTCTCACAACTCAATAACAAAAATTAAAAAAATGGGTTATAGACTTGAATAGACATTTCTCCCAAGAAGACATACAAATGGCCAACAGGCATATGAAAAAAATGCTCAATATCACTAATAACCAAGGAAAGGTGAATTGAAACCATGAGATAATTATAATATATTATAATGTATTACATATATATTACAATATATGTGTAAGATATTGTAATATATATGTAATATTCTATTTTGTATTACCTCACACTGTTAGGATGGCTATTATCAAAAATCAAAATACTAAAGTGTTGACAAAGATGCTGAGAAACTGGAACCCCTTGTACGTATTTGGTGGGAATGCTAAATAGTGAAGTCACTATGGAAAATATAGGGATTCCTCAAAAAATTAAAAATAGAATAAATCTGATCCAGCAAACCCAATTCTGCATACATATCTCAAAGAATGGAAATCAGAATCTTGAGGATATATTAGCATTCCAATGTTCATTAAAGCACTATTTACAATAGCCAAGATGTAGAAACAACCTAAATGTCCGCTGAAGGATGAATGGATAAAGAAAGTGTGGTGTATAAATACTGTGGTATATTATTTAGCCTTAAAAAGGAAGGAAATACTGAAAATGCTACAACATGGAGAAATCTTGAGGATATTATGCTAAGTGAAATAAGCGAGTCACAAAAGAACAAATACTGCATGATTATAATATATAAGCTATCTCATGGAGTCAAACTCATAGAATCAGAGAGTAGAATAGTGCTTGCCAGGGGCAGGGGGAGGGGAACATGGGAATTGCTAATTAATGGGCATAAAGTGTCAATTATGCAAGATGAATAAATTCTAGAGATCTGCTGTAGAGCATTATCTCTATCATTAACAATATGTATTACACATGTAAAATTTGTTAAGACGGTAGATCTCACATTAAGTGTTATTACCACAATAAAATAAACTAAGGTAAAATAAAATAAAAAGAAGAAGAAAGACAAAGATATTGGCTTAGTTTTATAATAACTATCTGGTTATATAAAATTTGTGTTTTTACTCCTTATCTGAGAATAAAAATGATAGGTAACAAAAAAGTTGGTATTCAATTCCTAAAGACACGATAAGAGACTACCTACATAGGCAAAATTAAAACATATCCTTTCTTCCTGGTGTTTCTTCCAATTTAGATTAGACAATTGTTGTATCCATGAATTTAGTCATCGGAGTCACAGAATGGTGAGGAATTTTATTGACTGTTTAAAGAAGAATTGACTATATTGGAAGACAATAGAAATGGAAAAATATGACACCACGAAACAACATGCTTTAGAAACAGTTTCCAACTTCAGTTTTCAGTCACATCACTGATTATCAAAGACAAGTTGCCAGATAAATTTTATTTTAGTAATGGCCTACAGGTAATACAGTGAGTAAAATAAAATTGCAATAGATTTGCCAATTTTCCTTTAAAAATTGATACAGTTTCCCAGCACCATTTCTCCAGTGCTAACTCTGTACCTGCATTCTAAGTCTATACCCATTTTCCAGATTCAACTCCAGAAGTTTTTTGAAGGTCAGGGGTCTAATCAAACTGGTTCATGGTTAAGAACCAAGCTAAGCATGACAGAAAGCCTCTGTCCACATCAAAATGACACCTCAATGTAGTTTAGATGAATAATTTGAAAAGAAAAAACCAGAAAAGCAGTCATGATTAGCCAACAGTAATAGCTGCATTTGTCAAAAACATGAGAGATACTTTGTGGCTCTACCATAGCGGTCTGTATGGTTTTCATTATTTAACCTCTCTGGTTTTATTTTTGTGTGTTAGGCCAATGAGCCATTTTTTTCTGTTATACCATTATGAAGATCTAATTTGAGCACAAGAAGTTGTGAAACATTAATACTGGCTCATTACGAGCAAAGAAGGACTTTTGCAGGGAAATCCACTGTCGTGAGGTTTCACTAGCTTCGACTCATGGAGCACCAAATTAATTTCAACAGAATGTTGGAGAACCAGTGCTTTCAGTCAAGGGTTATCAATGTGCTGAAAAAGCAAATAAACTAACAAGTCTGTAAATTCCATGTTGGATTAAAAAAATTCCTGACTAGATTAAAAAGTCTAGAGCAAGATGCATACTAATTGAGAAATTAGACTAGAGAAGAAATTGAATGGAGAAGTCCTGAAGAATAATAAGCCAAAAAATGTATTCTTTTACTTGTGTTTGCTTTTAACTGAGTACTTATTGAGTTGCTCTTACTAGGAGTGAAACATTGTGGATGGGACATAGAAAATACAAGAAACTAGAAGAGGATTGTGATTCTCAAGGAGTTTACAGTTAACTATTCAAGAATCAAAAAATTTTGTTTAAGAAAACACCAGAAAAGACCCTATAAATCAGTATATAATTGTCAAATAAATAGTATCATAAATGAATGCCTAGGAATTCAGATATGAGATGACTTAGACAAGGGAATGCTTTATAGAGAACATAAGATTTGAACTGGGGCTTACAGAGCTGCTAAACTCTGCCTCTGAAGAGGCAGGGAAGGCCTTCTTGGGATAAAGAAAATCCAGTTACTTAATCTGAGCTTTCACAACAGCATTATTTAACAGGTTAGATCTTGCAGAACTGAGTTGCTTAGGGAAAGTCATGTTTCTGCTTTCAGATTTAAAAAAAAAATTCTGCCTGGGACCAAAAGCAGAGGGGAGTCATCTGTTTAGTCGTTTTCCCTTTTTTTGGTGCAAATACCATTTTGTGGATGATCTCTATAGATGAGAACTGGCAGAATTTAATAAATACATCACCCGTGTTTTTGTCACAATAGATTACAATGTGTTATGCTATGTTGTGTTGTATAATTTATGTTTCATGACCTTTTGTCTCAATACCTTGTGAATTTTATCACCGACGTTATAAAAGCAATGCAAAGCCAGGTACAGTGGCATACACCTGTAATCCCAGCTAGTCAGGAGGCTGAGGCTGGAGGATCACTTGAGGCCAGGAGTTTGAGACCAGCCTGGGCAACATAGCAAGACCTAGCTCTAAAATATAAAATAAGACACAATAAAATAACAACAATGCAGCCTGTACTCCGCAAAAGGCCAGCCTGAAATGGAAGTATAAATGGAGGAATATTACAAGGCCTTCATTCATCCAAGTTACCCTTCATGGCACTCCAAATTTTTGCCATTAAGTTTGAATTACAACAGAGGTTTGCAA
The DNA here is from genome assembly GCF_029281585.2 of Gorilla gorilla gorilla. Classification (NCBI taxonomy): domain Eukaryota; kingdom Metazoa; phylum Chordata; class Mammalia; order Primates; family Hominidae; genus Gorilla; species Gorilla gorilla. The sequence goes on along the minus strand of NC_073232.2, from coordinate 82,842,675 downwards.
ATTTCTACCCATGCTCCATATGCAGCCCAGTTCCTGTTGTTGTTGTTGTTTTGTTTTGTTTTGTTTTTTTACAGCCTGTAATCTACAAATGTTTTTAAAAATTTTAAGTGGCTGAAAAAAAAATCAAGAGAAGAACATTTTGTGACACAGGAAAATTCTATGAAATCCAAATTTCATGGTCCGTACATATATTCGTGGAGACTTACGTGTCACAACAACAGAGTTCATTAGTTGCACAGAGACAGTATAGCCGACAAAATATAAAATATTTACTCTTTGGCCTTCACAGAAAAAAATGGTCAATTCCCAGGTTAGAGGATGGTGGTTTTTGAAAGGCCACAGTTGAATATGCTGCCTAGAGAGGTGCTGAGCTAGGAGAACTATTACCACATTAGCACCCATGCTGAGATTTCCCTGAATTTGTTTAGGAGTGGAGGTGGCTGTGCTAGGCATCAGTGGCCTTCTCCACCTTTCCCTTCAGCCCTGATGCTTTCACCATAATTTACCATGTAGTTTGAAAGTTGAAGGTATCAGAACCAACTTCCAATCAGCCCACAATTCCCCACCTCCCCATCTATGTCTCAGGACTTGGCCCCTCCTGGATCATCTGATCAAAACCTTTCAACTTTCCAGATTTCCCCTGGGATTGTCCTTACCGGCTACTCCTCCCTGGAAAAGTCTCTCTTCTCCAATTTTTTTTTTCACCCTGAGAAAGGTTGAAGCATGAAAACCCTAGACCAAGCATTCTCAACGACTGGTCCATGGACCCCTGGGAGTCTCTGAAATCCTGGCATGAGGTGAAGCTATTTGCACAGTGATACCAAGATGTATCTTTCACTGTGTATCTTTGCACTGATGATACAAAAGCAAAGGTGGGCAAAACTACAGGAGCCTGAGTCAGACACCACAATCTATTAGCAGTCTTCTTCCCCAGCACACATCTCAGTGGCAGGGGTAGGGGGCAGTTTCTCTGGGTAAAGAATATCCTGGGTGAAGTATTAATTTTTAAAAATATCAACACTTAAGTTCATGTATTTTTAATATTCTGTGTGATAAAATGGGCTTTTACACACTTCTGCCACCACCGAAGTATGGGTGATATCCCCAGGAAAAGCACCTGTGTAATTGTTAGAATGACAAGCTGACTCAATGCTCTATGTATCTTTTTATTTGAAAGAATGCCTGACAGACTAAATACGGTTATGCATACATGGAAATTTGGCAGACATTTTCTTGAAGATGAACAAGAATCTGTCACTTCAAGGAAAACAACTGATAGTGTTTGTTGCCTGTGATAAAATTTGAGCTTTTTGAATAAAAATTGGAATTTTTAAAAACTTGTATTCACCACCAGGATCTTAACAGCTTCTTGATACTTCAAGACTTTTCTGTCAAGATCCGTGATGATATTAATGAGTGTGATTTTTTTATATTACATAATGAAATGTGTTAACATCTGAAAGAGCTGCATAACTTAGCAAACTGATATATGTTCCTTATGACCAATACCACAAGCCATGCATAGGTAAAATATTCTTTCAAAGTGCATGACCAAAAGATTGTGATGTAAAAACAGATATAAAAATTGCATTGATGTGTTTCAGATTACATATTATGACTAACTTTTAGGAACTACCATTTGTCAAGTTTTATTGTATTACTAAAGAATAGCCATAATTATTGGAAAGACTATTAAAATACCAAACCCCATTTTCTAACCACATATCTTTGTAAGACCAAGTTTTAATACACTGTACTTCAACTCAGACTGCATATCACAACAGATTGAATGCAGAAGCAGATATGAGAATTCAGCTTTTTCCTATTAAGTATATAAAAAAAAAAAGTCATACATTAAAAAGAGTCGCGGCCGGGCGCGGTGGCTCACGCCTGTAATCCCAGCACTTTGGGAGGCCTAGGTGGGCGGATCACGAGGTCAGGAGATCAAGACCATCCTGGCTAGCATGATGAAACCCCGTCTCTACTAAAAATACAAAAACTTAGTTGGGCGTGGTGGCAGGCGCCTGTAGTCCCAGCTACTTGGGAGGCTGAGGCAGGAGAATGGCGCCAACCCAGTAGGCAGAGCTTGCAGTGAGCAACAGAGCGAGACTCCGTCAAAAAAAAAAAAAAAAAAAGACTCACAAAAATGTAAAACAATGCCGTTTTCTACTTTTTTGTTTCAAAAAATGTAGTTATTTATAAAATGTTACCTACATTAATATATTTATTATTGGGGGCTTAGCATTGTCATTTCTATGTAAATAAATAAGTATTTAATAATTTTCTATCTTAATTTCTAATACCATAAATAGTGACAACTGTAACTCACATAAGCAAAATCTCTTTAGGGTCCTCAGACATATGAAACTTTTTTTAACTTTTAGTTTAAATCCAGGGGTACACGGGCAGTTTTGTTACATAGATAAACTTGCATTTTTACAGGGGTTTGTTGTACAGATTATTTCATCACCCAGGTATTAAGCCTAGTACACATTAGTTATTTTCCCTATTCCTCTCCTTCCTCCCATCCTCCACCCTTCAATAGGCCCCAGTGTGTGTTCTCCACCTCTTTGTGTCTGTGTGGTCTCATTATTTAGCTCCCACTTAGAACATATGATATTTGGTTTTCTGTTCCTGTGTTAGTTTATTAAGGATAAGGGCCTCCATTTACATCCACGTCCCTGCAAAGGACATGACCTCATTCTTTTTTATGACTGCATAGTATTCCACAGTGTATATGTATCACATTTTCTTTATCCAGTCTATCATTGATGAGCATGTAGGTTGATTCCATGTCTTTGCTATTGTGAATAGTGCTGCAATGAACATATGCATGCATGTGTCTTTATAACAGAATTCTTCCACATAGTTGAACTAATTTACACTCTCACCAACAGTGCATAAGCGTTTCTTTTCTTCCAAAATCTTACCAGCATTTGTTGTCTTTTGACTTTTTAACAATAGCCATTCTGACTGGTATGAGATGGTATCTCATTCTGGTTTTGATTTATATTTCTCTATTGATCAGTGATGTTGAGCTTCTTTCCATATGCTTGGCCACATGTATGTCTGCTTTTGAAAAGTGTCTGTTCATGTCCTTTGCCCATTTTTTAATGGGATTGTTTTTTTCTTTAAATTTGTTTAAGTTTCTTGTAGATGCTGGATACTATTAGACCCTTATCAGATTCATAGTTTGCGAAAATGTTCTCCCATTCCATAGGTTGTATGTTTTCTCTGCTGATAGTTTTCTTTGCTGTGCAGAAGCTCTTTAGTTTAATTAGATATTATTTGTCAATTTTTGATTTTGTTGCAATTGCTTTTGGCATCTCCTTTGTGAAATCTTTGCCCATGCCTAAGTCCCAAATCGTATTGCCAAGTTGTCTTCCAGGGTTTTTATATTATTGGGTTTTACATTTAAGTCTTTAATCCATTTTGAGTTAATATTTGTATATGGTGTAAGAAAAGGGTCCAGTTTCAATCTTCTGCATATGGCTAGCCAGTTATTCCGGCACCATTAATTAAATAGGGAATCATTTCTCCATTGCTTGCTTTTGTCAGGTTTGTCAAAGATCAGATAGTTGTAGGTGTGTGGTCTTATTTCTGGGTTCTCTATTCCATTTCATTGCTCTATGTATCCGTTTTTGTAACACTACCATGTGGCTTTGGTTACCGTAGCCGCGTAGTATAGTTTGAAGTCTGGTAGCATTAGGCCTCCAGCTTTGTTCTTTTAATTTAGGATTGCCTTAGCTATTCAGGCTCCTTTTTTAGTTCCATATGAATTGTAAAATAGTTTTTTTCTAGTTCTGTAAAGAATGTCAATTGTGGTTTAATAGGAATAGCACTGAATCTATAAATTGCTTTGGGCAGTATGGCCATTTTAATGATATTAATTAAGCTAGCAGAAGACAAGAAATAACCAAAATCAGAGCTGAACTGAAGGATATTGAGACACGAAAAAACATCAAAAGATCAATAAATCCAAGAACTAGTGTTTTGAAAATATTAATAAAATAGATTATTAGCTAGACTAATAAAGAAGAAAAGAGAGAAGATTCAAATAAACACAATCAGAAACAAGGGGGATATTACCACTGACTCCACAGAAATACAAACAACAATTACAGAATATTGTAAACACCTCTATGTACATAAACTAGAAAATCTACAAGAAACGGATGAATTTCTGGACACATACCTCCTCCCAAGACTGAACCAGGAAGAACTTGAGTCCCTGAATGGACCAATAACAAGCTCTGAAATGGGGACAGTAACAAATAACCTAAAACAAACAAACAAACAAAAAGCCCAGGACCAGACAGATTCACAGCTGAATTCTACCAGATGTACAAAGTAGAGCTGGTACTATTCCTTCTGAAACTATTCCAAAAAATTGAGGAGGAGGGATTCCTCCCTAAGTCATTCTATGGGGCCAGCATCATTCTGATACCAAAACCTAGCAGAGGTACAACAACAACAACAGCAATAAAAAGTTCAGGCCTAAATCCTTGATGAACATTGATGCAAAAATCCTCAACAAAATACTGGGAAACTGAATCCAGCAGCACATCAAAAAGCTTATCCACTAAGGTCAAGTAGGCTTCATTCCTGGAATGCAAGTTTGGTTCAACATACACAAATCAATAATTGTGATTTATTGCATAAGCAGGACTAAAGACAAAAACCACATGGTTATCTCAATAGATGCTGGAAAGGCTTTTGATAAAATTTAACATCCATTTATGTTAAAAATGCTTAATAAACTAGGTATTGCAGAAACATACCTCAAAATAATAAGAGCCATATATGACAAACCCACAGCCAACATCATATTGAATGGGCAAAAGCTGGAAGCATTCACCTTGAAAACCAGCACAAGACAAGTTTGCCCTCTCTCATCACTCCTGTTCAACATAGTGTTGGAAGTTCTGGCCAGGACAATCAGGCAAGAGAAATAAATAAAGGGCATTCAAATAGGAAGACAGAAAATCAAACTATCCCTGTTTGTAGATGACACAATCCTATGTCTAGAAAATCTCATTGTTTCAGCCCGAAACCTCCTTAAGCTAATAAACTACTTCAGCAAAGTCTCAGGATACAAAATCAATATGCAAAAATCACTGGCATTCCTACACACCAACAAGAGCCAAGCTGAGAGCCAAATCATGAAAAAACTCCCATTCACAATTGCCACAAAAAGAATAAAATAACTTGGAATACAGCTAACTAGGGAGGTGAAAGATCTCTACAAGGAAAACTGCAAACTACTGCTCAAAGAAATCAGAGTTGACATACTTAAGGTTTGATAGAGGTCTTGAAGCCATAGTGTTTGAGAACCACTGCCCTCAGGGTCAGAGGGAGGGACAAGAGGAAATGATAATCATCTTGCTTAAATCTGAAGTGGATGTTACTCAGCTGGGGTGGGGAAAGGTGGGTTGGGATCAGGGTTAGTTTAAGAGCTATGGAGCCATGAAGCCAACCCTATGAAAGCCCGGGGCTGTAAAGGAAAGGGGCAGATGGAGAGGGAGGGCTGAGGAAATGGGAGAGCCAAATCATGAGTGAACTCCCATTCACAATTGCAACAAAGAAAATAAAATACCTAGGAATACAACTTACAAGGGATGTGAAGGACCTCTTCATGGAGAACCACAAACCACTGCTCAAGGAAATAAGAGAGGACACAAACAAATGGGAAAAAAAAAAAAAAGAAAAAGAAAGAAACAATCAGCCCAGTGAGGTGGTTCACACCTGTAATCCCAGCACTTTGGGAGGCCGAGGTGGGCAGATCACAAGGTCGGGAGTTCAAGACCAGCCTGACCAGTATGGTGAATCCCCACCTCTACTAAAAATACGAAAATCAGCTGAGTGTGGTGGCGTGTGCCTGTAGTCCCAGCTACTTGGGAGGCTGAAGCAGGAGAATTACTTGAAACTGGGAGGTGGAGATTGCAGTGAGCCAAGATCGTGCCACTGCACTCCAGCCTGGGCGACAATGCAAGACTCCATTTCAAAAAAAAAAAAAAAAAAATCAACAGAGTAAACAGACAACCTACAGAATAGGAAAAAATATTCGCAAACTACAAGTCCAGTAAAAAACTAATATCCAGAGTCTACAAACCTCAAACAGCTCAACAAGAAAAAAACAAATAACCCCATTAAAAAGTGGGCAAAAGACATGAATAGACAGTTTTCAAAAGGAGACATACAAGCAGCCAACAAACATGAAAAAATGCTCATCACCATTCATCAGAGAAATGCAAATCAAAACCAATGAGAAACCATCTCACATGAGCCAGAATGGCTATTATTAAAAAGTCAAAAGACAACAAATGTTGATGAGGATGCCCAGAAAAGAGAATGCTTATACACTGTTCATGAGAAGGTAAATTAGTACAACTTTTACTGGAAACAGTGTAGAGGTTTATTAGAGAACTAAAAATAGAACTACCATTCGACCCAGCAGTCCCACAACTGGGTATCTACCCAAAGGGAAAGATATCATACCAAGAAGATACCTGCACTCCTTTGTGTATTGCAGCACTATTCACAAATGCAAAGATATGGAATCAAGGTAAGTGTCCATCAACAGAGGATTAGATAAAGGCAATGTGGTATACACACCATGGAATATTATTCAGCCAGGAAAATAATAGAATCATGTTTTTTGCAGCAACATGGGTGGAACTGGGGCCATGATCCTAAATGAAGTAACTCAGAAACAGAAAGGCAAATACACATATCCTCACTTATAAGTTAGAGCTAAACAGTGGGTACACACACAGACATACAGAGTGGAATAATAGACACTGGAGACTCCAAAAGGTGGTAGAGAGGGAGAGTGGGAGAGGGTGAGGGCTGAAAAATTACCTACTGGGTACAATGTTCACTATTTGGGTGAAAGTTACACAAGAAGCCCAGCCTTCACTACTATGCAATATATGCAAGTAAGAAATCTGCACTTGTAACCCCTAAATATCTACAAATGAAAAATAAAGCCATTTGGCAATACATTTAAAATTGTGCTGAATCTGAAGGTTGGCAAGGGGAAGATGGTAAAGGTACAAGTCTGTCAGACAAGTCACAGGAATAAGGTGGGCTAGTATCTTCCAGCAAGACACTTGGAATCTACTTCATATTATTTTCTTTCCCCAGTAATGAAATGACCAATAAGATGACATTGCAACAGGGCCTCTATATGAAAGTTATGGGGAAGTAGAATAGAGAATGAACCATTGAGATTGATTTTGGATTTGTTTTAAGAAAATCAGAAGATCATAATAAGATCTTCTGATAAGGTCATTATATGTATATGCGTAATGGTTCATTGTTTTGTGTAACTGACTAACCTTTAAAATGTTTTGTTAAAATAGTATTCTTTACAAAAAAATTAGCTAGGCATCATGGAGTGCACCTGTAGTCGTGGCTACTTGGCAGGCTGAGACAGGAGAATTGCTTGAACCTAAGAGATGTAGGTTGCAGTGCGCAGAGATCACACCACTGCACTCCAGCCTGGGTGACAGAGTGAGACTCTGTCAAAAAAAAAAAAAAAAAAAGAAAGTAACAAAGAAAAATAGTTTTTTTTTTCAAGCAAATTTCTCATATTTTAAGACCCAGTGGTATTCTTCCCTATTTAAAGTTGAAGCATTGTGAAATATATAAGAACTTGCGTGCCGGGTAGTGTTTTGCACAAACCAGGAATTCATTGTGAATCTGTCTTTTCAGACACTTGGGGCACTGTGGAATTATTAATAGATGACTTTTTAAAATTTTACATTAGAAAATGTTTGTAGCCATAAGAAGTCATATAACTGTCACAAACACAGTCTCTGTCTATATGATGCCAACACAACCATTAAGGGAAGCACAAAATTGGATCAAACCAGTAATTTATTAGTTGTTTTATTCAATTTCTTTCCTTCTCATTTTTATTTTGTTTCATTCTTTTCTTACTCCATGAAATAGGTTCATATGTGTAAAAGCCGAGTTTATGTTTTAATAATAGACTTTTTTCCCTCCAGAACACTAATAGCATACTTCCCACCTTAAAACTTTTAATTAAATAATTGAGCTGCCTTTTTTTTTTTTTTTTGTATTTTGTAGGCAGGGATATAAATATTTAAAAAATTTTTTTAATGGACATACATTATGAGTTCGAAAGCCAATTGATTTTTTCTTCCAGAGGGTTTCTAAACTAACAAGATTTCTTCCAAAAATTTGAAAAAAATTTGTATGATTTCTGATGTGCAGCAAAAACTAGGTATGTTCACCTTTGCACTTGTGGGCGCCTCCTATGTTTATGAATGGTTTCTTGTCCCATGGAGGTGGGAGGTGAAAAGTTTATACTTGCTCACTAATGAATGCCTGGCAATGCCCAGTGAGGCAATATACATCTCTGCAGACTGAAAAAGCTGCTTTGAAAAACAAAATTTTAATTCATCATCCACTACTGAATATTTTTATGAATCTAAACATTAGAAAAATGGACAGGATTAAATCTTCATCTTCATCTATCCCAATTAAATCGTACTTTCTTCCACTTATAACAATGCCATGATGCTATTCTAAGTGGTTTGTACTTCTAAGGTATTTACAAATTTGAAATATTGTATTTAAAATGTATGTCTGCTTTTCATCATTAAAATACCCTTCAATCACATCCAGTACTGAATTTGTATAACTGATAATTAAGGAATTTTAAAACGTAATAATAGGCATATTATCTCAAAGGAAGCCTTAATATTTCCAATCTGAAAATATTTATACATGCTGATTTTTTTCATGCAAAATAATTTGACTAAGTACAGTTTAAATAGGCTCACAGTTTATTGGTGTGCGACCAAAAAGCTTGTTGGAATTATTGGCTTCTACATAGGCTGTTTTGATGTAATCTAGAGGCAAACTAAGATGCTTTCCATTCCAGAAACTTTAAATATCTAGGAAATTCTACTGCATCCAAATATAAATGTGAAATTTCCATGAATATGAAAATGTAGTTGACTTGGGTTGTCAATATGACATATAGTTACGCATTTTGACTTTTAAAAAGTTTTTTTTTCATTCTTTCATTTTTTTTTTTAATGAGACTCAAATACACCTTCTGGGATGAATGATTTTTTTGTGAGCAGAACTTTACATAAACTAAGGTCTAATTTAGGGACCCTAACTGTCTGCATTTTAAGTTACTGGAGCAGGGGAATACCTAGAGTGCAGACATTAGGAGTTGTGTGGACAGAAAACTGGCCCAGCTGCCACACTGGTCAATCACCCCACGGGTAAAACATCAAGAAAGATGCAAACTCATTAACTTAGGATAAAGAAACCAAAATAAAAATAACAACTGTATTTGACTCCTGTAACTTATCTGAATGGGTTTGCAATTGGTAAAAACACCTTGATATTGCAAAGTCACTGTGTTAGTAAGACTATTTTTTTTTAAATAATAAAGACATTTAAGTTATTTAACTTCAACCCTGGTATATTTCCCTCCCACATAACAGAATATTTAACTGAAATTATTTTTTAAAGGGAGTCTTCTAATCTGGTTTGCATGATAAGTACCAACTGAAAATAATAGCAAATGCTCAATCATTTTATAATTATTATGAGAAACTGAGTTATTAGTTGTAAATAGGCATTGACCCATAATTAACCAATTAATTATTTATGGACTTGACTAAAATTAAAGAATAATATGAAGGTGCCTCTATATCATGTCATGTATCCTAACACACCATTTTTTGTTGAATGAACTCTTTCCCATTAAAAATGATTAAGATACCTAGATCCTAACCACATATTTAATACCTTTTATAAAAACTAAAACAAAATTGCTGATTCCCAGAGTAAAGAATTTGAATAACAGAGCCTATAGCTATTGATATAACTATAGAGTGGTTTTAACACCTTTTTAAAACTCTTTTTAAAGATTGATCTTAAAGCCCTCTCCTTTTTCTCTTTCCTTCCTCCCTTCCTTCCTTCTTTCCTCTCTTCCTCCTTCCATCCCTCCCCTCCCCTCCCCTCCCTTTCCCTCCCCTCCTCTCCCCTCTTCTCCTCTTCTCTCCCCTCTTCTCCCCTCCTCTGCCTTCCCGTCCCCTTCCCTCTCCTCTTCTCCCTTCCTTTGCTTTCCCTCCCTTCCCTTCCCTTCCTTCCTTCTTTCCTTTCCTTCCCTTCCTCCATTCCTTCCTTCCTTCCCTTCTTTTCTTTTGTGAGATCCTATAGCCTATGACTGGTTTTAGAAATATATTTGCAGGCTGGTTTTACTAACGTCTCAAACATTTTTTAAAATGCTTTTTTTTAAAGAATAAAATCAGCTTGTACTACACCAAATAGAATCATCCTGTCATTATTTTAATTTATCAAAAGCATTTTCAATTAAGAAGCTGTTAACTTAAACTTTAGGAAGACATCTAGGAGTAGTTATATATTACTAACTTATTTAATTTTATTAAAATGAAAAATTAAGCTTTGTTGAGTATTAAGATCAGTATTAACATTAATATTTAGTATATATTTTGATCCTCAAATGTTATCGTAGCCTGAACCTGGCTATACATTCCTTTATATTATCTTTTTATTTGCTCCATCCAATTCTTTGTTTCGCAGGTCAAAATGGAAAGACTTTGCAAGAATTATTTTTAAAAAACAGCAGCTACAAATCTGTTGTTATATTCATGATAATGAGAAACATATGGATTGATCCCCCTAAGTACTAAAGTTTCACAATTCAGGGCAAGAAGGTGAGGAAAGACATTTGGGGCCTCATTGCTGAATACATCACTTTTTGGAGACTAAGATGGGTTGCTAAAAATAAAAACATGTAAATTTATCTCTCAATACAATTTTATTACAGATGCCTAATTGTGTTAATTATGTGTTGCATGTGTTGTCTCACAAGGTAGCCAGCTATTTACATTTCAAATATGTTTCACATTTCTGTTCATCTCCTTCAGTGGGTGTGTAATTGCTTAACAAGTTGCTTCTATGACATCTAAAACTCAAATATAGTTGTTCCCAACTAGAACTATGTTTCAATTTTAGAAAGCTCAGGAAGTCGGTCCCCTTTCTCCCTCCTTAGTTAAAGAAAAGAGAGAGAGAATGAGAGAGAGAGAGAGGGCAGCAGGTAGGCGGATGCAGTTTAAAGCTTTGATTGATAAAAACTGGGATTAGAAAATCCCAGCTTGCGTGTATTGCATCAATAAAGTGAGCATTCTGAACACCCAAAATGAATTTACCCATTTGCACCAGGCTGTGCCCAGTGGCTTGAGCCCTCTCCTTGTACCACTTAGGGCACTAGTAGAACAGCTGATCATGGGTTCTCCACCTGCACAGGAAAGAGAAGCAGAAGAACCAAAGCTATGCTATCCAGCCCCACCCTAGGCTCATAGCTCATGGCCCAATGCTTCCCTGGAAGATCTAAGGGTTGAGCAAGGGGCCGGGGTGCTCAAGGAAACCCCTCATTATGTTAACCAGAGGTATAGGGAATAAATAATGCTAAAGGGCTACTTCAATTATTTTTCTTATGCTGGCTTCATCTTATGAAAGAACTGTTTCTACCAAAGGAACTTCATCTTTTAAGCAGTAAATATAATTTCCAATTTTAATTTTTCAAGGCATATAAAACTAACTGCCAATTGAGCAAAAACTAACCCATACTAACTCACAAATACTAACTCACAAATGAGTTAGCATTATTAGGTTCGTGCAAAAGTAATCGTGGTTTTGCATCAAGCAAAAGCAAAGAAATTTGGTATATTATTTAGCTTCTGGTAAAATATCAGTTACATTTTTGAAATATTTCATCTGGGTCTGAGATACCAATTATTACTTTTGGGGCTCTCCAGGGATTATGGTAGCATGGACTGGAAACCACTGTTCCTCTCTCCATCCACTGAGACACTAAATCATTTTTTGTTCTTTTATTCAAGCAATTAATTACATTAAATATGAATGCAAAACAACAGATCTTCCCATTCTGAAACTTTCTAAATGAAGCTACATCCCAGGTTGATAGGTAGTAATCAACCTTACCAGATGCTAAGTTCTTGTTTCAAGATTCTATGTGTAATAATAGCTATACTAATAATTATTCATAAAGAATCTACTACGTGCAAAACACTATGCTGGGCTTTTTGATTCACTCTGTAATTTATTTCCACAAGTAACATTCAGACAGCTTAAGTAAATTGCCCATGGACACACAGTTTATAAGTAACAGATATAGGATTTAACTCTAGTCTGTTTATTCCAAACTGTTTGCTATTTTCTTTTTCTTTCTCTTTCTCTCTCTCTCTTTTTTTTTTTTTTTTTTTTGAGATGGACTTTTGCTCTTGTTGCCCAGGCTGGAGTGCAATGGTGCAATCTCGGCTCACTGCAATCTTCATCTCCTTGGTTCAAGCAATCCTCCTGCCTCAGCCTCCCAAGTAGCTGGGATTACAGGCATGCACCACCACGCCCGGCTAATTTTGTATTTTTAGTAGAGACAAGGTTTCTCCATGTTGGTCAGGCTGGTCTCGAACTCCTGACCTCAGGTGATCTGCCCCCTTCAGCCTCCCAAAGTGCTGGGATTACAGATGTGAGCAACCACCCTTGGCCATGTTTGCTATTTTCTTTATACTAGTACAAGAAAAAGAAAGCTAAAAGGTATGAACTTTTATGCTCGTATGTTGCATATATCACAAAAGAAAGGAATTTTTGCTGTGAAAGATTAAGAAATTTAATTTACTATGTACATAAATTATTTTCCACCTCCACTTGCCCATTATTTCTCTTAATTTTTGTTAATACTATATTTTTAGTATGTCTATTAGTAATAACTTTTGGTATTATAAATGTTACTTTTAAACTTATTTTTCTTGATCTATCGATTTTCAGTGGTGCTTTTTGATGCCACTTTAAGCCGTTTTTTATTTGTGCCATGATTTCTTAGACAGATTTCTGGTTTGCCTGGTGTTTTCAATGCCTTTTGTTTTTTTCTTATTGATAAAAGATGTTTATGACTTCGCTATACCACTAAAATCATTCAAATTTCTAAATATAGCATTTTTTAAAGTAATTCTTCTTGAAGATATTCTACTTGGATTTAGGTTAATTGACCACTGCCAACCTGAAATTACTATTCTTTACAACCATGAATTAAATTTACTTTTTCTTGGATACTGTATTTATTCTCCTGGTGAATGTTGTAAGTTTATGTTTTTATTCAGAAAATTTATTTTTAGGAATCTTACTTTTGCACTTTTGAAAGTACTTTTATTTTAATACTTGACAATGTCATGGAATACAAAATTTTAGGTAAAATTTTTTGCTATCAGGACTTTGAAGGCATATTTCCATCTTCTTTTAACTTGTGGTGTTGCTGATGAGAAATTTCATAACTATCTAATTTATTTCATTGTTCCTAACATATTCTTTCTCTCTACCAGCTTACATCATCTTCCTTATTTCTCTGTGTCCTGTCATTGTTGAAGCGCTTCCCAGTCGGTTTCCTCGTTTACTGCCCTAATTACTCTTTGGACTCTCCTATTCAGCAAAAGTGCCTTTCCAATACTCCGTACACCCTTTGCTGCAGCCTCTTACATATTTATTCTGTCCTGTGGCTGCTTAAAGTGCCTTATTCTATAGTTCCTCAATCAGAAATTTATCAAAATCTCAAGTTTACTTATGATCGATATCTTCAGCACAGTAGGAAAAATTTTCCTTTTGTAAATATTACTGTTTCAGTAAGAAATTGGAAGGGAAGTAAACAGGCATGGCTGGTCAACCTTCTTGAACTGTCATGAGTAGGATTTTGGTGTCATAAATAAAAGGAGGATAAGTATTATTGGAAATCTTCAACACTGACACCATACAGCAATCCTTCCAGATTCCCCAAATCAGTTAAGTTTCCTATTTGTTCTATTTACAATTTTAAATCTTCTTCAAAATTCCTTGGCCTTCTAACTTACCACCTCCCAAGCAGTCTAGGTCTTGTAAAGAAAGAACATAGAACACATTAAAAGCAATTTTTGAAACTTCTCATCACAAAATCTATACTTTGCTTGAATGCACACTTATTCTTTTCTTCCTTGCATGTGTTACATTTGGAAAAGGATTCTTTCCTCTTCTCTTAGGTAATCATTCCTTAATGTCCAAGATCTCAGCCCCTTCTACTTCCTTATGGCCTAGTTCCACCATCAACCCCATGCTCTGCTCTGTCCACAACTTTTCCTCCACAATTGTCTCCTTCCTATTAAAGTTGAATATGCTTGTCCGTCATCTCAGCCCAGCTGCCCTTGATTCTGTATTATCAACAACTGTTCCCCACATTGGTCACCTTCCTTTCATAGTCACGTTCCACAAAGGGCTTTCTATACTCATCTCCATTTTATATTATATATATATTATATATAATACGTATTTATTTTATATACCATATAATATATACATACCATATTATATATATACACATACCATATATAAATACATATAATATGTAGGTATGGTAATCTACTATACTTGAAATGTAGCTTGCCTTTTTCACTTAACAATATATTGGAGGCAGTATATTTAAAAAGTAGTTTTTAAAAGCTACGATGTTTTCCTTTGTATAATTGTGCTATAATTTATCTAGCCAGTTGCATATTATATGCCATTTATTATAGGTTTCTTTCAGTCTCATATTATTGAAAACATTAATGCAAAAAAAGTTGGTGTCCATATGTCATTTCATGTTTGTATGCTTATATATAGAGAGAATAATTTCTGAATAGTTAAATCATGAGTTGAAGGATATGAGAATTCTTAATATTAACCGACATTGACAAATTGTTTGCCATGGAAATTATTCTGGCATTCTTTCCTATAAGTAGTGGAGGAGAGGATCTGGTTCTCACACTCTCATGCTTCAGATGATGACTGCCCTGGTTTTCCTCTTCTTTCCTTTCCTTCTCCTGTTCAGTCTCTTCTGTTGTTCCTGCTTCTTCTTTCATCAACTATTGATGTTTTTCAGTCTCCTCCAGGACCTTATGTTCTCACTCTACACACTTTCCCTGTGCAATGTCACCTACTGTTTTGGCTTTATTTTCAATCTGTATATTGAAGACTCCCAAGTCTTTATCTCCAGCCTGAATACTCTTGGGACCCATATGTTAAATATCCTCTGGAGTATCTTCCCTAGGATGTCTTTCAGGCATTGAAAACTGAAGGAGTCTGAAACAAAACTCATCTTCCTTCTGAAGCTGTTTTACTCTCAGCTTTCCCTAGCTCTGTTAATAGACCCTGAATAGGGTCTAGACCCTAGAGTATTCCTTCATTCTTACTTTCCTTTATCAGCCCATTTTCTTCACTCCCTTTCCAAATACCCAATAAGGATCTATGTTCAGCTGGTTCTATTTTACAAACCCTTGTCCAATCAATCTGTTTCTCTACATTCCCTCTGCTACCACCCTCATCAGGCTACCCCTAACTCTTATGAAACGATTTTGATGACCTCCTAATTTATGCTTCTGCCCATAGTGTTCTCCTCCCATCTGGTCTCCAAAACCCTTTACAGAGATTTAAAAAAGAGCCATTTCACATCATTGCATAAAAAAATTTTCTATAACTCCCCAATATCTTTAGGATAAAGTGCTTCTCCTTCCTGACACTACTTCCCCATGAGATCTAACCAAGTTGAACCTTATGCCTTCTCTCATTTACATGGTTTATTGTGCATCTATTCTCTGTGCCTGGACCACACTCTTCTCCACCATCCAATCACAGCTGAAATGACACCTCCTTAGAGAGACATTCGCTGGTTTCTATAAAAATGTTAGGTCTCCCTGAACTTTCTCCATCATGATCATTCAACATTTTACCATACATACTTGCTTAATGCCTGTATACTTTTTTTAAGAGTATGTTTTGTGATACTGAGGACGGTTTTGTTCTTGTCAACCACTATATTTCCAGTGCTTACTTAGTGCAGTGCCTCACACATAGTGTACACTCAATAAATGATGATTTAAATTTATGATTGAAGAACGATTAATTACATGTGTTGGTAGACATAAGATAGGCAAAAAATAAGACAGGAACACTAGGTTGTTTTCTTAAAAACGTGGATGGAGTCATGTTGATTCACCGATTTTAGTTTTTCTGTGATTCACACTATGCATTTCTGAGATGTCAGGTTGATGGAGTAGTTGTTTTGTCTCTGACCTTGGAGCAGAATGGGACAGTAGTTTCACTGGTGCTAAAACCCATGACCTTATCCTTATTAGCACATCTCTGTAAAGAGACTAGTGTTAACATGAAGCTATCAATTTTTAACAACTGTAACTTATGTAAAATTTGGTAAACTATATGCAGGAAAACATTCCCATATGGGGGGTTAACAAACGATTTTTGATGAGTACTATTATTATTGCCCAATTTTAATAAACTGCAAGGAAAGTTTCAAGAGTCCCTGATATAACAACTATTTTACTAAGTTAATGTTTTTTCTTCTCTACTCTATGGTGCCTGCCAAAAGTGTGAGTAAAAAATCTGGATTACGAGGCATTTATTGGGTAAACAGCATTTCATTTTTACACAAACGTTGACATTAATTAAGTCTTCCAACATCTGGGATGTAGGTAAGTGTTCTGCTAATTTTGCAGAGGAGGAAATGAAATCACAGCGGCCTGGCAGCTTGCCAAGGTCACTGAACAAGTTAGTGTCAGGACTGGGAGTACTACTCAGGAATTTTTGGCTGTGAATCTTCTGTTCAACAAACGTAACTCATAAGGAAAAAGCATATTAGGAATATATTCCTGTTTTTATGGTTCCTATCAAACCTGGAAGGCCCAGTAATCTCGTGAGAATTTCTTTTTTCAATCTCAATTTTATGAGTGAGTGTACCCTAGTAAGAATCACATATCCATTTACAATGTCATTCACTCATGTGGATGAGAATTTTGAAAAATCTGTTTACTATCCATTGCTTTTTTCTCTTCATCTTATCTCTTTTTTTCTTTAAGAATTTCAGTCCAAAAAGCCTAACCCTTTAAAAAATTATTGTGATTATAAAATGAAAGGCATCCTAGCCTAACCAAATAAATGTCACACTTTGTATTTTTAAACACAATTTTATAATATGTGCTGGTTTGTTATATTGTGTAAATCAAAAATATAAGAAAATACTTACCCATTTTTGAAAGATAAATGCACCACAATTGCTTAAAAATGTATAGTGCAAGACCTAGGCAATGATTCTAGGATAGGTAGAATGATTAGGAGCCTAGATTCTGGTGCTAGGAAGCCTGTTTCAGTTCCACTTCTGCCACTGACATGCCAAGTGACCCTGGGAAAATCTTTTAACCTTTTGGTGCTTCAGTATTCTCATCTATAAAATAGGAATAATAGCAGCATTCACCTCATGGGTTATTGCAAGGATTTAGTGAGTTTGTCCATATATGACTTAGAAAGGTGCCTGGCACACAGTTACGGGACACAATTATCAGTTACTAAAATTATTTGAGGTATAATTGTCATATAGATTGAGCATCCCTAATAAAGAAAAATCTGAAACCCAAAATGCTCCAAAATCTGACACTTTTTGAGCACCAACATGACGCCACAAGTGGAACCGTCTGCAGCTCACATCATGTGATAGGTCACGGCCAAAACTGTTTTGTGCACAAATTTATTAAAAATATTGTATAAAATTTCCTTCATGCTATGTGTGTAAACTGCATATGAAACATAACTGAATTTTGTGTTTAGATTTGGGTCCCATCCCCAAGATATCTCATTATTCATAGTCATGCACCATATAATGAAGTTTCAGTCAATGATGGACTGCTTATTCAATAGTGGCCCCATAAGATTATAATACCACATTTCCACTGTACTTTTTCTATTTCTAGATACATTTAAATACACAAATACTTACCATTGTGCTCCAGTTGCCTATAGTATTCAGTATACTCGCATGCTGCACAAGTTTGTAGCCTAAGATGAATGGGTTGTACCATACAGCTTAGTGTGTAGTAGCCTCTACCATCTAGATTTGTGTAAGTTCACTCTATGATGTTTGCAGAAAGACAAAACCACCTAATGACGCATTTCTAAGAATGTATTCATTATTAATTAACACATAACATATATACATACATATACACACATGCACACACACACACACACACACACACACACATACACACAGTATTAGTTTGCTAACCCGTCCAGGTTTGTGTAAGTAACTGTATGATGTTTTCACAATGATGAGATCTCCTAATGACGATTTCTTAAAATGTATCCCCGCCATTACATGACACATGACCACATATGCAAATATGCCAGAATCCAAAACCATCGAAATCTGAAATGCTTCTGGTCCCAAGCATATAAGGGATACTCGACCTGTATTCTGTATTTCTGAAACCAGTCTTAGATAAATGTTAAATATGACATAGAACACATTAAGTGCCAAAGGAAAAAAAATGTGTTGTTAGGAGAGAGAGAGGCAGTTTGGCAGAAGGCCAGATTCCCATTTGTAGCTTATTTCTGTAACATTTCCATAAACTTCCCTTGAGTGCAATGAAAAACTGTGTAAAGCGATACTGCTGGCTCTGAATGAACCCACAACACAAGGGAATTCTTACAGTCAGATTGAAGAGGCTGGCTAAGGATGTTCAGCTACTTTTCCCTCACAAGAATGAATACAGGCAAATGTGGCCATATCGTTTTTAGCATATTTTAAAATTGCTCTCAGACATTAGGCAATTTTGCTAAGCATTTGCCAAGGGAACAGCAAGCTTGGCTGTGCTTTACATTTTATGGAGCTTCGTGAAAGCTGGTATTTGAGGAGGAGCAGCCTTTATTCTATCTCTTTG
Source organism: Gorilla gorilla gorilla (assembly GCF_029281585.2). NCBI lineage: Eukaryota > Metazoa > Chordata > Mammalia > Primates > Hominidae > Gorilla > Gorilla gorilla. The sequence continues at coordinate 82,823,848 of NC_073232.2, read as the reverse complement.
GAGATAGAGACAGCTGTCTAATAGCGCCGCTTGATAAGCAAGAAAATATTTGTAGGGTGTACGCTTTAAAGGTGCCACTAGATGTCCAAAAGCAGTATTTAAGGAAGAGGAAGCATACTCTTTGATAGAGTAGTCATCTACAGGCTTAATAGTTAAAAACACAATTCCAAATTTGGGATTGCTATGAAATTTTAGATAGTGTGTGTATTTTAGACAGTGTGTGTAACTGAGTGTTTTCAGTGTAGATAATCATGTAAAAACTTCTATCACATAGACGTAAATGAAAATCATTTGATTTTTAATATCAGGGACAGCTTAGCTATTGGCCCCTCAAGTTTTTACATTTCCATACAAGAGTTGTGCAAAACATGGATTTTAGTGATGTAGAACACAGAGTGCTTGGGAGTGTTCGGTGGGGGGAAAAAGGCATCACTCATCAAACTGAAATGCAGTTGGTGATTGTGACACAGAGCTCTATCTTGATAAATTGTGGTTTCCTAGTTTTACAGAGCCACAAAAAACCTGGAAACCACTTTGCTCTACTCAGCATTCATTTTAAGGCTGTACAATTTCCAGCAAAATTTTCCCCAGACATGGAAACTTAACGTAATAAATTAGGAACCTCTTGAATTATCCCATGCTATCTTCTCTGGGATTTTGCTTGTCATACTTCACTTTTGAGATGAAAAACCCTACTTGTGAAACTTCTGGTAAGTGGATTTGTGCTTTCAAAGAGCAGTTCAGAAAATATAATAGCTTTTCCAAATATGCCAATAGAAAAAACCTTTTAACAGCTGTATGCAATTTTTAGGAAGGAAGCATTATTTCAGCATTTTAAGCACTACCCAAACCTTTTAGTCACTTTGCAAGTAAAGCTTAACTAAATGCAGTGGGATAAAAGAGGACAATTAGAGTACATCTTATCTCTTCATGTAGTCAAATATAAGAAGATCGTCACTGGATATTATCTTGTCAGCCATTAGATTCTGTGCAGCCTAAAACATAAAACTCCTTTAAGATGTTTTTGCTAATTTAATTCAGTTCTTTTTTTCAATAATTATGTCTAATTAGTTAAATATGCATAGGAAATCCAAACTTTAGTTGAAAATCTGACCCTATTTAGAGTTAACTCCATTCTCTTAGGAATGCAGAATTTAAACTGGGTCTCAAGAGCCATCTTTCTTGAAATTCATACAATAATTTTGGTGGTCCTTGGAGCAGCAAGAGTTTCTTGGAAATTCAGGATCTTGGGCCCCACTCTGGATTTCCTGAATCAGAATTTCTGTTACAACAAGACCCCCGCTGAAGTTTAAGACCTGCTTTAAGTGTCCAGCACCTAGAAGAGTGACTGGCTAGTAGTAGGTGCTCAATAAATGTGTTGGTTGGCTGGCTGACTACATAAATAAATGATTTCATGGGAAACTGGCCAACAGCAACATGCTTCAATGAAAAATTTTAATCAGTGCATAAAACTTGGTATTCTAACCTGAGGTCACTTAAGTAGGTGCAATGTTAATTCCTAATCAAAAGGACAGGTATTTAAAGCCATCTCATCATGAACGCAGCAAGATTTCTTTCACAGAGTCTGAGACGAGAATCATTTTCTAATGATTCCAGGAGGAAGGAAAGAACTCTAGCTTGACTTTAAGAGGTATCTCTAAGAACAATGTTTAGAATTTTAATCATTATGATTGTAAAATTGAACATTGGCACTCTTTCAGTGTGGCTTTTTCTGCCATGGGTGGTGATAAATTCTTACATAGATGATTTCATGATAATCAGTGCAGTAAATGAACATTATGATGTTGTATTGGCCTGTAATTTGAAATAAGTCTCCTAGATATCCTTTAGTAAGGCACATGCTTTGAGCAGCTTTTCCTATGGGGACAACCTGTGTGCACCAACCCAAGCCTCCTCTTCCAACCACCCTCTCTTTGACACGTAGTCAAACTGGGGTACAGTCTGGCTGTGGGGCAGAACGCAAGCCCACTGAGCCCTATGGGAGTCAGACCCATGACCCAGGCCTCAGTGACACAGGACTCCAGCTAGCCTCACACTCTGGCTACACTGTTTACCAAATGAAAAGTTATTCTCCTGGGCATGGTAAAGGGACATGGGTGGTGTGTGACATGGAGGATATGAAACAGTACACACCACTAAACACTCTTGTGAAGAACCATTGTCCTCAAAGACAGTAGAATCAATCAGTGATTCTCAAGAAGACATAATAAATCACCAGGCTGCCCCATATGGCATGACAAAATGCTTGTGATTAAGAACATTTATTGATTGTATAACAACTAAGATGACTCTGATAAAATTTGCTTTTGTATGATAAATATTTTTTCCAATTTTTTTCTTTTCATAATAGTCATTTAATCCTATAATAATTTCTTTGCTTAAAAATATAGGTTGTTGTGAGACTCATATAAAATAATTATATTATTGTGCTATGCCCTTTCTGAAGCTGGATAGCCAAAAGTTGTTAACATTTACAGAAGACAAAGTAAAGATATCTCTTCTGGGGCCAGGCATGGTGGCTCACACCTGTAATCCCAGCACTTTGGGAGGCCGAGGCGGGTGGATCACCTGAGGTCAGGAGTTCGAGACCAGCATGACCAACATTGAGAAACCCCATCTCTATTAAAAATACAAAAATTAGCCAGGCATGGTGGTGGGCACCTGTAATCTCAACTACTTGAGAGGCTGTCACAGGAGAATCGCTTGGACCCGGGAGGCAGAGGTTGTAGTGAGCCAAGATCACACCATTGCACTCCAGCCTGGGCAACAAAAGCAAAACTCCATCTCAAAAAAAAAAAATTATCTTTTCTGGATGTTAAACAAAATAAAAATAAGACAAAACACATAACATATAGCCTAGATGCCCCAATGCATAGCTTTTAAGTAAAATGAAGCGTTTTGCATTTCTCTAGTGATCAGTGATGTTGAACATTTTTTCATGTTTATTGGCCGCATGTATGTCTGATTTTGAAAAGTATCTGTTCATGTTCTTCGACCATTTTTTTTAGTGGGGTTGCTTGGTTTTTTATTAGAAATTTGTTTAAGTTCCTTATAGATTCCAAATATTAGACCTTTGTTGGATCTGTAGTTTCCAAATATTTTCTCCCATTTGTAGCTTTTCTGTTTACTCTGTTGATAGTATCTTTCGCTGTGCAGAAGCTCTTTAGTTTAATTAGGTCCCATATGTCAATTTTGTTTTTGTTGCAATTGCTTTTGGTATCTTTGTCATAAAATCTTTGCCAGGGTTCTATGTCCAGAATGGTATCTTCTAAGCTATCTTCCACAGTTTTTATAATTTTAGGTTTCACATTTAAGTCTTTAATCCATCTTGAGTTGACTTTTGTATACGGTATAAAGAAAACGTCCAGTTTCAATCTTCCACATATGCCTAGTCAGTTATCTTAGTACCATTTGTTGAATAGGGAGTGTGAGATACCATCTCACACCAGTCAGAATGGCTATTATTAAAAAGTCAAAAAACCACAGATGCTGGTGAGGTTGTGGAGAAAAGGAAATGCTTATACACACTGCTGGTGGGAATATGAATTAGTTCAGCCATTGTGGAAAGCAGTGTGGTGATTCCTCAAAGAACTTAAAATGGAATTACTATTTGACTCAGCAATCCCATCATTGGGTATATACCCAAAGGAATATAAATAATTATACCATAAAGACACATGCATGTGTATTTTCATTGCAGCACTATTCACAATAGCAAAGACATGGAATTAGCCTAAATGCCCACTAAGGGTAGACTGGATAAAGAAAATGTGGAAGAGATACACCATGGAATAAATATTATGCAGCCATGAAAAAGAATGAGATCATGTCCTTTGCAGCAAATGGGTGGCGCTGGAGGCTGTTATCCTAATCAAAAGAATGCAGGAACATAAAACCAGATACCGCATGTTCTTACTTATAAATGGGAGCTGAACAATGAAAATGCATGGACCCAAAGAAGGAAATAATACATACTGGGGCCTACTTGAGTGTGAAGAATGGGAGGAAGAAGAGGATCAGAAAAAAATACCTATCAGGTACTATACTTATTACCTGGGTGACAAAATTATCTGCTCACCAAATGCCTGTGACACACAGTTTACCTATATAATAAACTTGGACATATAACCCTGAACCTCAAAATTTAAAAAAATGAAGTGTTAAAATAAAATTTTTTTATAAATTAAATTTAGTGTGTTTATTTGAGCAAAGAATGATTCATGAATTGGACAGTAATCAGAACTAGGAAAGGTACTGGGAGCTCCACCCAGCAACATGGGGGCAGGGGCAGTATTTATAGAAAAGAAATGTTCTACAGAAACAGAATGGTTGGTTACAGCTTGGAATTTGCCTTATTTAGGGATGGTGTGGTAAACCATTTACCCTATATTGACATGGTCTGATCAGCTGACAATCTGTGATCTGTGATTGGCCAAGACTCACCTGTTTGTTACAGGAATCAACTCTTCAGTTAGGCTGCAGTTTGTTTACACACTGAGTTAGGTTGTAGTTTGCCATGGGAGGACTCAAAGTGGGAAGGCAGATTTAAGCCAAATTTAATTTAACAGAAGTATTTAGCTTTGAATTTGATTCCCAAAATAAGATGATTGACTCTTTATCATATCATTACCACCATTACTTTTATTTTGTATACTTTGAAACGTTTTCAAATATTTTTGCATTTAAAACCTTTTTCATCTCCGTAACATCCCCTGATAGGACAGTCATTGTCCAATTTCACTAATGTAGAAAGTAAGACTCAGAAGTTTCATAATGATGAGGTAAATATAGAATTCTATTTCCTTAACCATAGTGCTACTCATGTCTTTAAAGTATTTTTTATGCTTGCAGGGTGTTTACTTAAAAATAAATATAATACTAAAATTTATTTTTAGTTCCAGACTAAGTATCATAAAATGATACAAATAAATTATCAATCACTACAAAATGTAGTTTATCAATGGAACATCTATTTGCAATATTCATACCCATGACTGGTAACTATTAGATATATTTAGGAAATTATTCATTTTGGATAATGAGAAATTGAGGATTGAGGGCACATCTTTTCCTTAATTAATGTCCATGTGCAAAACTTTTTTACACCCTGTTAGTGGTATACATTTTTGGCTCCATCTTTCTCCCACACCAGGTATTCCCCCAGCCCCGTAGCCAAGCTTCTGGAAAACAACGGGTCTTAGCAGCTGCTATGGTTTGAATGCATCCCCTCCAAAATTCAGATGTTAAAACTTAATGGCCAATGGGATAACATTAAGAGGAGAGGTCTTTAAGAGGTGTCTAGGCCATGAGGACCCTCTGTCATGAATAGGGTTAAAACCCTTACAAAAGAAGCTTCATACAGCATTCAGCCTTCTTGCCCTCCTGCCTTCTGCATGTGAGAAGACAGTGTTCCTCCCCTCTGGAAGATGCAACAAGGCACCATCTTAGAAACAGAGATGAGCCTTCACCAGACACCAAACCTGGCAGTGTCTTGATATTGGGCTTCCCAGCCTCCAGAACTGTGAGAAATAAATTCTGTTATTTATAAATGGCTCATTCTTGAGCATTTTGTTATAGCACAGATGGACTTAGAGGCAATCACTGCATTTACTCAGCATTGTCATGTGCCAGCCTTTGCTCAGCTCTTTTGATACAACATTTCAGTGAATGCTCACAACATCTCCATAGAGAAGGCATGAAGATTTTTTCATTTTTATAGAAGATAAAACTAAAGCTTAGCAAGGAAAGTGGCATGTGCAAAGCTCCTTGGCTCTTAGATGTCAGACTGAGGTCAATGCTTGAACCTAGTCTTTCTGATGTCAAAGCTTCTGTCTCATTCTCTTTATATTGCTGTTTTCCTACAGTAGATCCACAAAGAGATGAAACTTAAAAACACACCTCACAGTTTCAGACATGAGGAGGTTTTAGGTTCATTTATATCCATTCCGAATTGGGGAGAAAATAATATACTTGGTGAATATTTTCCAGGTCCAAAGCCAAATGGATTCATTTTAGAATAGAATCATCAATGGAAGTTGTCCACATAGCACTTGTTGGGGACCTGTTGTACTACCGGCTTGGGCTAGGTATATGAAAAGCTACAAAAAAGAATAAGACAGCCCCTGGCTTATTGTCTAAGAGGGGAGACATATATGTTAATGAATAAAGCAATAAATACTATGATTTTAAATAAGAAAACAAAGGGCTATAGAAAGAGGAGAAGTGTTTAATTTTGCTTGGGGCATCCTGGGATACTTTAGAGGAAAGATGAAACTCTAACTGTGTATTTAAGGATAAAGAGGAATTTCCAGGGCAGATAAATAAAGTGGGGTTAGGTTGACAGATGGGCATGCACACAATCTGATGTTCTCAAAAGATGGTGAATAGAGAAGACTGGAGTAGCTTAACCCCAGAAGGATTGAGCTTCATTCCACCTTTACAGACAATTCACAGACAATTTATCTAAACAATCTAGGTATGGTAAATTTGTAAAAAAGGAAAAGTACATTTTGATTTGGGGGATGGACTTGTTGGGAAAGAAGGATCAGTACATGGATAGGGGATGGGAATGATGAAGGTTCTTGACTAACGATGGGGCTATTGGGCAGAAACTCTTGGCCTTTGAAAATCACCCAGGGAGATGGCAGTAGCTGGTGCCAATTCCTGAAATGTAATAACAGGATTAATCTGATTCTTGTAGCTATTCTCTCTTACTTTTAATGTATGGATGATTTCCTCTGTTTGAGTACGTTTCATATTTGAGCCTCACACCTGTCCCATTAAAGATCTCTAAAGAGGGAGGTGTCTTAGTTCATTTTATGCTGCTATGACAAAACACCATAGACTGGGTAATTTATAGAGAGCAGAAGTTTACTCTTTCAAAATTCTGGGAACTGGGAAGTCCAAAATTAAGGCACAGGCAGGTTAGGGCCTTAGGGCCTGGTCTGTCTGCTTTCCAGATAGAGACTTGAATCATGCATTCTCTGGAGAGGAGGAATATTTTATCCTCACATGGCAGGAGAGCAGGAGAAAATCCCCACTCTTGCAAGTCCTTTTTATAGCAGCATTAATCCATTCACAAGAGAAGAGCCCTCATGACATAAACACCTTCCATTAGGTCTCAGCTCCCAGTGCTGTCGCCTTAAGAATTAAGTTTGGAGATTAACAAGTTTTGGAGGGGACAAAAACATCCAAACCATAGAAAGGAGGAAAAGTTCAGGGGACCTGAGAAAGGTAAGCTTTTGCTCAATTCCTTTCCTCCATATGACTTCATAAGACTTAATTTATTAATGTAAATTAATATTAATTATAGTTATAATAATAATGGTACCAATATCTGTCGGATGCTGGAGACATCTGGGCTACGCTCTCTATTGAATCATTTCATAAGACTCTCTTAGCAACCCCATAACATGGTGCTGCATTTACCTCCTGTTTTCTGTGAAACTGAGTCATAGAGAGGTTAAGAAACATGTTCAAATTATGCAGTTTGTCAGGAACAGAGCTGAGATTTGCGCTCAAGCCTGATGGAGAGTCCTTTACGTAGTTGACCTCTCCCATTTATCTCCAATTATCCTGCAGCACAGTAACAATTATTCAATATCATTAACTAAAACATTAAACTTCTCTATTTTTTTTTGATGATACTGAACTTGTTTCACATAGTCATCACTTTCACAGGTTTTTGCTCACTTAGTAAATAGAATTTAAATCATGGTTTGGCAGATAGAATTTTAATCAATTGAAAGGAACTTTGGCTACAAGTGGACAATTTATGACTGTTATTCTGTAGTTCACAAGCTGGAAGCTGCCCTGTACTCATTCAAAAGCGCTTCCAATATTTGAAAAGTTATATATAAAAATGCCATGATTTTTAACCCTTTGGGGTTTTCTAATCATGGGTGAAAATAGCAAGGGAGAATCTTGATAGAACAGTGTGTTTGAGAGTCAGGATAGGACACTTTGGAGAACAGAGTGAACCTTGTGGACAGTTAGTTCTCCCACAAAATCTTTGACATTTGCTGGATCGAATACAGAATAATAGTACAAAGTTCTGAAATATCCACCACTAGGTTTCTGGAAAAAATTTAGGATAAAATAATATTTTAATGAATTCTGAGTAATTCCCAGAAGATGAAAATCAGATATTGACTATTTTAATGACTTTCATATTTATATTGTTTTAAAAATTATTTTTCCATTGTATAAACTTTCTTATGTACCCCTGATATTTTCCCACAGTGATTTGATTAAAATGTAGTAGAATATATCATGCAACATATTTTGGTGTGAAACAAACACTGGATCAAAGTTTTCATAGTTTTATTTATTTTTATTTGCATTTGTTGTTTTGATTTTTTTAAAAAACCCCACAATAGCAAACAAAAAATGTCACGTAAGCCTGAACTTTATGAATGCTTAAGGAAAAATTTTCAGAAAAGAATATGTTCTCCATTAACTCCATGAGCATAGCTCCCAGATTATAAGGACTTTAAAGATCAATTTCTCCAATAGCCATAGAGAAAATTTTCTCTTTTCCTGTGCAGGGTCACTTGAACTGTAAACACTAGTGAAGTATTTATTTGGAAAATAGCCTCATGAGGTTCTGAACTGATCTGAGAGAAAAAGAACGCTTCAGGACAGCCTCTATGATAATATGTTTCAATATTAAAACCAAAGTTAAGTGGTCTGTTTATATGAACTAAAAAAGCTATATGCCAATTTAAAAAATGAATTTTGGGTTATATCTTGCCACAGGTTCTAAGACAATGGTCTTGGAGAGTAGCTCCATTTTCTGTATTCACTGTGGCTTGTAGATAACTCAGTTATATGAGCTGATGGTTATATAGTTCTGAATTGAATGTCCAGTTATTATAGAAATGTATCTTGGAAGTTTATTTATCTCTGAATCTTTTTAATCCTATACTTCAATGGATTTTTTTTGGAAACCTGCTTTAAATATTACTAACATCAAAATATCCTGTCTTGGAGTAAACATTGCTTTTGAAACAAGAGGATCATGAATTTGATTCCTAATTGTGCCTCCTTACTGAAAGATGTGGGCGTGCTTTAATGCAAAGAATGTACCTAATATCTGTTTTGATGAGCCAAATAGAATCCTTTATATTTTAACAAAAGGACATTCAAAAGCTAAGTTAATCTAGGGTTTGTTCTACAGTCCTAAATCCACAAAGTCTGCTGGTTCTCAACATCATAAGTAAATAAAAGACTGAAGACATTCTAACACTTAAACAGTCTTAAGCCAAGAAAAATAACACGAGTAGAAAGGAGCCAAATGCAAACATAATTATGTATCCAGTGTCCTCTATGTTTTGGGTTTGGAATGAAACTGCTGCACAATCCACTAAAATAATCTTATAGATCCAAGTCCGTCTACGCCTCCATTTACTGTTTCTAGTTTATGACAGCCTTCCATTTTCAGCTCAACTGGTAGAGAGGAGTGAGTTTCCTAACAACTTAATTTCTAGGCTATCTTTATCATCTACCAATAAGAAACTGACAGCAGTGACAATAATTTCTTCACCTATCTGCAATTTTATTCATGTTCTTTAAAAATAGCACTGCTGCATTTTAAAAATCTCAGCAGGAGTGGGAACTCACACATTATCTATCATCTATCTATCTATCTATCTATCTATCTATCTATCTATCTATCTGCCTATGTATCTCTCTAGTCTATCACCTATTTGTTCATCTCACATCTAGGCGGCTGAGATAATGTTTGAAATCTATAATTAATAAGTAATAAAAGAGAAACGCATTATTATACTCTGAATTTATATGAAGAAATATGTTTACATTGATGGACATAGGTAATCAATTTATAAATACATATTTCTTATTTAGAATTCATCTTCATTAACTGCAACACCAAAATACCTGGACTAAGTACTTCATTGTGCTCTCTGGAGAGGTAACTAAATTAACATAATAATATTGCTAGATATTAAATCAGTTCAAGTTCAGACAAAGAATATGAGTTAAACATGGAATATTGATTGGCATGTGTTTATCTCCTCTTTCTCCTAAAACACAAATAAAAATAACAGTAAAGGAATTTTTCCAAAAAGCATACTAACTCATAAAGGTAATGGGAAGATTGCAGCAGGCAAAACATTTATGCTAATTTTGGAAAGACAGAATTTGGGAGTGATGTGTGACTTAGCAAAGCAGGAGAAACTATACAAATTATAACTTGAGAGGCTGTGGAGTTCACAATACCAATGAAGTTGTGTCAATTTGCTCCATAGAAACTATAAAGGGTCATCATTCAAAGGTACTGGCCCCAGAGGAGGCAGCTGTAAACAAAACATGGATTGAAATCCATTTTCAAGTAGGCAGTTTTTCCCATCCTGCTGAGGCAGGGATTGGCCCTGGCCCTGACATCTGTCACAGACCACAGTCTTCTTTTCTGCAGAAGCCAAGCTAAAGAGGCTCCAGCCTTGGTGAAGCGAGATACAAGGGAAGGTAGAGAGTCTGTGTGGGGCTAAAAATAGAAAAGAGTGAGTAAGAGGAACTTCCTTTTCTCTCCTGGACTTACAATTCTTACCTCCACAGACTGAAACCTGGGGAATTCTACTGTGGAGAAACTGGTTAAACAAGAAAACAACAAATATGTAATACCTCATCATAGATATTTGGGGTGCCCTTCAGGAAAAGACCAGGGCTTTTTTGCCCTATAAAAAGGCTTGATTGCCCTAAAAAAACCCCATCCAACAACTCCTGTTCTCATACACGGGACTTCTAACCTGCTCTTACTGTCCGCTTCTAAGATATGAGATGACCACACAGATCACCAGACATGTAATTTGTAAAACTCAAACAAATTAAGAAATGAAAGGAAGGAAAAAGGAAAGAAGGAAGGAAGGAAGGAAGGAAGGAAAGAGAAGGAAGGTTAGGGGAGGAAGGAAAGAGGAAAGAAAGGAGGGAAGGAAGAAAGGAAGAAAGGAAACAGGTTACCAAGGGAGCAGAAAACAAACTATTGCTGTACCATAGAGTAATTCTATTTTAATTTTTTTGAAGAACTGCTATACTATTTTTCATAGTGGTCACTCCATTTTACATTCCCATCAAGAGTATACAGGGGTTCTAGTTTCTGCACATTCTAAACAGCACATTTTTTTTTTAAATAGCCATCCTAACAGGTGTGAGGTGATATTGCTATTTCGTTTTACATTTTCCCGATGATTAGTGATGTGCACCTTTTCATATATCTGTTGACCATTTGTATGTCTTTGAACATGACAATAAAAAAGAAAAAAATGAAAACATTCTAAAAAAGATGTCCTTAAAACACAAGAAACATTAATAATATTTCAGAAGCAAGAATTTTAAAGAGTAAGATTAAAACATAAAGTTGATAATACCCCCCAGTGAATAAGAACAAATAAAAAGAAAGTAAACAGTTTAGAAAAAGTAAAGTTAGAAATTGACAAAGGGGTCCAGAATTCAATTAATAGACATTTCAAAAAGAGAAAACAGGGAAAAAAATAGAAAGCAATTATCAATGAATGACTGAAAACAATTCCCAGAATCGAATGCCATCCATCTCCTCCTGACTGAAAAACACCAGGTACTGGCACTGCAAATGTAAAAATGCTCACAGCAAGGAGCCTTATTGTAAGACAAAATCCTAGACAGTATTTTGGGAAAAAATAATTCACACACAAAAGAAAGAGAATCAAAATGGTATTCAACTTTTTTCCTGTAACTGCAAAAGCTAGAAAACAAAGAACTACTGACTTCAAAATTCTGGGAAAAAAATTATTTCCAATCTACAGCTCTTTTTTCAGAAAAAAGTTAATCAGAGATGAGGAGAGATTAAACACATATTTTCAGCATGCAAAAACTTAAACCAAGAACGTATATTTCTTATCCTTTCTTGGGAAGCTGCTGGAAGGACATGTTTAAGGAAAGCGATATTTATAAAGAAAATTATAGCTTTATATTCCTATATTAAAAAAGAAAAATAAATAGTCTAAATTTTTTCCTCAAGTAGCTAGAAGAGCAAACTTAACCAAAATAGTTGATGCAAGGATGTAATAAGGATAGAAACAATAATTAATTAAAACAAAAAAACCAAATTACAAAATCACTGAAGCAAAAATCCTCACAAAATACCAATCAGAATGAAAGTGAGTATATTCCTGAAAATCTTTTATATATTAAAAAGAAAAAAAGTAATACTAAGATAAATTTCTTGCTAATAATTGCAAAAATATAAATGAAATAGAAAAAGACATATAAAACAACTCATAAAAATTAATAAGATGAATTAGGAATCCAAATAATCCTATATTTAATAAAGAATTAAATTTATTATTATAAAAAATCCTCCCATACAGAACACTCCAAGCCCATATGGTTGCATTTATACAATCTCTTTTAGAAAAAAAAAAGGGGGGTTATAGAATCACTTCACATTTTGTTTTATGAGGCTAGCATAATTATATCGATTTTCTACTGCTGTTTAATGAACTGCCACAAAAACCGGTGGTTTAAAACACAAAAATTTATTATTTCTAGGGTCCTATGTGGTTGGCTGGTCTCAGCTGTGTGGTACATTGCTCCTTGCTGTGTCAGCTGGTGTCACTCATATTGCTGTATTCAGATATTAGATGAGCAGGGCTGGAGGACTTTAGTCTTCCCACATGCCTGGGGCACTGGGAGAGATCATTAGAAGACTGTGCTATTTCTCTCTCTATGTGTTCCCTTATCATTGAATTGCTCACATTGGATCCTACCAGACCTAAAGTGGAAGCTGTCAGCCCTGTAACATGTGGATAGAGAACTGCCAAGTGTTACCACATTCTACTGGTCACAGCAAGTTACAAGACTAACCCAGACTGAAGAGGAAACGAAAGAGATTGAAACTCTTGGTGGTTGTGGTGGTGACATTTATGTATAGGATAGGGATTTTGGTAGAGATGCTCACATAATTTACCATGACAAACTTGATATCAAAACCTGACAAAGCTACTACAAGAAAAAAAATAAAAAAACCTCTCATGAACATAGAAGCAAAAGTCCTTTAGAAAATCTTAGCAAATTAAATCCAAAAATATACAAAAATAGAAGCACCATGATCTTATGGAGTATATGCAAGAAATGCAAATTTGGTTTAACACTTTAAAATCAATGAATTTAATTCATATTATTAATAGACAAAAGAAGAAAATAATTTCGATAGATGCAGAAAAAGCATTTGACCAAAAAAAATATTAATTTTTTTAATTAGAAGACTAGGAATAGAAGGGAACTTCTTCAATACTATCAGCTAAAGGAAACATCTATAATTAACATCAAACTAAATGATCAAGGTCTGAACATTTTCCCACTAAGACTGGGAGTAGGCACTAAGTATTGAAATGGAGGTCCTGGTCAGTGCAATGAAGCAAAGAATAAAATCAAATAATGCAGATTGGAAGGGAAGAAGCAACACTCTCTCTGTTCTCAAGAGATCTGATTGTTTGCATAGGAAATTGTAAGGGATCTACAAAGCAATTACTAAATTAGTAAGTAAATTTAGCCAATGGCAAGATAACATGTTGACAAACAAAAATCAATTGTATTTTTAAAACTTGAATCCTATAATTAGATTTTTAAATTCCATTTCTAATACTCTTAGAAAGCATAAAATACTAAGAAATAAATCTAGCAAGAACAGAGCAAGACCTCTAAAATAAATATAAAACCTGATGTGAGAAAATAAAGAATACTAAATTAAAAAAAAGTTCATGAATAAGAAAATTCAATATTGTTAATATATCAATTCTCCCCAAATTTATAGATTCACTGATTCAGTAACAATCGCAATCCTAATTTCTTTTATAAAAATTGATGAGCTGATTTAAAAATTTATACAGAAAACAAGGGACTTAAAATAGCTAAAAGAGTCTTAAAAATTAAAACAACTTTGAAAGATACAAAATACATGACTTTAAGATTTACTATAAAGCTACAGTAATCAAGGCAGTGTGGTACTGGGTAAGGATGATCAAGAATTCAAATGGAACAGAACATGTAGTCCATAAGTAGACTTACAAGCATAGGTTAATTGATTTTCAGCAAAGCCATCAAGGCAGTTCTATAATGAAAGTTCTTTCAACAAACGGTGCTAGAACAACTAGATATACATTCCGCGAAAAAAATGAGCTAAAAGTTTACCTCTACTACAAACATAATTCACTCAACCTAGATTATAAACCAAAATATAAAAACTGAAGTTATAAAGCCTCTGGAAGAAAATATAAAATAATATCTTCATGACTATAATGTTGGCAAATATTGTGAAGGGCACAGAAAGAAGTAGTCAACAAAAGAAGAAAAAAATGAGAAATTAAACTACATAAAGTTACAGACTTCTGCTCCTCAGAAGAAATCATTAAGGAAAAGAACATTATTAAATAGAAGAATAAAATATTCTTAAAACATCTGACCAAAATCTTTCATGAACAGAATAGATTTTCAAAACTTTGATAACTCATCAGAAAGGTAAACAACAAAACATGAGAATAGATTGGAACAGTTATTTCACAAAAGAAATAATATTTAATAAGCACATGAAAAAGTCCTCAGCAGCATTAATAATTAAGGGACTCCAAATTAGAACCACAATAAGATACTACTACACATCCACTAGAATGATTGAGATTAAAATGAAACAAAAGAAGACTGACAATACCAAATGAGGGGAAGGACACATTGCTAGTGATTGTGTAAAATGTCACAACTACTAAGGAAAATCATTTTTCAGTTTTTCATAGAGGTAAGCATATACCTACTCTGTGACCCAGCAAATTCCTCTGGTAGATATTAATCCTAGGGAAATGAAAATGTATGAAAGGACATCATAAAGAATACTGGTAACATCATTACACATAGTAGTCCTGAATTGAAAATATCCCTTATGTCTGTTAACAGGAAAATGAAATTGCTGTATCTAATGGAATATTATGCACTAATAATAGGAGAAGAAATACTGATATATCGAATAACCCAAACAAGTCTGGAAGATACATGCTAAGACAAAGAAGCTGATGTAAAAGACTACAAGCTGTATTATTGTATTTATGTACAGCTTTAGGAAAGGCAAAATTAATCATGATGCAATAAATCTGAACAGTCATTTGCTGGGGGAGCCTGTAGGTTGCAAATAGCTGGGAGGGGCATGAGGGAACTTTCTGGGTGATGGGAACATTCTGTATCATAATAAGGGTGTGTGCTACTTGGGTTTTCCAAGAATGGCCACAGAAATATATCCAATCCCATATGTTCTTTTGGCACATTGCTACCAAGATCCAAGTTTATTGTTATCAATAACCAAGCCTGAGAAATTTACTTTCATTAAATCTGGATGGGCTTGTGGCTTTCAAGGCCAGGTCATAAAAAAGATAAAGAGTGTTGGTGTGCTGTCCCTTTCTTGAGAAGCTTGAAATTCAGGCACTATACTGCAAAGAAACCACTGTGCACAGATTTCAACAAGCAGCATTGACTGCCAGACAGGTGAGTAAGCAAACCTAGAGATGAGTGTAGACTCTCACTTCGACCCCACCAGGTGAGGCCTCAGACATAAGACATCAGAGTTAGGCCACACACACTGGGTCCTGCCTTAATGACATACTCTCAGAATCTATGAGGATAAGAAATGCCTATTTTATATTATTGTGTTTTGGGGTGATTTGTTACACAACCATGGTAACTCCATCATACTACGTAATCAATTATGTATTTTTCCTTATGCATTTAAAAAATTGTCTCTTGACTATGCCAAGTTATATATTTGAATTATTCGTAGCTTGGCATCTTCTGGCATATTTTTGCATTCTTAATGTAAGTCAATCTTTGTGCAAATGAAGCAGCATTGTCTATATTTTGTTTTATTCTGTTCCATGCAGAACCATAAAGATGAAACAATCTAATTTTTTAAAACAAGAAGATAATTTGTCAATTTTCTGACTTTTTGACTTAGGTGGCAAATAATTATGAATTTACTCTTCATAAACTTGATCATATTACAAACCTGCCTTTTAATGACAGTATTGTGAGGTCACCCGGACACACTAATTTTAAATATAGCAAACGGTAAGATGAAATGATTTATTTACATGATGTAGTTTGGGAAAATGAGACCATGGCAGGTTATGAATTAGACATTAACTCTAATCGTATAATTGTATCAAACCAATGGAATTTCTCTGAGTGAAGACATGATGGAGGAGTGGCACTTTATAAAGTCTGAAAACTGTTCAGATTTACAACCTGGTGCAGGGTGATAAAGACAGACCAAATTTACTGATGTGTATGTCTTGTTTCCCATGTGAAAAGAAGCAGTGAACTGGCATTTGCTGAACTCTAGCTTCTAAATAAAATCAGATGGGTGCTTTACATTTAAATGTTTTTCATTCTATTTTTTTTACCGAAAATATGAAAAATAAAGTATGAACTTTTAATATTATACAAAGTTCTTTTCCTTAAAGTGATTTAACCAGCCTGGGCAATAGAGTGAGACCCCATGTCTATATATAAGTAAATCAACAAATAACTAATAAATAAAGTTATTTACATACCTATAAAGAGAACAGTAGATTTTGAAACTTTAACAATAGAATCAGATTTTGAGGTTTTCGCATGTTAATATTGAGTCACCAAAACATGAAGTAGAAAATTCGATGAAATTGATAGATTCTGCAGATAATCTTGGCAGCAGTCAGGCTACCTATAGGTTTGCTTATATTCTAGATTAGAAAAACAGAGAGCAAATGTGTGCTCTGCTCACCAATTGATAGATGAGTTTGATTCTGGAGGCCCTGGATCAAGCAACACTTGACTTCACATGCGATTCTGGTATAGCCAACCCTGCTGACACAGCAAACAGAAAGAAAAGAGGGAAATTCAGGCTTCCCTCAGGCCACAAAAAAAATGTTCCAGCAGAAATTAGAAAATGCAGTCTGACATTAGGATATGTGAAGAATACAGCCAGCCTCAGGTCACAGAAAGGAAATCCTATTTGACCAGGAATCCAAGTATGTTGGAACAGGCAACTTACTCCTTTTCATTATAAAACAAGAAGAACTAAAACAAAAGCGACGATGAAGAGTTTCCCACAGGAGAGTTGATGTGTGCTGCATTTTCCTTTTCAGCTTCGTCACTCTTTGGTTTTTCGTTTCCCCTCCCAAGGCTACCTTTACAAAGGTTTTAAGGTCTGTTCCAGGGACGTACACTACAGCATGTGCCATTATTCAGAATGCTCACCAAAGTATAGTTTACTTTGAGTACATCATTCCTGGGGGTTCCTTCTCCTAGTAAATAACTTCCTGGCGAAAATAAGTGAAAAATATTGACATTGACTTTGCATCCACACTACTTCTGCCAGGCAATTCTCTAACATTTTTATATTTGTATGTATAATCCAACCTACATAAAAACATATACAGTTGAGGAGCCTATGTCAGAGAAGTTGAAGCAACAGAGAGAGTGGCAAAGCAGGACTCACATGCTGCTTGCCTTCTTCCCACCCGCACTCTGCAGTGGAGCTCAGTGACTGCCAGCCTCAGCTGTCAGTGCCCTGTGAGCACGGGGGAGGAATCAGGGGAAGAATTCAGGGATGGATTATTGTATGGACAAACTATGAAATGCAAGGGCTTAAAAATGAAGAGGTTAAAAACTAAGAAGTATTGCCCAGCCTTAAGGAGTTTATAATGGATGTGGAACACATGAAAAATATCCACACATAACTATAAAGTGAAACAGAATATGACAAGGTGTCTAAGACCAAAGATCTATGAATACTCAACAAAGTGAAAAATTACACCTACAAAGGCTATGTATGGAAGATGGATGAATTCGAGCTGGGGATTGATAAGTGGGAGAGTTTGGTGAGGCAGCACAAAGTGAATGTTTCTCGAAGGTAGAAACCAAAACACACAGGTTCCTAATAAATCATGCATCAGACTTCTTTCAAGATAAAAAATAATAATTTTTGAAAAAAGCATTAAAATACTCATACATATTGTACAGGGTGGGGCCAAGATGGCTGACTAGAAGCAATAGCATTCGGAGGCTCCCATCCAAAAAAACCATAATAAGCGTGTGAATCCTTCACCGGCAACCAAGGTATCCAGGTTCTCTCATCAAAACTGACTAGAAGGTTGGCATGACCCACAGAGAGAAGGAAGAACAGTGCTGCGTGGCGGCCCACCTGAGAGCCACACGGGGAAGGGGGACCCCCTCCCCACAGCCAAGCGAGGCAGCGAGTGAGCGCACTACCCAGTGGGGGAAACTGTGCTTTCTCCATGGAACTGGGCAACCCAAAGATCAGGAGATCCCACTCGTGAACCCATGCCACCAGGGTCTAACATCCCAATCCCAGCCCCAAAACTTCTTGAACTGATAAGAAACTTCAGCAAAGTCTCAGAATACAAAATCAATGAGCAAAAATCACAAGCATTTTTTTAAACCAACAATAGGCAAGCAGAGAGCAACATCATGAATGAACTCCCATCCACAGTTGCTACAAAGAGAATAAAACAGCTAGGAATACAGAGAACAAGGGATGTGAAGAACCTCTTCAAGGAGAACTACAAACCACTGCTGAGGGAAATAAGAGAGGACACAAACAAGTGGAAAAACATTCCATCCTTATGGATAGGAAGAATCAATATCATGAAAATGGCCATACTGCCCAAAGTAATTTATAGATTCAATGCTATTCCCATCAAACTACCATTGACGTTCTTCACAGAATTAGAAAAAAAACTATGTTAAATTTCACATGGAATCAAAGAAGACCACGTATAGCCAAGACAATCTTAAGGAAAAAGAACAAAGCTGGAGGCATCACTCTACCTGACTTCAAACTATACTATGAGGCTACAATAACAAAAGCAGCATGGTACTGGTACCGAAACAGACATACAGACCAATGGAACAAAACAGAGGCCTCAGAAATAACACCACACATCTACAACCATCTAATCTTCGACAAACCTGACAAAAACAAGCAATGGGGAAAGGATCTCCTATTAAGTAAACGGTGCTGGGTAAACTGGCTAGCCATATGCAGAAAACTGAAACTGGACCCCTTCCTTACACCTTATACTAGAATTAACTCAAGATGGATTAAAGACTTACATGTAAAACCCAAAACCGTAAAATCCCTAGAAGAAAACCTAGGCAATACCATTCAGGACATAGGCATGGGCAAAGACTTCATGACGAAAACACCAAAACCAACTGCAACAGAAGCCAAAGTTGACAAATGGATCTAATGCATCTAATTAAACTAAAGAGTTTCTGCACAGCAAAAGAAACTATCATCACAGTGAACAGGCAACCTGCAGAATGGGAAAAAATTTTTGCAATCTATCCATCTGACAAAGGTCTAATATTCAGAATTTACAAGGAACATAAACATATTTACAAGGAAAAAACCACCTCATCAAAAAGTGGGCAAAGGATATGAACAGACACTTCTCAAAAGAAGACAATTACATGGCCAACAAACATGAAAAAAAAGCTCAACATCACTGATCTTAAAAGAAATGCAAATAAGAACCACAATGAGATACCATCTCATGACAGTCAGAATGAGGGTTATTAAAAAGTCAGGAAACAACAGATGCTGGCAGGGCTGTGGAGAAAAAGGAATGCTTTTACACTGTTAGTGGGGATGTAAATTAGTTCTACCATTGTGGAAGACAGTCTGGCGATTCCTCAAGGATCTAGAATCAGAAATACCATTTAACCCAGCAATCTCATTACTGGGTATATATTGAAAGGAATATAAATCATTCTACATAAATACACATGCACATGCATGTTTACTGCAGCACTATTTACAATAGCAAAAACATAGAACCAACCCAAATGCCCATCAATGATAGACTAGATAAAGAAAATGTGGTACATATACACCATGGAATACTACGCAGCCATAAAAAAGGAATGAGATCATATCCTTTGCAGGGACATGGATGAAGATGGAAGCCATCATCCTCAGCCGACTAACACAGGAAAAGGAAACCAAACACCGCATGTTCTCACTCATAAGTGGGAGTTGAACATTGAGAATACATGGACACAGAGAGGGGAACAATACATACCAGGACCTGTTGGGGGGTGGAGGGTAGGGGGAGGGAACTTAGAGGATGGGTCAATAGGTGCAGCAAACCACCATGACACACATATACCTATGTAACAAACCTGCACGGTCTGCACATGTATCCCATTTTGTTTTGTTTTGTTTTGTTTTAGGAGAAATGAATAAAATAAAATACTCATTGCATATTTGTGGATCATATTTGACAATATGCAAGACACATTTAGGGAGTATAATGTGGTAGAAGAAATAAGAGGTTAAAAATAACTCTAATAAAAATCATTAGAAAGGAACACATATTCTGTGGTTTTCTGTGGAGGAAGTGGTCATTTCATTTTCAGAATTATTAACACAAATAGTATGATGCTAGCAAACATGTGTAGGCCTTTAATTCTGTACCATAATGTGCTAAGGTATTTCCTCATGCAGTATTATCTCATGTAACCTTTAGGATAAGTTTCTGAGGTAAGTGTTATGCCCATTTTACAGAGGATGAAACAGAGGTTGAGGAGAAGTGAAGTAAGTTGTCTGAGGTCACACAGGTAGGCAGTGACAGAGGCACGGTTTGAATGTCATTGGTCACATGTCAAGCTCCAATGTAGGGAAGGATTTGAGTTGGACTCTGAAAGATGGATGCGGTTTCGGCATGTGGAGATGGTCTGGGGAGGTTGGTTTGCATTTGCGAAGATCATGTGAATACAGTTCTAAAGTTGAGAGAAAATAATTTAGCTTGTTTAAACACAAAATCACTTTGAGGAGTTGTAGGGTCCTTAAGAGGGTTGGTTGGGATAAAGACAACAAACATCAAAATGAAGGCACCAAGAAAGAGAAAAGGAGAAGAGGAGAGTAGAGAAAGGAAAGAAGAAAGAAAAGGAGGAAGAAAGGAAAGAAAGAAGTAAGGAAAGGAGGAAGGCAGGGAGGAAGGGAGAGGGAGAAAAAAAGAGAGAGAGAAAGAAAATGAAAGAAAGAAAGAAAAGAAAAGAAAAAGAAAGAAAGAAGAAAGAGAGAAAGAGAGAGAGAGAATGGGAGAAAGGGGGAGATGGAAAAAAAAAAAAACAAAACCCTTGTATGCAATTAAGGAATTTGGACATGCAGGAAGCAAAATCCATAAATTGAATTTGGTTGCAGGGGACAGTGCTATGTCTCACCTGCCTTTGTTTCTTCCTACGATATTTAATTAAATGCTTTGAAAAATGTTTGAATGAACATAATAATAATCAATAAGAATTGCATTTTAGGAAGGTTAACTTAAAAGGGTTGTATACAAGGATTTCATTTTCAGGGAGACAATCTTTAGACTCGTACATACTCTGTATACTACTTTTACTTTCTTAAATTTTTTTCTGGGCAAGATTTCCATTTCATGTCAGCAGAGCAAAAATTTATTCAATAAATGGCTTCTTGTCAGAGAAGGTGGGTTTAAACTATTTTCCCTCTAGGTTTCGATCATTATTCCAGTTCTTATAAGTTGTAATTCTTAAATCAGCCTATAAGACTGTGTTATGCACTCATAAGATTTTTTTTATACAAAAAAATAACTGCAGCCCTATCATTCTCCATCCTGAGCTATCAGCATGCAACACTGAGTGTTTTTTGACACTTCTGGTTCCCAGTTCTCTAAATGAGATTTAAATGAGCCTGAATCATTGTAATTCTGCCTTAGTTCAATGACATCTGGGAAATTCCAGAGTTTTCACATTTTTTCTGCGTTTCCAGCAAGTCACTTGGCTGAATTGTTCCTGAGTTGTGTTTATACTTAACTTGCTCTGCTGCCTTCCTGGCTAGAATTGGGGTATCCAGTTTTTCTCAGTTCGGTGTTGTTCTTAGGTGGTCTAAAGTGTTCTGGAACTTAGGCTTAAGCCTAGCAATGATTCTTGTGTCTCCCTTCTGGTCATTGTGGCTTAAAGATTCACAGTAGAATACCTTTATAAAGATGAATTATGCTTTTCAGGGTATTTTCTCCCGTGACATGACATTCTGAATATTTAAATACCAACCAGTATTATGTTTGAGTTTACTGGAAGATTTGACTACATAATTTGTTCAACTAATCATATTATTGTTATTATGGTTGATGTTTGTCTCCTTCCAAAAATGTATTTGAAATTGTTAAAATTAAATATCAAAAAATAAAAATAAGACAATTAGTAATAAAATAGAGAAATTGGTAGAGGTAGTTTAAAGGAAGCGGAGAGGGATGGTACTACTATACATTTAAGATGGTAAGATTCATATAATTCATCACCGAATCTGGCTTTCTGTTTTCTGGCTGCTAAGTTAAAGGGAAAACACGTCATGTTGCATGGATTCTACTCCCTGACAGATAAATGAACGTACCTTTGTCTGCAGAAAATTTTTTCTTAATTTAACACAAACAGATTTTTTTTGTGCAGCCTTATCAAGATCTTTGAGTAACGTAATAGATATTTCCTACTAAGATTTAATAAAATTTTCAAATAATCCTCTTTTTATTGACAGGACAAACAGCTTGTATTACATATTTGTTTTTCACATTTTCATCTGGGTAATAAAAATACCTCAGAGGAATAAAATGGTGGGGGGAGTCCCTTTAGGCCTGACCTGCCCTTTTGATTACCTGAACAAAGGGAATTAGACCCAAATCTACAAAGGATGCAGAGGCTGGCCACCAAAGATTTGAATTTCCAACTCCTACAGTGTGAGCTCAGTTATAAAATCATAGAAGAGGAGCTTAAGATGAACAAAATCAATCCCTTCACTCACAAAAGAAGAAACTAAAGCAAGGGAAAATGTAGCCTCGGTTTGACTAGATTGTTGAGCATACCGATGTAGAATGTGGACAGCCTTGCTCCTGTCCATCACAAAAGAGGATTGCATATTTGTTTTAGGAAGCCCTCACTATGCTTCCCATCTTAATGCTCCCATTCTTTCTCTGCCAACCATTGAGAAGAGATCAGGAGTAGAATTCAGACACTGGAGCAAAGCTTCATATAATCAAAAAAATCCAAAGTGTGCAATTTTGTTTGAAGTTAATATAACACACATCTTATACTCTTCTCATACTGAAAGTTCATAATGAACTTTTGGGAATAGTCCTAATTTAATGTAATATCTTTTTTATAAAGATGATTTATATAGTATGGAACTAAAGGTGATTTACTTTTTCACAGGGTTACAATATTTATCCCGCAAATCAGAAAAAAACTTATTTATCAAACCATGTATTTCATTCAAATTTAGAGGCTGTCATCATGACACATATTAAGTATTAGGTATAGCAATCTTTTCTTCCAATTACTAAGGAGATATTTTTACCAACTTACAGATTCTCTTATGCTTCACCAGATTCAATTTGTCCAAAAAATTATCTAGAAATTTCAGAGAGAGGTTTAAATGATTTTCTGCTTATCTTCTCCCATTTTTATTCTCCTCATTCCCATCTCCCCCCCCTACTCTGGTGAAAATTTCCTACATATCCTGGTTTTTGAAGGGGTCTGTGAAAACATCTCATCATTTCCTTACTTCAGCTATTAAGCCACTGGAAATTAGCAAGATCTGACATTACGCTTCATCACCATTTCTAAATGCATTCTGTCTGCCTGGAGTATAGCAGTTCTTATGCTCCACAAAACAGCATGTGAGGGCTACTTGTTTAGTTAATAATGTGACACTGAGCAGCTGTTCAAAGAGAGCCCCTACACCAAAATAGAGAAAGCTCTGTCCACTTGCTGGCATTTCTTTCTTCCTTTCTTTTTCTCTGCTGTGCTCCCTGGCTTCCTGATGCACAGATGCTGCTGTTGGTCATTTCAGCCACTTTCCAGAGGGATTATTAAGATCCCCTTGAGCCAAGTTTGCAGGAAACAAATGGGTTTTATAAATGTATATTAATCTGTTCAGCTTCAGATAATGAAAACATACTACTCTGGTATGAATCATATGTGGCATGTGAAGCCCTAGTCCCACCCCAAGGAATGTAACCAAAGACGCTGAGGTGTTGGAATGTGGCCTCAGAGTCAGGGTGCTTCATGGGAGGTATTCACAATGCAAAAGAACAGATCCATATTAGGGGCATTTTGATTTTGGAATGAGGAGTAAAGCTCTGGCCTCTGTCTGTCCTCGAGGTCAAGAGAGGACACCTAGAATCAGGCCTGAATGAATGGACCTGGTCTTCCTAAGGACACCATTTTGAGTAAATATCTCAGCAGGTGGTTGCTGCATCTCAAGAAGACTATGGGGCATGTGTACCTTTGCCCTCAGTCCTGGTCCTCCTTTGTTCACGGGCTTGCTGGGCCCGCCATGCCCATTAGGACAGGGTGGGCGTTGGTTCCTGTGTGCAAACCCAAGGCAGTTCCTTGGTGCTCTGAGCCACAGCTCTGACTCAGAGAGTCAAGTCAGCCTTGGGACTACATCTACAGTTCATTTACTGACCCCCCAGGATATTATCAAACAGTATTGTGTTTCTGTGTTTGAAGAAGAGAATTTTACGTCATTCTTGGGGAAATAGCGCCACTAAAGACTTTTCTTTCCAATGCTGCCGCATTGGAATATAAAACTCAGCGATATAGCAGATAACTACTTCATCCTCTGTGCAGATTAACTGACTGCATATCCAGAATTTACTCTGGGTAATCTAGTCTCTGGGAAGGCATAGGGTGGAGTGGAAAGTCTTCTGAATGGGGAGTCCTGACAATCATCTCTAGACCCTTTCTCTACCACAAGCTGGTGACTTTGAACAAATGACTCGCTTGCCCGCTGAGAGCCTATTTCTTCTTCTGTTCATAGAAAAAATAACTACCTGTCCTACAAATTTCACAAGATTATCTCTTCAAAATAAATAGATAACATGCATAAATTACTTTGCAAATGTTAAATTTTAGGAATTTAAGAAATTATACTTTAAACAGAATAAAATAGTGCTAAATATTTTTAAAGTACAACCAATAGGAATATAATGTGTTAAAGAGTACAATGACTTATAATGAAGCATATATAAATGGAAACACATTATATTAAGTCTCTGATACAGACTCATAAGAATATACTAAAATACCTATATTTCTGCAGGCTTAGAACATGAAATTATGTACTGTACTTGTCAGTCAAATACTACAAGTCTTATGTATTTTCTTCAATGTTACTTACATGTAATTGCTCACAGAACTTAAAAACTTGTTTACACTGGATTTTCTGGCTTAGTGCACCCTCATTCTTCCCTTTGGTCTATGTACAACGTCTGCATTCCATGAACCCTGGGGCAGCAGGATCACCCACTGATAAGACAGATACATTTGAGACAGGATATAAATCAGCCTGATCTTTGCCTAGGATAAGCTCTAACAGAGAATCAACCTTTAGCCTTGTGGACAGTGACTAGATCCAGTTCACTCCATTTCCCTATAAATTAGTCTAAACTAATCTGAATACAGTCATTTCAGAGACTTTATACTGAGGCCATTTCTTAGTTGCTTGTGCTGGAATTAAACCAAACCCCTTTGCTTTGGGGAATGCTCAACTGGTAAGGTTCAGAGAAGGCAGTTTCAGATCACAGACCTCACACCAAGTGATTACACAAGTAAGACACGTGCATCAATCCTTCTAACCACAGTCATCCAAGTGGGCTGTTGGGTTTTGTCACTTTGCTAAGTGCTGACTTCGGATCCCATTTGTAATCTGAAATGTACCAAGTGTACTCTTGTTGATACATTTGGAGTTGCTTCCACGGTTCAAACATTAGGGTTACGTGTATTTTTTCAAGTGTGACCTATATTATTAGTATCGTTTTGTTTAGTTTCATTAACAGTGGCAGTGCAAGCACAGTGGTGGTGACGGAGGAAACACAGTCCTTTTATTTCAGCACCTGCCAAGGCAGGGCATTATGTGAGGAGTTTCAGATAAATTGCTAATAAGCTCATGAAAGTTTGGCAAGATTTATTTCATCATCCTTATTTTACCGATGAGAAAGCTGTCAGCTGACTTGAGCCTCCATTACAAGTGACTGCAAACCCTACTCTTTCTGACTCTTAAAACTGGCTACAGGCCAGGCGCAGTGGCTCATTCCTGTAATCCCAGGACTTTGGGAGGCTGAGGCGGGCGGATCTCGAGGTCAGGAGATCGAGACCATCCTGGCTAACACAGCGAAACCCTGTCTCTAATAAAAATACAAAAAATTAGCCGGGCGTGGTGACAGGCACCTGTAGTTCCAGCTACTCGGGAGGCTGAGGCAGGAGAATAGCGTGAACCCGGGAGGCAGAGCTTTTGCAGTGAGCTGAGATCACGCCACTGCCCTCCATCTCAAAAAAACAAAACAAAACAAAACAAAAAACCACAAAAACTGGCTACAAAACTAGTGGCAACTTCAGGAATACAGAATAATCATAGAAAATATACTTGACTTGCATGAATATATTAGATCATTCTAGAAGTTTCCAGAGACCACAGAGGACCCTGCCCTCCCAGGACTCTGCAACATTCCTTGCCCTCTGGCATGATCAGAGGCCCCTGTGGCTCATGTTTCTGCCTTGGTGTTGGATAATAAATTATTCCAATGGCTGGTGATTTGGTTGAATCTAAATCTCAGCCAGTAAATGATAAAATGTGGCAAGCAAAGTTTTGCGTAGGCCTCTTCTCTGGGTTGTGTGTATGGGGCTCAATTCCTCTCCACAACAGCAGGGATCTCAGTGCTCCAGAAAGGCTCCCATGATGGGAAGCCCCACAAACTGATGGTGTTGGAATTGAAAGATACGAAGGACAACATGTGAGGGAAGAAAGCTCTGTCTCTAACATTTGGAGCTTTACTGCCAACCCAATTCCCATTTGCCTAACTGAAGACACACAGCTGTAATAGGAAAAAGTGGTGCATTGGTATCTGCTTTAAGATGCTCCAAGTTTCTCAGAGTGGGCAGCTCTATGGTTAGTTGGGAGACAGTGGTCATTTAGTCACTGTCCTCTTTAGACAATGGTGGAATGTATGCAGGATACAATGGCATGGCCAAAGTCAAGCATGACAATTTCATATTTGGGACAGAAATCCAGGTAAAGAAAACTGAAGCTTTCTTGATGAGAAAATTCAAATTATCAAAAGACAAAAGATGATCTAGCCCTGCTTCCTGCATTATGAAGACATTGTGAGCCTCGCCGTGGGTGCTGATGGCGGGGAGGGGCGTGCGGGAGGCCTGGGTTGCGAACCTGAGTCAACTGCCCACTCCTCACAGTCCCAGACCCAGGAGATACAGGAAGGCACGCACAGAGGAGTCACCAAGGAGCTTTTCGCGGAGGGTGGTGATGTGTGGGGGCATCCTTCCTGCCATATGGGTCCAGGGAGATTCACCTCTCAGGGGCTCCTGAGCATGTGGGCCTGGACCCCACAGGGCATGCAGTGGTGGGCGGGCTTCCACGCAGGATGAGTGAGTGGAGAGAAACGCTCTGGTTAGAGAATTCCCGACCTACACGTCGCCCCCTCACCAAGATAGAGAGCTCCTGATTTCCCCGGGTGGACAGGTGTCAGTGTGTGCCTTTCAGTGTCAACCCGTGTGGCAGATGGGTGAAATACAAGTCTTGTGAAATTCGAACGCGAAACTTGTGAAATCAAAAGGGTGTTATTAATGACCATCAGGGAGTCATGATCAAGGTGAAGCCTTCCAGCAAAACCAGCGATTGGCTTGTTGGCAGATACACCCAAGGGAGGCTTCATACCTTAAGGTGACCTGGATGGTGTTTTGGAGATATGCAGGCCCACTTGTGACCCTGGTCCCTTCTACTGGGACTGTAAATAAAAATAAACGGTGGGCCAGAGGTCTCCTGGAAAAAAAAAAAAAGACATTATGTTTGATTCACACCATTTTATCTTCCATTCCACTCTTCATGAAATAACTTCGACAGTGGAAAATGAGGAAAAACCTGAATTGGTCTAGAAGCTGGAGAAGAAAATTATTGAAATATCAGCATTTGGGGGGACTTTCTCCTACTTATAACACTAATGGGACATTAAAGACTGGAGGGCCAATTTGAAAGTTTCCTGTTGGAGGCAGTGGTATAGTTTTTCACTGAGATATTAGAAAGATCCTGGAACTCACAGTCATCCTCCCTGTAGGAGTAAAGGCTGAATGCTGATGGGGATTATTACCCTCACTGGGACAATATTATTTTAATCCCGTAGTCATTGACGGTTGTGGTGACTGCCCAGCTCATGGTCAAAGATTGTTGAAATTATAAAAAATAAAATTTTCTGATTCAAAAGCAGAAGCAAAGTAATTAAATTCTTATTTAAATTTAAGAAAACATGATTTTTATTAGGAAATATATAAATGACGAGATGGTAACAATACAGATGGTGATAACATTAGCTGGGTTAGAAACAAGTCAAAAATAATTTTTAAAAGAGTTCATAGTTATAAAGAAAGAATAGTTTGAAATAAAATAGGAGTAAATGTAAATTTAAAATGCATTAGAAGGAGCCGATTTACAAAGCCAATTGACTTTGCAGAAAATAAAGTCAGCAATTCAGAAACTAACCTATAGAGAATCTTCCATTATGGAGAAAAGACTAAGAAATGGGGAAAAAATAACAGACTTGGGGAGATGTAGAGGCAAACTGTGCAATTAAAATTTATGGGTAATACTCCTTCAAAAGAAATTAAAATAAATAGGATGGAAAAATATTTAAAGGTTAAAACAAAAATAGTATATTAATAGTAATAAGAAGCTATGTTTAGTAAGATTGTATTTTTGGAATGGAAGACTGTTTCAATATTAGCAAAATGAACTACATACCCACAGAAAATATTTCAAAATTTATAAAAATTTATATCTACTTCTACTTTAAAAATTGCTAATAAACTAAAAAAAGATGCTTTTTTTACGTGAATAAAACTCTTGAGTCATTATTTTTATGTTATTAAAATTTTGAAATTGATGTATAAAATTATATGTATCTGCTATGTACAACATGGTTCAAAATATATATGCATTGTGGAATGATAAAATCTATCTAATTAATTTATGCATTACCTCACATAGTTATCATTTTTGCAATGAAAACACTTTACATCCATTCTCAGCATTTTTTAAGAAAGCAGTATATTATTAACTTTAGTCACCATGTTATACAATAGATCTCTTGAACTTATTCCTCCTCTCTAACTAAAATTTTGTATTCTTTCATCTTATCCTTCTCCATCATCTCCTCCAACCTCCCCCCAGTCTCTGGTGACCACCATTATAATCTTTACTTCTGTGAGATCAGCTTTTCTGTATTTCACATATGAATGAGATGACTCACTATTTGTCTTTCTGTTTCTGTCTTATTTCACTTAACAGAATGTCCTCCAGTTTCATCCATGTTGTCACAAATGATAGAATTAATTTCTTTCTTTATTGCTCATGGCTGAACATATTCTGTTGTATGTATATACAACTGTGTAGGTTGTCTCTTCACTCTGTTGATTGATAACGTTGCTGTGCAAAAGTTTTTTAGTTTGATGTAATCCTATTTGTCTGTTTTTTCTTCTATTGCCTGTGCTTTTGGAGTCAAATTCAAAAGATCATTTACCACACCAATGTCATGGAGCTTTCCCTTATGTTTTCTTCTAGTAGTTTCATAGTTTTAGTTTTTAAGTTTTTAATGTATTCGGAGTTGATTTTTATATATGGTGTAAGATATTGCATATGATAGGGTCTAATTTTATTCTGCATGTGGATATCCTGTTTTCCCAGTGTCATTTATTGAAGGGATTTGACTTTCTTCATTGGTGACTGTTGAAAATCAGTCTGCTTTAAATGTGAAGATTTGTTTCTGAGCTCTCAAGTTTGTTCCATGGGTCAATATGTCTGTTTTTATGCCAGTACCATGCTGTTTTGATTACTATAGCTCTGTCATATATATTATCTAGTTAGATTGACCATTTTATCATTATGTAATGATCTTCTTTGTCTCTTTTTAAAGTTTTGACTTAAAGTCTGTCTAATGTGATATAAATGATACTTTTCCTCCTCCCTTTTGGTTTCCATTTTTATGGAATGTATTTTTCTATTTATTCATTCGGTCTGTGTAAGTCCTTACAAGTGAAGTGAATCTCTTATAGGCAGCATACAGTTGAATCTTTTTTAAAAAAATCCATTAAGCCTCTGGGTGTATTGTAAATGGATAATTTGATCTATTTACATTTAATTTTTTTTTTTTTGAGACAGAGTCTCACTCTGTCACCCAGACTGGAGTGTAGTGACGCACTCTCAGCTCACTGCAAATTCCACCTCCCAGGTTCAAGTGATTCTCCTGCCTCAGCCTCCCGAGTAGCAGTGATTACAGGCACCCACCACCACGCCCAGCTAATTTTTGTATTTTTAGTAGAGAAGGGGTTTCACTATGTTGGCTTGAATAGGTAAGGGCATACGACTGACAATTTGTTACCTGTTTTCTTGTTTTGTAAAGTAGATCCTTTGTTCCTTTTTTCCTAAATGTCTTGTTTTGTGGCTAAGTGATTTTTTTCTAACGTTATGTTTTGATACATTCCTTTTTAGTTTTGGGGAATCTACTGTTTTTTGCTTTATGGTTATAATTAGGCTTACAAAAAACATTTTACAGTTATGATACTTTCTTTTAAACTCATAACAACTTAACTTTGATCCAAAAAATGCTGTACTTCCACTCCATTCTCCCCCCACATTTAAAGTTTTTGATGTCACAATTTACCTGTTCTTACATTGCATATGCATTAATATGTTATTTTAGTTATTATTTTTAATAGTTTTATCTTTCAACTTTTAAACTAAAGATAGACATAATTTATATATCACTGTTACAGTATTAGAGTATTCTGAATTTGACTGTGTATTTACTTTTACCAGTAAGTTTTGTACATTCAGAAGTTTTTTATGTAACTCATTAGGGTTTTTTCTTTTAGCATGAAGAACTCCCTTTAGCATTTCTTACAAAACAGGTCTGTTGGTGATGAACACCCTCTCCTTTTGTTTGTGTGAGAAAGTCTTTATCTGTACAATTTTGAATGACAGTTTTGCTGGGTATAGAATACTTGGTTGCACATTTTTTTCTCCTTCAGCACCTTGACCATATCATCTCACTCCCTTTGGTCTATAAGGTTTCTGCCAAGAAGTATGCAGTTAGCAAGACTTCTGCTATTCACATGTTTATATCTTTCACCAAGTTTAGAAAGTTTTCTGTTACTATTTTTAAATAAGCTTTTGATTCCTTTATTTTTCTCTCCACCTTTTTCAACTCCTATAAATGAAACTTTGCCCTTTTGAGGGTGTGCCATAATTTTTGTGGGTACATAGTAGGTGTATATCTTTATGGATTACGTGGGATATTTTATACTGCCATGCAATGAATAATAATCACATGAGGGTAAGTGGGCTATCCCTCAACTCAAGCATTTATCCTTTGTGTTAAAAACAACCCAATTATACACTTTTGGTTATTTTTAAATGCACTACAAAATTATCTTTCACTATAGTCACCCTGTTGTTCTAGCAAATACTAGGTCTTATTCATTCTTTCTAACTATTTTTTTTGTACCCATTAGCCATCTCCACCCACCCAACTGATTCTCATTCCCATCCTCTGGTAACCATCCTTCTACTGTCTATCTCCATGAGTTCAATTGTTTAATTTTTTAGCCCCCACAAATAAGTGAGGATATATGAAGTTTGTCTTTCAGTGCCTGGCTTATTTCAATTAATATAATGAACTTCAGTTGCATATATGTTGCTGCAAATGACACAATCTCATTTTTTATGATTAAATAATACTCTTTGTGTATATGTACCAGATTTTGTTTATCCATTCATCTGATGGACACTTAGGTTAGGTTGCTTCTAAATCTTGGCTATTGTAAATAGTCCTGCAATAAACATGGGAGTGCAGATATCTCCTCCATATACTGATTTCCTTTATTGGGGGTATATACCGAGGAGTGAGCTTGCTGATCATATGGTAGCCTCTATTTTTAGATTTTTTTGCAGAACCTCCAAATTGTTCTCCACAATGGTTGTACTAATTTACATCCCTACCAACAGTGTATTTGGGTTCCCTTTTCTTCAAATACCCACTAGCATTTGTTAGTGCCTGTCCTTTGGATAAAAGCCATTTTCACTGGGGTAAGGTAATATCTCACAATTTTGATTTGCATTTCTCTGATAATCAATGATGTTGAGCACCTTTTCATATGCCTGTTTGCCATTTATATGTATTCTTTTGAGAAACAGCTATTCAAATCTTTTGCCTGTTTTTAAATTAGATTGTTAGATTTTTTTTCCTATAGTGTTGTTTGAGCTCCTTGTATATTCCAGTTATTAATCCTTTGTCAGATGGATAGTTTGCAAATATTTTTCTCATTCTGTGGGTTGTCTCTTCACTTTTTTGGTTGTTCCCTTTTTGCACAGAAGCTTCTTAACTAGATGCGATCCCATTTGTCCATTTCTTTTCCTTGGTTGCCTCTGCTTGTGAGGTATTGCTCAAATCTTTGCCTAGTCCAATGTCTGGAAGAGTTTCATTACTGTTTTCTTGTAGTAGTTTCACAGTTTGAGGTCTTATATCCAAGTCTTCAATCCCTTTTGATTTCATTTTTGTAAATGGTGAGAGATAACGGGTCTAGTTTCATTCTTCTGCATATAGATACCCAGTTTTCAAAGCATCATTTATTGAAGAAACATTCATTCCCATTGTATGTTCTTTGCACCTTTGAAAAAATTTTACTACAGGTATGTGGATTTATTTCTGGGTTCTCTTGCATTGGTCTATGTATCTATTTTTATGACAGCACAATGCCATTTTGGATACTATAGCTCTGTAGTAAAATTTGAAGTCAGGTAATGTGATTCATCCAGTTTCGGTGGGTGTTTCTGTTTTTGATTTTGTTTTGTGCTTAGGATGACTTTGGCTATTTGGGTCTTCGTCATTCTATATGTATTTTAGGATTTTTTTCTATTTCTGTGAAGAATGACATGGGTATTTTGATAGGAATTGCACTGAATCTGTAGATTGCTGTGGGTAGTATGGGCATTTTCACAATATTTATTCTTCCAATCCATAAACATGCAATATCTTTCCATTTTTTACATCCTCTGCAATTTCTTTTGTTAATGTTTTGTAGTTTTTATTGTAGAGATCTTTCACTTCTTTGGTTAAGTTAATTCCTTAGTATTTAATTTTATTTGTAGCTATTGTAAATGGGATTATTTCTTGATTACTTTTTCAAATTGTCTGCTATTGGCATATAAAAATGCTACTGTTTTTTGTATGATGATTTTGTATACTGCAACTTTTCTGAATTTATCAGTTCTAATAGTGTTTTGATGGAGTCCTCAGGTTTTTCCAAATTTAAAAGTATAACATCTGTGAACAATATAATTTGACTTCTTTCCTTCCAATTCAGATCTCTTTATTTCTTTCTCTTTTCTGATTGCTCTAGCTAGGACTTCCAGTACTATGTTGAATAATAGTGGTGAAAGTGGGCATCCTTGTCATGTTTCCAATCAGCAAAAAGGCTTTTAGATTTTCCCCATTCAGTATGATACTAGCTATGGGTCTGTCATATCTGGCTTTTGTTATGCTGAGGTATGTTTATTCTGTACACATATACCCAGTTTTTGAGGTTTTTTCGTGAAGGGATGTTGAATTTTATCAAATGCATTTTCAGCATCAATTGAAATAATCATATGACTTTTGTCCTTCATTCTGTTGACCTAATGTATCACATTAATTGATTTGTACATGTTGAAGCATTCTTTCACCTCTGTGGTAAATCCCACTGGGTCATGATGAATGATCTTAATTTGTTGTTGAATTCAGTTTACTAGTATTTTCTTGAGGAGTTTTGCATAAATATTCATCAATGATATTGGCCTATAGTTTTCTCCTTTTTTAAATGTGTCTCTTTCTGGGTTTTGTATGAGAGTAATACTGGCTTCATAGTGTAAGTTTGGAAGTTATTCCTCTTCCTCTACTTTTTGGAATAGTTTGAGTGGGATTGTTGTTAATTATTCTTTAAGTATTTGGTAATATTCAGCAGTTAAACCATTGGGTTACAGGCTTTCTTTTGCTGAGAGACATTTTATTATGGTTTTTATCTTGTCACTTGTTACTGGTCTTTTCATGTTTTTCATTTCCTAATGGTTCAATATTGGTAAGTTTTATGTGCCTAGGACTTTGTTCATTTCTTCCAGATTTTCCAGTTTATTGGCATATAGTTGCTCATGGTAGCTACTAATCCTGTGAATTTCTGCAGTGTCATTGTAATATCTCCTTTTTCATCTTTGATTTTATTTATTTAAGTCTTTTTTTCTTAATCTGGCTAATGATTTGTCATTTTTTATCTTTTCAAAAGTCCAACTTTGTGTGTGTTTATCTTTTGTATTGTTTTATTCATGTCAAATTTATTGATTTCTGCTCTTATCTCTATTATTTCTTTTCATCTATCTATTTTGGGTTTGGTTTGCCCTTGCTTTTCTAGTTCTTTAAGATGCAACATTATGTTGTTTATTTGAAATTTTTCTTCTTTTTTGATGTAGGCACTTATAGCTATAAACTTCTCTCTTGTACTGCTTTTGCTGTATCCCATTGGTTTGGGCATGTTCTGTTCCATACTCTTTTTTTTTCAAGAAATTTTTATTTTTTCTCTTAATTTCTCCTTCCTTCCTTCCTTCCTTCCTTTCTTTCTTTCCTTCTTTCGTGTCTCACTCTGTTGCCAAGCTGGAGTGCAGTGGCGCAATCTCGGCTCACTGCAATCTCTGCCTCCCCGGGTTCAAGTGGTTCCTCTGCCTCAGCCTTCAGAGTAGCTGTGACTACAGGAGCGCACCACCACGCCCAGCTAATTTTTTGTGTTTGAGTAGAGACAGGGTTTCACCATGTTGGCCAGGATGGTCTCAATCTCCTGACCTCATGATCCTCCTGCCTCGGCCGCCCAAAGTGCTGGGATTACAGGCATGAGCCACCACGCCCAGCCAGATTTCCTCTTAATTTCTTCATTGACCCACTGGTCATTTAGAAGCATATTGTTTAATTTCCATGCATTTGTATAGTTTTCAAAATTCTCTGTGCTATTGATTCCTAATTTTATTCCATTGCGGTCAGAGAAGCTACTTGATATTATTTCCACTTTTTTTGAATGTTTGAAGACTTGTTTTGTGATCTAAGCTATGATCAGTCCATCAGAGAGATCCATGTGCTGAGGAAAAGAATGTGTATTTTTTAGCTCTTGGATGAAATGTTCTGTAATTATATATTAGATCCAATTGGTTTATACTGCAGATTAAATCCAATATTTCTTTGTTGATTTTCTGTCTGGAAGATCTGTCCAATGCTGAAAATGAGGTGTTGAAGTCTCCGGCTATTACCGTATTGAGGGGTCTATCTCTCTTTAGCTCTAATAATATTTGCTTTATATATCTGAGTGCTCCAGTGTTGGGTGCATATATATTTACAATTATTATATCCTCTTGCAGAATTGATCCCTTTATCATTATGTAGTGACCTTCTTTGTCTCTTCTTACAGTTTTTGTCTTGAAATCTATTTTGTCTGATGTAAATATAGCTATTCTTGCTTTCTTTTGGTTTCCATTGATATGGAATATATTTTTCTATCACTTTATTTTCAGCCTATGTGTGTCTTTATAGGTGAAGAATGCTTCCTGTAGGCAACAGATCAATGGGTCTTGTTTTTTTAATCCTTTCAACCACTCTATGTCTTTTGATTGAAGAGTGTGGATCATTTACATTCAATGTTATTATTGATAAGTAAGGACTTACTCCTGCCATTTTGTTATTTGTTTTCTGGTTATTTTGTAGTCTTTTCTTTCTTCTTTCCTTTCCTCCTGTCTTCCTGTTAGTGAAGGTAATTTTCTCTGGTGATATAATTTAGTTTCTTGCTTTTTATATTTTGAGTCTCCGTTGTATGATTTTGATTTGAAGTTACCCACTACATACTATCTTATAACCCATTATTTTAAGCTGATAACAATTTAAAACTGTTAGCATAAACAAATAAACAATGAGACAGACAACTAGTAAAAATTCTGCACTTTTTATTCCTCCACTCTTAAACTTTTTGTTGTTTCCATTTCTGTCTCCTTGTACTATGTCTTGAAAAGTTGTTGTAGACATTATTTTTGGTTGGTTCATCATTTAGTCTTTCTACTTAAGAGTAGTTACATGTCCAGGCTCAGTGGCTTATGCCTGTAATCCCAGCACTTTGGGAGCCCAAGGTGGGCAAATCACCTGAGGTCAGGAGTTCGAGACCAGCCTGGCCAACATGGCAAAACCCCATCTCTACTAAAAATACAAAAATTAGCCAGGCATGGTGGCGGGCTTCTGTAATCCCAGCTACTTGGGAGGCTGAGGCAGGGAGAATTGCTTGAACCAGGGAGGCGGAGGTTACAGTGAGCCAAGATCGCACTACTGCACTCCAGCCTGGGTGCCAGAGTGAGGCTCTGTCTTAAAAAAACAAAAACAAAAACAGTAGTTTACACACAACAGTTACACTCATAATGTTCTGTGTTTTTCTGTGTAATTACTAGTACCAGTGAGTTTTTGTAACTTCAGATGATTTCTTATCGCTCATGAACATCCTTTTTCTTTTGGATTGAAATATTCTCTTTAACGTTTCCTGTAGGACAGGTCTGATACTGATAAAATCCCCCAGCTTTTGCTTGTCTTGGTAAGTCTTCATTTCTCCTTCATGTTTGAGGGATAATTTCACTGGATATACTATTCTAGGGTAAAAGGTTTTTTCCTTTAGCACTTTTAAGTATGTCTGTCACATGACTCTCTCCTTTCCTGTAAGGTTTCTGCTGAAAAGTCTGCTGCCAAACATATTGCAGCTCCATTGTATGCTGTTTGTTTCTTTTCTTTGTTGCTTTTTTGGTCCTTTATTCTTGATCTTTGGGAGTTTGATTATTAAATACCTTGAGGTAGTCTTATTTGGGTTAGATCTGTTTGGTATTCAATAACCTTCTTGTACTAGAGTATTAATATTAATATATTTCTTTAGGTTTGAGAAGTTCTCTGTTATTATCCATTTGAGTAAACTTTCTACACTTCTCTCTTTCTCTACCTCCTCTTTAAGGCCAATAACTCTTAGATTTGCCCTTTTGAGGCTGTTTTTCAGATTCTGTATGTTTACTTTATTCTTTTTAATTTTTTTCTCTTGTCTCCTCTGACTGCATATTTGCAAGCATCTGTCTTCAAGCTCACTAATTTTTCTGCTTGATCAAGTCTGCTGTTAAAAGATTCTGATACATTCTTTAGTATGTTTATTGCTTTTATTAACTTCAGAATTTCTGCTGGATTCATTTCAATTATTTCAATCTCTTTGTTCAGTTTATCTGATAGAATTCTGAATTCCTTCTCTGTGTTATCTTTTTTTTTTCCAGAACCCAGACTTTTTTATTGATACCTAATAATTGGACATGTTTATGGGGTACATGTGATATTTTGATACATTTGTACAATGGTAATAACGTAATCAGGGTAATTAGGATACCCATCATCTCAAATATTTATTATTTCTTTGTGTTAGAAATATCTAAATCTCCTCTTCTAGCTATTTTGAAATATGCAATAAGTTATTGTTTATTACAGTCACCTCACTGTGCTACCAAACACTAGAATTTATTTCATCTTTCTAACTGTATTTTTGTACCCATTAACCAACCTCTCTTCATCTCCTCCTCCTTATCCTTCCCAGCCTCTGGTAACCACCATTCTACCTTTTACATCCATGGGATCAACTTTTTTAGCTCTCACATATGAGTGAGAACATGTAACATTTGTCTCTATGTGCCTGGCTTATTTCACTTAACATAATAACTTCTAGTTCCATCCATATTGCTGCAAATGACAGGATTTCCTTCTTTTTTTATGGCTAAATAATAACCCAGAATCTCTGTGTGTATGTGTGTGTGCCTGTGAACACTTAGGTTTATTTTACAACTTAGCTACTGTGAATACTGCTGCAATAAGCGTGGGAGTGCAGATATCTCTTTGACATACTAATTTTCTTTCTTTCTTTTATTATTATTATTATTCCTTAAGTTTTAGGGTACAGGTGCACAATGTGCAGGTTAGTTACATATGTATACGTGTGCCATGCTGGTGTGCTGCACCCATTAACTCATCATTTAGCATTAGGTATATCTCCTAATGCTATCCCTCCCCCCTCCCCCCACCCCACAACAGTCCCCAGAGTGTGATGTTCCCCTTCCTGTGTCCATGTGTTCTCATTGTTCAATTCCCACCTATGAGTGAGAAAACGCGGTGTTTGGTTTTTTGTCCTTGCAATAGTTTACTGAGAATGATGATTTCCAGTTTCATCCATGACCCTACAAAGGACATGAACTCATCATTTTTTATGGCTGCATAGTATTCCATGGTGTATATGTGCCACATTTTCTTAATCCAGTCTATCATTGTTGGACATTTGGGTTGGTTCCAAGTCTTTGCTATTGTAAGTAGTGCCACAATAAACACAGAGAGAGAATAGGAAGGACTACCTCTTGTGGTTTGAATGCCAGCTTAGCCTCAATATAATAGGACACCAGGTAGATGTCTAAGGCTTTTGACTCTATTATCTGGCTCTTGGACCCCATTCCATAGACAGAGAAGCCTCAGCCCATGGCCATCAGCACCACAGGCCTATAGGGAGTACTGTGAGACTACTGCCAACATTTCCTTAAGGCTCAAAGACTCTTTGGTCAGCTTGTGATGAAAGTTGCCTGGGCTGAGACTCACTCTTTAGGGCAATGGGCTTCTCCATGGCCCAGGGAATATCCAGAAATGCCATCCAAGAGCCAAGGCCTAGAATTGGAAATTCAAAGAACTTGTTTAAAGCTCTACCCTCCCCCATAGCTGAAGTGGTACCTAAGGTGCAAGGCTTTAATTAATTTACATTTGCCTCTGCTTTTCTCAAGCAGAAGGAACCTCTCCCCATAGCCACCACAGTTAAGAATATGCTGAGTCCCACCTGAAGCCAGTTAGTCTCAGAGTCTCACCTAAGGCTTGTGGTGTACTACTGGATATTGTTGCCTATTATTC
Organism: Gorilla gorilla gorilla; assembly: GCF_029281585.2. Classification (NCBI taxonomy): domain Eukaryota; kingdom Metazoa; phylum Chordata; class Mammalia; order Primates; family Hominidae; genus Gorilla; species Gorilla gorilla. Next base: position 82,784,687 of record NC_073232.2, on the reverse strand, counting down.
AGGGCCCAAGAACTTTTTAGTCAGCTGGTGATGGGTCTTGCTGGGAATGGGTACTTAGCTTCAAGGCAGCCTGTTTCTTTCTGTCCCAAGATGTGTTTAGAAATATCATCTGGGAGCTTGGACCTCACAACTCTGACTAGTGTCCCATCCTGTTGTGGCTGAGCTGGTATCCAAGATGCCAGACTAAGTCCTCTTGACTCTTCCCTCTCCTCCCCTCAAGTAAAAGGAAGGGGTCTCTTCTGGAGCAAGAAACTACATCCTGAGGTTGAGGAGAAGGGGTGCAAGCACTCACTTGGCTGCCCTGGAAGTCCACTGTGAGCCCAGTTCGGTAGTAGGAGTTGCCTGGGAGTTGCAGTCCTTGTGACCTAGACTCTCTTTCAAGTTTCTTTGGGTCCCAAGAGCACTTTAGCTTGTGGTGTAGGGCTTGCAGGAACTCAAATTCTGACCTCTGGGATGGGCAATTCTCCTCTGATTGGAGCTGGTTTCAATACTTCCTTCGTGGGCAGGCTTCAGCTGAGTTCAACCTAGTTTTGCTTTCTGCTGTGACAGGGCAGCACTGAGTTCAACACGTTTCCCAATCCCTGTGCTCTCCCTCTCTCAAGTGTGCAGATTCTCTCTCTGCACCATGTGGCTGCTGTGGGGGATGGGGAGGAGAGGTACTGGCAATTCAAGACTGTCTTTCCCCCTCTTCTGTGCCTTTTTCAGCCATATGAAATTAAAATCAGGTATGTGGGTGCCCACCTGATTTTTGGTTCTTCTGAAGATATTGTTAAACTGGTGTTTTTGCAGGGCAGAGGATGACTTGGTGGAGACTTCTGTTTGGCCATTTGTTCCACCTCTCTCAGTTGAATTTTAAAATTTTGTTTATTCCAGCTCCAGTGCTTCTTTTTTTGTCAATTATTTCAATCTCTCTACCAAATTTTTCTTCCTGCCCATTTATCATTTTCCTCATTTTATTGATTTTTTTCTGTATTTTATTAAAGTAGTCTGAGGTTTCTTAAAACGGTTACTTTAAAATCTTTTCAGATGGTTCATACATGTCTGTTTCTTTAGAGTTAGTCACTAGCTCATTGTTTTGTCCATTTTGGTGATGTTATGTTTCCCTGATTTTTTCGATCCTTGTGATCATGCATCAGTGTCTGTGCATCTGAAGTAGTAGGTATTTATTCAATTCTTTGCAGACTGGTTTTGTCTGGGAAACCTCTGCAGCAGGCACAGTGCTGGGGTGTGCCAGAAACCTTGGAAAGCTGTGGCCATAACAGTGTTGCTAGAAGTCTGGGGCCCACTAAGGCTGGTGCAGTGCTAGGGTGGTCCAGAAGGCTAAGACAGATGTGGCTAGAGCAGCTTAGTGACACTTCAGAACCCCATGGCCACTAAGGACTGTCTGCCCTTGAGGGCTGTCCAGAACCCCAGGGTCAGTGACTGGACTTATTTGTGATGCGTGGCAGAGTTCAGCATGCAAGCCTGAAGCCTGGGGCTGTATGGTCCACTTATGCTAGGGTGGGTCTAGAGGCTCAGTCCATGAGTACTGGCCTGGACTGTTATGCTCTGAGGGTCTCCCCAGTTGTGTGTTTTACTGTGGTGAGCCTGGTGTTGGGGCTTAACATTCTGTGCACGCTTCTCTCTCTTTCCCCCAAATTGAACATTATCTTTCTCCATGCTTTGCTACCTGGGGATTAGGCACATGTGATGTGAGTAATACAAAACTATCCTTTCTACCCTCTTCGATGTGTCTTTTCTTATTACTGTGCTACAACTAGGTACTGTGAGCTGCCACCTGGTTTCGTTAGCTCTTATGAAGGTATTTTCATGAGTGGATAGTTGTTTGATTTGATGTTTTTTCAGACAGATAATCACTGGGAGTACTACTTCACCATTTTGTTCTGTCCCTCATTGAGTCATTATTCTTAATTGGAAGGGTAAGCAATTCAATCAGTAAGAAATAAAAAGGAAAATAGTCCAGTTTAATTCTGAATATTTAGCATATATATCAGATATTAAGAATATTAAGAACATTAAGAATAATATTTGGCTAAATTTTGAGTATTATTTAGTAATCCACAATAATAAATTATACACTTTGAGTGACAGATTGGCATGTGGTGTCATTTTCCAACACACCTAATTTTTATGTGGTAACGTAAGTTTTATTTGCTCATCCTTATTGACCTCTGGAAATAACTTTTTTCTGAAAATATTTTAAAGTGTAGTAATTACTTTGGGTCCCTTTTTAAGGTTTTACAATGATTTTGTCATATTTATTGTTAGAATTGTTTCTTCCCAACTTCAGATGCATGTGTTTTCACGTGGATGTAACTCAACTAGTGTAAATTTTCTATCCTCTAGCCCTTTACTTCATTTCATATTGGTGAAGTCAGTTGCCTTATTGGAAAGTTTAGGATAGGGACTTGGCAGGTGTGCATGAGCTTTTTCCTATCTTCTTCTCCTTCTCCTTCGTTCTTGGGAGTCAGGATGCCTACCTAGAGCACAAGTTCTTCTCTTGTACACCATGATTAAATTTGACTGGACATCTCTACCCTATAACAGGAAATTTGCCCTAGTCCAGCTGTTTGTGACAGAGGTACATCTGTCTAATTTTGGTTGTTAGTATTAGAAAGTCTACTTCCAAACAAATATAATTCATTTCTCCTAATATCAACATTATTACTACTAATAGTAATGATGATATTTGAGAATCTGCTTTCTTTTTCATCTATCAATTGGTTCATACCACAAATAAAGTTATGCTATTTATTGTCCATATTCAGGGCTTCAAATACTGAGAAATAAATTCAGAGTAAAAAATGAGGGGGGTTAAGATGTACAAAAGAATAGCTCTGGTGCAACCAATGTTCATGACTTATGATTTGGATGGTTTTGACTGTGATGGTTGGTAATGAATGATGCCATATGTCAGCAAATTTTTCCTATAAGAGGCCAAACAGTAAATATTTTTGCCTTTGTAGGGTCATAGAGTGTCTGTTACAACCACTCAACTCTGTCACTATAGTGCAAACGTAGCCATAGACAGTACATTAAAAGAAATTTACAAAAATAGGCAATGGACCAGATTGGCCCACAAATTTAGTTTTTGGATCACTGAGCTATATTGTGCTATGTGGCTGGTATTTTAAATTTGTTCATTGCTTAATGCACTTATTTAGGTATTTCCTTCATTATTTTTTAATAACAATAATAGTTAACATTTCATGTTAACTCACAATGTTCCAAAAATGGACTGAGGGCTAAGTGTTTTGGATAATTTAATTCAATACTCAGAACAACCCTATAAACTGAGATTCTGAGGAATTCAGTAAATTGTCCAAGGTGACCAATTGTATTTGTCTGTTTTCACACTGCTGATAAAGACATACTGGAGACTAGGCAATTTACCAGGGAAAGAGGTTTAATTGGACTTACAGTTCCACATGGCTGGGGAGGCCTCACAATCATGGCGGAAGGCAAGGAGGAGCAAGTCACATCTTATGTGGACGGTGGCAGGCAAAAAAAAAACAGCTTGTGCATGCAAACCCTGTTTTTAAAAACCATCAGATCTCCTGAGACACACTCACTATCATGAGAACAGCATGGGAAAGACCCACCCCCACGATTCAATCATCTCCCACTGGGCCCCCTCCCACAACACATGGGAATTACAGGAGCTACAAGATGAGATTTGGGTGGGGACACAGAGCCAAACCATATCACTATTGGAATCAATGTGAGGTGAGGAGAAGATTTATTTTTCTTCTTGTTTGTTTTTTTTTTTTTCACCCAGGCTGGTGTTATCATAGCTCACTGCACCTCAGCCTCTTAAGTAGCTGAGACTACAGGCAAATGCCACTGTGCGTGACTATTATTTTTTCAAATTAATTTTTCTTTTTTAGAGAAATAAAGATCTTGCTTTGTTGCCCAGGCTGGTCGTGAACTCCTGGCTTCAAGGCATCCTTCCACCCTTGCCTCCCAAAGTGTTGAGATTATGAGCGTGAGCCACCATGCCCAGCCAGGATAGTATTTCATGTCCATGTGACTTTCAAGTGTGAGTGCTTAATGCTGTGTAGTTCATCATTTTTTGGAATGTAGCATTTTAATTAATGACAAATAAAAAGTAGAGGTAAATTTGTCTCAGATGGTAGGATAAATGAATTCTAGCTACATTTTTCTTAAACAATCAGAATTTTCTTGAAAAGAAAGCCAGAGGCCTGGCACAGTAGCTTATGCCTTTAATCCCTACACTTTGGGAGGCCATGGCCAGGGATCACTTGCACTCGCAAGTTCAAGACCAGCCTGGACAATGTGATGAAACCCCATTTCTATAACATATACAAAAAATATATATTAGCTGGGTGTGGTGGTGCATGTCTGTAGTCCCAGCTACTCAGGAGGCTGAGGTGGGAGAATGACTTGAACCCAGGAGGTGAAGGTTGCAGTGAGCCGAGATCACACCACTGCAATCCTGTACACTAGCTTGGGCGATAGAGCCAGATCTTGTGAAAAAAAAGGCAGAAATGTTAACAAAGTGGGTATGTGTGAGACAAGAAATATGCATCAGAATAAATAAGCAGCACAATAGTGGGCACCTTGAAAGCAAGAGTGTTACAGCTTAACAGCCTGGTAACAAAAGAAAAATTTGTTGGTTTGATTCAGTACTTATTTAGTGCATCCACAGGAAGGCCAGATAGTCTGCCTGCAGTTAAACAAACCAGTGAGAATTTTAGTCACATTCCATTCTATTCTAAGCATGGAGATCTAACTAGGTTCACATCTGTGTACAGGTGGCCTGAGCCAGAGTGAAATGTCCTTATATGGATATCTGCACTTCTACCTTTAGCAATTCATTTCTTTTGGGAAAGCATTGTCTTTTCTTTGTAGTCCTCTTTTAAATTGCAAATAATCTATGCAAAAGAACACTTTGTTTTTCTAATAGAGTCTTAGGGGAAATAAATTTAATATTTCACTTTTTTCCTCCACTTTTTCCCCCTTCACTTTGTGAAATTCCTGTGACTACTTAATCTTGGTTTCCATTACATATCTATTTCCAAAGTCAATTCTTAACTCTAAGTTTCTCAAAGTGAACAATATATGCCTAAGGTAATTTTTATAATAATAATTTGGAAAGCCATACTAAACCTAGATGCAAGTTCACCTAATGATGAGTGGTAAACATGATGCAATAGTGTCATACTCATACATTTTTTTCTGCATTAGTAAACATTATAAAAAATGGTTTAAAAAATGAGTTTTTAAAACAATTTGAATTAAAATTGTAAAAAGTTTTACTTAATCAGGCCCTTTTTTAAAGTAAGAAAGTTAAATTATTGATTTAATCTTTTAATGAATTACCTAAATATGTTGGGTTGGGAAGAACCCACATTTGTTTTCCAGATACTATTCATCCTTAAATGTAAATGTCTTCAAGAAGTAAAAACATTATACCTGATATTTAATGAGTTTTTTCGTAAGTCATCAAAGTATCTCTTGGTAGAACTACTTGACATCCTATCAAAAAATATCATCAGTCTTTTCCTTCTTAGCTTTTTAAAAAATTATTTCTCTCTTGGTCAGAATGTTATAGTTTTTGGCCTATGTAAAACTTTCCATGAGAAGGGTGATTCTCATATCCAGTGTTTTTTTTTTAGTGTGGATTACTCACACCACTGGCCTTATCTATACACATGCAACCTTATCTATACACGTGCAGGCCTTATTGATACATGTGCTACCTTGTTTATTTACTGCCCTCTCTTCCTGTCTCCCCATTGCACATCTTTGGATTTTTATGCCTTTATTCATCTGTCAGATTTCAAGTAATGGAAAGATAAAAAGTCAAATCAGTTTATTTTACTATTTCTTTACATATTTTTTAAAAGTTGATGAAAGATTTAAGATATTAATTGAGAAGAGTCATACAACAATCGTTATTAATTATGTTCAATCAGTTCTTAATTATTTATGCCAACACCTTGCCTTTGTGAATATGTGAGGGATAGTAGAACAAGAGGCATTCAAGTTTTGACATTACCCTGTGAGACAAGGTATGGTTCTAATGAAGGTGATAAATGAATTAAGCAAATGCCACCTGGGAGGTAGAAAGGTATTTGTGCAGTGTTAGAATCCACACTTGCTTCTTCTGGCAAAAGCAGCCACTAATTGTTTGCTGCAGTAGAACCAATTTTCACTGAAAATAATTTTTATTTGAATTTTGCACATGGATTAATCAACAGCAGATTTGAAAAAGTGCTGCCTTAAGACCAGTCTCAAAGTTTGCTTAATATTTACTTAATCTAAACTCAACCCAAAATAAATCCTAAAACACTCAGACAAATAGAAAATATACAATATACATGTGTATTATTTTTCCATTTTTACCATTTTTTAAGTGGGTCGTTTTTGATTATTCTGCCTATTTTTTATGTTCTACTTTCTCAGCCACTTTTTTTTTTTACTCATTCCTCCCTTCTTTTCACAGGTATAAAAACATCCAAAAGATGTTTCTGAAATACATTGCCAAAGAAAGAGCTTCAAATAGAGTCACCGTGCCTAACTCCCATCTCTGGGCATTTTACTCTTCATCGAGGGGAGTGGTACCAATGTTTTGCCGTTGTTGTAATGGCTGCTGCTGTTTCTTTAGTTCTTATTCTTCTCGGTTTGTTTATTGTCTATAGTTTTTACAAAAAAACAAACTCAAAATAAATCTGAGGAAGGTTTATTATAAGGTTTTAATGCAGACAGAGATGGACTCAACTGTAATACACTAGGCATTTTGGCATATAAATCCTTATATCTGAGCTTAATCATATCTATACTTAAGGTAGTCCTTTGTCTTCAATGTAATTTTTCCAAATTGGAAGTCTGCATATCATATCTTTATTAAATCTATGAATCCTTGGCTATCTAATATGTATCAGCAAGTTTTCTTTAAATTAAGCTGGCCTTCTCTCAAGAACCTAAACCTCTATAAATACTATAAAATAAATTTTAATCAGTCGTCTGTGAGAGGGGATTCTGAACTAATTTTTGTACTTTCACGCCATTATCAGTACCATTCTACTGGAAACAAAATAATTTTTCTTTTAATTGAATCAATTGTGTTTCAGAAATTAAATAACTGAAAACTATTCTAGGCAGAAATTCCTTTGTTTTACAAATCTGTGAGGTTTATGTGTTTCTTCTCAGTGGTTTTTAAGTCCTTGGGATCATGTTGGAGACATTTCTGCTTACTATCCTAGGACTGATGTATGCGATTTGATACAGTTTACAATTGGCATAATGTTTAAATGTGTATAAATATTAGCATGATCAAAATACTGGAAAAAAATCATTGTTGAATGATGATGGGGATCCATAAAGTTTTAATATTTAAAAAGCTATTTATTCTTTTTAGATGAATACTCTTGGGTTTTATTCAGCCTATTTTAAATCAAGACCCAAAGATGAGGCCGTCTCTGTGGGATTTTATCTGCCATAACACAGCTTACCTTATGGCTGCTTTTACATGACATGACATGCTTCATACAGTGGTGAACTCAATACATTATGAAACAAAGGCCCTGGTAATGAGGATTTAATTATGACACAATCTGGAAATCATGCAGGAGTAACTAATTTGTGTGTTGATTTCACAGTTCCCATATCCTAGTGGTATCTCAGAGAGCACTATTTTAAAATCTCATAGTCCAGATGGCTATTGATAAAACATAAGTAAAAATATGAAACTCAGTATAAAAATATGAATTACTTGCTCTTAGCAATTAGTTATTGAGACAACCTTTTATGTTTAGATTATGTTAACTGCAGAGTTCTAGGAATTCCAAAAGGCAATTTCATAAGAAACTTTAAAAACCGGTATGGCATATCTGGGAATAAGAGTATTGCATCCAAAACTTTGCAGTCTAAATGAAAAATAACAAGATGAATTTTTTTTGTGGAGTCAGCCTTACTGCTTTAGTCAGATTTCATAATCTAAAATTATTTTAGCTAAATGAAACTAAATAATACTGCCTTTTAAATAGGTGGATAATTTGATGAATTCTTTGAAAAGAATTGTCCAAACAATATATTAAGTGTCTTTCCAATTGCTTATTTATGTCTACCTGTAGTAATCTCTTATACTGACATGGATTTCTTTATTGATAGGCTATATGTATGTGGCTTTGGCTCCTACATAAATATCACCCCACTTCCTTTAAGAATAATTAATAAGTGAGAAGCTTGCTTCACTCTCTTGCTGAGCCCAGTTTAATGAATATCGGTAAAATAATTGCATGACAACATTAATGATGAAAATGCTCATAATCTGAGCCTAGGCAACACCTTAGTTGGGTTAGAGCCTGTAAAATCCATAGAAAATGTTTTGTGATAAATTAGGAAGACAAATGCATGATGAGGAAAAAAGTAAAACACCCCTACTGAATCTGAATTTGGCTATACTTCCTAAGTTTGTAATGATTTTAAAAATCCATCATCCATTCACATGTACTCACCACCTACTATGGGTCAGATATGGCAGCCTCTGCATATACAGAAGTGAAAAAGACTTGGGTCTTTTATCTGAAGATGTTCTCAATTTGGGGGGATATGAAGATTTTTGTCTGCACAATATTTGTCCCTTAATAATAATAACAACAGTAATAGTAGCAGCAGAAGCAGCAATACTTTCTTTTCCAGTTCATTTCTCACTCCCATGATAAAAATATTTTTGTCGTGTGTGTGTGTGTGTGTGTGTAGAATCCAAAGAGCTGGACCTGAATTGGAATTTTCAAGAACTGGCTTCTGATGCTCGCTTTGGGGGGAAAAATTAGCAGATGCTGGAGAATCTTGAGCAAATGATTTGAACTCTATGTTTCTGTTTTTCACTTAATGAGAATTTCTTTAGTAATAATTCCCAAAGTTCTCATCCTCTAGGTTTATTTGTCTGCTATCCTCTGTCGATGGATTAAGATCAGTCTCCAACAGATCTTTATTGCAGACATTCAAAGAGAGGGAAGACTTCTGTGGACTAAGTTGGAAAACTACTCCGGGAGCAGCCGATGAGTTTCATCACTTTGCTTCAGTATAAATTAAAACAGATTGTATTCTCTTCACACCCCCATCACTGCAAACAGAAAATAAAATTACTCAGCAATTCTAGTCACGTCTTTCTTTCAAGATATTCCTTGAAAGTCCCAGCATAATTGTAAATGAAATTCATAAAGAGGGGAAAACACAGTTATTAGGCGGGTGTACATCAGCATGTGGGCAGGATTTAGCTGAGCCCCTTTTTCCTATTGAAGAACTGATCAGACGACTTGACAGCTGGAGTTTACATGATTGTTGTACAATAAAACAGGACCACAGCTACCTTTTGCTGTGCACCAAATGCCAAGTGTAATTTTGAATACTTCTTCTCCTTTATAAAAATATGTTCTCTTTATAAAAAGAGAGGATGGATACACCTTAGAAGTGACGCTGTTCCTACAGAATCCAAGGTGCATAAAAAATTAAAAAGAAATTAAACCTGTACCATATAATTAAAAAAGAATGGAAAAACCTATTGAAGTTTAATGGCTGGGTTATAAGAGAAGCCACACACAACATAGTTGGCCCTCTGAGATCTGAGGTAAATGGATTACTGGATGTGGACTTGGAGCTCAGCTGTGAACACTGTGATATTTTGAGAAAAAAGAATCGAGTGTTCATCGCTTTGTTGAAACTCTCAAAAATCCTAACAAATCTGACCATTTCAGATACCAAAGACAGCATTAGAAAGTGCAGAAAACAAAAGAGGTATCATATCCAAATTATATAATTAAATTACAGCCCTTGGTTAGATTTTATTTTACCCATTTGTGTTAAGCTCTTAATTTTGGATAAATAAAAAGAGAAACCGAAATAAATTTCCCCCATTTTATAGGGCTGTGATTACAGGATTTGAAATTGTGAATAGGATACATGAGTACCTTTACTTCAAAACGAAGTAAAATTTAACATTAAATTTGTGCTTTTCCTGGGCTTTCACATGCTCCCATATGTAGTGAACCTCTTTTTATGTAAGATGTCTTTTTATTAAGCACATAGTAAATAAGTAACCTAATTTTTTTCATCTGCTTTAATGACATGGATGATTTTCACATTAATTCGTTCATTACTTCAATATTTTTGGTAGCATCTACTATATACCAAACAGTGTTTTTTATTGTTAGGAATACCATAGTAAAATAAACATGTAAGCATCCTTTTTACATTCTAGAGGGAGAGATAGAAAACTTTTTAAAAAGAGAGTGGGAAAGATAATAAATAAATAGTATTGAGGGGGGAAAATAAAGCACAGAAGAAGACATAAAATACCAAGAGTGGGACTTGAAATTTTAGATTTGGTGGCTAGTCACTGAGAAAATGCCTTTTGAGTAAAGATCTAAAGGCAATGGAGCTAGCTAGCCACAGATATTTGTGGAAAGGGCATCCCAGGAAGTGGGACAGCATGTTCCAAGGGCCTGAGGTAGGAATATGCCTGGAACAACAGGAATACTTGTGTGGCTTAGGGTGGACAGAGTAAACTGGAGGAGAGTAAATAATATGGTCAGAAACATAATATAAACCAGACTTTAGAAGGCTTTGTGGTGCATGGAAAAGACTAGCGCTTTTACTTTGGATGAGATGAGAAGTCTACCATATTTGTCAAGCACTGACAACTTTCTCCGTGAGTGGCCAGATATCTAAATTTTGCAGGACAGACAGTTTCTGTCACAACTGCACAACCCTGTAACTGTAGTACAAAAACAGCCATAGACCCTGGATGAATCAATGAATATGACCGTATTCCAATAAAACTTGATTTACCAAAATAAATGGTGAAGGGATGATGTCAGCAAGACGGTGGAGTAGGAAGCTACAGGCCCTCCTGACTCACACAAAAACACTGAGTTAATAAATATGGATCGGAATACCTCTGTGGGAACTCTAGGGACCAGTTGAGAAGATAGAGCAACCAGGCCACTGTAAAATCAAGAAGGTATTCCAGTGAAAGGGATAGAAAAGTTCATGTCACTTGCCATTCCTGTTCGTGCTCCTTCCCTTACATGGCACAGTACAAAATAAACTAGATGAAATACCCTGATACAAGGAGAAGGAAACAAAAGTGTAGACCATGTATCCACCATTCTGCCTTGTCTGGGGGCAGTCTGAGGGACTTATCTGACTTGTGTTGATGGGACTAGTGTCAGAGTTTGGAAGCCACTGACAACAGAAGTCAGCAGGCAACACACTAGGGTTGTAGTTCCACAGGCACACTTTAGGGTTCAAAAGAGATCAAGCAAGGTTTGAGAGATCTTAAAACTGTCAACTGGGCTGATTGGTGGTCTTTTCCTGCAGGAAGCCAGTACAGAAAGATAGGGAGAGGTGGTTTGTTTCTTCAAACACCCCACTCCAGGTGAAAAATTGCAAAGCATACAAAGAAACAGGGAAATGTGGCTCAGTCAAAGGAACAGAATAAAACTCCAGAAATATTCATAAAGAAACAGAGATTTACAAGCTGCCTGACAAAAAATTTTAAATCACTGTCAAATTGATGTTCAATTAGCTAAAAAAAAGAACACAGATAAATATCTAAATGAAATCAGAAAAATGTCTTATGAACAAAATGAAAACATCAACAAAGAGATAGAAACTAGAAAAATGAACCGAACCATAATTCTAGAGCTGAAAAATAAAATAACTGACACAAAAAAATTTATTAGAAGGGTACAACAGCAGATTGGTTAGGCAGAAGAATCAGCAAGCTTAATGATAGGTCATATAAAATCATTGAATTAGAGAGGCAAAAGGATATATGAATGAAAAAAGCCAAAGACAACCAAAGGATCTTATGGGACAGTATACACTTTATGGGAGTCTTGGAAAGGGAAAAAAAAAGGGGCACAGAGCTTATTTGAGGAAATATGGATCCCAGACTTCCCAAATCTGAGGAAAGAAACAAATACACAGGCTGGGCATGGTCGCTCATGCCTGTAATCCCAGCACTTTGGGAGGGCAAGGCAGGTGGATCACCTGAAGACAGGAGTTCAAGACCAGCCTGACCAACATGGTGAAACCCCGTCTCTACTAAAAAGACAAAAAAAATTAGCCGGGTGTGGTGGTGGGTGCCTGTAATCCCAGCTACTCGGGAGGCTGAGGCAGGAGAATGGCTTGACCCCGAGAGGCAGAGGTTGCAGTGAGCCAAGAATGTGCCATTGCACTCCAGCCTGGGAGACAAGAGTGAAACTCTGTAAAAAAAAGGAAAGAGAGAAGGAAGGAAGGAAGGAAGGAAGGAAGGAAGGAAGGAAGGAAGGAAGGAAGAAAAAGAAAAAAGAAACAAATACACAGATTTAAGAAGCTCAAGAAATTTCAATTTGGGTAAATTCAACAAGAACCACACCACAAGACATTATAATCAAACTGCTTAAACTCGATGAAGAGGCATTCTTGAAAGCATCAAGAAAAAAAGCAATTAATCATATACAATGAACTTCCATGAGATTACCAGTGGCTTTCTCAGCATAAACTTTGCATGCCAGTGGGAGTGGATAATATATTCAAAGTGTGGGAAGAAAAAAACGTCATTGAAGAATACTTTATTCAGCAAAACTGTCCTTCAAATACAAAGGAGAAATTAAGACTTTCCAAGATAATCAAAAGTGGAGAGAATTTATTATCATTAGACATGCTCTACAAGAAATGCTAAAAAGAGTTCCTCAAATTGAAAGGATAATAAGAAAGCAACACACTCAGAGTCATATGGAAATATTAGCTTCTCCCAAAAAGCACATCTCAATTCAAACTATTCACATTTCAACTGTTCAATAGCCACAAGTAACTAGTAAGTACTGTAATAAACAACACACCTCTAGAAGATAGAGTCTCATTTTTCTCTCTTTTAATTGTCTAGCTTTGGAATATGCATTTATATTTTTAAATGGCATTGTACTAAAAATTATGAAGACTCACAGTAAATCCAGATTGAATCACTGTCACTGAGCCTAAAATAGAAGTGGTGCAGGTGCTTTGACTGATGGGTAGTGGTTTACCAACCCCTTCTATCAGTTATATTTGCAATTCCATTTGACAGATGAAATAACTAAGTCCAAGAATATTTAGAAACATGTCCCAATTTACCTAAGTAGTTACAAACACTGCTGGGCCTCAAATTCAGGTCAATATGATTGCAAATTCTTTCAACTATATTATGTTGTCTTCATGATGACTTTTTTGTTTTTGTAGACCAGTGGTTCTCCAAATGTGGTCTGCAGAGCCATTTACAGCGGTTCCATCGGGTCAAAATTATCTTTACAATAATATAAAATTTTAATTTGTATTTTTCACTGTGCTGACATTTGTAATGATGATGCAAAAGCAATGTGGGAAAAGGGAGGTATGATCCTAGGCAAGAATTGGGGCAGCAGCACCAAACCGTCCTAGTACTCATTGCATTTTCACTATCACATACTCACAGGGGGTAAAAAGCCTGGTTCATTTACAAACATCTTTGACAAACCAGCAAAAATTATAAATTTTATTGAAATCTCAACCCTTGGCTGTACATCTTTGTACTATTCTGTTTGACCAAATGGAAATTACCCATAAAACACATATGCTGCCCTAGCAGAATGATGGTTTTCTTCAGGAAAAGGATTTGAGTGACTGAGTTGTCAGCTGAACTAACCAGTTTATTTTTAACATAGAACAGTATTTTACTCTAGAAACTGACTTGATAGGTAAACTATGGTTATTCTATTAGAGTATTTCCTGGCCATCTGGGGGGGCATTAAAAAAATAAGCTTGTTACTTAAGAAAAACAACTGACAGTATTTGTGTCCAATCACAAACTTAAAGATTCCAAGTGAAAATTAAAATTTTGGAAAAATTGTATCTGCCACTGCTTCCCAATACTATTTTGATGAGATCAGTGGCAATATTAACAACTGTAATTTTTAAATATTAAATAGTGAAATATGTCAACATTTGGAAGATCTGTATAACTTAGCAAAGCAACATTTTCCAAATTGCAAATGAATGATGTTACAGAATTATTTGTAAGTTAACAGATGTCTTCAAAGCGTAAGATAGACCATTGCAGTTTAATATGGGAGAGAAAAAGCTAATTGAAAGGGTTTCAGACCCACTTTTCAATTAACATTAAAAAAACTACAATTTGTCAAGTTTTAGAGCAATTTCAAAGAAGAATTTTCATGCAGAATTTTTAATAGGCAATTAAGATGTTCTTCCCTGTTAAAATTACATATATACATATATGTGTGAAGTTGGGTTTTCTTCCTATGTTTGAAACAAAAGGACATTTGACAACAGATTGAATACAGAAACAGAGATGAGAACCTAGGTGTCTTCATTAAGCAAGGCATTAAGAGATTTGTAAAGATGTAAAGCAGTATCACACATCTTACTATTTTTTGGTTTTGAAGAATATAGTTATTTTTAATAACATTTATGTTAATGTAGAATGCATTTATTGTTCTTATTCTTAAATGCATTAGTGCAATTTTTTAAAATTCTCCACTTTAATTTCTAATATTTAAATATTGCTTGACATGACCTGCATAAACTCAAGCTCGTGGTCCTTAATAATTCTTGGGAATGTTAAGGGAACCTGAGACCAAAAAGTTCTAGAATTACTGTTGTAGTTAGAGTGTGTGCATGTGGGTGGTATGCACAGTAAACTCTCAACTAGAAGGAAATAGTGAGGGTTGTCAGTTAACTGGCCTGTGTTTTCTTTGATCAAATTTAGAAGGAAAATGGAGATAATGAAACAAATAAGCTAATGTCAAAAGTCTTCTCATTATAAAATCAGTGCAAATGACTACTTGTGTGAATGTATGTGATCAACAGATACGAAATAGGATAGTAAAACTTATCCTTCCTACTTACAGGGGTTGTTATAAGAATAAATAATGATATGGAAAAAGTCAGATTTAGATATGAAATCTTTTCTTGTGTATAAAATATAATGAAAATTTAAGTAGGTATGTATTCTCAGGCATTTCACAAATCGTATTTAACAGAAAGATTTAATTACTTAACATTACTTAACTCAACATACTCTTATCAAGCACCTGGTGTTTGCCAGTACGGTACTGAACTCCATATTTGCAAAGACGATTAAGACATTGCACTATATATTCATTAGTGTTTGAGAAAGATTTATCCACCATGAAACAAGCAAAACAGTTTTATGTTTAGCTCTCAGTTTATTAGGCCATTTTATTTTCTAAGCATTTAGGTAAACATTTTCTATAACATACGTTGAGGAGTCATCTTTAGTTCCTCTGAATATATTCTTAAAATCTCAAACCATCTGCAGTAGTATATTTAATGTCATAAAACAAATTATATGTATTAGCCCCTTTGATGTCCTAGATTCTTTTGACGTTTCTCTTTTGAAGAGAGAGAGTTTCTAAAACGGGAACTAACAAATGAAATGACCAGTGCTAAAGTGACCACCCCAATAAAGCTACAAAATATCTACCTTTCCACTTAATGGATGTTTGGACCTAGACAGCAGGAGTACTTTTCCCTGCAGATTCATCCATTATGTCTCATGCACTGCTAATTCATTTTCCTGATATGCTAGGGCCACCCTTCGTTCTCCCATTGTCCTGTCCAAGAAAGAGCTTGCTTTGAATTATGGGGAGGAAGGGTATCAATGTTTCATATTTAGCCGAAAGATATAGATTTCCTTTTGCATACTCTTATTCTGTGTTGTCTCCCTTCCTCCCTTCCTGAATCCTCAATCTGTACCCAAACCTAAAAGTCATGTTTTGGGTTACGCTTCATTCTGTTTTCAGGAGGACATAGGGTGGCCTTTTTTTTTGTTCTCATTTATCAGCATACATAGAGCCAAGGCTCTGGTAGGTGCAGATGTTATAAAGTGAAACACCTGAGAGTGACATGCAAATTAAGATAGAGCTCTGATTTTTGAAAGATGGTTATGACATCCGAAATTGCATGAGTTTTTAGAACATTCAAAGACTTACTGGAATGTTTGAATTAGCATCTTATCAGTTCAATCAATTGCCCCCAAAAGCAATAAAATGAATCCAAAACTTACAACTGCATTGACTATGATAAACTTTTCTGTGTCCTAAGGTATGCAAAACATGGTTCTTTTAGCCTGTCTTTAATTTTATTAGCACCTTTCAAAGTGTTGAAACACTATCCATAATTATTTATTCATTTATTTTAATTATAGTACTTGATTGCACATGAGTATTTTGTAGATGAAAATAACTATTACTAAGGAATGGGACAGCATCAATAAATGCTTATTAATAATTATAATGATAATTTAGAAAAGAAAAGCCATAGGCTTGTCTGATGAGTGTTTTCATCTTGACTACAGTTTCTCTTCTTCCTGTGCCTAGAGCTCATTAGGTGGACAAATTTTCCCCATGATTACAACACCCACAAAAGGGCCAAAGCAGAGAGAAAAAATCCACCTTTGCTCAGTTTCAAATTAATCTGAAACCCTGTAGGCCTCAGTAGGTGCCCAAGGCACATCCGGCACCCATGTTATTTTTAGTTGAATGCTATTCTTCTATTACAGGCAGCAAGATTGAAAACTGTCATGACTCTGAGCAAACCTGGTTATTTCAGAATACAGGCTTTCACAGCATTTCCCTCTAATGGCCCAGATTAGAAAAGAAAGGTTGTTTATACGTTTAAAAGGCCAAGGTCTCCTGAACCATCAAAGCAGTGGCTTGTGGTTTTAGAGCAATGCAACTTCCCGCTGTGTGTAATGGGTGAGCACCTGTAGACGGCGCTTCAGCCGGGCTGCCACTGGGCACCAGTGCTAATTGGCGTCTATGAGGGACACTCGAGCAGCCTATGAGCCTCAGCATTTCATTTCATTTGGAGTGAAATATACTCTAAGTAACAAAGGACACACACACACCTTCAATGACTTCTTTCTGGACATTTTCCTTTTCAGAGGATGGACTCATAGATCAAATGCCATCTTGTCACCTCCCATTTCTATACTGGCTACCCTTTATAATGTTTAAGAAAAAAAAATAAAATAGTTCTTTGTAATTGGAGTTTCACTCTTTGGATGAATTTAGAGGAGAGCAAATATGTTGAATATGTTTTATTAATGTAAGTTTTGCTTGCAGAAACTGTAAAAAAGGGAATATATATAGGCATGGTATATCTAAATGTCTCTGCAGACATTTCGGCAGAGATTTTTATGGCTATATGAATTCTCCTTTTTATGCTTTCTGCAAGAAAACTTTGGGGACTCATTTATGGTTGTCCCCTTAGGCCCGCACCTGCTCTGTTTGCTTCTTCAGTGCTTTGTGTACTGGTGGGTAAGTTTAGTTACATGTATGTTTAATTATTGTGCCATTTCTTAAAATAATCATCTATCAGTTATGATCCGATAAAAATTGGGTGACATAAGAGCCCCCTTCTCAATGCATCAAATGTACGCATTGTCCTGTTACATCTGTGAGGGACTCATGCCTGCTGAAAGGAGGGAATATCACAGAACAAAAGGGTGTAATCTTTAATGGGAATCTGAATCAACTCTTAAGCTCAAGGGACTGAACTGAAAAAGCTACAATTGAAAACTACAGCTGGACTATAAATGCAGCCCACTTATGAGATGCACATTAATGGGACTATAAGAATATTAGAACTATTATTTGTAGTCATTTATCTCAAATTTGATGCTAATGGATTTTTTTTCTAAGATGCATGACTTTGACTAAGTCATTTACTCTTTCTAGGTCTCAGTAACTTACTATGCAAGGGACTGAATAATTTCTGAAGTCCCTCCCCATTAAAATTATTGTAATGGTTCTATGACATATACGGTGTCCAAAACACTGCTGTAGCTATTATTAAATTCAAATTTTAATGATAATCTTTGGGACATTGCAACAAAATAATTTAAGAGTCAGTTTCAGTTCTCAACCGTTAAGATAAACCCAGGTATTTCCTTTCTTAGTATCATATACATTTGGCAAGTTTAAGAAGCTGTTGTTCTCCTCATCTTTGATTGCATATATTTCAGGAATCGGACACTTTACATGAAAAGTTTCTTAAATTCGCATATATTTAGAATTAGTCATATAATAGTTTTTAGAAAAATGAAGAATGCCATAAAACTTAGAAATTGTTACTGGGGATTTTCAATCTATAATGATTATAATAAAGTTAGCATAATAATTATAAGAACAATTTTTCATCATGTTTTATCTGAGTTTTCAATTAAGGAATTTTAAAAACTGACCCATTTATTCCCTTCCATGTGTTTTCTTTGGACACTTGCCAGGTTAGGAGTCTTCACCACTGATTGCTGCCTGTGTCCAGTATCACTTGCATTTTCAGTAAGTTTCTTCCCCTGTTTTCTACCTTCTAGAAACAATAAACGAATGATTTTATTTTATTTTATTTTACTTTTCTAGACAGGATCTCACTCTGTTACCCGGGCTGGAGTACAGGGTCTCAATCGTAGCTCACTGTACCCTCAAACTCCTAGGCTCAAGCGATCCTCTTGCTTCAGTCTCCTGAGTAGCTGGGACATCAGATGTGTACCACCATGCCTGGCTAACTTTTTTTAAAAAATGGGGTCTATGTTGCCCAGGCTGGTCTTGAACTCCTGGCCTCAAGTGATCCTCTTGCCCTCAGCCTCCCAAAATGTGAGGATTACATGTAAATTAATATGCTTTAAATTTTTTAATTGGACTATATAATTACAATGTGCGTGTGCGTGTGCGTGTGTGTGTGTGTGTGTGTGTTGGTTAAGGTTAGGTAATAAATAGAAGCTCAAAGAGGTTAATTAACTTCACCCATGGCACAAAACACTGAATTTTGTAATGTGGATTCAAACTCCAGGCTGGAAACTGGCTTGTGGCTTATTTAAGATCCTCTTGGACTCAATTTTAATTCAGATATCAAAAAAAGCAAATATATTGATATCATACCATACTTATTACCTGACAGCCTCATGTGTCTGTGCACACATGTGTCTATCTATAAGCCTATTAAAAAATATGAGAGAGTGACCTGGGTATCAGGGGAGCATTTACAAATTTACATAACTCACTGGAAGAGAGATGTGTGCTCAGAAAAAAAATAATTTATTGTGGACTACACATGGACACAGGTAACCCCATCATTTTTCATGGTTGCATGTCATACTCTTAATTGCCCCAGCTCCTTAGGATGCTTGCCCAGTAAATATGGGATGTCCTGCCACTTCCCCAGTGCAACTGAGTGTTACTCAACTCTCCCTCTATCTCCCTATGTAACCTTCTCTCTCTTAATCCTTTAATTTTTAAAAAGAATTCTCTGCATTACTATTTTCATTTCCTTGCATTCGCACTGACACTAACCACTGCAGTCTGGCTGTAGTCCCTACTCTTGCATTGAAAGTGCTTTCAATAAGATCAAATAGAGGGTCCCATTGTCCTGTAACTCTACCTCTTTTAGCATTTGACGCTCTTGACTTTTCTCCCCATGCTCTGATTTAGACTTTGGTGGCACTGCTGTCTACTTGTTCAGCATGTGCCTTTCTGGGCCCTCCTCCTTATTCTCCTCAATGTATTAATTTCTCAGTAGCTTAAGAGAACAAAGACTGATTTCCGTTATGCTGTATATTTATTGTGTTGTCTCATTTTTGTCTGGTAGCCCCTCGACCAGGGCAGCCTCTCTGAACCATGCTGGTCATGGTGGCAGAGGAAAAAGTAAACCCAGCAAAGAACAAATCTGGCCCTGAAGCTTCTGCCACCTCATTTCATTGGCCAAAGCTAGTCATATAACCAAGCCTACTCCCCTAGTGCAGGGAAAGACAGTCCTCTTCCTGGGAGTGGGTGGAAAGCGGACATTAGTGATGAATATGATCACCTACACACTCTTCTTTTGTCCACTTGGCAATTGTTGGTGTTTCCTGCCTTGGCTTTCCTCTTTTCTTATGTGTATGTTCCATTTGGTAGAGTTTATCAATAACCAGGATTTGAAACCTCCCGGGAAGCTGAGAATTCCAAAATCTCTACCAATAATCTCCATCTCTCATCTGAATTTTAGTCACTGTCCAAGTGCACCTCCACCTGAGTTTTAGTGATGCAAGGGATCGCTCTACATGTTGGGGCTGCGTGAAGAGTAAGGAAGAGAGCTGAGGCTGGGGTGGGTTGGGCAGGAGGGGAATGTGAGGGTCCTAAGGTAATACCAATAAAGCATCATATGTTTGGCAGGTCTACTTTATAATGGGAAGGTTTATTATAATATTTTTGTTTATCTGTAAAAGAGTAGTAACAATACTGACTACCTTATAGGGTGGTTCTGAGGATTAAATGAGTTTATATATGTAAAACGCTAGAACGATGCCTGTCTTATCATGTTTGTTATTACCCTTATACAGGCAATCCCAACCTCTAAGCCATAACAATCATGATTCTGTATATTCTTGACCACACTTATTAAGATAAATATATAATAAATTGTTTTTATTATGGGGTAAATTTATTATTCTAAGGTAAGGATAGTAACTGACTAAATGAAAGCATTAATCATTTTGTTCCTCATAGTTTTAGCATTGGAAGGAAGCTTGGGCACTTTCTAGACTTGTCCTCTACTTCTACAGATGAGAAAAATAAGGTCATGGAGAGTGCAGAGACTTGCAAAGTCCACGGCTAGCTGGTGGGTGGCCCCATCTCAGCACTCAGCTTTTCTAAGCTCCACTCATATATTCTCTATAACATCATATTGCCATTTATATATGAGCCATAAAAAGTTACAGACACAGAGGCAGACCACTGTCATCCAATCATAGCATGGGTTTTCTTCTGATAATATTCCATTGCTAGAATTTGACATGTCTCATTTTCAGTGCCACCCAAAAAGGAGCCATGTGCTGGAGAGTTGGCACTGTATCGAGAGAGGCCAAGATCTTGTGGCAGGATTTGGTCTATTGGTTTTATTTGGAAAGTTGCACATAGCTTCTCTACCCCACAAATTAAAAGTAGAGTTACTATAATTTAGTTTCTAAGTATACCAAGTAAATTCAAATTATATTGTGTTACTATTACTGTAGCTATCTTTAAAAACTATTTTTTAAACCAATATCAATATATGGGAAAACTCAGAAATGGTCATATGCAGCCACAATTTCTGTTTGTCATAAACAGAGAAGAATGCCTTGAATGTAATACATTGTTTGGGCAGATCTGTTTTGGTCTGCTGTGATTGACCATCAGTTATAACCATGACTGTTATGCAGAGTGTATAATTTAAGAGCAGTGGTTTGTGAAGGATGAGCAAATGCCAAGTTTGAGAAGGAAGCTTGAGTTATTCTGTTAACCAAATATATCTTAAAATACTTTTAATTTTTCAAGAATCTTCTAATCTCTGCATACTTGGCTTTGCAACGTTACAAAATCAAAATAATGTATTCCTCTTACAATATACAATTCATGGGGCGGAAAAGGAATACTTAATTCAGGAATTCTGTAATGAGAAGGCTTCAGAGAAATGTACTAGGACCTAAGACCAAGAATTCAGATCCAATAAGTTGTCTTATTGAAGACCAAAATAGAAACAATGAGAATGTGGTGGGAAAAGTTTTTGAGATGTTAACATTTACTTTCTTTTCATTCCCATAGGATTAAGAATAAAAGCTATTTGTACTTTTTTCTATATTTTGATTTCTCCACTTCAAGAAAACTTTCAGGACCTTTTATTTCTTTGCCTCTTACACATTAATAGGGCATTAAAAAGTGTTTATCTCCCTGTGAAAGCATATACAGATTATGTAAAGTGTATGGGAGCGAAAAAGAGGGAACGCTGTTGAAGGATAGGAGGTGACAGCAGGAGAGAGAAGTGACATTCCCAAGACCAGGATGAGGGCCGATGTCTGCGGGTTCCTCAAGTGTTGAACACCTGGGTTTCCACACCACACTGCTTTTATGTGCTGGTCCACAAGGTTTGGCCACGTGATGCATCTAGGAAGAGTGGTCCCAAGGCACTTGGACTCAGCCTCAGCAAAAATTCCAGTGGCCAATCTCCTACAGCATCAGCAGGAGTGCTGGGCCCTGCAGGCTTGCACAAGACACCTAGCAGAAGTGATCAATATGGTCCAGAGATCAAAGAATTCTTTTTTTAGGTTCTGCTCTACTTTGCACACGTGGATTAAAAAAATATTGTAAAGATAGAGAAAAAAACCCAAAGTGACTGAGATTGAAATTCCCACCCACCCAAGTTGTGCTTAAAATTAAATTGCCAAGGAGAAAGCTGATTTAAAGAGCATCTACAGAAGGACAGATATTTTCAAAATGGATGTGTCCTCAAAAATATGTACATAATGCTTATGTGTTTTACTCTGCTTAACTTATCTTAATACTTTACATTGAGTTTGGAAGATGAATTAGAAGTTGATCCAAAATGGAGCAAAAAAGCATAAGATATGGTAAAAGTTAATTCAGAATATCAAGATTGACATTCTAGCTTTATCTTTGTTAATATTTTTGTCAAATGTATTAAAGTATAAATTAAAGATAATAAAGTTCACCACTTTAAGTGTACAGTTAGATGAGTTTTGATGAAAAAAATGGAGCTGTATAACTACCAGCACCAGCAAGATATAGAATATTTCCTTCACCCCTAAAAATTCCTTCCTGCCCTTTTGTAGCCAATCCTTCTGCTCAACCCTGGACCTAGGAAACCACTGATCTGCTCCTCATCACTACTGTTCGTCCTTTTCTAGATTTTCATAGTAGAGGAAGCATACAGTACATAGTCATTTATGTGGCTTCTATCACAGAGCATACTTTTTTTTTATACTTTAAGTTCTAGGGTACATGTGCACAACGTGCAGGTTTGTTACATATGTATACATGTGCCATGTTGGTGTGCTGCATCCATTAGCTCATCATTTACATTAGGTATATCTCCTAACGCTATCCCTCCCCCTTGCCCCCACCCCACAACAGGCCCTGGTGTGTGATGTTCCCCTTCCTCTGTCCATGCGTTCTCACTGTTCAATTCCCACCTATGAGTGAGAACATGCGGTGTTTGCTTTTTTGTCCTTGTGATAGTTTGCTGAGAATGATGGTTTCCAGCTCCATCCATGTCCCTACAAAGGACATGAACTCATCCTTTTTTATGGCTGCATAGTATTCCATGGTGTATATGTGCCACATTTTCTTAATCCAGTCTATCATTGATGGACATTTGGGTTGGTTCCAAGTCTTTGCTATTGTGAATAGTGCTGCTATAAACATACATGTCCATGTGTCTTTATAGCAGCATGATTTATATTCCTTTGGGTATACACCCAGTAATGGGATGGCTGGGTCAAATGGTATTTCTAGTTCTAGATCCCTGAGGAATTGCCACACTGACTTCCACAATGGTTGATCTGGTTTACAGTCCCACCAACAGTGTAAAAGTGTTCCTATTTCTCCACATCCTCTCCAGCACCTGTTGTTTCCTGACTTTTTAATGATCGCCATTCTAACTGATATGAGATGGTATCTCATTGTGATTTTGATTTGCGTTTCTCTGATGGCCAGTGAGGATGAGCATTTTTTCATGTGTCTGTTGGCTGCATAAATGTCTTCTTTTGAGAAGTGTCTGTTCATATCCTTTGCCCACTTTTTGATAGGGTCGTTTGTTTTTTTCTTGTAAATTTGCTTAAGTTCTTTGTAGATTCTGGATATTAGCCCTTTGTCAGATGAGTAGATTGCAAAAATTTTCTCCTATTCTGTAGGTTGCCTGTTCACTTTGATGGTAGTTTCTTTTGCTGTGCAGAAGCTCTTTAGTTTAATTAGATCCCATTTGTCAAGGAGAACTACAAACCACTGCTCAACGAAATAAAAGAAGACACAAACAAATGGAAGAACATTCCATGCTCACGGATAGAAAGAATCAATATCATGAAAATGGCCATACTGCCCAAGGTAATTTATAAATTTAATGCCATCCCCATCAAGCTACCAATGACTTTCTTCACAGAATTGGAAAAAACTACTTTAAAGTTCATATGGAACCAAAAAAGAGCCCGCACTGCCAAGACAATCCTAAGCCAAAAGAACAAAGCTGGAGGCATCACGCTACCTGACTTCAAAGTACACTACAAGTCTACAGTAACCAAAACAGCATGGTACTGGTACCAAAACAGAGATATAGACCAATGGAACAGAACAGAGCCCTCAGAAATAATACCACACATCTACTACCATCTGATCTTTGACAAATGTGACAAAAACAGAGCATACTTTTGAAATTCATCCACGCCATTGCATTTATCTGTAGTTCTGCACAGGACTGCGAAGGGTTTGAAATTTTACCCTGCTCACATGCTGACAAATGAGCCTGCCACTGTTTCATGGATTCTGGCAGAAGACACTAGATCATTGGGTCAGAGATGAGGGACTTTGTTGCTCATAACCCAGCAGGAAGCGTGTGTTTCATCATGTTCCCTTTGTCCTGCAAGTCCCCAAGTAGCCCTGAAATGTGGCACACTCATAGGGTCTGTGTCATAACTGAGGAAGCCTGGGCTTATCATTCCACCAGGCTGATAAGGGGCTGCCATTGAACCTACCTAGTGTTAACCCTAGAGGAAGACATTTAGTCAGAAAACAGAGTGCCACAGTACAGTCACTCTGTCTGTCCTCACAGGCTGTTTTTCATACAAGCATCCAAGAAAAGATAGTCCCAGACAAAAGCTGTCATAAACCATGTAGAAACCCCATGGAGAATTGTCTTCAAACAAAAGGATTCCTTTTCCTTGTTGCATAGTATTCTGTTTTATGGATACACTGCCACAATGCATTTATCCATTCACCAGTCCATGGGTATTTCGGTTGTCGCCAGGATTGGGCTAATAAAGCTACGTTAAACATAATTGAGTATTTCTTTGTGCGAACATAGTTGGTAAACATCTAGGTGTGGGATTGCTGGGCCACAGAATAAGTATATGTTTAATTTTTTAAGAAACTGCCAAAATATTTTGCCTATTGGCTACCACTTTGCCCTTCCAACAGCACAGTATGAGTGTCGCAGCTGCTCCACATCTATGTCCAATACTTAAGGCCACTCTAGCATGTAGAAAGTGGTTATCTCCTTGTGGGCTTAATTTACATTTTTTAAGGAATTATGATGTTGAACATCCTTTTTATGTTCTTACTTGACATGTTGTACCTTCTTTTTTTAGGTTTCTGTTCCAATATTTTTTTAAAAAAACTGGTTAATTTTCCTTTTTTTTCTTTTCTTTTTCTTTTTTTTTTTTTTTTTTTTTTGAGAATGGATCTTGCTCTGTCACCTAAGTTGGAGTGCAGTGGCACCATCATAACTCATTGCTGCCTCAAATTCTTGGGCTCAAGCGATCCTCCTGCTTCATCCTCCTGAGTAGCTGGGACTACAGGTGCACATCATCATGCCTAATTTTTTTGGGTTTTTTTGGTAGAGATGGGTGTCTCACCATGTTGCCCAGGCTTGTCTTGATTACCTGGGCTCAAGCAATCTTCCCATCTCGGCCTTCCAATTAGTTGTCTTCTTAATATTGAATTGTAAGTTTTGACAAAACTCTCTCCTTGACCAAACTTTAGACAGGCTCCCCTGAACTCTCTTTTCCTCTTAGCCGCTTCCTCGGCCCCTGTTTTTGGCCTGCCCAGTTTAGCTGTATCCCAATTTAGCCCAGGTTTTGGCCTGCCCAGTTTACCAGGAATCCTGCTGAGTCAGTTTAGAGAGAATCCTCCACCCGTGATACCTGATCACATGTCTCATTCCAGATCCTTAATGTTTGAGCCCTTAGGCTGCCTTTAGCTAGAAACCCCCTACCCGTGATTATGGTGCCTCCTCTTCATCTTTGTTCATCCACTGAGCCCTCGCTCTGCCCATTGGCTGTAATATCTGCTGTCTTGTTTTTATTCAGAGTTGAGCCTGATCTCTCTCCCCATTATGATAATTCTGACACTTATTACAATCATCCTAAATAAAGTGTTTCTCACTGTTTTAGCATGTGTCAGAGTCATCTTTCCATTAACAGTGTTCTTATATAGTCTGGATACAAGTCCATTCTCAGGTGCATATTTTTGCAAATATTTTCTCCACATCTGTGCCATGCATTTTCCATTTTCTTAGCATTGTCTTCTACAGTGCAAAGGTTTTAGTTTTGCTAAAGTCCAATTTATGAACGTTTTAATATAAGTACTGCTTTTTTAGTTTATTTTTTTTGAGACAGAGTCTTGCTCTGTCGCCCCGACTGGAGGGCAGTGGTGCAATCTAGGCTCACTGCAACCTCTGGCTTCCCAGTTCAAGCGATTCTTCTGCCTCGGCCTCCTGAGTAGCTGGGATTACAGGTGCCCAGCATTATATCTGGCTAATTTTTTTGTATTTTTAGTATAGACGGGGTTTCACCATGTTGGCCAAGCTGGTCTCAAACTCCTGACCTCAGGTGATCCACCCGCCTCAGCCTCCTAAAATGCTGGGATTACAGGCATGAACCACCGTGTCTGGCCAGCAATAGCTTTTTGTGTCCTACGAGAAATCATTATCTAACTCAAGATCCCCAACATTTTCTCATGGCTTCTTATAGAAGTCTCATAGTTTAGCTCTTACATTTAGGTATATAATCAATCACAATAGCATGACTTATGATTTATTTATTGATGTTTTTAGTTTTTCTGGCAAAAAGTAATATTTGAGATTTTTTTCTTTCCTTTTCTTTTTTTGCGCATATAGATATTTAGTTGTTCCAGTATTATTTACTGAAATACTTCTCTTTCTCTGTTGAAGAACTTTAAAGTCTATGTCAAATCATGAAAACAGACACATAGACCAATGGAACAGAATGGAGAGTACAGAAACAAAGCCACACACCTACAAGCATCTTATCTTGACAAAGTCAACACAAACAAGCAATGGGGAAAGGATTCCCTACTCAATAAATTGTGTTGGGATAACTGGCTAGCCATATGCAAAAGATTAAAACTGAACCCCTTCCTTATACCATAAACAAAAATCAACTCAAGGTGGATTAAAAACTTAAATGTAAAATCTAAAGCTATAAAAACCCTGGAGGACAACCTAGAAAACTCTATTCTGGTCCTGTTTAGAGAAAACTCTAAACATGGGTCCTGGCAAATATTTCATGACAAAGATCCCAAAAGTAATTGCAACAAAAACAAAAACTGACAAGTGGGACCCAGTTAAACTAAACAGCTTCTGCGCAGCAAAAGAAACTCAACAGACTAAATAGACAACCTACAAAATGGGAGACAATATTTGCAAACTCTACACCTGATAAAGATCTAATATCCAGAATTTAAAAGGAACTTAAACAAATTAACAAGCAAAAAACAGCCCCATTAAAAAGTGGCCAAAGACATGAACAGACACTTTTCAAAAGAATACATACAGGTGGCCAACAAGCATATGACAAAAAGTTCAACGTCACTAATCATTAGATAAATGCCAATCAAATCGATAATGAAGTACCATCTCACACCAATCAGAATGACTATTATTAAAAAGTCAAAAAATAACAGATACTAGCAAGGTTATGGAGAAAAGGGAATGCTTATGCGCTGCTGGTGGGAATGTAAATTAGTTCAACCACTATGAAAAGCAATGTGGTAATTTCTTAAAGAACTTCAAACATTATTACCATTTAACCCAGCGATCCCATTGTTGGGTATATGCCCAAAGGAGTATAAATAATTCTACCATAAAAACACATGCACATGTATGTTCATTGTAGCACTTTTCATTCCCAGTAGCAAAGCCATGGAATCAACCAAAATGCCCATCAACGGTAGACTGGATAAAGAAAATGTGGTACATATACACCATGGAATACTACACAGCCATAAAAAATAAGATCATGTCCTTTATAGCAACATGGATGCAGCTGGAGGCCATTATCCTTAGCAAACCAACACCAGAACAGAAAACCAAATACCACGTATTCTCATTTCTAAGTGGGAGCTAAACGTTGAGTACAAATGGATACATGTGTACTTGAGGATGGAGTGTAGCATAGTACCATTTAGGTACAGATTATTACCTGGGTGATAATCTGTACACTAATAATCTGTACACTATAATCTGTACACTAAAACCCTGTGACACACAATTTGTTCATGTAACAAACCTGGGCATAACCCCTGAACATAAAACAAAAGATTTTAAAAAATCAATTAACTATGTAAGTGCAGGTCTGTTTCTTGACTCTGTTTTGCTCCATTAGTCTATTTGTTTATTCTTACATCAATACCACACTGTATTGATTTTTGTTGCATTCTAGTAAGTCTTGAAAGTAGGTACTGGAAGTTTTCCAGCTTTGTTCTTTCCCAATTTTTTTCCAGGTACTCTAACTTCTATTAGTTTCCACAAAAATTTAAAATAAGCTTGTCATATTTTCTGATGATATTATGATTGTGGTTGTGTTAAATCAATAGATCAATTTTAGGGAGACGACATCTTAGCAATGTTTAATATTCAGTTTAATTAACATGTTATATCCCTCTACTTAATTAGGCCTTCTTTAATTCCTCTCAGGAATGTTTTGTAGTTTTCAGTATATAACTAAGTCTTACGTAAATTTTGTTAGATTTAAATTTAAGAATTTCATTTTTGTGTTATTATAAATAGTATCATTTACTGAACTTCAGTTTTTTTCCCCTAATGTATGAAAATTAATTGATTTTTGAATCCAGTGACCTTGCTAAGCTCACCTATTAGTCTTAGTAGTTGATTTGAAAATTCCTTGTGTATTCTAGGTAGACACTAACATTGTTTCCAAATACAGAAGTTTTACTTCTTCCTTTCCCATCTGTATCCTTTGGTTTCTGTTCATTGCTTTGTTTGGCTGTCTGAGCCCTCTAGCACAGTTGTGAAAAGAGAAGATGGGGTGAACACCATTACTTTGCTCTCCATCCTAGAGAAAGAAGCACCCAATATTTCACTATTAAGTATGATATTAGCCACAGATTTTATATAAAGACTGCTTTACTAGTTTTAGTGAAGTTCTCTTCTATTCGTATTTTGCTAAGAATTATGAGTAAGTGTTGGAATTTTCTTCAATGCTTTTATGCACTTAATGAGATTATCATACAGTATTTCTTTGTATTCTATAGTAAATTGTTTTATTGTTGAATATTAAACTAACCTTAAATTCCTGGTACAAAGCTACCTTAGACATGCTATACTATTTATTTCATACATTGCTGCATTTGATTTGTTAATATTTTGTTACACATTTTTGTACCCTATGTGTTGAAGGTTATTGGTCTGCACTTTTCTTTTCCTGTTGTGTCTTTTTTGGTGGTTTCCCTAGTAGGGTAAGTCTAGCTACATTAAACAAATTGGGAGGTGTTCCCTCCAAATGTGTTTTCTGAAGGAGTGTCTATAAACCTCATATACCTTTTTCTTTTTTGTTTTTTTGTTTTTTTTTTTGAGACGGAGTCTTGCTCTGTCGCCCAGTCTGGAGCACAGTGGCGCAATTTCGCTCACTGCTGCAACCTCCGCCTCCCGGGTTCAAGCAATTCTCCTGCCTCAGCCTCCCCAGCAGCTGGGACTACAGGCACATGCCACCATGCCTGGCTAATTTTTTGTATTTTTAGTAGAGACGGGGTTTCACTGTGTTAGCCAGGGTGGTCTCAATCTCCTGACCTCGATCCACCCACCTTGGCCTCCCAAAGTGCTGGGATTACAGGCGTGAGCCACCATGCCAGGCCACCTTTTTCTTAAATATTTTATAGAGTTCACCAGTTAAGCTACTTGAATTTGGAATTTTCTTTGTGGAATATTTTTAAACTATGAGTGTAATTGCTTTAATAGTTACAGTGCTCTAGTCCTGCAGATTTTGTGTGTGTATTCGTCTACTCGTCCTATCAGTTACCGAAGGAAGAATATTGAAAACTCTATTATGTTTACAGTGTAAATTCTACTGAATTTTGAATTTTTATCCCTGAAAGTTATATTTGAATTATTTTTTCTCATTCTGTTCATATTTTACTTTACATTCTTGAGTGTATTTATGTTTTTAGTAGCTGTTTCAGCTCTTTGTCTTATCATTTCATTGTCTCTGCCCTTCGTGTCTGTTTCTGCTGATTGCTTTTTCTCCTGTTAGAAGTCCTATGTTTCAGTTTGTATGCCTTCTAAGTTCCTACTGATTACCATACATAGTACATTGTATTGTAGAGTGCTGGATTTTGTTTCATTTTTTTAAGAAGCGATACATTTTGCACTGGCATGCACTTATTTGCAGATTAATTGGATCCTGTCAAGGCTTACTTTTTAGTTTGGGATTTGCAGGTGCACAGCAGTCTCTGCCCTTGAGCTAGCTTTGTTCACTACAGTGGCTACACCCTTTCCAGGACTCTGCCTAATGCCTCCAGTTCTACAAGGAATCACAAATTATTCCTATCCATAGGTTAGGTTTAAGAATTGTTTGGTCGACTGCTATGTGGATGTTCCTTCAGGCTTCCTCAATAGACCTGTGGATCTCATTCTCTCTCTCAATCTCTCTCTCTCTCTCCCTATTCTCTGGTATTCTGTCTCAAAATTTCTAGCCGCATCAGCTTCAGTGAACTGAACTCTGCCTCCTCAACTCAGCAAGACCAACTCTTTCTGGGTTGTCTCTCTCTGCCTCCCAGCCTGCAAACTGCCTCCAGGAAATGAGTCTGTCCTTTTGTTTCCTGTCCCTTTTTGTTGCATGATGTTCCATGTCTGATCAGAGGTTATTCACATCCAGTTGAACCTCATTATTTGGGAATTCCACTTTACTACTTGGTAAAATATACTTATAATCTCAAAAGTCAATACTCAGGGAACTTTTGCATCATTTGCAGCCACGCCCAGGGAGCTGAAATGTTTAAATTGCCCAACACACACGTTCCCAGCTGAGGTCCAACAAGGAGCCACTCTGCTTTCTTGTTTCACTCATACCATAAACAGGTGTCCTTCTCACTGTCTGTTGAGTGTCGCTTTTCTTACATTTTGTGTGTGAGTGTGTGTATGTGCGGGAGTTTGGTGTTTTCGTGGTGATATCATTGTTTTAATGGCCCCTGAGCACAGTCCTGAAATGTTGCCTCATGTTCCAAAGCGCAGGAAGGCTGTGACATGCCTCAAGGAGAAAATGTGTCTTAGATGAGCTTCCTTCAGGCAGAGTTATACTGCTGTTTTGAGATCAATGTGAATGGATCCACCATATTTATGAAATAAGGTGTTGTAGACAGAAGCCCACATAAAACAAAGTCTCAGGTTGATTAGTTGACAGCAGTGTCACCCAGGCCTCTGGTTCATTTCCTTTTTTATTATAGGATGTAAAGCTTTATTCTAAGTGGCTTAAAACATAAACACATATGCATTAGGAAAATGTATTTCTGAAAAACAAATGTGCATCTAAAATTCTCAGTCAGATCTCTCTTCGCATCAAAAATAAGGGCCACATTGTTTAACACTAAGTAACCTGTTTAATATATGCAGTCCCTGTTTCTTGTTTCCAAACTGCCCTAGACATGTGGTTATATTTCTAACTTCTTGACACATCAGTAATCAGGCCCTAAACTGGATACCTCCCATACCTTTCATCAAACTCAATAACAGATTCACAATCTCCAGACACCCCTGCATTAACAATTGCCTACATTTCAGTGTGTCTGTTTATGCACCTAGATGTTTATCTAGCTTGTCTTCACGAGAACTGGGTCCTGTCTGTATTAAACATTGGCCTTCCCCTAACATCTAGAAGGGAGCCTCCTTCTCTAATGGGTAGAACCTGTACACCCACAACTCACTCGCACATCCACTGGGCCGCATTCCTAGAAGGCCTGTCAAACTGAAGGGTGTGTGTGCGTGTGTGTGTGTGTGTGTTTAAATCAGAGATGACCTTATGTGCATACAGAATGTAGGTACAAGAGTGAATTATTTTGTGGGCCTTCAAAAGATCTCCTTCCCACAGAGCGTGAAACCCTAAGATTAAATAACTAATTCCTTGGAGTCAGTAAATCTGTTCTTTTTAAAAACCAGGGAACTTTATTGTTTATATTCTTTGTAACTTAGCGTTATCCTAGATACGGGATCGTGGTAATCACATATTCTGATTTTCAAGAAGAGCTCTGTGTTTGCATAGCCTTTCTCTTTCTCTCTCTCTCTCTCTCTCTCTCTCTCTCCCTCTCTCATGTAAATTATCCACTAGATCACTTGTTCCAGAAAACAAAGTTGTTCTGAGCCCAATACAAATGACCCCAAAGAGATACAACAGTCATTTCCCCTGTAAGTCTAAACTACCGTCAGATCTGCTGAGAAACTGAAATTTGAAAGTGAAGAGAAATAGCAAGAGAGGGCTGCTGCTTGAGGAAGGAGGTGCTGTGAGAAGTTCTGGGAGAGAGGCAATGGCTACAGGAGACAGGTGGAGTCAGAAGGTGAAATCACAATTTTGGATGGTATTTTAAAGGGCTACATTTGCGTATTTACAACAGCTCAGCCAAGTTGTAATTGTAAAACTATACTGACAGCTCCCAATGTTTGCCACTTCACAATTTGACAATGGAAATTATTTCCATAATCTTATGCTTCTAATTCAACAGTTTTCAGAAGTCCCTGAAATCTGTTGTTGGAAACTTGCCTCATATTTTTTTGGCCTTATGCCATGTGATGGTAGATTGTATCAGCCACGAGACTTACACATCCTTCATTAAAAGTATGCAGAGATGATGTGATTCTTTTGGTCATCTCTCCAGTGGTCTGGGAATCCCTGCAGAAAGAAGCAAGGGTACTCAATACAGCTTCCTTTCTGGACACGAGGACAGAAGACATGACAACCACTCTATGGCATTTTGGGGAATACCCTGAATTTAAACATTCTGAAGAGCATTTCAGATTCTGGGTTTGGATACATCCTGGAATCAGGCCTTTTTTTCTTGCTTTTCCAATGCTTTGAGAGATAAGCTGTGTAATTGGTAAAGACAGTAACTCCTAAGAGAGTTAGTAAATTTGGCTGATAAATAGTTTCGGGCTGGCATGTAGGAAACTGCAATATATTGAGAACAGTAACCACTTTTTACTTAGAAAACTTGTATTTGGGCCCAATATTTCAATTGATTAAAAAAATGAACCTAGGGAAGTCCATGGTTTTTCTTGATAAACTGTCACTACCTTTTGAGCTAGTCCACCTCTTTCCACGCCTCTGTTCCTAACTCACTCACAGTAATGATCTCTCTCCCAGATTAATGTAGTGGGGTCTCTTAATCAGTTTCCCACCTCCTATCATCTGACCCATTGATTCTCCAGGCAGAAGTCAAACAATTTCTCTAACATCTGCTTATGTTCATTGTGGGCTTATAATATCTCAAAGTCTCCTTTTTCCTTGGATAAAGTTCAGCCCAGTCATGATCTAATGGCTGAGCAAGTCTTCTGCCACTTGCTTCTTATCAATGTACTCCAGGTGCACTGATCTTTGAGCTGCCTAGCCTGTGCCCCAGCTGCCTCTAGATGGGTGCTCTTCCTGCTTCCCATGGTCATCGACCTAGTTCTGCTGATCCTTTCCACGCCAGTCTAAGCAGCATAGCCTGGGGGAGTGCTCTGACCTCCCAAATGCCAGTTGTACCTGGGTTTGATGACCTTCTATTTTCACAGCATCCTTATTTCCTCATTTATTTTTCTGTATTCCAATTACCATTTGCCTCTCTGTATCCTATACTTGACTATAAGTTTGATGAAGGAAGCTTCGTACTTGACCATGAATTTGGGCAGGCAGCACAGCTGGGCAATCAGAGATTTCCTACATAATTATTGATTTAGAGTCTGGAACCCTGTTCATGTATAGGAAATAAAATCTTATACATATTCTTTCTTTAGTATTTCCTCATAGTATGCCTGCATTCATGAAGTGAGTCACTAAGAACTATTCCACAATAAGGATAACAAATTAATTGTTTTGAATTCTGGGAAAAAATATTAGACTGTAAGATCCCATAGTTATAGAGAGGTTTAGAGAAAAAATATGGTCATTTCCCATAACTGCATGGCGGAGATTTCGTAAAAGACTAATTGAATTCTTCTAGTGACAGAGACTTCACTCTCTTTCACAGTAATCTATTTCAAAATTGAAAAATCTTGATTTTTTAAAAGAATTTTATATCTTCTAATTTACACCCAGAAAGGGGTTTTGCATTCTGAAGATCTAGAAATAACCTATTTTCTCTTCCAAAACTGAGATATACAATATTTTATTAAAATTATGTTATATGTGGTCATAATCTCTTTGTACTGGTATAACAGAATACCTGAGACTGGGTAATTTATTCATAATATGAATTTATTTCTCAGGGTTTTGGAGGCTGGCAAGTTCAAGATCAAAATGCCAGCCCATTCATGAGGGGTCCATCCTCATGACTTAATCACCTCCTAAGGCCCCACCTCTTAATACCATCACATTAGCAATTACATTTTAACACATGAATGCTACAGTCTAAATATATAACTCCAGGTCTGAACGCTTTCTTGAAATCTAGAACTATATTCCTAAATACCTACTGCATATTTTCTCCTGGATCTCCCATAGGCACCTTAAACTTACGTAGGCCAAAGTTTTATTCTTCCCACCAGATCCACTCCATTTCTATCTGCATTATTCATTCATCCATTGAGTCTCTAAAGCTGGAAACCTCAAATTTAGTTGTTGTTTTTAGATGGAGTCTTGCTCTGTCACCCTGGCTGGAGTGCAGTGGCACGATCTCGGCTCACTGCAACCTCTGCCTCCTGGGTTCAAGCAAGTCTCACAGCTTAGCCTCCCAAGTAGCTGGGACTACAGGCGCATGCCACCATGCCCAGATAATTTTTGTAATTTTTGTAAAGATGAATGTGTTCTAACCATGTTGGCCAGGCTGGTCTCGAACTCCTGAGCTCAGGCAATCCTCCCGCCTCAGCCTCCCAAAGTGCTGGGATTACAGGTGTGAGCCACTGCACCTGGCCTTAAACTTAGTTTTTCAAAACTATTCTTCACCAAATCAACCATCAAGTTTTCCCAATTTTATTAAAAGGGTTTTGATTCCATTTTTCCTTTATTTTAAATTTTCTATTTTTGCAATTTATCTCCCTACTTATCTGTAAGTTCTTTGAAGGCAAGGACTTTATTTATTTTTTATTCTTCAGCACTTAGAGAGATCCCTTACACTTACACTAGTGTAAACTCAATCCACCATTTGTTGAAAGGTTGCATATATATATATAGCGAGAGAGAGAGAGAGAGGACTTCACGCCACTTATTCTGCTATGCAGTGATTTAACATTTACAAATGTATCTATTTCATGGGATCTGAACCATACAAGGCCAGCTCTCCTCTGACCCAACCTTGTTTCTACCACCAAGTAGACAGTCCAGCAATGTTCTGAATGATAAAGGAATTTGAAATTTCCTAATCATGGATCATTATGTTTATCTTTACTAAAACATGTACGAATTTTGTTCCTATTTACATAGTAATAAGCCCTGAGATGTCATCATCAATAACAACCAAAAAATAAAATCTAAAACCAATAATATGCAGAAATTTCTACAAAATATCTTCCACTGAAACACTTTTGCAAAGTAACATTTTTAATAATTATATTTAGCAAAATTGAAGGTATATTTTTGTGTGTATGTGTAGAGATATTTGGATGATTAGTCTTCAAGCATTAGCAGTTATTATGTTTTTGGGGGTATAATTTTAGTTTCCAGCTATTTTTTTGTACATTCCTCCTTTTAAACATTTCTTATAATGAGCACATATTGTTTTTCCAGAGCCAATAATGCTATTAAAATATATATTGTATCCCTTTAATTAGTAATGTACTTGGCAAACTCCTGAAAGATAATCTCTTCCCTTGCTCATTCTTCTTTGTAATGTAAAAGAGGTAGAGTTCGTTGGCCAATATTTTAAGCAGTGCTCTTTCATCAAGAGCGTGAATGGACTGCAGCTTAGCAGCTAGCAGGATGTTAAAGGATGCAGTTGGAAATTGAGTGTTACATGTGAGTGGCAGGGAAGATAGGTGTGTCCGTGTTTGTGTTCCAGTGGAGGCATCTGTAATGCATAAAAGAGTGAGAATGAAGGAAAGTAAAAGTGTTGACAAGTGTTTTTCATTTTCTGAAATTCCAATGATGCTGACACCCTTGTAGAGGCAAATAGCACTTATATTAAAGATAGGAAAAAAAGGAATAGACTAAACTTGTTTAGCTAAAATAAATTAGTTTATATGATAAGGTGGAGATCTGTCAATATCATGGAATTTATTTTTTTCCTTCTGTCTCTACACTTTTATAAAAGATGATTTAATACAAAGGACACACAATATTGTGCTACAGGGGCAGACAAATCTAGAGATGTGCACATACTCACACACACACACAAATACACAGGCACAGATAAAATAAATTTTTTTGAACACAGATTACAATTTCTGGAAAGAAGAAGAAAAACTGTTTTTTTTTTAAATTATAACCATTATGTTAAAACTAGTATATATGGGGCAAGCATAGGTACTTTCAAATTTGCTGACACTAACAGAAGATAGAAGTTGAGGCTCACTAGATATAATGCACATCAAATTAATAACCTCGGATAGCCATTCAGTTAGGAAACATGCCCAGGTTCTGAGAGATGGTGGTACTCATGAGTAACGCCTTCTATTTTCTTCCCTTCTTTGGCAATTCCTTTCTATATGGAGATTACTTAATTTCCTACTGTTATTAGACTTCCTTTTGGATTGTTTTGGATAACAGTGTGCTTTAAAAATAAAAATAACTTTTGCTCTTCTATGAAAATAATTAGGTAATAGAAATTAGGTAATAATTTCTCTTGACTGGTGGTACAATGGCAATTTAAAAGCATGATATTAAAATGTACCCACTTTTAATGCAGTTGTTTTTGCTGAACTTGGTGAAAACCAGGAAGTTGGAAAGCGTTTTCCATTACCTCATATAAGTATTTTCTTTGTGAGAACCTGAAGCAAGAAATACCTAAGCTTAGTAACAAAAATGGTCACAAATTCCCCTCATAGATCAGATTCAGATTATCCTGTGACATTGAGCTGTGTAGGAGACATATCTCTTTTTCTCTGGGCGCTGTGGAGTCTATAGCCAAGCATCTAGCTGATCCTTGGGGCTGGTAAATGTTTCACAGCTGGCTATGGGGAAAAACAAAAGTTCTGGTTTGTAGCATCTGCCAGTTTCTGAGGCATATATTATCCCACTATGGCTGATTTCAAGTTACCAACATAATATCATTAGATGTGAAGTTAGGAAGACCTGCACAGTTACCTTTTGTGAGCGGCTGAGAATCACCTCCAGTGTACCACTAAGCCCATCTGTTGTATTTATGCTTTGCTCATATGTCCTTTATGCATTTCGCTGGTCCCACATTTATCTCTGCCTTTTTTTTGGTTGTTCAAACCATTTTAACACAATTTACCCAGTAGGGTTTATATATATCTAAACCAATTGACGTTATTTCTGAAATAAGATAAAATAATAAAATACAAGACGACATTAGCTAATTAGTAGGAGGATTCGTTTGAGACATGATTTCTGGCCGGGCGCGGTGGCTCACGCCTGTAATCCCAGCACTTTGGGAGGCCGAGGTGGGCGTATCACGAGGTCAGGAGATCGAGACCATCCTGGCTAACACGGTGAAACCCCTTCTCTACTAAAAATACAAAAAATTAGCCGGGCGTGGTTGCGGGCGCCTGTAGTCCCAGCTACTCCGGAGGCTGAGGCAGGAGAATGGCGTGAACCCGGGAGGCGGAGCTTGCAGTGAGCCGAGCTCGTGCCACTGCACTCCAGCCCGGGCGACAGAGCAAGACTCCGTCTCAAAAAGACAAAAAAAAAAAAAAAAAAAAAAAAAAAAAAGACATGATTTCTGTGATACTTGGCCTAAATATAACTTTTATCATTGGTTTCGCTAGTAATAACTCCTGGGGGTATGGGTTCCCATGAGGAATTTCCTTGTTCTTTTATTTAGCTGTTTCTTCATAAAATAATAAAGTAGTTTATAAACCTACTATGTACATTAGCTTCTTTATCTCTCCAAAGTCCTATGAGTTAAAAAAAAAAAAAAAAAAAAAAAAAAAAAAAAGAAGATACTCCTGTCCTCATTTTATGGATAAAGATGCCTCAAAAGGCTGCAGACTTTACCTAACATGGTGGAACTTATAAGTAGCGCACGCTCTGCCCTGCTTTTATGCCATCAAGATCCCACAGAACAAATGACAATTCTTACGGCTCTTGTCCTGGAGATGGCAGATAACTGTTTTCCAGTGCAGTTATTTTTCATGGGCGGTAAAAACATTTACTGCTGCTAAATTTTAAGCACTGCTAGGATTTGTGATGCTGAAGATAATAATAATGTACCTGGATCTACAGTTCCAATAGACATTGTTGCTTTTTCATTATAAAATCATAAAATGGAGAAGAATCCTAGAGTTAAGGTCCTATTGCAGGGTGATTTTTCTAGTAAATGACTGCCAATGTAGCTGATAATTGAATAGTAAGGATGTGCATCTGATAAATCTAAGGGGCCAGTAAATTCCACATAATTCATTTAAGCTGTGAAACCTGTAAATGTAATGTAGTAAATGAAGGGTAAGAAAGCATTCAGAAATAACCTCTTAAGTTAGCTCCATCTTAACAAGAGCCAAATCTTAGTGTTCTCTAAAAGGTCCTGTGAAGAATTGTGTACAGCCGTGGTCTCCTTATTTTCTTCCAGGCTCTTGAGCTTTTAATGGTCTGGAAATCACTCTTGATGGTGAGCTGCAGAAGTGCATTTGCAAGTATGCTTACAGCTCCAATATTGATTGCTCGGTTCTGTCCAACCACCCCTTGCAATAAACAACCCCGCAAGATCCTGCACTGTTGGGAAGCAGTGATGCATTATTTAACAGCAGCTGATCAATATAAAACAAGCATCCCCTTTGTTACAGCAGTACTATTGATAGACTGCTTCTCCCTTTTAATTTTTTATTATTTAGCATTGATTTCTGAAACTCAATTCTGTATCTCACTCTTCTTCCATCAGTAACTGTGAGTTGAGCCCTACCTGACTAGAAATCTAACATCCTTTTTGAATCACAAATTACCCAACTTAATTAAGCAACAATTAGTTGAGAGTTTTTAAAAAAATCATTCAACTCTGCTCTAATCAAATTTAATGAGTGAAATACATTAAATACAGGATTTGGGGGAACTTACTGTAGAAAAATCT
Source organism: Gorilla gorilla gorilla (assembly GCF_029281585.2). Taxonomy (NCBI): domain Eukaryota; kingdom Metazoa; phylum Chordata; class Mammalia; order Primates; family Hominidae; genus Gorilla; species Gorilla gorilla. The sequence goes on along the minus strand of NC_073232.2, from coordinate 82,745,478 downwards.
GAAAAGACAAGATTATTGCAGCTGTATATGTTTTCGGGAGGAGGCTGCCAGATTTTCCCATTTAGCTTGGGGAACGTTGGGAAAATTCAGGCACATAACTACCATTAACACTAATAGGGACTTGTCCTCTAAATCCTGCTATATCAATGGAAGAATGGGGCTTTTAGTTTTTTTATTTCTTTTGTCCTTCTTTTTTTCTTTTTAAATCTTAGCTGAGTTGCCTAGAATAAAACATTAAAGGGCAGCTACATTAGGCACTGCTGCACTTGAATGCTAACTCCTCACCTGACAAACATAAAATACCATTTTATTACATAAGTAAACAGCATGGACAAGAGAGTCAGATATGGTTCTGCACCCAGGGGCATGTGGTCGTGCACAATTTTGTGAATTGGGCTAAAAATAAGCAGAAATATGCTGGCTGGTCTATTCATTTATGACATTTTTAGTATATTGTTTTTACTTATTCTTTTTGGACTCTGATAAAGCAGTAACAATAAAATAAAACTAGGTTTCTAGATAATTCATAAAAAATGGAAGATTTACATGTCAAAGATATTTCTTTTTGGGTAGTTATGCTTACCGATGGCTATATTTGTTATATGTGTTTTTTATCATAAAAAATCAAGTTCCTTGTAAAAATATATAAAATGCATGACTAGAAAGAAAATATTAATTTCCCCCACTCCTACCTGTCAGATAACGAGTGTCACATTGTTAAAATTCTGGTGTGCACAACCAGCAATTCATTCTGTCTTTTTTTCCTCCCCATATCTAATCAACCCACGTTATTTAGAGTAAAAATTACACAGATTATCATGTTATCATGTCCATTCTTCACATAATTTTGCACAAAGTAACAGAGGCCAGGTCATAAATTATTTTAGCAGGTTTATTTTTGTTACCATTATTTAAAAAGCCACTTTGGCATGGCATATGAAACTAATATTAAATTGTATGTTCACTAAGTTTTAAGATGCAGTTTATTTGCTAATGGACAGAGGATTGTCAATATTTATTCATCAGAATCGAGAATTTCAAAGCCAATTTATTAAATACAAATAATAAAAACAAACCAGAAGTGGTAGTGAGGGCTCTGGACAAATTGGAAGCAGGAAGCCAGAAGATCAGAAGCAAAATGGCTTATTTTAGCAGAACAGTTTAAGCTCCCCACTCAAAAGAGACTATAAACAGAGAAATCAAAAGCCCTTAGCCAGGGAAGAGTCTGGGTGTTGATGTGTAGTTACACCTGATGGTGTCTCCATCCTGACGTTCATTCAACAACAGTAAACATGAAGTGGGCACCAATCAAGGGCCCAGCATCGGAGCTGGCTGCTAGAAAACTCAGCCAAATTTCTGAGCAGACCCTAGAAAGTACATAGCATTTGAGCATTTGCCTTTTCGATCTCATGTTGACTCCATTTGGTATACTCACCCTTGTATTTTCTCGTTCATCTCCTTTAAAAATTCAACTATATCCTCTGTATCTACAGTTATGGGTATATCATCGCAAGCTGTTTTAAATCGTGTCTGGAATGAGGCTAGACGAAGAAAACACATGATCTAGAAACTGAAGGGAATGAGGTAGTGAATAAGAAATGGTTTCTGTTCTCAGAGGAATTAAAGTCTCATAGGAGAAAACCTCTCATTGCTATTACACGAGGGGAGGTGAATTGATTCAATCATGGACTCACAATGCTCTCTGTGCGCCCAGCTTGCCTGGGTCACCTGAAGATATCTAATGGTAATTAGTTGCTAATTAGCTATTATGGAGGCAGAATAAATGATTTGGTCATTTGTCTTTCATTTCTGGAAAGAGCTTACCCTATGTAGCTGTTTACTTAAATAATTCTGACAAAGTTTATATTTTCTAATTGAGAAAACTACCATGAAAATTGGAAATAGAGGCAATTAGAAATGCAGACTGCCTATTTAAAGAATCATCAAATAGGTCATCAGAGTTTAATGCCACGTTTCAACTACCTAGAAGTTTAAAAACTTTTAAAAAGAAGAATAAATTAGTCGAGATTTACCTAAACTCTTAGAGGTGAAACTGTTTATTTTGGACCTAGGTGTGATAATGACTTGCGGGAGGTGTGGTTTTGTTTATTACCTTCCCTTAGGCAATGAGAAACTCTTCTAACTGGGCATGCCTAGAGTAAGTTTCACACAGCTCAGTTCTCCTGTGAGTTGCCATTGCCTTGAGACTTGTTTTTTTCTGCTCCTGGGTCAGAAGTGACTTCTTGATTAAAATTGTTTCCTTTTTGTTTGGGTTTTAAAAAAATCCTTTAAGATATAACATACCTAAGGTAAAATACATAAATCTTAAGTCTACATCTAAATAAATGTTTAATTCTACATAGCACCTGTATATACCTTTGCCATCATCACCCAGATCAATACATAAAATACTGCCAAGATCCCAGGCAGCTTCCTTTGTTCCATCAATACTCCCTAATGAAAACTACCATTCTGTTAACCCCATTGTATAATAGTTTTGCTTGTTGTTAAAAGGCATGTTGGTGGAATCATATAAAATAATAGGTACTTTTTGTTTGTCCAGCCATGTTGTGTACACCTGTTCATTCTTTCGTGTTCCTGTGCAGTAATTCTACATATCAACATACCGCAAGGTTTTTATCCAGTGTGCTGTTGATAGACATTTGGGTTTTCTTGAGTTTTGAGGTATTTAGAATAAAGTTGGCATAAAGATTCCTCAAATTCCTTTTTGATAGCCATGTGTGCTCATTTTGAGGAGGTATTTCCCTGGAAGTAGACTTGTTCAGTCTCAGTGTAGGCATAAGTTTAGCTTTAAAACATGCTGCTAAAATTGTTTAGTCTGGTTGCTCCACATCCTCACCAATACTTGGTATTATCTGATTTTGTTTTGTTTTAGTTTTACTCATTCTTTTGGGTACTTAGTGGCATTTCGTTTTGGTTTGAGTTCATATTTTTCTAATGACTAATGATGTTGAGAACTTATCCATATACCTTTTGGCCCTTTGGAAGTCTTCTTCTGTTAAGTGCTTGCTTAATCTTTGCCAGTTTTTCCGTTCTCTTTTTCATAATGATTTGTATGAATTTAATACCCAACTGTTACAAAGCTAGAACTTGATGTTTTACCATACATTTTCTCTACTGTCATCACTGCTGCTATATCTGCTACTGTTGCATTTTTCTCTTACCGTTTGTATTCTTCAGTCCTTAACATCTTTCCTTCCTGCTATATGATGTGCTGCTACTCTCTGGGTAATGTGGCCTTTGTGGCCACTTGCTGAACAATAAACTTTCTAGTGTTCCAATGGACTCCAATCCTAGACTTCAGAGCCCAGGGTTAGTAACCTCCTTGCCAAGTTCTACCAGTTCTTCTTTTGGGTTCCCTATTAGCATTACTAATTTTACTGATGATCACTTATTTTTTAATGTACTCATCTTATTGGTTACATTGGTTCATATCACCATCAACTAAGTGGCTTTGTTATGGACCAATGTATCCCTTCGATTTTCCCTGAATTTCACGTCTTAATGTTCTGATTCTCTTCCCTCCACTGGCTGAGCTGTATCATTTTGGGCAGAGATAAATAACTTCTAGCAGGGGCCCTGTGGAAACGTTAGCCACAGGTAAACAACAGAGCTGCTGATTAAATTCTTTCTCATCTCTCTTACTTTACGTTACCTCCTTATTATGGGTCATTCATGGATTTTCCAGTACTCATGTTGAAGGCTTCTTACAATGGGAGAAATGAATGATAGGACTTTTAAAACTCCTTTAGCATCCCCACTTTCCCTCACCTGGGATGACTTACCTAGATATAATACAAATAGAAAGCCATGGTTTCCAACAAGGAGAAATTCCATCTGTGATGCCAGACAGAGAACAAAACAATTCCTCTTTATCATAGGAGGCTATAAACATTGATAAGGAGAAGGACAGACATGGGTCAGGTAAATTGACACAAAAGTGCATGCATGCACTCATGTAATGAGGGTCTACCATGGGCTGGGTATTGTTGGAGGACAAAAGCCTCCATCAGGTATCAGTCCTGACACCAGGCAGGTGATTATCTTAGCTACCATGAATGCTTGCCTATTGTACTCCAAATCTAATTTTTATCTTGAATATACAAAAAAAATACTTCTATTGATGAAGAAGCTGAGGCCTCCATGAAATTTTAATTTTCCACCATCGGTTAGAAATGGACAAGTGCAGAATGTGATTCAGGTATGACGAGCTTCAGTATGCTGTTTCTTCCATCTCAATAAATGACTTTTCTGCTGCCAGACTTTTGTTCTTATGTCTCTCATAGCGTGTAAAACATTGTCCTATGGTCACCGTTTAATGTTTGTCTCCTCAATCAGACTGCGAGCATACACCAAGGATATGTTTTATGCTTTCCTTCTTCAGAGTCCAGTTCTTCAAGGAAGTTTGTCAAAAAAAAAAAAGAATAACTAGTTTACAAGCCATAGGACTTGCTTTTGCATACTAGTAATTCTGTAACCCTACAAAGATGGAAGAGTTTATTCTGAATGGGTAGAATCAGAAAAGATAGCCAATGTGCTTTGAGTGCTGTTTCCGCACTTGGCACTGCACTAAGGTGTATTTGGATAAAATCCTAACAACAAACCGAGTAGTAATTACTGTTCTGCTTCTCATTGCAAAGACGTAGAGATGGAAGAGAACCACATATGTCTGACTTCAGAAAAAAGCACCAACTCTAACTGCTATGTCTTGTGGCTGCATGGACAAAGGTTTGAGGGAGGGGTTGAACTAGAATAGAGTCCTGAAGGGTAATTAGAATCTGGCAGAATTGAGTTTGGGAAGGAGATTCTGACGTAACTAGAGGCAACGTAGGAAAGCAAGTGTACCAGAAACATGGCTCAATTCATCCCAGAAGGACAAAGCTTGGAACAGGTATGGAATTGCTTGTGCTAACTACCGGGTAGGGCAGGAGAACCCGGGGTTCATGCATATATTCTGCAGTCTGACTGCCCAGGTTTGACTCTCAACTCTGCCATGTACAATATATGTGACTCTCTGAAAGTGACGTAGCATCTCTGTGTCTCATTTGTTTGTCAACCTCATGGGATTTTTATGAGCATTGATATGTGCTAGTATAAACCTTGGAATAATCTATAGCATAAGGTTAGAACCACTTAGGTTTGGCCACTTAATACTACTTATTTGTAGTATTAGTATTATTTTTATAATAGCACTCATTCATATTTATAGCTTTTGCATATTCATCAAAAATTTGTCTCAGTTTTACAGTTGTTCTTTGTTATGCCCCAGTTTACTCCATGGTATAGATTAAATGCATTCTGCATTTTAAAAACTCCTTGAAAGCATCTATTTAATGTTCTCATTTCAGTGTGAGAAAATTGAGCTCAAACAGGTGAGTGATTTGGCTGCAGCTACTGCAGCCACATAGTGCCGTGTGTCTGTGACTCAGGCCTCAGTGCAGGGTGATGGGAAGGACAGGAATACATACCATATGGATAGAAAACCAAAACTCAAGCAGTCACAGATCCTCACTTTTCTTATAAAGATCTTATTTCAAGTATCTGTGGAGCAGTAAGCCTAGCTGTAAGGTCTATGAATGAATGTGGAAACTATTGCCAGCATCTTTAACATTAATTTTAAAAGTAACTCTCTTTACCTCCTCCTTCACTCATCATTTATTGCATACAAAGTAGCAGCTTTGATGAGGCTCCTTGTACAGTTGATGTGACATATGAATTTGTCCAGTCAGTTCAAATTTTTGAAATGTTTGGTATAAAGAGTTCAAAGTTAATGCCCACAGGTTTCATTTGCTTAGCCTCCCTTCACTAAAAAGAATCTTCCTCATGTTCTTGGATTTAACCTCTTAAAGTCTCTGTGCAGCAACTTGTTTAATGAGTGATCTCCTGGTTGTGTGTAATGTGCCCTTTCCCCAAGTTTTCATCCTGAAATGATATCCTTTTGTTTTTGTCCGCATGTATGTATATTTATGTACAGTCATGTGTCATTTAAAGATGGGGATATGTTCTGAGAAATGTGCTGTTAGGCAATTTTATCATTGCATGAACATCAAACAGTGCACTTACACAAGCCTAGTTGGTCTAACCTCCTGCACACTTCGGCTATACAATATAACCTATTGCTCCTAAGCTACAAACCTGGCCTGTTACTGTATGGGCAATTGTAATGCAATGGCAAGTATTTGTGTATCTAAGTATATCTAAGCATAGGAAATGTATAGTAAAAATATTAAAATCTGGCCAGGCGCAGTGGCTCACGCCTGTAATCCCAGCATTTTGGGAGGCCGAGGTGGGCGGATCATGAGGTCAGGAGATCGAGACCATCCGGGCTAACACGGTGAAACCCTGTCTGTACTAAAAATATAAAAAAATTAGCCGGGCGTGGTGGCGGGCACCTGTAGTCCCAGCTACTGGGGAGGCTGAGGCAGGAGAATGGCGTGAATCCAGGAGGCGGAGCTTGCAGTGAGCCGAGATCCGGCTCCTGCACTCCAGCCTGGGCGACAGAGCGAGACTCCGTCTCAAAAAGAAAAAAAAAAATTAAAATCTTATGGGACCATCATCATATATACAACCAGTTGTTGACTGAAATGATATTATGTAGTGCATGACTGTATAAAAGCTGCACTGAGGCTGAGGTACACATGTATGTCTGTAAGCATATACTAGACCCATGTATTCTTTTTTTCCCAAGGAGCTCAGCTTTCTTTATTCATGTATCGTTAAGATTGTCTTGTATTTATCAATGGCCATTAGAGTTTCTGAAGCCTCAGTGTTTTCCTCTTTTTATACGATATACATTTTCTTATATGTTTATATAATGTTATCATATATGTTTTATGTAAATAACATATTTCACAGGAATGCATATTAGATAACCTAAATTTTTAAAATATCTAGGGTCTGTGTCATGCATGTTGACTCTTATTTTCTAGATACTGACTGAAGGGTAATTTTGAAGAACTTCCAGTGTGGTTAAAATATGTTCATTGCTTAGCCTGAACATACAATCCTCAAGTAGTAAGACAGAAAAATAGGAAAAGATAAATGAAACAGAGAATGGAAATCACTACAATGAAAAATTTCCACTTAAAGGGGCTCATATTACTTTGTAATTCATTATAAGAGGGTCAACATATAAAATAGTCCTTTAAATACTACTTTATATTCTTAGTACATCGTCTGCTAATATTACCAGAGATAAATGTCAGTATACCTCATATCCTGGGAAACGAGGGGCCAGAGAGATCTTACTCAGGTTGTGAGTTTTACTTAAAGTATAAACCATGTGTCAGTTTAACAGCATTCTGAATATGAAATATAGATAGCCATAGAAATATGAAATGTATATAATAATTCAGAAGTAAAGTACAGGTATACATTGTTTTATTACACTTCACTGCTTTGTGCTTTGCAGATATTAGGTTTTTCACAAATTGGAGGTTTATAGCAATCCTGTGTCCATCAAATCTCTTGGGGCCATTTTCCAGTAAGCACGAGCTCACTTTGTGTGTCTATATCATAGTTTGGTAAGTCTCACAATGTTTCAAGCTTTTTTATTACATTTTATTCTTTCATAATATTTTCTCATTATATCTGTTACGGTGATCTGTGCTCAGTGTTCTTTGATGTTACTATCGTGATTGTTTTGGATTCCATGAACTGCACCCATGAAAGGTGGCAAACTTAATTGGTAAATGCTGTGTGTTCTGATTGCTCTACTAACCCTCTCTCCCTTTCAGCATCCTTTTTCTTAGGCCTCCTTATACCCTAAGACACAAAAGTATTAAAATTAGGCTGGTTAACAACCCTACAATGGCCTCTAAGTGTTCAAGTGAAAGGAAGAGAAACACGTCTCTCACTTTCAATCAAAAGCTAGAAATGATTAAGTTTGGTGAAAAACGCATGTTGAAAGCTGAGACAAGATGGAAAGCTAGTCTCCTGCACCAGTTAGTCAAGTTGTGAACACAAAGGAACAATTCTTGAAGGGAATTGAATGTGCTACTCCAGTCAACACAGGAATGATAAGAAAGTAAAACAGCCTCATTGCTGGTATGGAGAAAGTTTGATGGAGAAAGTCTGTGTCATGCATGACACAGACCCTAGATATTTAAAAAATTAAGGTTATCTAATATGCATTCCTCTGAAATATGTTATTTATATAAAACATATATGATAACATTATATAAACATACAAGAAAATGTATATCGTATAAAAAGAGGAAAATACTGAGGCTTCAGAAACTCTAATGGCTATTGATAAATACAAGACAATTTTAATGATACATGAATAACAAACCAGCTACACCATTCCCTTAAGCCAAACCCTAATCCAGAGCAAGGCTCTAACTCTCTTCAGTTGTATAAAGGGTGAGAAAGTTGTGGAAGTTACAGAAGTAAAGCTGGGTGCCAGAAGAGTTTGGTTCTTGAGATTCAAGGAAAGAAGCCTTCTCCATAGCATAGCGCGAGGTGAAGTAGCAAGTGCTGATGGAGAAGCTGCACCAAGTTATCCAGAAGATCTAGCGAAGGTCATTGGTGAATGTGGCTACACTAAACATATTTTCAATGTAGACGAAATCACCTTCTATTGGAACAATATGCCATCTAGGACTTAAATAACTCTTATAACAAGGAGAAGTCAATGCCTGGATTTGAAAGACAGGCTGACTCTCTTGTAAAGGGCTAATGCAGCAGGTGACTTTGAGTTGAAGCCAGTGTTGATTTACCATTCCAAAAATCCTACAGCCTTTAAGAATTCTTCTAAATCAACTCTGCCTGTGCTCCTCAAGTGGAACAAAGCCTGAATGGCAGCACGTCTGTTCACAGCATGGTTTACTGAACGGTTTAAGCCCACAGTTGAGACCTACTGCTCAGAAAAATAGGATTCTTTTTAAAATACTACTGCTCATTGACAATGGATCTGATCATCCAAGAGCTCTTATGGAGGTGAATAAGGAGATTAATGTTGTTTTTATGCCTGCTAACATGACATCTATTCTGCAGCTCATGAATAGAAGAGTCATTTCAACTTTCAAGTCTTGTTATTTAAGAAACACGTTTTTTAAGGCTATAACTGCCATGGATTGCAATCCTCTGATTGATTTGGGTGAGGTAAATTGAACATTCTGGAAAGGATCAACCATTCTAGATGCCATTAAGAATATGTGTGATCCATGAGGGGGGGGTCAAAATATCAACATTGATAGGAGTTTGGAAAAGTTGATCCTAACCTTCATAGATGACTCAGAGGGGTTCAAGACTTCAGTGGAGGAAGTCATTGCAGATATGGTAGAAACAGCAAGAGAATTAGAGTAGAGGTGCAGCCTAAAGATGTGACTGAATTGCTGACATCTCATAAAACTTGAATGCATGAGTAGCTGCTTTTCACAATGAGCAAAGAAAATGTTTTCTTGAGATCGAAACTACTCCTGGTGAAGATGCTCTGAACACTGTTGAAATGACAACAAAGGATTTAAAATATGACATAAACTCAATTGACAAAGCAGCAGTGGGGTTTGGGAGAACTGACTCCAAATTTGAAAGAAGCTCTACTATGGATTAAATGCAATCAAAGAGCATCACATGCTCCAGAGAAATATTTTGTGAAAGGAAGACTCAATTGATGAGGTAAATTTCATTGTCGTCTTATTTTAAGAAATTGTCACAGCCACCCCTGCCTTCTGCAACCGCCACCCTGATAAGTCAGTAGCCATCAACACTGAGCAAGACCCTCCAGAAGCAAAAAGATTATGACTTGTGAAGGCTTAGATGATCACTGGCATTATTTAGCAATAAAGTATTTTTAAATTAAGATACATGCATCTTTTTACAGATACAATGGCATTGCACACTCAATAGCTTAATAGACTATGGTATGGTATAAACATAACTTTTATATGCACAGAAAAAGAAAGAATATGTGTGACTTGCTATATTGTGACATTCACTTTCTCACATGGTCTGGAACCAAACCTGTATCAATGATGTATGCCTGTATATGTTCAATAGGGTTTTCTGTATAATCCTCTAGCCCATCCATTTTGCAGCAGTGTCTTAGCTGCCTTAGATTTTTTCCAAGTTTTACATTGTTTCAAATTTTAATATTTTCTTTAATAGGATTATGCAGTTATATAAATAGAACTTTTTTTTTTAGTATTGCTAGGCTTGATTTCCTTTTTCCTCCAAACTCCTCCTCCAGAAGCTATAAAGAGTTCCATACATTCATGGATCACCAGTGAAAGCTATTATTCAATTACCAAGCCAGCCAATTTCTGAAATAGATTCTTAGCTGATGTAGTCCATTAAGAAGCCTATCCAGCGGCCGGGTGCAGTGGCTCACGTTTGTAATCCCAGCACTTTGGGAGGCCGAGGCGGGTGGATCGCCTGAGGTCAGGAGTTTGAGACCAGCCTGGCCAACATGGTGAAACTCAGTCTCTACTAAAAATACCAAAAAAAAAAAAAAAAAAAAAAAAATTAGCCAGGTGTGGTTGTGCGGGCCTGTGTTCCCAGCTACTCAGGAAGCTGAGGCAGGGGAATCGCTTGAACCCAGGAGGCCAAGGTTGCAGTGAGCCAAGATGTCGCCACTGCACTCCAGCCTGGGTGACAGAGCAAGACTCCATCTCAAAAAAAAAAACATAAAAATAAAAAAGAAGCCTATCCAGATTTCCACAGCTAAGTTTTCTCTAAAATATTCACAAAATTACTCATCTAGGAAGTAAGAGATGTTAGTCAGAAACAGACATAATGTGAAGAGACAGGATTTATTGTTTAGTTACCTCAAACTGCTCCATAGATATCTGAGTCTTCAGTGTAAAAAAAACCCAAGCAAAAACAAAAACCAGATTGTTAGATTTTTATTAGCCTCTTCTTTTCCTTCTTATCTTTTGTTTTCTGGTGAAACCCCCTCCTGTCCCCTGTGCCAGCCACCGATCCTCACTAATGATGTCAGGATGTCTTATTGCATGAGGACATGTAGCCCACACGAACAAAGATGGTATTTTTTTTCCATCTTTTTTAGGCACTTGTTTCCCTTCCCTGTTTCTTGCCAAGACTAGAAAAAGACAACTAATATTTTTTCCCCTTGGCTAACACTAAATGTTAAAGTGAAAACATTTATTTCTTTTGTCAAAATCATGCATTTGATGGTTCCTCTTAGCCAAGGGAGGTCATGTATTCATTTAGGGTGTAGATATAGGAAGTCACTCTAGTCTAAATGTTTCTGGCAAATGCCATTATAATTAAGCCAGCAGTGGTCAAATTACAGAATACCCTATGAACAGAAAAAGTCTCTAAAAAATAATTCCCAAGTCCTGGTTACAATCGAAAGCATAAACAATCATATTTTGTACATAATTAGAGTTGATTGTAATGTGATTTTATCTGTCAGAATAATATGCCCTGACAGAGCCTTAGAAAAATGGAATTTTTTTTGGTAATGGAGCAAGCTGTGGTTTACTTGCATTGCTAATAGGCTGGTGGTTGTGCACAAGGATCAGAGTTTAAAATTCCTTGGAAGAAATGAATCTGCTTGTATGTGTCCTTAAATTCGTGTTTAAGTGTTCTTGGGTATATTTCATAGGCATTTTAAATTATTTTCCTCAATTCTCTGAAAGTGTTTTTAAATATCAGCAGTGTCACTATCTTCTAAAACATAAAGGGACAGGGAAATACATGGTTTGTCCAGGGTCACCAAGCAAAACACAGGCAAAAGGGAGGGCAGAATTAGATGGCTCAAGACATTGCACAAGACCTTTCTGCTTTCTCTTGTCTACAAAAAAAAAAAAAAAAAAAAATCCATAGAAGTCATCATAAAATTTGACCGAAAAGCAGTAGTAATTATCCATGGGCAGGGAACAGCACATTTGCATAAAATTGGCCTATAACCAATTGTTTTCTCTTACCTTAATTTCTCTTTCTTTGCCTATTTAATGGAGGAAGGACTAATAAACTATAAAATTACAAAAGTAGACAAGAGAAAGAAAACAACTCAAATCCATGCAAAGGATCATCTGCTGAATAATCAAAAGTTGGCTGTGACTGGAAGCAAAGCAATGAATCCTTTAGCAAGCAAATATTTAAAGGATAGAGACATTACATAAAATGTATATTTCAAAGCTATTTCCTTACTCATAGAAGCTGAATTTGAACAAATTAATCTCTTTTAATTTATATCATTATAAAAGCCAGTTGACATTCCATATCTGTGAGCATCAGACAGTCCTGTGAATTTGAACAACATGGCCCTACTGCAGGCTTTGTAGGCTGGTGGTTCCAAACAAGATTCAGTCTCTGCCTTGTTCTGAAAACTTCCTTTTTTCACCAGCATTACTGCACTTGCCAACAGTGACATAACCTTGAAATTATTTGTTAAATTTTCCAATGAACAAATCCAGCTTGTTAAGGAAATGGGCAGCCTATATCATCAGCAAAGAGTACAATAGAGGACTCAGAATTCAGCTTTGACTGGTGGGCCCACAGTATTCCTTGTTTCTGGGAAATTTCTCTCATTTTACAAACAATCCAGTATTTTAATGGTGCTGGCAGGGCTGGTTTAGCTTCTAGATGTTGCTAGGAGAGTGTGCCACCTTCTGCACCATAAGAAAGCTGATGCTCATATGCTCGTCAGTACATTTCACTCCACATGACATTTACACACTCAGGGTAATTGCATTTGCCATAGACTAAAGGTTTTCCTTTGAATCAGGTTGGTTGGCAATGAAATAAAATGTTGACAACAACTGTTATTGATTTTTTCTAACTATAAAATTAATGCACATTACTGATAATACTTTTTAAATTCTCTAAAGTACTAAGTAGAAAAGCCACTATCGTACCAGCCAAAGATACATTAGTAAGATACTCATAACATTTTCCCACTAGAAATAATGTGTGCTGTATATGTGGTTTAATTTGGAATAATAAAAGGAATATTTATAAAATAATATGATACCTGTTGGCCTCATGATATTTATAAATTTAAAAAGAAGAATCAATCTGGTATTCTCATTCTCTTTTCTCTCTCTCTCTCTCTCTCATCTATCATTCTACCAAATGGAATAATGTGATATCCAGCAGGAAAATACACTGGCAAATACTATAATGAAAAAGTTTGATTTGGAGAAAACCTGACTTGTAGAACTAATCCACATCAAGTAGGTGCTCTTGTTTTTCCTTTGAATTGTGCATTAGACTGTTGCTTTTTTAGTTTATTTTATTTATTTATTTATTTAAAGGGTCTTGCTCTGTGCCCAGGCTGGAGTGCAGTGGCGTGATCATGGCTCACTGTGTCCTCTACTTCCTGGCCTCAAGCGATCCTCCCTCCTCAGCCTCTTGAGTAGCTGAGACTACAGGCATGCACCACCGTGCCCAGTTTTTTTGTTGTTGTTGTAGTTTTTTGTGGGGTTTTTTTGTTTGTTTGTTTTTAGTAGAGATGAATGTTATGTTACCCAAGCTGGACTTGAACTCCTAGCCTCAAACAATCCTCCCACCTTGGCTTCCCAAATCACTGGGGTTACAGGTGTGAGCTACCATGCCTAGCCTAATTTTGTTTTTGAATAGGTAATATTTCATTTTTATGAAATATGTTACCCAAAGAAAACTATATAGAAGGGTTTGCTTTTGTTTGTTTTTTGTTTGTTTGTTTGTTTGTTTTTGAGATGGAGTTTCGCTCTTGTTGCCCAGGCTGGAGTGCAATGGCACAATCTCGGCTCACTGCAACCTCTGCCTCCCAGGTTCAAGAGATTCTCCTGCCTCAGCCTCCCGAGTAGCTGGGATTACCGGCATGTGCCACCACACCCAGCTACTTTTGTATTTCTAGTAGAGACGGGGTTTCTCCATGTTGGTCAGACTGGTCTCAAACTCCCGACCTCAGGTAATCCGCCCGCCTCAGCCTCCCAAAGTGTAGAAGGGAGTTTTTTAAACTCCTGCTTTCATTCTTTGTTTGTTTGTTTGTTTGTTTTTGAGATGGAGTCTCGCTCTGTCGCCCAGGCTGGAGTGCAGTGGCCCGGTCTCGGCTCACTGCAAGCTCTGCCTTCCGGGTTCACGCCATTCTCCTGCCTCAGCCTCCCGAGTAGCTGGAACTACAGGGCACTGCCACCATGCCCAGCTAATTTTTTTTTTTTTTTTTGTATTTTTAGTAGAGACGGGGTTTCACCTTGTTAGCCAGGATGGTCTCGATCTCCTGACCTCGTGATCTGCCCGCCTCAGCCTCCCAAAGTGCTGGGATTACAGGCGTGAGCCACCGCACCCAGCCAAAACTCCTGCTTTCATTCTTTATCTGTCTATCCTATTGTACCTCTTGCCATATAAGAAATTTCCCTTGTTAGTTTTGTGTCCATATTTTCACTTTTCTTTTTGCAGTTATAAGTACACATGAACATGTGTTCTTATTTTCTACCTGTTTTACATAAATGATAGCTTACCATCTTGACTTAGGCACCTTGCAGCTCCTATAGATCTGTCCCTGTAGGTATATGGAGAACTTCAGTTATCTCTATGACTGCATATATTTCTGTGTGTGGAAAGACTATAGTTTATGTAGTCATATAAAGACAATTCCTTTACAATATTTTGTACACCCAATTCTTCCATGATAACCTCGTGCAAATGTTAATTTGTATATTTGAAATTATGCATTTATGATAAATTCCCAGCAGTGGTATTGCTGGGTGAAAGAGTAAATCCATTAATAATTTTGAAAAATGTTATCCTTTTACTGATCTTAACATTTTGTAATACCACCAGAAATAAAAGCATGTTTTCCTTCTTTATACTGGTGTTCTGTTTTTTTGTTTGTGTGTTTGTTTGTTTAAGTTCTGGGATACGTGTACAGGATGTGCAGGTTTGTTACATAGGTAAACATGTGCCATTGTGGTTTGCTGCACTAATCAAACCATCGCATACCTATTAAACCCAGCATGAATTAGTGATTTATCCCAATGCTCTCCCTCCCTAGTTTTCTGTTTTATCAAACATTTAAATTATTGATAGATGAAAAAATTATAGTGTTAGTTTTAAACTATTAGTTTTAGTTTTTCATCATAATTTAGTTTTGATAAGTTTAGCTAAACTTATAAAAAAGATTAAGCATATTTTTTACGTGTTTCAAATGTTGGCTCTTTTTCTGGAAAATTATTTATCCTGATCTTTGCTTATTGTTGCATAGGGTTCCTCCTTCTTCCAAATTTTTAGAGCTTGTCATACATTAGAGCTTTTTAGACATTAGTCTTTACGACAGGAGTTTTATTTTTAAAAAACATTTTGTTATCCCTCTTTTTATTTACTAATAGTGTTTTTTTTGTTGTTGTTTCATGTAGAGTTTTTTGGCAGTTTCATGTTTTGCATTTTGTTTTATCTTATTTTATCTGTGCACTTATTTTGGATTTTTAGGTGGTTAAATTTTTCAGTCTCTTTTCCCCATGGCCTAAATTTAATCTTTCTAATGAAAATTCTGCATACTAGAGTATTTTAAATATTTTCTCTTCCATAAATATCCTCTCAGAATAAGGCCCTTTTGATGAAAGATAGTGCTATCTCATTCTGAAAAGAAGCATGGCAAAGCTCTAATTTACTTAAAGTTTAATATCATATTTCCCCTTAAATGAAAATGTTAATACCATAAGCCCTTGGGATTTGACTATTTCAATATCTAATCCCACATATACTGTATGAAGCTTTTCATGATCATGAATATTTGATGAATCTATATGCTTTTGCAGATACAGAAGTGAATATCAATTCCAAATGGTCTAAAAGAGTTCCCTTGGAAGATTAATATAGCTTAGAATTTCTTAGATTGAACTACAGGAGACCATCTGGGAATATATGTGGATATATACCTCATGTGTTCATAGTAGAGAGGCTAAGAACTATAGGAATGGTATCATATATGTTAGTTTAATCATTGCATCACTTTATGTTCGATACACAAGTTGTAATAACTTGAGGTCGGTAATAATCAGGAACATTGCTGTCTGCTCTGGGCAGCTGGTACAGTAGTGTGTGCCGCTCTTTGTGGTAACAATCAAACAGTTTTCTTATTCCAAATCAGCTGCCTTGGGTTAAAGTCTGAACATGTCTTAAACTCTGCATGTCAGGAGTGTTTAGGACAACTCTATCATTCATTTAGCTAGTACTGATACTGCTCCCCGGCGGGGGGATTCAGAGCTAAGCTCCAAGGCTCCAGCTCTAATTGGAGAAATTGCTGATAAATTCCCACAGCATTCCATTTAGATGCGTATTGCAGTTCTGTTGTGAGTGTTCTCTGCCCTGCTCCCACACAATGACAGCCCTGCTAGTATAACCCTGTCCTATGAGAGCTGCTGCTGTGGGTGGTGTATCTTTAGACCGATTGGATAGAGTCAGACTTTTCTTGTTAGTCTCGGAGGAGACATTCTCCCGTTTGTTTCTTATTTTGCAGGAATCATGGACCAGGCAAAGAGACGATAAACGTTTACAGTAAGCCTTCTTACATGAAGAGAAAATGCACATCCTACAAACATTGCTTTAATTTTTTATGTTAATTGGAGAAGGCATGTCTATCACAGATGCAGACCCTTGGTTTCCTTCACTGCCCATAAAAAGCTCTTCAATCGCTCCTTGAGGCATCCATTTTTTCCCTACTATGAACTGTTTATTTCTTCATGTTAGTTAACAAATATAACTTCAACCTATGCTTTTCTATTTTTCTTTTACCATCTTGACAGCTCTCGTCCCTAATTCATTAGTTTATTCGTCAATTAAACCTCCATTTTGTATGGACTGTATACCAGGAACTGGCTAGGCTCTGTTTAGGTTCTGTGACAACTTAGAGAATAAAACCCCACCCCTATCTTAAAGGTGTCCACAATGAGTGTGGGAAACACCCATATAAAGAGTCAATAATGCAACCATACGGCAGTTCATTGAGGTGGGCGTTAGTGACAGTCTCGCTCTGCCACCTAGGCTGGAGTGCAGTGGCACGATCTCGGCTCACTGCAACCTCCGCCTCCTGGATTCAAGCGATTCTTCTGCCTCAGCCCCCCGAGTAGCTGGGACTACAGACACAAGCCACCACACCCGGCTAATTTTTGTATTTTTAGTAGAGATGGGGTGTCACCATATTGGCCAGGATCGTCTCAGACTCCTAGACCTCATGATCTGCCCGCCTCGGCCTCCCAAAGTGCTGGGATTACAGGCGTGAGCCACCGCGCTTGGCCGGGATTCGGATGTTAGTTTTTAAAAGTCATATTGAGATTGGGTGCAGTGGCTCACGGCTGTAATCCCAGTGCTTTGGGAAGCAGAGGTGGGAGGATACCTTGAGGCCAGGAGACTAGCTTAGCCTAAGCAGCATAGCAAGACCTTGTCTCTACTAAAAATTTAAAAGATTAGCTGAACATGGTGGTGCATGCCTGTAATCCTAGCCACTTAGGAGGCTGAGGCGGGAGGATCAGTTGAGCCCAGGAAGTTGAGGCTGCAGTTAGCCATGATAACACCACTGCATTCCAGCAGGGGCAACAGTGGGACCCTGTTTCTAAAAGTAAGTAGGTAGGTAGGTAGGTAGGTAGATAGATAGATAGATAGATAGATAGATAGATAGATAGATAGATAGATAGACAGATGGAAATATTGTATTATTGGGTTGAAGTAATTTATTCCTGGATAGTTTGCCTGACTATTCTGAAATCACTGGAGACTCACCAACACGTAACGTAAGCCAGTTGACAGGAATCTGGCCTAGGTCCTGGCTCCTGGATACTTTGCTCCTGGGGATTTTCATCATGTTACTGGAGGCAGCTTGGGCAGCGATCTCACCCTTGGCATGCTGGGAATCCTCCCTAATATGCAGACTTGCACTTACTTGCCAGGCATATTTTTAAAGACTTTATTGTATTCTTATTTCTGCTTGGGCATGCTTGACATTTCTTTTCCTGAAACTCCTGGGCCACTTGTTCTTAGTTGCGTTTATTTTGTATTTAACAATTGGTTGCTACTTGTCTTATTTTACAGTGCTGTATATTCTTCTTGTCCCTTGGATGCAAGTATGTTTTAATAGAAGAACTGAGGTCTTAGGAGCTCAGGACATAGATATTGAATTAATCATGATAAATGAATCACACCCCGATTTTTACTCTGATGCTGTCATTTACTAGCCACTTTAATGGGAGTAACATAAAACTAGTGAGTCTTTTCCTCCATTACTATTGATATTAATTGATTAATATTATAATATTAAATTGCAGCTTTTTAGTAACAAGCTACTTTATTCGAGGCATTGTGAAGGGTGCTTTGAATAATTCTCTCATTTTAATGATACTACTACCTATGGTAAAAATCATGTATTAGCTTCTTTTTTTTTTTTTTTTTTTTTTTTTTTGAGACAGAGTCTCGCTGTGTCGCCCAGGCTGGAGTGCAGTGGTACGATCTCGGCTTACTGCAAGCTCCGCCTCCCGGGTTCACGCCATTCTCCTGCCTCAGCCTCCCGAGTAACTGGGACCACAAACGCCCACCACCACGCCCGACTAATTTTTTGTATTTTTAGTAGAGACGGGGTTTCACCGTGGTCTTGATCTCCTGAACTCGTGATCCGCCAGCCTTGGCCTCCCAAAGTGCTGGGATTACAAGCGTGAGCCACCGCGCCCGGCCACAAATCATGTATTAGCTTCTATAATTGTGTGCTTACTAAATGCCTTGCTAAACTTTCTACATATATCTTTTTATTTAATATTCGCAACAATCCTATAAGTTCAATGTTATAATTTACTTAATGTTATTGATGCAAAAATTGGAAGCATAGATAAATTTAAGTTATTTTCCGTAAGTCACATATCTAGCAAGAAAGCCCAGTTAAAACCCAGAGCAAGCCCAACTTCATTTAAAAAAGTATTAATAAATGTATTAATAAAAGCAATATACATGTATGTTACATATATTAGAAGAGTGAAAATGAAGATAAAATGCAAATTAAAAGCCTGAACTGTCAGTTTCCTAGAAGTCAACACTGTCATGCCAGAAACTCTATGTGCCTAGATAAGAATCCACCTACTCCATATCAATGCATACACATTACACATGCCACCAATGAGCTCCTACCTTACTAAGTATGTTCAGCAGCTTGCTTTTTTCCTACTTAATATATCTCTAAGGTATTTCTATGTCAGTATATATCTATACCTATATCTATCTATATCTATCTTGTTCTTAACATATGCACCACAATTTTCTACTAACTCAACAAGCTATAATTATTTAACCAGTTCTCTATTGATGGAATTTTAGATTGTTTCAAGTTTTCTTGTCATTTCAAAAAGTGCTGCACTGACCACTGTGATGGACACATCTGTATATATCTGTGAGTCTCCCTTCCAAAGAAGTTGTCCCCATTTTTACTCCCAACAACGTTTAATGACTTAATATCTTTTCATAGGTCCTTGGCATAATCAAATTCCTAAAACTTTGTCAGACTGGCAAGTGAATGAGGGTGTGTTATTGCTTGTGCTTATATATGGGTATTTATTAGTCTCAGAAGGCCTCAGTGAAAGGTGGCATTGTAACAAATGCTTAAGGGAGGTGAAGGGGAGCCATGTAGATTTCCTGGGGGAGAGCTGGCAGCCAGAGTGAACAGTAAGGGCAGCAGCTTGAAGCCTGGAATGTGCAGGCACGCACAGCATAGACAAGGTTCAGGAAGGAGGTCACCTGTGTGGGTGTGGAGCAAGTGAGAGCAAGTGCAGGAGGTGAGTCCAGAGAGGTGAAGATCCTAGTGTGGCTGGGCCCCATAGGCCACGCAAGGACTTTGACTTGAGTTCTGAGTGAGAAAATCGGTCATTGGAGGGCTGTAAGTCCATAAGTGAAATATCTGGTTAGCATATTACTCAATCGTTTGGCTGCCACGTTATATACACCATAGGGAAAGGGAGGAAGCAGGAGCACTAACTATGAGGCATTGCAATCATTCCAGACAGAGGTGATGCTGGCTTCTATCAGTGTGGAGTGGAGGCGTGGATGAGGATTGGTGAGGCCCTTGATATATCTCGTAGGTTGAGATCTCAGGATGTATTCACAAATAGGATAAGGGCCATGAAAGAAAAACAAGTCAAAACGATACCAAAGTACTTATGCCAAACAACTAAAATTCAGAATTGCCTATAATAGATGAGTAAGACAGTGAGAAAGTCAGGTTTTGCAGGGTAGAAGATAAGGCATTTAGTTCGGTGCATGTTAAATCTCACATATCTATTAGACATACAAGTGGAGATATTGTCAGGACACTGGAGATGAGGGAAGAGGTCTGGACTGGGGGTACAAATCCAGGCATCATTAGTACATGGATTTTCTCAGTGAAAGCCTTGAAAATGAAATATAGCTCATGAGAAATATATAGAAATAGAAAAGGAATCAAAGGACTGAGCCCTGTATAATAAAACTATTTTTGTTTTTTGACTTTGTTTACCATTATGTTTGTCCAGTTTTTTAACATTGCCTCTATATTTCAGCAAAGAAAGACTTTTTATTTCCATTTAAAAACAAATTACAAGCAGCAGTAAATAACTTCAGGCTCACAGGGGTAAAGTAACATCCCCAAAGCTTCATGGCTAACATGTCGTGAGGCTGAGATTGGCTTCTTTGCATTCCTTATTTTAAAGCCCAAAGTCTTCATTCTGACCAACTGTGCCCCCGTGGGGCTCTTTTTTTACTCTTCAGGAAGAAAATGTGACTTATGTTGGCCAGAACATTTTCTATTAAAAAGAACAGATTTTCCTGAGCTAACCTACATTTGAGTCTTGCATTGGATTTTGGTTGGCATTTTAACATAGTGTCCCCAAGGTTCAGATCAGAATCAACAAATATCGTAGGCTGAGTTCTGGGGCACTAGGGTAGGCCTTTTCACATTCATACATTTAAACAAGTCTACAACAAGCCTCTGGGTGAGAATTTGTATCTCCCTTTCACTGAACAGTAAACAGGGGAAGAGGGGTCAAGTCAAGGCCTCTAACAGCTGTACTTGCAGCTTTATCAACTCCAAAAGTGTAGCCTTTTCCTTCTGTGTTCTTGATCAGCCCTGGCCATTAATCTAGTCAGGAAGCCCCAGTTCTCTCCTGTATGCCTTACAGATTATCTATATCTACACATGGAATCCATTAGGAACCTTTCCTGTCTCCTAGAACACCATTTTGTTCAATAAATAATATATCGGTCAAGGTTAACCAACTTGCCCAAGGTCGTGCAATAAATTGGTGGTGGTGTGGCAGAGAAATGAACTCTGTTCACATCTCCTGACTCCAGGCTGTAACTTTATTCCCTTGGCCCAACTATTTCAGTGATTTTCAGGATTTGAAATACACATTTCACTTTTTGTAGAAAATACCACTAGTAGGTGAGAATGCTTGAATAGTCCCTAAAGGCCATACTGGGGTAGCTTAGCCTATTACAGATGTTACCTTCCAACAGGCATATTAAGGGAAACTCGCCATCTGTGCTGGGGAGTTAGGGCCTGGTTTGTGAACAGCTGGTTTGGCTAGAGTCCTGAGGAAGGTGAGCAGATCACTTCTGGGTAATGAACTAGATAATTGCTTTAAATCTGTTTTGTGATGAGGCCAATGAGTTACTCAGGCAGGAGTCACTCATGATGTGTTAACTCATGGTGCATCTTCTTTGAGGCCCTGGGGTATTGAATAGCATTAGAGGTGATTCTGAATCCCCTGTAGGACTAACTTGCCAGACAAGAGAATTATCTCAGTGGGCTAGCATTTACTGAGCATCTACTAATTGAAAAAGAGTCTCATAGGTTCATAGGTTATCCTAAGCTTAAAAACACTCAACCAGTAAAGGTATTTTCCTTAACCTACCTCATTTAGCCTAAAGTGTCTGAAAATTTGGTAGTAGAGTGGGTGTGCTTTAATACTCAATACATAATCTAAGCTTTGAAAATTGCCCAACCTGGCCGGGCTCGGTGGCTCCTGCCTGTAATTCCCATACTTTGGGAGGCCGGCGGGCGGATCACGAGGTCAGGAGATCAAGATCATCCTGGCTAACACGGTGAAACCCTGCCCTACCAAAAATACAAAAAAAAAAAAAAAAAAAAAAAACTAACCGGGTATGGTGGCAGGGGCCTGTAGTCCCAGCTACTCGGGAGGCTGAGGCAGGAGAATGGTGTAAACCCGGGAGGCGGAGCTTGCAGTGAGCCGAGATCACGCCACTGCACTCCAGCCTGGGCGACAGAGCGAGGCTCTGTCTCAAAAAATAAATAAATAAATAAATAAAAATA
This sequence comes from Gorilla gorilla gorilla, assembly GCF_029281585.2. NCBI lineage: Eukaryota > Metazoa > Chordata > Mammalia > Primates > Hominidae > Gorilla > Gorilla gorilla. Next base: position 82,723,223 of record NC_073232.2, on the reverse strand, counting down.
AAATAAAATAAAATAAAAACGAAAATTGCCCAATCTGTGTGAAGTTATTTTATTCCAGTGGACGTTGTTTTAAATAAGTTATTCTTTAGACTTGAATATTGACTCTTAGTGTCTCACTGTCTGTTCTTAGACACTTCAAAAAGTCTGCATGTTCTCCAATTGCCCTGACAGCCCATCCAGCTGAAATCCATGTCTTTTGTTATCAGTAAGGAATTAGGGCTGGGCGCAGTGTTTTACGCCTGTAATCCCAGCACTATGGGAAGCTGAGGCGGGAGGATCACTTGAGGCCAGGAGGATCGCTTGAGAACAACTTGGGCAACATAGAGAGACCTCCAACTCTACAAAAAGCTAAAACAATTAGCCGGGCATAGTGGTGCATGCCTGTAGTCCCAGATTCAGGAGGCTGAGGCCTGAAATTTGAGGTTTCAGTGAGCTTTAATTAAACCACTGCACTGCAGCCTGTGTGACAGAGTCCCCATCACTAAAAAGAAAAAGAAAACAAAGAGAATTAAATGAGTAATTTTCAGATTGAAAGAACTGTATCAATTTCAGGAATCACTATTTTTCTGAATACAGTATGAATTAAGTTTGAGCTGATTTTCTCAAAAGCTAGGAGAGAGTTGAGGGGGTTAGATGGCTGTATCTGAGAGCATTATCTGAGTTCCTGAAATTAAAATCATAAGTCTAGGTAATTACTCTAAATGGATATTTTTTTCTTTCAAAATAAAGTTTCCAGTAAGAAAAAGCAAGCAGCTTCACATTCGTAGAATTTATACTGCAGGCCGGGCACGGTGGCTCACGCCTGTAATCCCAGCACTTTGGGAGGCCGAAGCAGGTGGATCACGAAGTCAGGAGACTGAGACCATCCTGGCTAACACGGTGAAACCCCTCTCTACTAAAAATACAAAAAAATTTGCTGGGCGTGGTGGTGGGCACCTGTAGTCCCAGCTACTCAGGAGGCTGAGGCAGGAGAATCGCTAGAACCCGGGAGGTGGAGGTTGCAGTTAGCCAAGATCGTGCCACTACACTCCAGCCTGGGCAACAGAGTGAGACTCCATCTCAAAAAAAAAAAAAAAAAAAAAAAAAAAAATATATATATATATATATATATATATATATACTGCAAAGGACATGATTGAAAAAGCCCTCATAAAAACAAAGAAAAAGGTTTAAAAGAAATATTATCTTTAGCTATGGGTAATTCAAAATAATAATGGTACAAACTACTACTCTATTTGTTTTATTATAGAATCTTAGAAGCTGAATATAATTCATTATTTATCTATTTAATCTCTTCATTTTAGAGATGAGAAAAAAAGTTGGAGAAATAATATTAGTAGTAATAGTAGCTGCAACTAAAACTTATTGAGTACTTAATATGTCACAGGCACTGCTATGAGTGAATTGCATATATTGGCTTGTTTCTTGCTTTCAACAATGCTATAAAGTCAATGCCATTATTATTACAGACAGAAAATTCTTGGGATTTTCTTCTCTTTCATATTTAACAGAACCAGACTGGATACCTCCCCAATTACATACACCGTGGGATAAGGTTTCTGTTAAAAGAGTTGCTATTTGATAACTCAATAAATCCCAGCATCCCTTTCGGAACACTTTGGATTTCCAGGAACTTAAATACTTGTGGTCACCTACATAATTCTAAAAATGTCATCTCCACTCACAGCTGCTCTCCTGTTACATTTCCTTCACTCTCTACCCAAATCATCCCCATTCAAGATTGAGGAAGGATTCAAGGTGTTGCCGTAAATACAAAGTCATCTTTATAAAATGCAAAATAACACAATTATGGAAAATGGCTCCAGGATGCTATTTTAAGTAATTATTGCTTAAGAACTATGTCTCTTCTTTTACTTTTCTGTGTCCTCCCCTATCCTACCTCTCTGTGGTAGACTCTTCTTTCTAAACCATGTGGGGTGTGTGTGTGTGTGTGTGTCTGTGTGTGTGTGTGTGTGTGATCTTTTTCTGTACCCTGTGGTAAAGATCTAATAAATTGGTCTCCTTATCTCATGCTAAACGTGGAGTAAAAAGGCTATTTGATACAGAGGTTCTTCTACCTCATGGTCCAACTTTTCTTCTATCTGATGGTGCTATGCCTAGTGAAAAAGAACAAGGAGTTTTCCCTCTCCTGAGTCCAGGTGTGGTCCTAACATTTGCAGGTAAAGATGGTGCCAGGCCTATAGTTGGCACCCACCTCATCTCTTTTTTTCTATCTCTGCCCCCATTCTGCACCCCAACTTCCAATTGGAGTTCCAATACCTCCATTGCTTCCACCAAACAACAATATCTTCTCCACCCCCTTGGAACTCCATACTGGGTGGAAAAATTTGACTCATAGAGGGAGCTTGCACAGGTTCTAGAAGTGGGCTTGGGGTCATTTCAGCAGGCTGTTCTGCATCCCAAGTAACTGTAATGGTGCTTAGAATGGGACTCACTGGCTCAGGAAGGGCATGTCTGTTCGTCCCATGGATCCCAAGATCTTTCTGTAGGCAACCAGAGGAGGACCAGAGTGGTATTAGATAAATATAGTTAGATCTTACTTTATGAGACCAACCTGTAGTTAACTTCAGTGGAAGTGTGAGCATTTCTTTTACTGAAGGGTCAGGAAAGCACCCCGAAGCAGGACAGAGAAGAAGAAAAACAAGCTGTAACTTTATGTGACTACCTGGTTGCTTAGGGGTGAGTGTGAGACGTATTATTTAGGTCATTGCAGGCGATGCTTCCTTCTCTGTTTATATTTTCCTGGCTTTGAAATGAGTTTGAGGAATGAGGAAATGAGGTCACGAAAATCTGCCACTGGCTTTACCCAAGTCATCACTCCTGGCCCCACTGATTTATTTTTTCTAAAGAAAACTGATCCAGTCTTCCATGATGAAGACACATTCTTTTATTCATATAATTCATTGAATTCCTTGTTTAATGACAGCCCTAATACTATTGTGCTTATAGATATTTGGTTTCTTCTTAAACATGAAGGCCACCTGCAAGCCCATGGACTTGGGCCAATAGTCTTACGTTTTTCATGGAATAAAAAGGAGTACCTCAGTTAACCCTACAAGGGACATGTGTGCCCACACACTGCAAACATATACATACCCACATTCACAAACACAGAAATAGATACTTGTAAGAATATTTTCTAAAACAATTTTTTATTAATGCATAATAGGTTTACATAGTTTGGGGGTACATATAATATTTAATTTCATATAATTTCTAAAGATTGGGATATTCATTACCTTAAATATTTGTGCTTTCTTTATGTTAGAAACATTTGAATTATTCTCTTTTAGCTATTTTTAAATGTAAAATAGATTATTGTAAACTATACTCACTTTACTGATCTATTGAACACTATGTCTTCTTTCTTCCATCAAACCATATATTTGTATCTATTAATTAATTTCTCTTCATCACCCCTTCCCTTACCCTTCCTGGCTTCTAGTAATCACCATTCTATTCTCTGTCTTCATGGTATGCACTTTTTAAGTTACCATGCATGAATGAGAACATGTGATATTTTTCTTTCTGGGCTTGACTTACTTCACTTGACATAATGACCTCCAGTTCCATCTGTGTTGCTGGAAATAACAGGACTTCATACTTTTTGTGGCTCAATAATATTCCATTGTGTATATATGCTTCATTTTCTTTATCCATTCATCCACTGGTGGCACTTCGGTTGATTTCATATTTTGGCTATGGAAATAGTGCACTTGGAAGAACTTTTATCTACTTCATTCATTTTCCTAATTTTATATTCTGAGGAATGGGAGTTTACTTTCTCTGAGCAAGAACAACTTACGGTGAGAGATCAGAAATACAGGAAATGGCAAGATAAACTCAGCCACAGGATAAAAAAAACACCATCTCTATCACAGGTACAGAGCATGGAGACTAGAAACATGGAAAAGAGACAATGACTGATATGAAGTTGAATGTTTTTGGATACGAATAGGTTCTGGAAAATGTTGGAAACTTGGCTATAGATGTTGCTTTTCAGTAATCTTAAGGCAATATTTGTTTGTCTTATACTTTTAATTGTATAATTAAAAGAAATTTCACATTTTAGATAATGACGTTAGATAACCTTGACTTGTTATTTATCATGTGATTCCCTAGGTGACACTGAGACTTTACCTGGATGTGACCCCATACATCCTTACCCATGATAGATACACATTTATATTGTTAAATGAAGATCATTATACATATCTGTAGTGAAACGAATCCACAAAAACTTTCTTCCCAGTTTCTTAGCAAAATAAGCAAGCTTCCAATCCAATGGTAGTACAATCTCTTAAATCATAAGCAAGCTGGCCACAGGATTCCCCATTTACTGTTATCCCCTTTTCCAACAATCACTTTTCAGTCTCTGCTCTCGTAGCAGAAAATAATCTAGAATTTGAAAAAGGTACATTTAAAATGTGTTCATTCATTTATTTCTGCAATACTTAATGAACACCTATCAAGTGGCAAACACTGCTCTAGATACTGGAGTTATGGGAGTAAACAAACAAAATAAAACAACAACACACCTGCTCTCACCAAGTTTCCATAATCAAATAACTTTGTGTTTTCTTGCCTCAAGTTCAAAGCCTTCTTACTCTGCTTCTCAATAATCTGAAACCCATTGTTGTTCAAAGGTGGGTCTTCTTGCTTTTGGGAGATGCACCTGTAAGTAAGTGAGGGCAGCAGGAAGGGCCAGGGAGCAGCTCACCTGTGATCTGAATGCCGCCGAGGCCCAGTTCATCTCACACACTGGGCAAGGCAATTCCCAATGGCTAAGGGCAATTTCCTTGTGAGAGAAGCAGATGGTGGCTGCAGGAGCTGGGGTGAGTCCCTTAGTCCTGCAGAGAGGATCTGAGTGGAAAACTTTAGGATTCACTGCCTCAGATTCAAGAGCCGGAGAAACCTCAAATATAGATGCTGCGTGCTAATACTCCAAGAGAGTTCTATCATTGAGATCCATATACATTTATACTTGCTGTCTGCCCATATAGCATTAGAAGTAACCAATTCCTTAGGATTTGTAGGCTCTGCATCAAATAGTTTGCTTATTCTTCAACATATTTTTTAAGTTTTTAGAAACAACTTTAGATATTAATAAGGAATAATTCTAATTCAGTTCACTTTTCCACTCTATCTCCAAACCTAGCTCTCTTCTTCGGTCATTATAGGTGTTTGACGTTTGACACATTAATTCTCCAACAAGTGAGATAAGAGACTATCTCTATTTTCTTTAAAATTATACTACTGTGTATATGCCAAATACTGTACCTTAGTCTTGAGTTAATACTTTTAGTTCTAATCACACAAAGGGAAAAACAAGGGCGATAATACTCCATCATATTTAACTTAAGTGAGAGCCCACTTAAAATACTTCCACCTTTTAAGAATAAGGCATTGGTTTTGGCCAGGCGCGGTGGCTCATGCCTGTAATCCCAGCACTTTGGGAGGCCAAGGCGGGTGAATCACGAGATGAGGAGATCGAGACCATGCTGGCTAACATACAGTGAAACCCCATCTCTACTAAAAATACAAAAAAATTAGCTGGGCGTGGTGGCGGGTGCCTGTAGTCCCAGCTACTCGGGAGGCTGAGGCAGGAGAATGGCATGAACCCAGGATGCGGAGCTTGCGGTGAGCCAAGATCACGCCACTGCACTCCAGCCTGGGCAAGAGAGTGAGACTCCATCTCAAAAAAAAAAAAAAAAAAAAAAGAAAAGAAAAGAATAAGGCATTGGTTTTAATAAATTCATTTTTCTATTTAATCTGAGTTCACAGAAAAACGGCTTTGCTGAATAAGGAAAATAAAACTCCAAGGTTACCTGCAAAATTCCAACCACCCGGGGTATTCCCCGTAGTTTCCCAGCTAATGTGAAACTCACAGGGTTGATTCTTTTTTAAGGGAGAATTAATAAAAGGCAATGAAAAATGTCATTTTGTAAATGTATCTTTATTTAAAAGAAAGATTCAAGGTGTATTTTTGTGATTTATTGACTTGTGTTCTAGACATAAAGTATTCTTTAATATAAAATGCACATGATTGGCAGACAGTTTTAATTGTGATTTTGGGGTCTTAGTCTGGATTTCTTAGGCCCCTTTCTGCAAGTAAGCCTTTTGAAATTCAGTTGCTTCTCCTTCTCTGGGTGGCTCTTTTTGCCCTCTGTGGCTTGCCTGAGTTCATTCCCTTGGGACCCACATGAGCCCATCTATTTGTTTACCAGCGGAGAGGGCTACCTGACAGGTTCCCTGCAAAAAGTGAGCTTCTCTCTTCTCAGAAGGCTGTTTGATCCTATCACAAGCCTTGCCATCTGTTGAATACATATAGGCAAGGGAAAGTTCAAAGTATCAGCACATGTGAAAACAGCCAGGCTGCTCGGCTTGGAGCCCTGCAATTCAAATCGCCCTTGAATAATTTTATGCCATTTGCAAAAGTTTTATCGGGAATGAAGTCTAGCAAGCATTGAATTTTTAAGTTTGCTTTTCTGATTTTTTCCCCAAAAATGAACAGGGGTAATTTTCTTGCTGAAAGCTCCCGTCACCCTTTTATTTTTCCTTATCTGTTCCATACTCCTTCTTGTATTAGTTAAGAAAAGAAAAAAGAAGAAGAAGAAACTTTAGGGGCCTAGCAAGAGTGAAGGGAAAAAAACTAAACCAGATCCTTAGGTCCCATTTCATGAGTAGAAATTTGAAGACCTTTTCCAGGTTTCTTGGTTTGTTTTTCCCTAGTATTTAAAAGTCACATGTTCTATGTGCCTATAACAATATTTAGAGGCAGAATTAAATACTGCATAGGAACACTGCAGTGCGAGAGGCTCACTGTTTCATCAACACTTTTATTTCACTTTTTTATATTGGATACATTTAGGGTAAGTTTTATCTTGATGCATCATTTAACTAATTCTCTTACCATTTTCCTTGTGGAGCTGTCAATGCCAGCACACAAAAAACGAATAAAACGAAAAATGTAAGCCCAAATAATCACACCGGAGCAGGCTGTTAGATGGGTTAGCATCTACATCTGTTTCCAACCTTAATCTCTCTGCCTTATTTTTTTTTTTTTCTTTTGAGACAAAGTCTCGCTCTGTCACCCAGGCTGGAGTGCAGTGGCGCGATCTCGGCTCACTACAACCTCCTCCTCCCAGGTTCAAGCGATTCTCCTGCCTCAACCTCCCGAGCAGCTAGGACTACAGAGGTGTGCCACCGCGCCTGGCTAATTTTTTGTATTTTTAATAGAGACGGGGTTTCACTGTGTTAGCCAGGATGGTCTCCATCTCCTGACCTCGTGATCCGCCCGCCTCGGCCTCCCAAAGTGCTGGGATTACAGGCGTGAGCTACCGTGCCCAGCCCCCTTAATTTTTATTTATGTATTTTATTTTATTTTATTTTATTTTGAGACAGAGTCTCGCTATGTCACCCAGGCCGGAGTGCAGTGGCGCAATCTCGGCTCACTGCAAGCTCCATCTCCTGGGTTCACGCCATTCTGCTGCCTCAGCCTCCGGAGTAGCTGGGACTACAGGCGCCCGCCACAACGCCCGGCTAATTTTTTGTATTTTTAGTAGAGACGGGGTTTCACCGTATTAGTCAGGATGATCTCGATCTCCTAGCTTCGTGATCCACCCGCCTCGGCCTCCCAAAGTGCTGGGATTACAGGCGTGAGCCACCGTGCCCGGTTAGCCCCCTTAATTTTTAAAATACCTCTTTTTATATTACTTGTGGAGCAAGAACAACGAATTTTCAGCCAAGTAATGCAGGGGTAATATCTGTTACCCCCTCTTATTTTTCAGAGACTTGGCCTTTCCATTGTTATTTCATCTTGGCTCTCATAGTTAAGTATAAAACATTTTGTAGAAAAGGCTATTGGCTGCTCTACCATCCCTGGCAGTCAGATACAGTGTTTCACACAAGGAAAACAGAGAACATTTTGTGAATACTTTACTATGCCAGACACTGTTTTAAGCACTTAATAACTATTTAATTTAATTATCACAACAATTTATGAAGACGTGTATAGTAAACCAAGACACAGAGAGGTTAAGTCACTTGCCTTATGTTACATAGCTAATAAATGGCAGAGTCAGAATTAGAACATAAATACTCCAATATAGTAGATTTCTTCTCCCCCAACCCCATCCTCACCTCCAAGTATAATATTTTATTTGCTCTTGGTAAAGTCAATTCATCTTTTCATTCCATCTTCCTTTCCAGCACACTTCACTTCATGTCAGGCAGCACTGAAATGATCCAGGACATTGTGGAAACCTGCTAAGAAAAAGTTGAACCGGAGATACATTTAAATAGGAATTTAGTGTGTATTTACATAGTTTACACTTGACATTGTGACACAGAGGTGCAAAGACAGAGGTCAGGATGTAATGCAACATGTCTATTCCATTACACTAGACACCAGAGAGTCCAATGATACACACTGCTAAAATGCATCATAGGCAGAAGGAACAGTTATAATTTGCATGAAGATGGAGGCATGTCCTCCAAACCTTACAGCTCATAAATTACATAAACTTGATAGAATTTTTTGCAAATTTGACAGCATCCTAAATATTTATTTTACATTCCTATTAGTAAGTTGTGAAGGTGAAATAATTTTTCTTTTTTCTTTTTTTGAGATGGAGTCTCGCTCTGTCGCCCAGGCATGAGTGCACTATCTCGGCTCACTGCAAGCTCCGCCTCCCAGGTTCACGCCTTTTTCCTGCCTCAGCCTCTCGAGTAGCTGGGACTACAGGCGCCTGCCACCACTCCCGTCTAATTTTTTTGTATTTTTAGTAGAGACAGTGTTTCACCATGTTAGCCAGAATGGTCTCGGTCTCCTGACCTCGTGATCTGCCCTCCTCAGCCTCCCAAAGTGCTGGGATCGCAGGCATGAGCCACCGCACCCGGCCAATAATTTTTCTAACAATCAAAATAAGAAACATATTTTGATCAACTATGCCAAAAGAAAGACTAAATTGTTTTTCTAGACTGCTGTGGTATGAATCTTTTGTCTCCTCAAGTTTCATATTTGGAAACTTAATCCCCAATGTGATAGTAATAAGAAGTGGGGACTTTGGGAGGTGATTGGGTCATGAAGGTTCCAACTTCATGAAAAGGATTGATGCCATTATAAAAGATCCCTGATGGGCTCCTCCACCATTCGAGGACACATAGAAGGCATCACCTATGAGGAGTGGGCTCTCTACAGACACTGAGTCTGCTAACATCTTGATGTTGGACTTTCCAGCTTCCAGAACTATGAGCAGTAAATTTCTGTTGTTTATAAATTACCCAGTCTAAGATATGTTGCTACAGCAGCTAGAACAAACTAAGAAATTGATTCAAAGAAGTGGGGTGCTTCTCTAAGAAATGCCTAAAAATGTGGAGGCAGCTTTGGAACTGGGTAATAAGCAGAGACTGAAACGGTTTTCAGGTGCATGCTAAAAACAGCCTACATTACTGTGAGCAAAGCATTAAGAGTGGATTTGGTAAGGGCTCAAAAGAAAAGGAGAGCTGTAGAGAAAGCCTCAGTCTTCTTAAAGTTTACCTAAGTGGTAGTGATGAGAATGTTGTAGAAATGTGAACAGTAAAGAACATTCTAATGAGGTCTTGGATGGAAATGAGGAACGTATTATTGAAAACTGGAGGAATCGTGATCCTTGTAACCAAGTGCCAAAGGATACGGCTGGATTGTATTCATGTCCTTGTGTTTTGGGGAAGGCAGGGCTTGTGGGTGATGAAATTGGATATTTGGTGAAAGTAACATCTAAGCCAAGTGTTCAGGGTGGGGTATGGCCTCTACTGACTGCTTATTGTAAAATGCAGGAAGGAAGAAATAATTTAAATATGGAATTTATAATCAAAAGGAAAGCAGGATCTAAAAATTTGGAGAATTCTAATTTTGTAAAAAATGAGAAAATGTGTTCAGGAGAGAACAACTAGGGTGTGGCCAAGCAAAAGTCTGATTGCAAGATTAGGATGGATAGAAGGAAGGCAGATGCTATTCATCAAGACAATGAAAGAATGGCCCTGAAGGCATTTTGGAGATCTTTGGGTCTGCCCTGCTCATCACAGGCCCAGAATGCCAGGGCCATGGGGGAAGAATGATTCCAAGGATCCCCACCCTGAAATCCATTGCAGTGTTTATTGACCCAAGTGTGGCTGGAGCTGCACCTCCAGAGGACATAGGTGGTAAACCGTGGTGACCATCACGTGGTGGTAATTATGCAGGTGCTCAGAATGCCTGAGCTGTGGAGGCATGGCTACCTCCACCTCCACTTCAAAGGATGCCATGGAGAGCCTTGGGGCTCAGGCAGTGAACTGCCACAGGTCCAGGGTCACTGCAGAGAGCCCCCACTAGGGTAGTACTTAGTCGAATTGTGGGTGCAGGGCCACCCCCATGACCCCAAACTTGTAGAATCATGGGTATGAGATTTCAGCGTGGGGATAGCTACAGGCACCAGAGTCCAACCTCTGAGAGCTGTCATATGGGCTTTGCCCAGAAAAGACACAAGATCAGTGCCTGGATCCTTGGGGCCCATCCCCTGCCCCAGTGATTCCAGAACGCAGGACATGGAGCCAAAGAAGACTGCTCTCAACCCTTAATATTTCATGGATTTATTTGTCCTGTTGGATTTTAGACTTACTTGACTGTGTTAGGAAGTGGGGCATTTGGAAGGTGATTAGGTCATGAGGGCTCAGCCTTCATGAATGGGATTAGTGCCCTTATAAAAAATCCCCAAGGGAGTTTATTCAGTTCTGCATGTGAGGTTAAGAGTGAGAAGACAGCTGTCTATGAGGAAGTGGGTTCTTACCAGACACCGGTTTTGCTGGTGCCTTGATCTTGGACTTTTCAGCCTCCAGAACTGTGAGAAATAAATTTTTGTGGTCTACAAATTACCCAGTCTAAGATATTTGGTTATAGCTGCCAAAACAGACTAAGACATACACTCTCATAGAAAATGCTATAGAAAAGACTAGGAAATGGTAACCAAATGTATGCAGTAAAAGAAAAAAAAACAAATAGGGAAAATAGTATGATGAAAGTGTGTTTCAGGTAAATAAATCATGCTGCTTTTCTAGATTGTATATGTAAGCTTTTGTAAATTTGTAACTGTTGATTTCTTCTTAAATTTAAAAGTTATATTTACTTTTATATTTATGTTTTAATTACTATTCTATGTTCTTACTTGTTTTTCAGGGCAGAAGTGAAAATTTATTAAAAGCTTTAGAACAGTAAGGGAAGGGCAGGGAAGGAAGGAGGGAGGAAGGGAGGGAGGGAAGGAGGAAGGGAGGGAAGAAGGAACAAAGAAGGAAGCAAGGAAGGAAGCAAGGAAGGAAGGCAGGCAGGCAGGCTTGGAAGAGGGCCAACGGGTGACTTGAGAAAGCAAGTGCATTTGTTCTTGCTTTTTAAAGAGCTTGCAAATCTGTAGTAGCTTCTGGTTGACAGGGTTAAACATAAGTTTGCTGAAAGGATCAACGTATACATATGTACACATATTTTATAACATGTAGCATGGGATTAACATGTAGGATAATCATTAACTTTCAGATCCTTTTCTCGTTTTCTGTTTAGAGTATTACTTAGATAATGGGGTTTCCTTAACTTGCTTGTCCCAGGAAGAATCTGGAAGATCTCTCAATGTGAATCTTTTAAGCATACCAAAGAAAAAACAGGTTCCCTAATTCTGTAACAAAATCTGACAAACCTGTGTTATAATGTTTTGTGGTGAGATTTCTGGGATTTGGAAGTGTTTGAAATAATGGTACTGGAAATAAAGATGAAGAAGGGATTTCAAACATTTGTGGCTATGGACTATGTGGCAAATACTCAATAGATCTAAACAGTTTAGAAATCATTTTATCTTGTTATCTATTGTTTGTATTGTATACTGGAATAGGCTAGGTATGGGTCTGAACATTTTTGGAATAATCTAGAATACATTTGTTCATTCAAATAAATACGTGTTTATTATATATAGACATCATCCCAGATGCTGGGAATACAGCGGTGAACAATCAGACCAGGTATCTTCCTTCTTGGAGCTCATATTCAGGGAAGAAGATGGGCAATCAAGAAGGATTCCTTCTGTGGTGATCAGGGGCAGGGTTCAGGCTCAGCGGACTCAGATCCTTATGTGTAGCCTAGTTGAAACACTCTTACATGACCATCCACATAATAAGCCATGTCTAGAGGATGTTTAGATAAAGATGGACACATTTTGTCATCAAAATCACAGTAGCAAACACAAAATCTTGCCTGGGCCAGTGAGGAATGACAGGAGGTGCAATATATACCTTTGCTTCACACCTGACTTCCTCCTGGACTCTTTACACCTTTGTAGATCCATGGTGCTGTATAAAACACACGTCGGATCTTATGCAGAATATTAGCTTTCTTCCTATATTCAAAAATAAGTGAGACTCAAATCCTGTGTCTCTCACCTCATCACTTTTCTCTGGATTATCTGAGAGGGAAATTGCAGTAGCACACCATTTATTGTAAGACTGAGATCAACTGCAAAGCCAAGCCTCCACTATCTGAAATACTGAGATAATATTATCATATGGTCATCACCAGACCTGCACACGGGATAGTAGAAATACTAGTTGATGGAGAATGTGCCCTCTACCATGGCTTTTCTGGGCAGACTCAGAAAGCGTAGATAGTCATAAGAAAATTTCCTGACATCATTTGTCGTGGAAAAAGATGAGAGATATAGGACAAATCTAATTTGTTCATTTGAGTTTCTTATATTATCCTCCCTCTTATAATGTACAATTCTACTGATGATATTATAATATATTATAATAATAAAGGTGCATGTATGTCGTTAGTGAATCACAGGTGATGGAGAATATAATAATCTTTTCCAAAATTACAGTTATTAGTGAGAAAATAATTCTTAAAAGTAATACATATGGAAAGTAATAGGAAGGAAGGAGAGAAGAAAGAAGAAGAAAGAAGGAAGGAAGGAAAGACAAAGAAAGAAAGAAAGGAAGGAAGGAAGGAAAGGAAAGAAAGAGAAAGAAAGAGGGAAAGGGAGGGAGGGAGGATGGGAGGAAGGTGAAATGTAGAGGAAAGAAAACTTGCTTAATAGAAAATTGAGAAAACGCAATTTACACATCAATGAGCCACCATGTTTTATCTTACAAACTGTTGAAGAATGTAAAACACGCACACGCATACAGACAATGTTTTCCCTAGCTATGTGTAAAATGTGCCCCAGATTTACTGGTGTAAAGGATGGATCATTTTATTATCATGCTCATGGATTCTGTGGGTCAGGTATTCAGAAAAGGCACAGCAGGGACAGCTTCTCTCTGCTCCACAGTGTCCAGGTGCTCAGCTGGGAAGACTCATTCACTAGCAGATCTGTTGGTTGCCAATGAATGGTTGTTTTCTGGAATCTCAGATTGGGCTGTCAACCAAACGCCTATATACAGCCTCTCCATGTGACTGTTTGGTTTTCTCACTACATGGTGGCTGTTTTCCAAAACCAAGTGTCCCAAGAAAAGTCAAATAGAAACTCTGTTTATGCTCTGGCCTTGGATACAAGCCTGCATTGCTTTTGCTAGTCATGAGTCCCCCTAATATCATGAGGAGAGAAGATAGCCCTGACTTCTTTAGGGGAGGAGTGTCAAAGTCACATGGTCAGAAGAATGCAGGGACATTTTGCAGCCATTTTGGAAAATACAATCAGCCACAAACACTAATCATGAATTTTGATGAGGATTCAGGGAAATGAGAGGAATTACAATTTAGTACTGTCTGTCTGGGAAATAGATGTATTTAACAGAAGTCTTAAAATGGACATATCCTTTGACAAAATAATTCTGGGTTTTTAAGTACTAAATCTGAAAGAAATAATTATGGTTGTTTTTATAAACTACACGTGCCATGGCTCAGCAGCCTATGCATAGTTTACTCTTATTTGATCATACCTGAATAATTGTAGCACAAACCTCCAAGCTTGAGAATGATGCTACAGCTTGAACATTTCTGTTCCTCCAAAATTCATGTTGAAACTTCTTCCCCTATGCAATGGTATTAAGAGGTGGGGCCTTTAGCAAGTGGTTAGGTAATGAGGGTTCCTCCCTCACGAATGGTATTGAGGCCCATATGAGAGAGGCTTCACACTGGGTCAACCCTCTCTTGTTCTTTTGCCTTCTGCCATGTGAGGGCACAACCTTCCCCCTTCCTGCCACAGGTGGATGCGGCAACAAGGTGCCATCTTGGAAGCAGAGAACAGCCCTCATCAGACACCAAACCTGCTGCCACTTTGATCCTAAATGTGCCAGCCTCCAGATCTGTGAGGAAATACATTTCTGTTTAAAATGACGCAGTCTCATGTATTTTTTAGAGCAGCACAAATAGATGAAGACAGTCGGCCATAGGATTTAGCTCTGTTAAAATGTTCTTGTCCCCACTAATGTTTTCTGGAGTGTCCTAAAGGTATGTCCCACAGTGACCACAAGCCAATCTGTAAGCACAGTCCCCAGCAGCTCCCCACCATGTTCCTGTTCTTAGGTGCATTCAGTGAGGCACGCTTTAAACACTTGGTAATGATGAAGGTGGTACAATGAGTTGTTGCAATTATTTTCACTATGCCTTTCTGAACGTTCTAAATTTTCTATAGGGAATTCATTTGTAATCAGAAACATAGTTATTGAAAAGAAATGAGATTTTCGCTTCTGATCTTATCCTAATTTGTCAACGGCAAAAGATGTTTTGACTTTGTACTTTATAATGCTCTTGCCAGAGGAAATCATATATGGATAGATGAGATAGTTAGATGGATAGATAGACAGGTACAGATATTTACCTTATAAATAAATCTATATAGATTTCTTTACATCAACCTATGTAGACTTATTACCTAATCATATGTGTGTGTATATTTGTGTATATGTATATATATGTGTGTATATGTATATGACACATATATCTTTCTTTTTTTAAATTATACTTTAAGTTCTAGGGTACATGTGCACAACGTGCAGGTTTGTTACATATGTATACACGTGCCATGTTGGTGTGCTGCACCCATTAACTCGTCATTTACATTAGGTATATCTCCTAATGCTATCCCTCCCCCCTCCCCCCACCCCACAACAGGCCCCGATGTGTGATGTTCCCCTTCCTGTGTCCAAGTGTTCTCATTGTTCAATGTCCACCTATGAGTGAGAACACGCAGTGTTTGGTTTTTTGTCCTTGCAATAGTTTGCTGAGAATGATGGTTTCCAGCTTCATCCATGTCCCTACAAACGACATGAACTCATCCTTTTTTATATGTGCCACATTTTCTTAATCCAGTCTATCATTGTTGGACATTTGGGTTGGTTCCAAGTCTTTGCTATTGTAAGTAGTGCCACAATAAACACACGTGTGCATGTGTCTTTATAGCAGCATGATTTATAGTCCTTTGGGTATATACCCAGTAATGGGATGGCTGGGTCAAATGGTATTTCTAGTTCTAGATCCCTGAGGAATCGTCACACTGACTTCCACAATGGTTGAACTGGTTTACAGTCCCATCAACAGTGTAAAAGTGTTCCTATTTCTCCACAGCCTCTCCAGCACCTGTTGTTTCCTGACTTTTTAATGATTGCCATTCTAACTAGTGTGAGATGGTATCTCATTGTGGCTTTGATTTGCATTTCTCTGATGGCCAGTGATGATGAGCATTTTTTCATGTGTCTGTTGGCTGCATAAATGTCTTCTTTTAAGAAGTGTCTGTTCATATCCTTCGCCCACTTTTTGATGGGGTGGTTTGTTTTTTTCTGGTAAATTTGTTTGAGTTCTTTGTAGATTGTGGATATTAGCCCTTTGTCAGATGAGTAGATGGCAAAAATTTTCTCCCATTCTGTAGGTTGCCTGTTCACTCTGATGGTAGTTTCTTTTGCTGTGCAGAAGCTGTTTAGTTCAATTAGATCCCATTTGTGAATTCTGGCTTTTGTTGCCATTGCTTTCGGTGTTTTAGATATGAAGTCCTTGCCCATGCCTATGTTCTGAATGGTATTGCCTAGGTTTTCTTCTAACGTTGTGTCACATATATCTTTCTAACTGATCCCCCTCACAACAGTCTTGTCCATTTCAACCTGTGTTTCAGACCATATCCAGCCAGAAAAAGTGTTCTGAAAATGCAAGTTTGATCACATCATGTCCCTGTTTAAAGTCGTTCATTACTGCTGGGATGCAGAGCACCTTTCCTCCACAGCCCGCATTCTCTGCTAGAATCTGCTCCCAACTTGCCACTTCCCTCCTACCTCTTCCCACCACCTGCACTGCCACAAACCACCCAATGTGCGTGTAGAATGGCTGTCTTTTGGAAATAATTTGTGCTTTAAAAATTCCTGCACTTTTTCAGCCTCTAGATGTACTTCGCTTGGTCCATACTACATTTTAAAAGTAATTTTCTTTGTTGCTGATGTTAATAAATTGGGAAATATTACATTAAAAAATAACTATTGTTTAGATTTCCTTAGAATCTGATACATTGGCTTTGCATTGCCAGGGCCTCCTTGGGATAGGCATGGGATTTACAGATTACAACAATGGTCATCACTCCTGATGGCCCCTTACCAACTCATGCCACTAACACACACCACATTCCTAACCCCATACACGTAGACGTTTATGACCCTGCCAGAAGTGAGAATTATTCTCCCTGAATTTTCACCTGAATGTTTGGCGTTATTTAGAAGAAATGTAAATGTCTCATTTTCTCTTGGTTAAGAAAGAATTAAAATCAGTTTCTCAATCCTAAGAAACTGTGATGTTTATAAAAGAAATTTAATGTTTTCTTTACTCATTATTTTCAGTACTTCTTACAGCCTTTTAAGCTCCACTTTTCAATTGAGCACTTTGTTGCTTGCATTGCTTACTAATTTTCTCATAATGTTAGTTCTGATCCTCCTTCCAGACTGAAAACTCATTGACAGCAGGAGCCATGTCAGGATACTTATACTTAGAAAAGCTCTCAATAAATATTGGTTGATGAAGTGATAGAATGTATCATTCTAGCACAGGAAGATATCCTGGAAGAATGGTAGCCTGGTCATTGACAAGGCTCATTTAGGACAAGTCAGTCTTTCCTACACAGCTCTTCAGGAAAGCCCGTTATCTACTCCCATAAAGCAAGAGAGAGAAAAATAAGGTTTTATATGTTGGAACCTAAATCTTTCTTCCTGCATTCATTTTCAACCTAGAAGCTTCTCAAGATAAAAATAGCACCATAGATTCTCTCCTTCCATGGGGAAAAAACCCAAGTGAAAAACTCTCCGTGGGTTCAGCGCTACCTGTCTCTGATGTCACCATGATTTGCATGCCAAAGGGAAGCCTGCAGGCAGAGTGGCCCTCTCTGGGGATGGGTGCAGCCCAGAACTGGAAACTGACAGGTCTTGGTGAGGATGCAGAGAAGGCTGGCTCTGCAATACCGCTGGCACTGTCCGCAGGCTCTGTGGAAGCTGGGGATCCCCAGGGCAGGCAAGGAGCCTGAGGTCAGGAAGGTTGCCATTTGTTAAACCAAAGTCACGAGGGAGCTGAGTTCCTGCTTTAGGAAAATTAACTGGTTGAGGCGATAACAGTCAGAATAATTAAATGCTTCTGCTTTGTGCCTTACTTCCCAACTGACAGAAAGCATTGTAATTTTAGAATCATTTCTTCTCTCAGATGAAGATATGTTTAAGAGCGAGGTGACAGTTTTCACATGGATGCACAGATTTCTAAAGACAACATCTTTACAGCTATCATTTGTGAAAAATGTATTTGTCAGATTACAGGTAACTAAATTAGTAAGGAGGCACCTGACCTCAGAAAAGAATGTAAATGACAGTTTCCAGTGTGAAATCGTTCTCATTGGGACAAGGATATCTTCCTTTTCTCTTTGGCTTGAATGAACATACTGGCCAATAGCAACATATTTATTACTTATGAGTGAAGTAAAGGCCTGCCAAGATTCAAAGCAAGCAAATGAGGAAAATGACAGGACAACAGACAGATATTTTAGTGATCTTTGTTCATAGGTGATAGGAGTTGTATAAATTCCATGAATAATCCAAATATTAAAAATAAACTAATTACATGTGTGACTAAATGATGAAATAAACTAAATTTTCTCCTTCTAGAATAACTTTTCGAAACAGATACCTTCACAGACTGACATATATATGGGTGTATCCTCTCCTTCTCACATAAAGGCTACATTAATACATTTATATTTGTGTGGCTTTGTGAGAAAAATAAGTGTATCAAATGGCAGGTGGTAGCAAAGAGAGAAAGTGAAGAAAGGGGCCGGGCACAGTGGCTCACGCCTGTAATCCCAACACTTTAGGAGGCTGAGGTGGGCGGATCACGAGGTCAGGAGATTGAGACCATCCTGGCTAACACGGTGAAACCCCGTCTCTACTAAAAATACAAAAAAAAAAAAAAAGCGGGGTGTGGTGGTGGGCGCCTGTAGTCCCAGCTACTCTGGAGGCTGAGGCAAGAGAATGGCGTGAACCCGGCAGGCGGAGTTTGCAGTGAGCTGAGATCCTGCCACTGAACTCCAGCCTGGGCGATAGAGCGAGACCACGTCTCAAAAAAACAAAAAACAAATAAACAAACAAAACCTCTGAGGCTGGGCTCAGTGGCTCACGCATGTAATCCCAGCACTTTCGAGGGCCGAGGCGGGCAGATCACGAGGTTAGGAGATCGAGACCATCCTGGCTAACACGGTGAAACCCCGTCTCTACTAAAAATACAAAAAAAAATTGGCCGGGCATGGTGGCGGGCGCCTGTAGTCCCAGCTACTCCGGAGGCTGAGGCAGGGGAATGGCGTGAACCCGGAAGGCGGAGCTTGCACAGTGAGCCGAGATCGCGCCACTGCACTCCAGCTCGGGCGACAGAGCGAGACTCTGTCTCAAAAAAAAAAAAAAAAAAAAAGAAAAGAAAAAAGAAAGGAAAAGAGAAAAGAAAAGAAGAAAAGAAAACCCCTGAGAGAATTATTTTATTTAGAATCAGGAATTGTGATGGTTCACCTCAGCAATTTATTTGCTTGTCTCATGCTGACACAGAAATGTGTGATCAACTGTGTTTCTGACTTATCCTTAGCAAATATTAAACTTAATCTCTGTCCTTAGGTATGTTATAGTCAAACAAAGCCAATGAAACATACATACTAAATAGTACAATACTATTAAAAAATAGGCTGGACATGCTGGCTCACACCTGTAATCTGAACAGTTTGGGAGGCTGAGCCAGGATGATCGCTTGAGGCTGGGAGTTTGGGACCACCCTGGGCAACATAGTGAGACCTCATCTCTAAAAAAAAATTAGCCAGGTGAGGTGGCATGCAGCTGTAGTCCAAGCTACTTAGGAGGCTGAGGTGGGAGGATTGCTTGAGCCCGGGAGATCAAGCTTACAGTGAACTATGATCATGCCACTACACTTCAGCCTTGGCAACAGAGTGACACCCTATCTCTAAAAAACTAAAAATAAATACAGTGATGGCGATGACCACTATGGGAGATTTTAACTGGAGGAATTTCTTGTGGAAAATCATTAAAAACGGCTAACATTTAAAAGACATACAAGTTTCTAAAAGACGGTATTAATGTTCTCTGTGCACATTAGGATATAAAGTCCTGGGCACTGCAGGACATTTAATAAACTATTCAATAAAACACCTTAAATGTCAAGCACAGGGATTTGGAAATAGAGAGCTATTGGTTTGTGAGGAAAACATTGCATTATAAAAACGTTGTAGGAATACATATACATACATATATGTATACATACATGTATATATTCCTACAATATCTTTTTCAGATAATAAAATAGAATAGAATGAGACATTATATATTATATGTTCATTATATATACATATATTATATATTTGTGTATCTGTGTAATGTCTCACAGTCCATTCTTTTTTATCTGAATTTTTATGTTTTAAATTTAGCGATCTTTAACTCACTAATCTTGTATTTCAATGTGTCCAAATAACTTTTAAACCCATACCAATGGGTTCTTAATAAGTTTTTAAAATTTCTTTTTAGTTGATGCATAAGAATTGTGTATATTTATGGAGTACAATGTGATGTTTTGATGCTGGCTTTGTAAACTGAGTTTAGATGTACTTCTTCAATTTTTTGAAATAGTTTGAGAAGGGTATTAGTTCTATAAATCTTGGTAGAATTCTGCTGTGAAGCCATCTGTTCCAGAGCTTTTCTTTGGTGGGAGATTTTGTTATTATTATTATTAATTCAATCTCCTTATTCCTTATTCATCTGTTCAAATTTTCCATTTTGTTTTTATTCAGTCTTCGTAGGTTGTATATGTCTAAGAACTTTCTTGTTTTTCCTGGGTTATCCAACTTGGTGTGTAACTCTAATTATTCATAGTAGTCTCATGATATTTTATATTTCTGTGGTAATATTTGTAATATCTTCTCTTTCATTTCTGATTTTGAGTCTTTTTTCTTTTGTGTTTAGTCTTGCTAAAAGTTTGTCCATTTAGTCTATCTTTTCAAAGAACCACTTGTAGTTTAATTCATTTACTATATTGTCTTTCTTGTCTCTATTTCATTTATTTCTGTTCTGATATTTATTATTTCCGCTCTGATATTTATTATTTCCATATTTCTACTGACTTTAGACTTAGTTTGTTCTTCTTTTTCTAGTTTTTTTGAGGCGTAATATTATTTATTTTTGATCTTTCTTTTTTGATGTATAAACTTCAATTTTAGAACTAGTTTTGCTGCATCCCATAAGTTATGGTATCTTGTGTTTCCATTTTCATTTGTCTTAAAATATTTTTTAATTTTACTTTTAATTTTTTTCTTTGACCCATTGGTTGTGGTGAGCATGTTGTTTAAGTTCCATGTATTTATGAATTTTCCAAGACTTTTCCTGTTACTGATTTCTACTTTTATTCATTTGTGGACAGAAAAGATAGCTGATATGATTTCAAGCTTCTTAAATTTGTTAAAACTTGTTTGTGGCCTAACATGTGATCTCTCCTGGAGAACGTTTCTTGTGCACTTTAGAAGAATGTGTACCCTACTGCTGCTCTGTATTTGTCTGTTCGGTCGATCTATGGTCTATTTGGCCTAAAGCGTTGTCCAAATCCACTATTTCCCTACTGATTTTCTGTCTAGATAATTTATCCATTGTTGAAAGTGGGAGTCTTGAATTCATCTATTATTATTTTCTTGCAGTGTATCTCATACTTCAGATCTATTAATATTTTCTGTCTAGATAATTTATTCATTATTGAAAGTAGGAGTCTTGAATTCATCTATTATTATTTTCTTGCAGCTTATCTCATACTTCAGATCTATCAATATTTGCTTTACATGTTTAGGTGCTCTGATATTGGGTGCATGCATTCTTAAAATTCTTATATCCTCTTGATGAATTAGCCTCTTTATCATAATATGATGACCTTCTTTGTCTTTTCTTACAGTTTTGACTTAATGTTTATTTTGTCTGATATACGTATAGCCACCTCCATTTTCTTGTGGTTATCATTTGCCTGGAATATCCTTTTTATTATTATTATTTCCTACCTCTCAGTTTATGTGTGCCCTTAAGGCTAAAGTGAATCTCTTGTAGGGAGCATATTATTCAATCTTGTCTTTTTATTCTTTCAGCTACTCTATCTCTTTTGATTACAGAATTTAATCCATTTACATTTAAAGTAGTTATTGACAGGTAAGAACTTACTACTGCCATCTTGCTAATTTTTTTTTTAGTTTTGTAGTTATCTTGTTCCACTCTTCCAATCTTGCTGCCTTTTTGTGTGATTTTTGTAGTGATATGCTTTGATTCCTTTCTCTTTTGTGTATCTACTAGAGTTTTTTTTTTCTTTGTGGTTACCATGAAGTTTGGATTAAAATATCTTATAGTTATAATGCCCTAATTTAAGCTAATAGTATTTTATCTTCTATTGCATACAAAGAATCTACACTTCTATTTCTCTCGAAATTTTATGCTATTGGTCCATTCTTTACATCTGTTTATATTGTGTATCTGTAAACTAATTGTTTATAGTTATAGTTGCTTTCAATAGTTTTCTTTTAATTCTTATACTAAAATTAAGAGTGATTTACATACCACCTTTACAGTAATAGAGTATGCTGAATTTGACTATATATTTACCTTTACCAGTGAATTTTATACATTAATATGCTTTCACATAGTTACTTATTACCTATTTTTTTTTTTTTGACAAAATCTTGCTCTGTCACCTAGGCTGGAGTGCAGTGGTACAACTTCCACCTCCCAGGTTCCAGCAATTCTCCTGCCTCAGCCTCCCAAGTAGCTGGGACTACAGGCATGCACCACCATGCCCAGCTAATTTTTACATTTTTTAGTAGAAACCATATTGACCAAGCTGGTCTCGAACTCCTGACCTTGTGATCAGCCTGCCTTGGCCTCTCAAAGTGCTGGGATTACAGGCGTGAGCCACCCCACCCAGCCTATCTTTCTATTTCAATTCAAATAACTCTCTTAAGCATTCTTGTAAGGCCAGTCTCCTGGTGATGAACTCTCTCAGCTTGTTTGTCTTTGAATATCATTGTCTCTCCTTCATTTATGGAGGACAGCTTTACTGGGCAAAATACTCTTGATAGGTTTTCTTTTAGAATTTTGTGTATGTCACTTTACCCTCTCCTTGGTTGCAAGCTTTCTGTTGAGAAGTCTACTGATAGCCTTATGGAATATTCTTTCTATGTGACAAGTTTCTTCTCTCTTCCTTTATTCAAGAGTCTCTTTTCTGTCTTTCTTGATTTTTGACAATTTGACTATAATGTGTCTCAAAGTATTCCTTTTTTAAAATTGATCTTGCTAGGACAGCTTTGAGCTTCCTGAAACTGTATATTCATATCACTCCCAAGATTTGGGAAGTTTTCAGGCAGTATTTCTTTAAATAAACTTTCTACCTCTTTGTCTCTTTCTTCTCTTTATGGTATTCCAGTAGTTTGTATGCGGTTGATCTTTCATATTTGCTTGTTCTGCATCCATGGATTCAAGCTACCACTGATGGAAAATATTTTTAAAAAACAATAAAAATAACAATACAACAATAAAAATAATACTAGAAAACAATACAGTATAACTATATAATTTTTACATTGTATTAAGTACTATAAGTAATGGAGAGATTATTTAAAGCATATTGTGAGGGTATGCATAGGTTATGTGCAAATACTATGCCATTTTATATATGGGACTTGAGTGTTAGCAGATTTTTATATTTATAAGGGGTTCTGGAACCAATTTCCTGTGGATACCAAGGGATGCCTATATTCATGTTTGGTGGTTCTTATGCTTTCTTCACTTTTTTTCATTATTTTTTATTGCTCTAATTGGTTAATTTCAAGTGACCTACTTTTGGGTTCACTAATTCTTTCTTCTGCATGATCAAGTCCACTGTTAGAACTCAGTTTTTCAGTTCTTTCATATTATTCATCTGCTCTAGGGCATCTGTTGAGTTTTTTTATGGTTCCTATTTCTATATTAAACTTCTTTATTTGTTCATTTAATATTTGTATAATTTTACTTAGTTGTCTATGTGTATTTTCTTGCATCTCATTGAGCTTCTTTAGGATAATTCTTTTGAATTATTTTTCAGACAATCCACACATCTCCATTTCTTTGGAGTCACTTATTGAAGTTTTATTAGTTTCCTTTGGTGGTATAATGTTTGTGTGATTATTTGTTATCTGTGTAGCTTTGCATTGATGTCTATACGCTGAAAGGAGCAAACTCATCTCTCAGGCTTTACAGACTGGATTTGCCAAGTTCAAATCCTCTCCTATTAGGTCTTTGGATTAAGGAGATTACCTCTGGGATTGCAGTAGGCAGTAGAGCGGTATTGGATCCAGGTCATGTGGCTGATATTGGGTCTGCAGTAGACACCATAATCAACAGGCCTCTTTCCAGGGGTTCTCATGGGCATGAGTTCTATCTGGTCCCTGGGTGAACTGGACCATCTCTAAGATCTTAGTATGTGGAGCTGATATTGATATGATGTACTGCTTCAGAATTTACCTAGTATGCTGATGAGTGTGGCCTTTTCTGAGTCTCTGAGAGAGCTTCCATTGGATCACTGGTTGGATGATCTTCCCTGGGCTGGTTGTACTGCCCTGGTCCATGATTTGAGATGACTGGAATTCAGATTCAAGGTTGTTTCAGGGCCCACAGCTGAGACTGAGAAGTTCAGGCTAGTCTCCAGGATCATAACTAAGTGTATCTCCTGGTAGGTTTCTGGGTTAGCAGTCTTATTTTTAGACTGTAGTTGAGAAAGATTGGAGCCAATTTTTAAGGGTTATTCAAGATCTATAATGGGACCAAAGTCAGGGCATTACCTATAGGGGCACTGCTAGACGTGTCTCCCTCTGGGTCCCCAAGCAAGCATAACTGTTATCAATCTCTACACAAAAGGGGCATAAGATCCAGGGTCATTTGAGGATCCACTTTGGGGCAAAGTTTGGCAAGCCTCCCATGGAAACTCAGATGGGCATGTCTCCCAGTAGAATCCTAGCTGGGCAGAACTGCTTCCAGACCACAGCTGGGAGGGGCTAATTAACTCAAGCTTCAGGGCTAATTCACAATATGCTGTAAGAATTATGTTGGCATGCCTGACCTGGTGGCATGGGTGGGTGATATTCCCAGCCAGTTCCCTAATCAGACAGAATTGTTCCCAGACCACGGCTGAGATGAGGCTGGAGCTGAGATTCAGAACCCATTTGGGAACTGTTATGGGATGGAGACTGGCAAGCCCATCCAGGTGCATCTCCCAAGAGTTCCAAGCAGTACTAAACTAGGAGCATAGCTGAGGGGGTGTTGGAGCTGAGTTACAGGATATCTTTTGGGTTTAATGCTGAGACCAATGTTGGCAGCCCTGTCTGCCCAGACACTAGTGTGCATGATTCCCCCTAGGCCCATTGGCAGATAGTTTCAGTAGCAGGGTCAAGGCCAAATAGGGCTGGAGCCAAACCCTTTAAAGAACAAACATTTCTGGATCTAAACCTTGGAGCATGGTGAATGCATCTGCCATGTGGGTGCAGGTCTGCACTCTCAAAATGACACTCCTAGGTTTTGAGCTGCTCTAGGATTTCACAACCTCCTGCCTGAATCCCAAGGCTCCCACAAAGAGATTTTTGTTTACGGATGGGGTGCAGAATTCTTGTTGTCATCGGGGAAAGGAGGGGGAGACCTCCTATTTTGCTATCTTACTCGTGTCCCCAAGGTCTTAGTGAGTTCCTAATATGATATATTTTATTTTTTAGTTTATAGTATCCTTTCAATTACTTTTAGTAAGTTCTCATTCTTTGTTGAAAATCCTCTGAATTATTATATATTTTTACGTTCTTTCTTCTGTTTTCTGAATGTACCCAACAATTACTTTAAATTAATTGTCAATTAATAAAGTAGTTGGATCACAAGTTGCTCTTGTGTTCTTCCCTGTTATTTATGGTTTATGCCATCTTATTCTTGATGTAGTGGATTTATTGTACTCAAGTCCCTGAGTTTTACCCCTCCCTCTGTCCTCACACTTCACCTTTTAACTTCCCGGTTTCCTTCCCTTGGGCAGAGTGTTCTGCCACTTGAATCTAGGAGTAGCCACAGGGCTGGCTTTGGCCATGTTAGCAAAATGGCACAAGCAGAGGCTTGAAAAAGTGCCTGTATGTTTCTTCTTGCCCTTTTGCTCCTCTGTCCTTGTCACAAGAATAGGGACACATGAGCTTGCTGGGGAATGAGCACAAGGAGCAGAGCCAAACCCACCAGTTTATTCCAGCCAAGTCAAACATCTCTTGGTCAACTGATAGTCAGGGGAGACTCTGAAAACTGCCCATTTGAGGTTAGTCCAACTCATTGACTCTAGAACTCATGACTTATGTAATTATTGTGTGGCCTTAAAGCTGAGTAGTTTTCCTTTTTTTTTTTTTTCTGGTACATAGCATTATTGTGACAATATAAAACTGATACTTTAATATATTCATTACATTTTAGTTGTGTGCTAGATATGGTTTTTTTTGTTTTGTTTTGTTTTTGTTTTGTTTTGTTTTTGAGACGGAGTCTCGCTGTTGCCCAGGCTGGAGTGCAGTGGTGCGATCTCGGCTCACTGCAGGCTCCGCCCCCTGGGGTTCACGCCATGTTCCTGCCTCAGCCTCCCCAGTAGCTGGGACTACAGGCGCCCGCCACCACGCCTGGCTAATTTTTTGTATTTTTAGTAGAGACGGGGTTTCACTGTGTTAGCCAGGATGGTCTCGATCTCCTGACCTCGTGATCCGCCCGCCTCGGCCTTCCAAAGTGCTGGGATTACAGACGTGAGCCACCGCGCCCGGCCCGATATGGTTTATTTTTTAAAAATTAGAAGCTTCAGATGATAATGTCTACAAGGGAGAATCAACACTTTGCTAATCAAAGTCTAGGGGCTCATTATCTTGTTTGTTATGAACTTAGCTGGATCAAGGCTGGGTTAAAGTTTCATTAAAACTTCGTCTAACTCTGGTTAGTTACTGTACTCAAGAACATGGATTCCAAGGGTTTATTTGAAATCACGATGTCTTCGGCTCGTCAGTACCCAGAAATCTGGAATTTTGGCTTTGCTTCTCAGCGAAATCAGACGTCTCTTAGTCAACTACCAGTCAAGGGAGACTCTGAAAACTGCCCATTTGAGGTTAGTCCAACTCGTTGACTCTAGAACTTATGACTTATGTAATTATTGTGTGGCCTTAGAGCTCAGTAGTTTGTTTTTTGTTTTTCTTTTTTTTTTTTTTTTTGAGATCGATAGGGTTCCTCCATGAACAGCTTCAGAATGTGGCCAATGCCTTAAAGGAGAGGCCTGCTGGGAATTTAAAGCCCTTCAAATCTCTAATTTTGTCAAGTCTAGCCACCAATGGTTCTGTTGTTTCTATCTCCCCGAAAAGGGCTCCTCTAGAGTTAGATCATCTAGCTGTGTCCATATCAGCAGAGCCTCCAGGATATAAACAATTGGGAGATTTTCATTTTTTTTAAGTTTTATTTTACTTTTAATTGACAAATAATAATTGCATATATTTGTGGGGTACAAATTGATATTTTGATAAATGCAAGCATTGTAGAATGATCAAATCAGGGTAATAAGCATATCCTTAACCTCAAATATTTGTGTTTTCTTTGCAGTGAGAACGTTTAAAATGATATGTTTTCACTATAAATGTACAATACATTCTTATCAAATATAGTCACGTTGTTCTGCAAGAGAACACGAGAATTTCTTCCTCCAACTAACTATAGCTTTGTACCCATTGACCAGCATCTCCCCTTCCTCCATCTACCTCCCACTTCCTGCATCTGGTAACCACTTGCTACTTGCTATTTCTGTGAATTCAACTCTTTTAGATTTCACATACAAGTGAGATCATGAGGTTTCACTTTTCATTCAACACTCATTATTGTTCTTAGAGTGTCCTCCTGGAAGACCTTTGTCTACTAGGCGTTTTGAAGCTCCACATTATGGAGCTATTACAGCTTGGCTTTTTAGCCACCCCAGAGGGCCTCAGGCCCAGGCAGAGAACTGTTGTAGGGGTGGGGTCACTGCAGAGAACCCAACTAGGGCAACTTACAGTGGTGCTTTGGGGACAGAACCACCTCAAAGAGCTCCAACTAGGGCAATGTCTGGTGGAACCATGGGCCCAGGGTCACCTCCTTGATTTGTGGGGCCACTGGTGTGCAACTCATGGGCTGTGCCTAAATGCCATGAGGTGTGGCCACTCAGAGTTTTGGGAGTCTAAACCCTCAGCCAATTCTTTCAGAACATGAGACATGGAGTCAAATAACTTTATTCTCAAGCCTTAATAATTAATGTTCGCCCAACAGGGTTTTGAACTTATTTGGGACTATTAATAGTTACCCCCTTCTTCCTTCCTATGTATCCCTTTTAGAATGGGAATCTCCATCCTATGCCTGTTTCACTGTTGTATTTTGGAAGCACATAACTTGTAGGATTTCATAAGCTCACAGCTTGAGACAAATTTGCCTCAGGATGAATCATTTCTTGAGTCTTATCTATATCTGATTTAGATGACATTTAGATGAGACTCTGGACTTCTTTAGACTTTTGAGCTGATACCGGCTATTGTGATGGAATGAATACATTTTGCATGTGAGAAGGACACAAATTTTGGAAAGCTAGGAGTGGAACGGTATGGTCTGAACATTGGTTTCACCCCCAAAACTCATATACTGAAACTTAATTTCCAATACAGTGGTATTAAGAGGTGGGTCCTTTAAGAGGTGATTAAATCATGAGGGGTCCTCCCTTGTGACTGGAATTAGTGTCCTTATATACAAGACCTAAGGGAACTTATTCACTCATTCTGCCATGTTGGGACACATAGAAGGTGCCTCTGTGACAAACTAGGCCCTCACCAGGCCCTGAATCTGCCAGCACCTTGATCTTGGACTTCCAAGACTCCAGAACTATCAACAAAAAACGCTCCTGTTTGTAAATTACCCAGTCTCAAATATATTGTCATAGCAACCCAAATGGACTTAGACACATGTATTTAGCTAATACAACAATAACAGTGTGTGGGGAAAACAGCTTAATAAGTAATAAATTGAAAGATAAAATATTTGGTTAACTCTTTTCCTAAGTATATTGAGTATGAAAAACAAATGCACTGGCTCCCATTGTTCATGTCCAATTTCCTCTCCATGGGTTTTGTAAACTCTCTGTAAAACATTGACAATTGATGGAAGTTAAGAAAGCAAAAAACACATTTTTTTATTTAGAAACAAAAATCTCATACTATTTGAACAATATTATTCATTAGATTTCCTCCTTGCATCTTAAATCGCATCCTGCATGCCATGACCATCGAGTACTGAAGCTATGTCATGGTTTTGTTGATTGTTATTTTTCTCGGTCTTGGATTCTACTTTTGCAATGAACCCCTAGCTTAGGTAACATCAATCTGATATCACTGGGTTTTGTGGTAAAACTATACTATATAATCTTTCCTTTTAAATGCTGACATCTTTTCACAAAGAAACAAAAAGTTCAATTTCATCCTTAAGACAAAAACCTGGACCAATGACATATGATAAGTGTTCAGAATCTCAAAGGAAAATGTTTGCTTTGATTTTTAGCAGTTTAATTAGGCTGCATTGACAGGGAGGCAATGGGTATAGTACAAAGGGTTTGGAATCTGAAGATCCGTTTCTGAGTCTGGAGTCTGTAGACCTGGACACATTTTATGACCTTGTAAAACTGGAGTTTCCTCAACTGGAAAATGAAAGTTATGAAGTTGTGATGGGAAAATTTAAGATAATAAAAACAAAAACATGCTATAAAAATGTTTGTTATTAATTAAAATATTTAAAAATGCCCAATTCCCTAGTGCAAAAAGAACTAATTTGGTGAAACACTGTCCTTTATGTACCACAGAAAATCCTGAGCTGAGGGGCTTCCCCGTTGGATGGGACCAGGATGTGGAGCTTCATTCAGAGGAGGGAAAGTTCACAACGTAGTTGACAGTGTCAGCCCATTATGAAGTATTTAGAAACCGTCTATCACCAAAGAGGGACTGTAATTTTAGAACTTTTCAGAGACATAATTTCTTAGTACAACTTTGCAAGAAAATAAGCTTAAACAACAAAAGAATGTAAAATACCTGATCCAGCACAGCAAAGGCAACCCTGTGACTTGCTGACTCAGAAGTACTCGTGCTACTTTATGAGACACGTGTGAGTTACGTAGATTTATAAAATACTAATACTTTGAATAAATAGGAACATAAACATCCCTGCAGAATTGTGGAATATGACATATTTTAAAACACAGCTTTCGCCTGCGACTGTAAAACATGCATAAATTAGGTTGGAAACCGGGGCCCTGCGCAGTGGCTCACGCCTGTAATCCCACACTTTGGGAGGCTGAGGCGGGTGGATCACAAGGTCAGGAGATCGAGACCATCCTGGCTAACACAGTGAAACCCCGTCTCTACTAAAAATACAAAAAAAATTAGTGGGGCATGGTGGCAGGCACCTGTAGTCCCAGCTACTAGGGAGGCTGAGGCAGGAGAATGGTGTGAACCCAGGAGGCAAAGCTTGCAGTGAGCCGAGATTGCACCACTGCACTCCAGCCTGGGCGACAGAGTGAAACTGCATCTCAAAAAAAAAAAAAAAAAAAAAAAAAAATTAGGTTGGAAACCTTGAGGCGGTGGTGAGTGTTTTGAAACTTTAGAGATTGCACATTTACAAATCCACCATCTATAATGTGATTTTGAGTGAATATGTAGTTTAAATATATAATTATACTTATTTCCTTGCACATGCAACACCCAGTTCAACAAATATTTATTTTCTGGGACCTGGAGAGTTAAAATGAAAACTACCTTGATCATGACATGTAAGAGTTTAAAGTCCCAGTGGGATGTAACATCTAAATAGATAGTTCTAATTACTGTGATGGGAAATTAGGATCCTGTATGATGAGCTCAGCCTACAGAGAAGAGGAGCACCTCTCCTGAATGGCCTAGAGAGAACCGTCTGTAGAAGTGAAGGTGTAACAATATGCGTCTCTGGTGAAAGGATTCCGGAATTTGAGATATAAAAAGGAGTTTGGCCTGGCAAGGGGGTACAGAGAGAAGTTTTGAGTTACACAACTGCAGTTTATTGGAAATAGAAGGGTAAAAGATAACCGTACACAGGCAGAAACCAAAACACAAATGTTTATGTCTAAACATAAACTGTTTAGAAACTTGTGCATGAAAGTTGATATGTGCTTTATTCATAATAGCTGAAAACTGGAAATAACCCAAATGTCCATCATCGGGTGAATGAATAAACACATTATGTTATGTCTGTGCAGTGGAATACTATTCAGCCTGAAAAGGAATTATCTGTTGAAACGTTCAATGACTTCAATGAGACTAAAAATACTTTTGTTGAGTTAAATGAGCTAAACACAAAATATAGCATACTACATGGCTCCATATACATAAGGTTGTAGACAAACAAATCTATAGGTTCAGAAAGTAGACCTGTGGTTGTCTCTGAACAGGAAAGTGAGAGGTGTGAAGTAGGGGAAAGGGAAGGACCCTACAGGGCTCAAGGAAAGCTTTGGTGTTGATGGGTGTGTTCATTATCTTCACTGCAGTGATAGCTTCTTGGGTGTACCCTTATAGCAAAATTCATCAAACTGCAAGACTTAAATATGTATGGTTTATTGTATATAAATTTTACTTCAAGGCTGAAACAAGTTTTAAGCAATAGAGATTGTTAAAATGATTTAAGCAGTAAAGTGGTATGGGAAGTTCTAGATTTCAGAAGTTAAGATGTTTTTCTGGTTTCTGGCTTGGGCAATGAAGACTGGGCAAATGGTAATGGTTATAAACCTATTCTCTTCCTGTCTTATGGTTTATCCAGAAATGAAGCTAATTCAATGCAGGGCTACCTGTTTTTATTAGAGGTTAATTTTCCAATTTAGCTATAAATAGGGAAACTGCAGACTAGTGTTAGGATAGGCTTAATGTTTCACCAAAATGAGATCTATTGGTTTGTGTCTCCATATGTTGCCTTGTTCTTGTCTGCCACTGTGAACATCATAACCTTCGGTGGCTCTAACAACTTACAACACTGTGTCAGGACTGTGGAGGAATGAGGGACTCCATCTAAGGCACCGTCCAAGTCATTAGAGGTCATTGTCCAGTTAGCTCATAAATATTCCTTCCTGTCTTAAAAGGAGCAAAAAATAGTGACATTCATTGACTATTTACTGATGGCATTACATCCCTTCATCTTCACCACCCTATGAAGCATGTATCTTTATTATCCCTATTTTATACAAGAGGAAACAGACTTAAAGATGTTTAGTCATTGGTTCTAGTTCATGTCTAGATGATGTTGACCTGATTTGACCCTGGCAATGTGATTCTCAAGCACATATGATTTCCCTAACTTTTCCTGCCTAGTATTTCTATATCCCAACAATTTTCTTCAAGAAATGGTCATTTGTGGGTATTGTAGTAAAAGAACTTAATGCCTTTATATATTTAGCTTCTATAAACAAAGCAAGTGACACCCAGGAAGGAAAAGTGCCCAAATCGTAGGTGAATTAGAGTAGAACTGGGCCTAGGATTTCAAAATCCTGCCATGTTTTATCCAAGTCATTCCTCTGCGCTTTGAAGCAAGAGCAGTGATGATGTCATGACCTGGTGTCTGCACAGAATCCTAGAATGTTCAGAATGCCTTAAGTGATGCTGTCAAGTATGTCTGCTTATTCACTTCATTTACAAACAAAAAGCTGTGAGGTCAGATACTATATGCAGGGCTTAAAATGAAAAAGGGAAAGAAAATAAGAGCGCTCAGGTATTTTTGATGATGCTCTTCGGTTTTCACAGGGAACAAATATAATCTTACACTACTTTAAAATCAGGTACATAGATCTGTACAGATATCATCTATTCGAATGTCTTTCTGTACATTTTTATGCACACATGCAGTTCAAAATCAAAACCAATTTACATTCTTCCTATGTTTGTCATTATAAACTAAAGTATATCCTCTGCTTACACAGTGTTCAATTGTAACAATGGATGAAGTTCTTTGCCTTTGAGTATCTGCAAAGATGGAAGTCTGAATACCTGGGTATTATTTGCTATTCTTTCTTGAATGGTATGTTTAATTGTTATTGGCCAGCATGGAACCTATTTGTCATTTTATTTTTTTTAACTAAGCTGGAAGGAGGTTTGGACTTTTCTTGGATTCTAAATGGCATTCTCACATTTAATAATATCACAATGATTTAGAGTAAGAATAATTCTAGTCTCACATAAATTTTAAAAAATTGTTTTCTGATAATCCTCCATGTTGAGAAAACCATTTTGTTTATGAACTTTTACATGTAAAATTGAAGATTTTACATAAAACAAATTTTATAAATTGATATATGTTATATATTTATATTTAATATAAATTATAAATTTTATATATAACATAAATTTTGTTATAACACAATTTTAAACTTTTAAAATGTGATGTTTCCTATGGAATGGAGATTATTTTAATGTTTTCTTTCTGATTTTCTGAGTTTTTTCTCCTTCGTATTATGTAGTACACACACATCCTTTTAGGTTGGGAGAGCTGTCTCCGTGCCAGCTGTGGGGGGCCAGGGCTGCCATCTGCTCTCTTCCCTGGGACCTGCTGCTGCCTTTAGTGAAGCTTCCCACTCCCAGCTTGTTCTCTTCTCATTCTTGCAGAAATGGTGCATAAGAAAATCCTCTGGTTTTTTTTGTTTTGTTTTGTTTTTTTTCTGGAGAAGGAGAAAAGAACATATTCTTAGTAGTTGCTTGTGGAAAACATTGCAGTAGCTGATTTTAAAAATACTGACTTGTGTGAAAGGAATCCTCATGCTAACATGAGAAGGTTTCATAAGGTTAAACACCTCTTCTGAAATGTCATGGGTGTGGTGGAAACATGGAACTGACTTTTTTCCAATTATCTCATCAGATCCTTATTTTACTGTTATTAATACCCCAAAGGGGCCAGGCACGGTAGCTCACGCCTGTAATCCCAGCACTTTGGGAGGCCGAGGCAGGTGGATCACCTGAGGTCGGGAGTATGAGACCAGCCTGGCCAACATGATGAAACCCCGTCTCTACTAAAAATACAACAAATTAGCCAGGCGTGGTGGTGTGCGCCTGTAATCCCAGCTACTCTGGAGGCTGAGGCAGGAGAATCGCTTGGACCAGGGAGGCGGAGGTTGCAATGAACTGAGATTGCTCCACTGCACTCCAGCCTGGGCAACAAGAGTGAACTTCTGTTTCAAAAAAAAAAAAAAAGTACTGCCAAGGTTTCATAAATTATTACTATTATTGTTACTATTTAGCTTTGAAAGTAGATGCCATGCTTGTTCACTCTTACAGGCAGCCCTGACTCTGAAGGTTCTGGCTGGTGAGATTTGCACAACTAGTCTTGTGTTTTAGCCCAAAGTGCTGATTGTTTCTGTGTAAATTGGTGGTGGACATATTGAACTAACTTCTCCATAGTATGAATTTGCAAATTTGTTCTTCAGGGAATGATTGGATACAATTCAATGTGATTTTCTCTCCTCTCTCCTTTTTTAATTTTTGCTCAGAATAAAATGGCAAATGAATAATGCATTATTTTTTGGAACCACCTCCATGATTCATTTGACTCACCCAATAACCATGTAAGAAGCATTGGAACAGTATTGATTTCCTTATTCCCAGGGATTTCCATGAAGCCAAAGGATGCTGAATTAATTTCCTAAAGTCACAAATAAAACTAGGGAAGAGCCAAGGACTCCCAGCTCAGATGTTTCTAACATTTATTTCTCTACGTTTTTTCAGCTATAGATATTGGACTAGAATCTGATCTGGATTGGCTGAAAAACATAATTTCTGTGCAATTATATGATTGCAGCAGTGGCATCTTGAGATGTTTCTGGTCAGAGGAAGACACCAGGGGGCTAATATTTGTTGAGCCCTCTAAATGTTGGCAGTTATTTTATATAATTCTTACAATAGCATATGAGATTACTGTTATGATGTTCCTTTCATAGGTGAGAAAACCATGAGAGGTTGACTTGCCAGAGATCATGTAGCCTTTGAATAGCAAGGATGGGATCAAACCCACACCATGTGCTGTGTCATTTGCCTATGACATTTGGGAAGCAATACCGCAACTTTGTTGAGCATGTTGGGATTGTAGGTGGGCTTAGACCAAGTTATCTGCCACACCCTTTTATGCCATGTCAGGTCTCCAGTGCTGCAAACTCAGCTTTGCATAATCTAATCTAAGCACTAGTGGAATTCAGGAAATTCATAAAGTATTGGAGAGGTGCTCCTGCCAGTCGTCATTCCATTTATGGGCCTTTCCAAACTGGACCTATTAAAATTCCGAAGAAATTTTATTGCCAGATCGTTTCACTCAAAATGTCTGAATATCAAAGTTGCAAGACACATTTTCTTTCTAGAATGTATGCCTCATTATGGTCTGTCTGTGTCTTCTACATAGTAAGTGCTCAGTGAATGTTGATGACTTAATGAACTTAATTTCCCTAAATTAGAAGGGAGGAAAATTAATGTAGTACACAGTTAATCTGTGGTAACCATAATTGCTAAAGTCAGGAACCTCGTCTACTACTACACAAAAAGCCATTGTCAGACCTGAGCACTCACTTCTGATTTTCAGTTCCCTGGCTATGACCACTAATCCACAGTTCTTCCTTTTCTATTATTTCACAAAATAACTCATGTAATAAATGGCCAACGTGCAACATGAATTAAGTGAAATGTCAGCTGTAAGCCTCGCATGGTTCTCTTCAGAGAAAGGCAGATTCATATGCAAGATCATTCTGGGTCAGATCTCACTAACACTCTGGCCATTCATGCGTGTGTCACTGCCTCACAACCTGTACAGTTTCATTGCTGCATTGAGGGCATAATGAACAGGCTTCTGTTTCACGGGTAAGTTCCCAGGAGAAAATTGCATATTGTTCATAATGCTATGTTTGTTCCAATAAAATTTATAAAAATATTTCTTTCTCCCATCCCATAGCTTTCTTGGATGCCTGTGAGTTACAGTAAGAATGTTTTATATGTCAGGTCAGCATGTAAATCCATCTGCAATCACTTCTTGGATGAAAACCAAGATTTAAGTACTATTAAAATAAATATTTAAGTTTATTCATGAATTATGTAGTTTAATCTCTTTAGGATACAAAAACCATTAAAATTATATTTTAATGCATGGCTAAAGATACATGAAACAAGTTTATAACAGCTATAGATCAATAATTATTTCTGATTATGCAAAATTATCTTTCAAGCTTTTATAAGTTAGTAGCAAATTTATTTATATATACACTGGTTAAATTTATACTTATTTTTAATTGAGAAGTTAAACTTTACAACAATATTTAGCACTTCTAATAACTAATAATTTTGTTCTAATTTATTATATTATCTTAGCAGGCTCACATTATATTAATTCACTTAGAAGCCAATTTATTTATGGCCCACTATATACAAAACTGAATACTGGGCACGTGGGCACAAAGTTGATGCTGATCAACTCTGAAGACAAAATATATCTCTCATTATTTACTTAATATCTTTATTTTATAATTTGAAATCTAAGAACATAAAAAAATTCCTGACTGTTATTTTTTAAAATTATATGTATCTTTGTTGTGAGTGAATATTTATGGATGTCAGAATCGTTTCCTATAACCTCTTGATATGTATATATTAGTCAAAAACAATGACAACAAAAACACAAGAGAAAAACAAATAAAATAAAGTTCTTATCACCTTCCTTACAATTTGGGGTAGAATTTTCACTTTGTTACTCTGAAATCTTAGAGAATATTCAAGTATCCAGATTTATAATACAATTTTTTTAGGCAGGAACACAGCAAACTCTCAGATATATGAGACTATCTGATTACAGAATTCTTCTCTTTCTGAGTTCGTATACCTAAGGCTAAAGCCAAGGTATACTCTGCATTGTTAAAAATACGTTTCTCTAGCTGGATGTGCTGGTGCACGCCTGTACTCCCACCTGCTCAGGAGGTGGAAGCAGGAGGATCACGAGCTCAGCCAGAGCAACATAGCAAGACTCAGTCTCGAAAATAAATATATACATTTCTCTATGGAGAGTAACACACTTAGGCATGTATTTTAGAAAGACTGATTGTTTCAGAACATAGAATGAAGCTGACCCAGATGGAAAACAAAGATAATGATGAAAAGATTCATGTGGTAATCTAGGCCAGAAAGGACATTGGCTTGGACAAAAGAAGTGACCATTTGGTTGGCAATGAGAAGACAAATTTTAAAAGTATTTGAGACTCATACTATGCACAAAAATTAACTCAAAGTGGATCATAGGCCCCAGTGTAAGAGCTAAAACATATACAGCTCCAAAAAAAAAAAATGTAGTGAATCTTCATAACCTTGGGTTAGGCAAAGTCATCTTTGATAGGATAATAAAAACACAGGAAGCAAAATAAAAAATAAATACAGGCCGGGTGCGGTGGCTCACGCCTGTAATCCCGGCACTTTGGGAGGCTGAGGCAGGCGGATCACAAGGTCAGGAGATCGAGACCACGGTGAAACCCCCTCTCTATTAAAAATACAAAAAAATTAGCCAGGTGCGGTGACGGGCACCTGTAGTCCCAGCTGCTCTGCAGCCTGAGGCAGGAGAATGGTGTGAACCCGGGAGGTGGAGCTTGCAGTGAGCCGAGATCCTGCCACTGCACTCCAGCCTGGGCGACAGAGTGCAAAAAAAAAAAAAAAAAAAAGAAAAGAAAAGAAAAAATAAGTACATTAGATCATCATTTGTTAAAAATTTGTGTTTCAAAGGCTACCATCAAGAAAGTAAAAAGAAAACCCACAGAATGAGACACAATATTTTCTAAACACATATGTGAGACTTGTAGGTAGAATATATAAAAAACTCTTACAAATTAACAATAAAAATTCAAAGGACACAATTTAAAAATGGTCAAAGGATCTGAATAGACATTTCTCCAAAGAAAATATACAACAACCGACATGTACCTGAAAACGTGCAGGACATAGTTAACCATCAGAAATACGCAAACCAAAACTGCAATGAGATACTATTTCATACCTACTAGGATGGCCATAATAAAATCAGACAACCACAAGTGTTTGTGAAGATGTGGGGAAATTGGAACACTCATAGACTGCTGGCAAATGTGTAAAATGGTGCAATTACTTTGGAAAACAGTCTGGCAATCTCTCAAAGGTTAAAAATAGAGTAGTAATAGTAATATGACCCAGCATTTCCACTTTTAGGTATGTACCCAAGATGAATGTAAACATATGTCCACACCCAAACTTGTGCAGGAATGTTTACAATGGTATTATTCATAATAGCCAAAATGTGAAAACAGTTCAAATTTCTATCAGCTGATGAATGGATAAATATCCAAACAATAGAATTCCTTTTTTTTCTTTTTTGAGATGGAGTTTCGCTCTTGTCTCCCAGGCTAGAGTGCAATGGCGTCATCTCAGCTCACTGCAACCTCTGCCTCCCAGGTTCAAGTGATTCTCCTGCCTCAGCCTCCTGAGTAGCTGGGATTACAGGCACCTGCTACCATGATTGGCTAATTTTTGTTTTTTCCTTTTTTGTTTTTTTGTTTTATTTTTTGAGACAGAGCCTCCCACTGTCACCCAGGCTGGAGTGCTGTGGCGCAATCTCGGCTCACTGCAAGCTTTGCCTCCTGGGTTCATGCCATTCTCCTGCCTCAGCCTCCTGAGTAGCTGGGACTACAGGCGCCCACCACCATGCCTGGCCCATTTTTTGTATTTTTAGTAGAGATGGGGTTTCACCATGTTGGCCAGACTGGTCTCGAACTCCTGACCTCAAGTGATCCTCCTAACTCGGCCTCCCAAAGTGCTGGGATTACAGGCTTGAGCCACCACGTCCAGCCCATACAATAGAATATTATTCGATAATAAAAAGTATTGAAGTACGGATACTCGCTAAAATGTGGATGAACTTTAAAACTATTATGCTAAGTGAAAGAAATCAGTTACGAAAGACCACATATTGTATTATTCCATTTATATAAAATTTTTGGAAAAGAAACACTTAGAGACAGAAAGTAGAATAGTGGTTGCCTGGTGCTGGAGACTTTGGGGAGAAATGCAGAGGAAATGCTATCATGTACGGTGGTTTTTATTTATTTTTTTGGAGTGATGAAAATGTTCTAAAGTTGACTGTGGTGATAGTTGCTCAACTTAGTGAATATATTTTAAGAAATGATTTGCATAGTTTAACTGGGTGAGTTGTATAGTGTGTAAATTATTTCTCAATAAAGCTATTATGTTACAAAAAATTTAGGAAGTAAATGGATGAATCTTGATTATCATTTAGATGTGAAATAAGAATATCAGGTGGGAAGAAAACAAGGCTTTTTGATTAGTCTGTGGGGTAATGGGTGATAAGGAATACAGAAAAACAAGAAGGTTCACAGAAGGTGATGAGCTCAGTTTGGGATATAGCAAATTTGAAGAGTTGGAAATGAATCCATATTGCTATAACTCAAGAGCAATGCCTAGGTTGGAGATGATACATTCTGGAAGCAGAACCATAAAAGTGGTCATTGAAGTCAGTGATGTGAGTGAGAAAAGGCCCTGGGCAGAAGTCTGTGGAGCCCCAGCACCGAGGGACATTCTTGGGAGAAGAACCAGCTAAGGAGACACGAGATTTCTTGAAATAGAACATTCGTGTAAGCTAACACATGTCACATTAGTCTATAAAAAGCAGGACTTCAAGGAAGTTTTGTGCCATTAATATGCTTGGATAAACCAAAGTCCAATAATGGAAATAGAAGCCTTGGAATAGCAAACAATACCTTTTTTCCTTTCTTCAACTGATGCCAATTTTTTGGAACGTTGTTTTGAAATAAAAAGAGTTTTAGGCCGGCTGTGGTGGCTCATGCCTGTAATCCCAGCACTTTGGGAGGCCAAGGCGTGTGGATCACCTGAGGTCAGGAATTTGAGACCAGCCTGACCAACATGGTGAAACCCTGTCTCTACGGAAAATACAAAAAATTAGCCGGGCGTGGTGGCAGGGACTTGTAATCCCAGCTACTTGGGAGGCTGGGGCAGGAGAATTGCTTGAACCTGGATGGGAGGTGGAGGTTGCAGTGAGCCGAGATCATGCCATTGCACTCCAGCCTGGGCGACAAGAGCCAGACTCCATCTCAAAAAAGAAAAGACAGAGAGAGAGTTTTAACAAGTAAAATTAACATAATTTCATCATCTAGTTTTCTTAATGTTTAAAATTGATTCTTAACCAAACTTGTCATCACATACAAGTATATACATATTATATATGCCAACAAGTATATACATATTATATATGCCACTAAATTACATATTCTGTCACTTTGCCATAAGCTGTTTGAAAGACATTTTAGTTTCCTCCCCACAGCCTTAGCATGCTGTAGCCTTAAGAAGTAATCTATGAATATAATTTTAATGTTATTAAAGCTGTGATTTTCTACAAACAGGTTAATTTTCAAAGGGAGCTCAGTTATTATAACATCTACTGGATAATTTAGATTGTTTCTATTATTACAGCTTCTTGTTCAGAGTAACTTCACTAATGTTTATAATATGCTGTTTGGAATGCCCTGTTTTTCAAGATGAACTCACTGGAACTATTGACTTGGCAGCCAGCTACTTTTTAAAAGCAGTGCACCAATCAGATAAGAATAATCAACTCAAATATTTACTTAAAACCTTTCCAAAATAATTACTTACAAGTCTCAAACCAGAATAACAAAATTTGAAGTGCAATTACAGAAACACTTTTCTCTCACATGCTTGTTGAAGACAAATAACAGAAAACACTAATATATTGATGTTGATTACTGAAAAGGTATTGTTTAGAATGTTTTAGAATCTATGTCTTAGGCATTGGTGTGTATTTCTATTAACTTGTTTTCCAGAAGTCTTATTTTTGTTTCCAGGTATTTTCTGATTTCCTCAGAGCTCCAAATGGTATCAACAAGTGCTTTTCTACAATGAGAATGAGGCATGCCGGTGTGATGGTCCCTAATCAATATTTGCCAGCATATCATTATGTTAAAAATATTATCAGGAGTTTACCTATAAGAGTACCTAAGAATGGGGCTTATTAGTTAGAAATCGTAATTCAAATATCCCTGTCTCCCTTTTCTAAAGAATGCTTGGCCGGGCGTGGTGGCTAACGCCTCTAATTCCAGCACTTTGGGAGGCTGAGGTGGGTGGATGACCTGAGTTCAGGAGTTCGAGACCAGCCTGGCCAACATGGGAAAACCCCGTCTCTACTAAGAGTACAAAAATTAGCCGAGCGTGGTGGCAGGCACCTGTAATCCCAGCTACTTGGGAGGCTGAGGTAGGAGAATTGCTTGAACCTGGGAGGCGGAGGTTGCAGTGAGCCGAGATCGTGCCACTGCACTATCCTCTTTTTCAACATTAAAGAAGGTCTTGGAAAGTATCAAAGACATACAATGGAGAGGAGTTATGAAGAGTGACTGTTAACATGAAAATATTGGCAAGAGATGGAACAATAGCTATTTCTTTTTGAGACGGGGTCTTGCTCTGTTGCCCAGGCTAGAGTTCAGTGGCCTGATTAAGACTCACTGCAGCCATGACTTCCCTGGCTCAAGCCATCCTCCCACCTCAGCCTCCAGAGTAGCTGGACCTACAGGCACGTGCCACCATGCCCAGCTAATCTTTTTTGGTTTTAGTCATGAAAAGGTCTCGCTATGTTGCCTGAGCTGGTCTCTAACTCCTGTCCTCAAGCGATCCGGCCTCCTCAGCCTCTCAAAGTGTTGGGTTTACAGGAGTGAGCCACCATGCCTGGCCTCCCATTTTCTAACTTAAGTAATAGCATGTTTTCATGGCACCTGAAACCCTTATTTCCAGGGGAAACATCATCAAAATCTGATGAGAGAGAGTTTGTTGAGAGAAGTAAAATAATGCAAATAGTCCTTGTCCTCCTATTTACAGTAGAGGACACGAGGGTGTTTGCTCAGAAGAGGTAGACGCCGGGCTATCGTACGCCCGGAGTATTCAGGGCTCCAGTGACTTTGGAAAGCTATTGGATCAAAGCAGATTTCAGGGAAAGGAATGAAGAGCAGCAGTTTTGATTTGACCATTGGCTTCAGGAGGCAGGGATTAAAGGGATATTTGATGCTTTCGTGTTGTGTAGTCATAATCAGCAGACAAGAAGCAGACAGATTATGGCTCAGAGGCTCCTGTGCATCTGGCAGGGGAACCTCAGTCAGGAGGCTACATTGGCCATAGCGGTTGCAGTCCAGCATCGAACAAATGCTGTCCTGCTTTAGCAATGATTTGGGAAGAAGTTCCGTTTAGTAAAATGAATCTGCACTTTAAATTCTACTGGATGTGGAAGGTAAAAAAGAGGGAAGATTCGGCCTGGCACGGTGGCTCATGCCTGTAACCCCAGCACTTTGGGAGGCCAAGGGGCAGATCATGTGAGGTCAGGAGTTCGAGACCAGCCTGGCCACATGGTGAAAACCTTGTCTCTAGTAAAAATACAAAAATTAGCCGGGCGTGGTGGCATGTGCCTGTAATCCCAGCTACTTGGGAGGCTGAGGTAAGAAATCACTTGAACCTGGGGGGTGGAGTTTGCAGTAAGCCAAGATTGTGTGATTGCACTCTAGCCTGGGCAACAAGAGCAAAACTCTGTCTCAAAAAACGAGGAAAGATTCCAGGAATTTTTCTTAAATATCACAAATCTTTTCCCATGAGGCAGATTTCTCCATCAGCAGTTGTAACATATACCACCTGCATTTCCTGGCTTGGTATACCTCTATTTTCATATTTAAGATGATCGTTTAATTTAGTATTTAAAAGTTTTGCATGCAGCATCAAGGAAATTTTTGATCTGAAAATTAACTATTACAATTTACATAATGGATTATTTTCCTTTTCAAATATCCTGGAAAGAAAAAGGGAAATAAATACATTTGTTAAGTATATTTAAATTCTAGATTATATGAATGGATTTGAACAATTACGTTTACCTAGAGTTTTGTAATATACTCAATTCTGTTCATAGTCACTTTTAACATCTTTTTATGATTTAAATGATTCAATTTTGTTAAGAAGCCAGGGCAATAATAGATCTTCTAGATCTTTCCCTGTTCAGTGTTCCATTCACCATATCAGGCTAAGGGTGTAAGGTGCAAGCTGCTTTTGACCTTTCAGAGCACGTGGAACTAAACAGAAAATGCCTTTTTCAAAATGCTCCTAGCACACAGATATCCTACTTCCCAGCATATTGGAGATGGTCTTTTTTTCCTGGCAGTTGAGATGCCTGCCCCAGTTACATTTGGCCAGGTAAACTGCTCTCTTCATAAGACACCAGGAGAATGACTTATTAGAAGGCAATGATTTGCAATTGCCTGAGATCTCTCAGTAAAACTGATTCTTCTGCTTCTATTTTGTTGTTACTGTTTTGCATTTGAGAATTAGTATTTTGACTACTGTGTCATCCCTGTCATTCTGTCTTCAAGGTGAGCCTTCACAGACTAAGGTAAAAAGTTCTCAGCCTATTTTCATGACTATGTTGGCTACTTGTTCTAAATTGAAATAATTTTTATGACTGACTCTGTGAAAATAGTTAGCTAAATAAATTCTAGTCAAATGATCCTAGAATCTATGGAAACTGATTTCATGCACATAATGTCAAGAGATCACGCCACTGCACTCCAGCCTGAGTGACAGAGTGAAACTTTGTCTCAAAGATTATTGAATTGGAATTTGAATTCTCTGAACTCCATAGCAGTTTGGAAACATTCTCCAACAATATAAATTCTTGGACATTTGTATAGCTAAAATATGAGAGAAACAGGGAAGTTATTCTCACCACAATTTTAGTCATTTTTTCAAATTCAGAAAACTAAAACATTTTCCAAACTAATTATCATGCTCCTGATTCAGGACAGAAAGCTGCTTAGAGATGTGATGACATTTCCATGGATTCAGAAATGAAGTGCCTACTATGTGCTGGGCTCAGAAAATACCACAGGGTATCCGTCCTTAGGAAGTTTACAGAAGTACAAAAGAATCAGAGTGATTTGTTGTTGAGGGTTTTTTTGTTTAATTGTTTTTGTTTTTTAGACAGAGTCTTGCTGTGTCACCCAGGGTGGAATGCAGTGGTGCGATCTCGGTTCACTGCAACCTCTGCTTCCCAAATTCAAGCGATTCTCCTGCCTCAGCCTCCCGAGTAGGTGGAATTACAGGGAAACTACCACACCCAGCTAATTTTTGTATTTTTAGTAGAGATGGGTTTTTGCCATGTTGGCCAGGCTGGTCTCAAACTCCTCACCTCAGGTGATTCACCTGCTTCGGTCTCCCAAAGTGCTGGGATTACAGGCATAAGCCACCATGCCTAGCCTATTGTTGACGTTTTATAACAGAAATACCTTTAAAAGCCAGAGCAGAAAAGAGTCTAAGTGGACATAAAATTGGAATCAGGATACATTTCATAGGGGAGGCCATGGATGAACTCTGAAGAGAGGAATGGGATTTGCTGATTGGACAGCAAAGTCAGTAGTATGACTTGAGTAGAGATTGTGCATTGGGAGGTCTGGGTTAACAAAAGAGGGGGAGGAGCCAAGATGGTCGAATAGGAACAGCTCCAGTATACAGCTCTCAGCGTGAGCGATGCAGAAGACGGGTGATTTCTGCATTTCCATCTGAGGTACTGGGTTCATCTCACTAGGGAGTGCCAGACAGTGGGCGCAGGACAGTGGGTGCAGCGCACTGTAAGCCAGCCGAAGCAGGGCGAGGCATTGCCTCACTTGGGAAGCGCAAGGGGTCAGGGAGTTCCCTTTCCTGGTCAAGGAAAGGGGTGACAGACGGCACCTGGAAAATCGGGCCACTCCCACCCAAATACTGCGCTTTTCCGATGGGCTTAGGAAATGGCACACCAGGAGATTATATCCCGCACATGGCTCGGAGGGTCCTACGCCCACGGAGTCTCGCTGATTGCTAGCACAGCAGTCTGAGATCAAACTGCAAGGCGGCAGCAAGTCTGGGGGAGGGACGCCCGCCATTGCCCAGGCTCGCTTAGGTAAACAAAGCAGCCCAGAAGCTCGAACTGGGTGGAGCCCACCACAGCTCAAGGAGGCCTGCCTGCCTCTGTAGGCTCCACCTCTGGAAGCAGGGCACAGACAAACAAAAAGACAGCAGTAACCTCTGCAGACTTAAATGTCCCTGTCTGACAGCTTTGAGGAGAGCAGTGGTTCTCCTAGCATGCAGCTGGAGATCTGAGAATGGGCAGACTGCCTCCTCAAGTGGGTCCCTGACCCCTGACCCCCGAGCAGCCTAAATGGGAGGCACCCCTCAGTAGGGGCAGACTGACACCTCACATGGCCAGGTACTCTTCTGAGACAAAACTTCCAGAGGAACGATCAGACAGCA
Organism: Gorilla gorilla gorilla; assembly: GCF_029281585.2. Taxonomy (NCBI): domain Eukaryota; kingdom Metazoa; phylum Chordata; class Mammalia; order Primates; family Hominidae; genus Gorilla; species Gorilla gorilla. The sequence continues at coordinate 82,678,224 of NC_073232.2, read as the reverse complement.
GCATTCGCAGATCACGAAAATCCGCAGTTCTGCAGACACCGCTGCTGATACCCAGGCAAACGGTCTGGAGTGGACCTCTAGCAAACTCCAACAGACCTGCAGCTGGGGGTCCTGTCTGTTAGAAGGAAAACTAACAAACAGAAAGGACATCCACACCAAAAACCCATCTGTACATCACCATCATCAAAGACCAAAAGTAGATAAAACCACAAAGATGGGGAAAAAACAGAGCATAAAAACTGGAAACTCTAAAAAGCAGAGTGCCTCTCCTCCTCCAAAGGAACGCAGTTCCTCACAAGCAACGGAACAAAGCTGGATGTAGAATGACTTTGATGAGATGAGAGAAGATCAAACTACTTCAGACGATCAAACTACTCCGAGCTACAGGAGGAAATTCAAACCAAAGGCAAAGAAGTTGAAAACTTTGAAAAAAATTTAGAAGAATGTATAACTAGAATAACCAATACAGAGAAGTGCTTAAGGGAGCTGATGGAGCTGAAAGCCAAGGCTCGAGAACTACGTGAAGAATGCAGAAGCCTCAGGAGCTGATGCGATCAACTGGAAGAAAGGGTATCAGTGATGGAAGATGAAATGAATCAAATGAAGAGAGAAGGGAAGTTTAGAGAAAAAAAATAAAAAGAAACCAACAAAGCCTCCAAGAAATATGGGACTATGTGAAAAGACCAAATCTGCCTCTGATTGGTGTACCTGAAAGTGACGGGGAGAATGGAACCAAGTTGGAAAACACTCTGCAGGATATTATCCAGGAGAACTTCCCCAATCTAGCAAGGCAGGCCAACATTCAGATTCAGGAAATATGGAGAACACCACAAAGATTCTCCTCGAGAAGAGCAACTCCAAGACGCATAATTGTCAGATTCACCAAAGTTGAAATGAAGGAAAAAATGTTAAGGGCAGCCAGAGAGAAAGGTCGGGTTACCCACAAAGGGAAGCCCATCAGACTAACAGCTGATCTCTCGGCAGAAACTCTACAAGCCAGAAGAGAGTGGGGGCCAATATTCAACATTCCTAAAGAAAAGAATTTTCAACCCAAAATTTCATATCCAGCCAAACTAAGCTTCATAAGTGAAGGAGAAATAAAATACTTTACAGACAAACAAATGCTGAGAGATTTTTGTCACCACCAGGCCTGCCCTAAAAGAGCTCCTGAACGAAGCACTAAACATGGAAAGGCACAACCGGTACCAGCTGCTGCAAAATCATGCCAAAATGTAAAGACCATCAAGATTAGGAAGAAACTGCATCAACCAACAAGCAAAATAACCAGCTAACATCATAATGACATGATCAAATTCACACATAACAGTATTAACTTTAAATGTAAATGGACTAAATGCTCCAATTAAAAGACACAGACTGGCAAATTGGATAAAGAGTCAAGACCCATCAGTGTACTGTATTCAGGAAACCCATCTCACATGCAGAGACACACATAGGCTCAAAATAAAAGGATGGAGGAAGATCTACCAAGCAAATGGAAAACAAAAAAAGGCAGGGGTTGCCATCTTAGTCTCTGATAAAACAGACTTTAAACCAACAAAGATCAAAAGAGACAAAGAAGGCCATTACATAATGGTAAAGGGATCAATTCAACAAGAAGAGCTAACTATCCTAAATATATATGCACCCAATACAGGAGCACCAGATTCATAACGCAAGTCCTGGGTGACCTATAAAGAGACTTAGACTCCCACACAATAATAATGGGAGACTTTAACACCCCACTGTCAACATTAGACAGATCAATGAGACAGAAAGTTAACAAGGATACCCAGGAATTGTACTCAGCTCTGCACCAAGTGGACCTAATAGACATCTACAGAACTCCCCACCCCAGATCAACAGAATATACATTTTTTTCAGCACCTTACCTATTCCAAAATTGACCACATAGTTGGAAGTAAAGCTCTCCTCAGCAAATGTAAAAGAACAGAAATTATAACAAACTGTCTCTCAGACCACAGTGCAATCAAACTAGAACTCAGGATTAAGAAACTCACTCAAAACCGCTCAAATACATGGAAACTGAACAACCTGCTCCTGAATGAATACTGGGTACATAACGAAATGAAGGCAGAAATAAAGATGTTCTTTGAAACCAACGAGAACAAAGACACAACATACCAGAATCTCTGGGACACATTCAAAGCAGTGTGTAGAGGGAAATTTATAGCACTAAATGCCCACAGCAGAAAGCAGGAAAGATCCAAAATTGACACCCTAACATCACAATTAAAAGAACTAGAAAAGCAAGAGCAAACACATTCAAAAGCTAGCAGAAGGCAAGAAATAATTAAAATCAGAGCAGAACTGAAGGAAATGGAGACACAAAAAACTCTTCAAAAAATTAATGAATCCAGGAGCTGGTTTTCTGAAAGGATCAACAAAATTGATAGACCGCTAGCAAGACTAATAAAGAAAAAAAGAGAGAAGAATCAAATAGATGCAATAAAAAATGATAAAGGGGATATCACCACTGATCCCACAGAAATACAAACTACCATCAGAGAATACTATAAACACCTCTACACAAATAAATTAGAAAATCTAGAAGAAATGGATAAATTCCTCGACACATACACTCTCCCAAGACTAAACCAGGAAGAAGTTGAATCTCGGAATAGACCAATAACAGGAGCTGAAATTGTAGCAATAATCAATAGCTTACCAACCAAAAAAAGTCCAGGACCAGATGGATTCACAGCTGAATTCTACCAGAGGTACAAGGAGGAACTGGTACCATTCCTTCTGAAACTATTCCAATCAATAGAAAAAGAGGGAAACCTCCCTAACTCATTTTATGAGGCCAGCATCATCCTGATACCAAAGCCGGGCAGAGACACAACCAAAAAAGAGAATTTTAGACCAATATTCTTGATGAACATTGATGCAAAAATCCTCAATAAAATACTGGAAAACCGAATCCAGCAGCACATCAAAAAAGGTTATCCACAGTGATCAAGTGGGCTTCATCCCTGGGATGCAAGGCTGGCTCAATATATGCAAATCAATAAATGTAATCCAGCATATAAACAGAACCAAAGACAAAAACCACATGATTATCTCAATAGATGCAGAAAAGGCCTTTGACAAAATTCAACACCCCTTCATGCTAAAAACTCTCAATAAATTAGGTATTGATGGGACGTATCTCAAAATAATAAGAGCTATCCATGACAAACCCACAGCCAATATCATACTGAATGGGCAAAAACTGGAAGCATTCCCTTTGAAAACTGGCACAAGACAGGGATGCCCTCTCTCACCACTCCTATTCAACATAGTGTTGGAAGTTCTGGCCAGGGCAATTAGGCAGGAGAAGGAAATAAAGGGTATTCAATTAGGAAAAGATGAAGTCAAATTGTCCCTGTTTGCAGATGACATGATTGTATATCTAGAAAACCCCATTGTCTAAGCCCAAAATCTCCTTAAGCGTATAAGCAACTTCAGCAAAGTCTCAGGATACAAAATCAATGTACAAAAATCACAAGCATTCTTATATACCAATAACAGACAAACAGAGAGCCAAATCATGAGTGAACTCCCACTCACAATTGCTTCAAAGAGAATAAAATACTTGGGAATCCAACTTACAAGGGACGTGAAGGACCTCTTCAAGGAGAACTACAAACCACTGCTCAATGAAATAAAAGAAGACACAAACAAATGGAAGAACATTCCATGCTCATGGGTTGGAAGAATCAATATCGTGAAAATGGCCATACTGCCCAAGGTAATTTATAGATTCAATGCCATCCCCATCAAGCTACCAATGACTTTCTTCACAGAATTGGAAAAACTACTTTAAAGTTCATATGGAACCAAAAAAGAGCCTGCATCGCCAAGTTAATCCTAAGCCAAAAGAACAAAGTTGGAGGCATCATGCTACCTGACTTCAAACTATACCACAAGGCTACAGTAACCAAAACAGCATGGTACTGGTACCAAAACAGAGATACAGATCAATGGAACAGAACAGAGCCCTCAGAAATAACACCGCATATCTACAACTATCTGATCTTTGACAAACCTGAGAAAAACAAGCAATGGGGAAATGATTCCCTGTTTAATAAATGGTGCTGGGAACACTGGCTAGCCATATGTAGAAAGCTGAAACTGGATCCCTTCCTTACACCTTATACAAAAATTAATTCAAGATGGATTAAAAACTTATACGTTAGACCTAAAACCATAAAAACCCTAGAAGAAAACCTAGGCAATACCATTCAGGACATAGGCATGGGCAAGGACTTCATGTCTAAAACACCAAAAGCAATGGCAACAAAAGCCAAAATTGACAAATGGGATCTAATTAAACTCAAGAGCTTCTGCACAGCAAAAGAACCTACCATCAGAGTGAACAGGCAACCTATAATATTGGAGAAAATTTTTGCAACCTACTCATCTGACAGAGGGCTAATATCCAGAATCTACAATGAACTCAAACAAATGTACAAGAAAAAAACAAACAATCCCATCAAAAAGTGGGCAAAGGATGTGAACAGACACTTCTCAAAAGAAGACATTTATGCAGCCAAAAGACACATGAAAAAATGCTCATCATCACTGGCTATCAGAGAAATGCAAATCAAAACCACAATGAAATACCACCTCACACCAGTTAGAATGGCAATCATTAAAAAGTCAGGAAACAACAGGTGCTGGAGAGGCTGTGGAGAAATAGAAACACCTTTACACTGTTGGTGGGACTGCAAACTAGTTCAACCATTGTGGAAGTCAGTGTGGCGATTCCTCAGGGATCTAGAACTCGAAATACCATTTGACCCAGCCATCCCATTACTGGGTATATACCCAAAGGACTATAAATCATGCTGCTATAAAGACACATGCACATGTATGTTTATTGTGGCACTATTCACAATAGCAAAGACTTGGAACCAACCCAAATGTCCAACAATGACAGACTGGATTAAGAAAATGTGACACATATACCTCATGGAATACTATGCAGCCATAAAAAATGATGAATTCATGTCCTTTGTAGGGGCATGGATGAAATTGGAAATCATCATTCTCAGTAAACTGTTGCAGGGACAAAAAACCAAACACTGCATGTTCTCACTCATAGATGGGAACTGAACAATGAGAACACATGGACACAGGAAGGGGAACATCACACTCTGGGGACTGTTGTGGGGTTGGGGGATGGGTGAGGGATAGCATTAGGAGATATACCTAATGCTAAATGAGGAGTTAATGGGTGCAGCACACCAGCATGGTGCATGTATAGATATGTAACTAAACAGCACATTGTGCACATGTACCCTAAAACTTGAAGTATAGTAATAAGAAGAAGAAGAAGAAGAAGAAGAAGAAGAATTAACGATGACTTTAAGAAAAAGAGGCAGGGTCTGCACATCATTAAAATAGCCTTGGGATTTATCTGTAACCATCAGGAAAGTGATGAAGGGTGTTAAATAGGAGAGTAGCATGAGCATTGTGGCTGTGGTCTACTGGGTAGATTTGTGGATGTTTGAGAGACTCATGACAGGGAGACTAGTTACCAGAGCTGGACCGAAGTGGAAGGATCTAAACTAAAACAATATCATTGACAGTGAGTGAAACAGGGAGGGAGGGAAATTATTAGGGTGGTCCTATGGCATGCTCTTAGACCAGGATTGTCCACAGCAGGTACAGGAGTGGAGTAGTCAAGCAAGAGTCCTGTTCTCTTGGGTTACAGTCCTAGCGATTAACCACACACTATGGAGATCCACCTAGTTGCCATGGTTAAGCAAAGAACTTAACACTATAGCTACACAATAAAATATATTTATGGTTTTTGTTTGTCTTTTAAAAATACAATCAGCTATCTATGGAATTAATGCTACTTTTCTGTGAAGGTCATTAATTATCATCATTATCATTTTAGATCATGATTGGATGCACCAGGGCTTTACCTTAGAGTTTCCTAAAGAGGACCTTGCCAGGGCGTTGACTATAGATTTATTACGCCATTGAAGTTTTATATATTATTCTCACTGATAAAGAGTATATCCAACATTACCTGTGAAAGCCTATGATTATTTAGTTTTTAAAAAGCGTAATTTCAAATTAAGGCTATAATTCAAAGTCATGTTTCTCCCTGAGGAAAAAAAAATGCATTTGCCTTAAGTGATATTCTCATATATAAGGAGATTTATGTAGGAGTCAGTGAATGGCTTTTGGCAATGCTCTGCTGTGGTGGGAAGCCCCTGAGATGGCACCAAATAATCTTCGTTTCCTGGTACTCATGCCCTTCTGTAATTCCTCTTCTTAAATGTGTAATGGACCTAGTGAATATGGCAGGAGTGCTAGGATGTCACTTTGGAGATTAGGTTATGAACACATTGTGATATCTGTCTTACTTTCCCTCTCTTGCTTTCCCACTGGCTTATGAGAAAAGCCGGTTTCCATGTTTTGAGTTGCCTTGTGGAGAGTAGAGTGACAAGGACCCCACGTGACAAGGACCAGAGGTCTCCAACCAACAGTCAGTGAGGACTCGAGGCAATCAACAGTCGTCACATGAGGAAGCTAGAAGTAGAGCATCCCCCAGTCTAGCCTTAAGATGATGGGAGACCTAGTTGACAATGTTGATTGCAGGCTCGTGAGATCCAGAGGCGCCTGGCTAACCTACGCCTGGGCACCTGACCCAAGAAACTGTAATAGGAGGAATATTGTTTTGGGATAATTTGTTAGGGAACAGTAGATAATCTAATAAACCTGTTATTATATTTTATTATTTAAGTTACAGCAAATAAAGGGGTATATAAGTAGCAGATGCTGTAATATTTTATCTTTAAGTAACAAAATATTATACCTTCATAATTATATTATTTTCTAACAGCCATTCTTTTCCAAGGAATGATAGAATATTCTAATATCTATCAATTACATCCATTGCTTACCTTAAATGCCAAACCAACCAACCAACCAACCAAACAAACAAACAACAAACCAGTAATTCCTATCTTCGGGCAACATGTAAAATATTATTACATAAAAAACTTTTAATCATATAGCATTTAAAAAATTAATTTCCTGTTTTGATACAATGTTCAGTTATCCTTCCCATTTTACCACTTGCCATTTTACAATTTTATTATAAAAAAACAGGAAATTATCAGCAAGTACTGTACTACACATTTGAATGGGATCTCTTCATTAGCAAATCAACACCCCAAATATGGATATCTTTTTATTTTCAGGGATTGGTTGGGCCCCATAACTTTTTTTTTTTTTTTTGAGACGGAGTCTCACTCTGTTGCCAAAGCTGGAGTGCAGTGGCGCCATCTCGGCTCACTTCAAGCTCTGCCTCCCGGGTTCACGCCATTCTCCTGCCTCAGCCTCCTGAGTAGTTGGGACTACAGGTGCCCGCAACCACACCCAGCTAATTTTTTTGTATTTTTGGTAGAGACAGGGTTTCACTGTGTTAGACAGGATGGTCTCGATCTCCTGACCTCGTGATCTGCCCGCCTCGGCCTCCCAAAGTGCTGGGATTACAGGCGTGAGCCACTGCGCCTGGCCTCTGGGCCCCATAACTTTTATGTGAACTATATATATGTGTGTGTGTGTATATATATATATATGTATGTGTGTATAATATATGTATGTATATATATATATTTTTTCTCTTTTTCAAGTGGATATTTCTCTGCAAAAATAACTTGGTTTATGCATACTTGCAGAATTTTGCCAACACACTACATAATGATATTTGATATTTAGTCAAAGATGGACTTCGTGTGCTATGGTGGTCCCATAGGATTATAATGGAGTTTTTTTTTTCGGGGGAGGGTACAGAATCTCACTCTGTTGCCCAGGGAGTAGCTGAGATTACAGGCGTGTGCCACCATGCCTGCCTAATTTTTTTTTTTTTTTTTTTTTTTTTGAGACCGAGTCTCGCTCTGTTGCCCAGGCTGGAGTGCAGTGGCGAAATCTTGGCTCCCTGCAAGCTCCGCCTCCTGGGTTCACGCCATTCTCCTGCCTCAGCCTCCCGAGTAGCTGGGACTACGGGCGCCCACCACCACCCCCGGCTAATTTTTTTTGTATTTTTAGTAGAGACGGGGTTTTGCTGTGTTAGCCAGGCTGGTCTCCATCTCCTGACCTCAAGTGATCCGCCTGACTCAGCCTCCCAAAGTGCTGGGATTACAGGCATGAGCCACCGTGCCCAGCCAGAGCTTTTATAATGTATTTTTACTGTATCTTTCCTATGTTTAGATACAGAAACACTTACCATTGTGTTCCAATTGTGTATTCAGTACAGTAACATGCTGTACAGTAACATGCTGTACCCTAGGAGCTACAGGCTATACCATATAGCCTAGGTGTGTAGGAGGCCATACCATCTAGGTTTATGTAAGTGCATTCTGGGATATTTGCACAAGAACAAAAGCTCCTAACCGCATTTCTCAGAAGGTATCTGTTGTTAAGTGATGCATGGACTGTAGTTAAATTGACTAGTATTAAACATGCAGTGCTGTGCTCATAAACCAAGGTGATGGCGTGACTGGAGGCCTGTTCATGTGCGGCATTCACAGCAGTCATATTTGCTGGCAGGATTAGAGAATGGCAAGTATATTAACAAACTCAGTGGAGTCATTAACTTGGGAATGGTTGCAAAAGGCGGCAAAATCAGAGAAATAGTATAAATTGCTTTTTAAAATTTAGCATTCTGAAAAAAGGCAGTTTTGAAAACCATGAATAACATATTTAGTATTGGGAAGAAATCCTTGGATAGTAGCCTTAACAAAATAAATAAAGGAAAATAAGCTGAAAAGTAGAAAAAACACACACTGTAATCAGTAATACAAGAGAATCAGTAGTACAAGAGAATTCCTAGGTCTTACAGAATATGCTAAAACAGTGAACATGGTGATCCAAGTAATTTAATTAATTGCAAAGTGATTCTTTTAGCTGAATGGCATTACTGACCCATTAATGGTGGGAAATCAGATTTATTGTGTTTTCAGGGTTTGTTATGGAATTATTTTGAGCTGTAAATATTGTATTTCCAGTTCCTGTGCCATAAAACACACATATATCTTCGATCAATCACTTGGGGCAGGTACATTTCTTATGGAAACATATTCTATATTATATCAAATTTTCTATCAGAGAAAAAAACAGTTTATAAACTAGTTTATGAACATTAAGTTCAATGAAGTGTACTAGACTTAGTATTGTGTTGACAGAAACCTAATAGTTCATTACTTCCAATCCTCACTTCTACTTTTACCGATGAAGAGTCTATCATCAACTTTTACCCCCTTAGCACCATATCCTACTTACCTGAGATAAATGGATAGAAGTGGATAATTAGTACCTTCATTTTGTGTGTGTGTGTGTGTGTGTGTGTTAGGTTGAATTTCTTGAAAACACAAAGTTGCCTTAAGAGGTTTTCCAGGAAAGGCTCTTTGGAGATAAATAAATATAGAGAAGTGAAGAGGGCAGGATGGGGCAGAGGGAGAAAGTGACCAACAACTTGGTTAGAACTGAGGCCTCAGCTCACCCCACAGGAAACTTCAGTGGGTCTTAGAAGTGAGTCCACATTGAAGCAGAGGGAACTTCACTAGTGCTTCTCAGCTCTCCCCACCCCACCTTATGTGGGACAGCATGGTTAGAGTTGACTAAAGTTAGGTATTTCCTCTCAGAGATACTGGAAATGGGTATTTCCCTTCTCCTGTGTGGAAGGCTAAAGGGGTGGAAGTTAACTATTTCCTTTCCATCATGTGGAAGCTCGAGCAGGCTGGAATTGGGTATTTACCTTCCCCAAGTTGATTAGGCTCTGATAAAATCCCAATAATTTAGACTTTGGTAAAGTAGTTTACCTTAAGGGCAGGTCTTGATAATAACAAAATAAACCATGATTTATTTCATACTGATTTTTTTCTCCTTTCCCTGGCAAGGAAATTTTTCATTGATATTCACTCTAAGGCCCTGATGGTGCTCCTGGAAATAAAACTCGCAAAAGTGTGAGGGTCCTTCTTAGACTGGACCCTTTTGGGATTTTTAACTCTCAAGCTTATCCACTCTGAGCCTCAGGCAATTTGCCAATTACGGCTTAGGGTTTCCTGTCCCAGTACAAATTCCTGCAGTGGCTCCTGCTCATGGATTTCTGTCCCAGTAGATTATGATTCTCTGTGCTCACCTGTTTCTTCAATTTGAGAAGCAGAGGTCCTGTGACCTCACTTCTCTGAAAAATCTAAAAAAGAGTTGCTGATTTTTCATTGTGTTCAGTTCTTTTTTTTTCTTTCTTTCTTTCTCTTTTTTTTTTTTTTTTTTTTGAGACAGTCTTGCTCTGTTGCCCAGGCTGGAGTGCAGTGGTGCCATCTCGGCTCACTGCAAGCTCCGCCTTCCCAGTTCACGCCTTTCTCTTGCCTCAGCCTCCCGAGTAGCTGGGACTACAGGCACCTGCTACCACACCAGGCTAATTTTTTGTATTTTTAGTAGAGATAGGGTTTCACCATGTTAGCCAGGATGGTCTTGATCTCCTGACCTCGTGATCCACTCACCTCGGCCTCCCAAAGTGCTGGGATTACAGGCGTGAGCCACCGTGCCTGGCCTCAGTTTTTCACTTGTTGTTAGGGTGGGATGTCAACTTCCAAGCTTATATACCAGAGGAGAACAATAATATCTTTTCTGAATGCCCATTATCTTGCCCCTAAGAACTGTGAGTTCCCTTAGTTGTCTCTATAGTTTTCTTAGGCCTGGGCTTCTCTGGCTGCAGCCCCAACCTTGCCATCTGCTATAGTTTGGATGTGCTGCCCAACGTTTCTGTGTTGGAAACTCAATCCCCAATGCAGCAGTGTTGGAAGGTAGGGCCTAATGGGAGGTGATTGGGTCACAGGTGCACTGCCCTCATAAATGGATTGATTCTACTATCATCAGAGTGGGCTGGTTATTTTGGGAGTGGTTTCCCTACAAGAAGTTGAGTTTCATCCCCTCTTACTCCCTATCTCTCAGGCTCTCTTTTGGACTTTCACCTTCTGCCATGGGAGGATGCAGCAGGAAGGCCCTCTACAAATGCCAGCTCCTCCATCTTGGACTTCCCAGACTCTGGAACCATAAGCCAATAAACCATAAGCCAATAAATTTATGTTTATTATAAATTACTTAGTCTGTTGTATTCTGTTATAGCAGGACAAAACAGACTAAGACCATCCGTCACCATTAATTTTGCCAAACCTTTTTCTGACAGTTAAGTACCAACTCCTGGCATCTGTTATTTCATCCCCTTTGCTCTCAAGGCACACAACTCTTGATAATATTGCCTCCCAGCAGCCCTGACCCTCAGTAGACAACCACAACTGAGCAACTCAGTAACACTTGTGTTTCTTTCACTGTCATATTTCTTGTTGTTTTAGAGAATGGAGTTTCCTCTGGCCTTTCCCACGAAAATAGTTAACTGGTGGAATTTCCTGATTTGTTGTATTTTGACATACCCATTTTTTCTACCTTTTGATTGTTTTATTCATCATGTGCCATGGCACTTCTGATATTTCTATTTCACCTTGTGTGGGCTGTCACTCTCTCCAATATTCCACAGTCCATCTCACCAATGTGTTGATAATATCTCCTAGGTTCTTCCTGGGGCAATAAATCCTGTAAAATTGGAGACTGCTCTATATACATGAACTCTACCTTCTCCAATTTTATCTTCTGTAGCATGTAATCCATCAATATCAGAATTCAAGGCTTTAAGGGTAGATCTTGAGATGGGGGCAGGAATTGTCATAAAGGCACCTGCCTCATTTGAGACTTCTGCATGATCTGTATGTAAGGCGTGCTATGTTTGGTTTCGTTTTTGTTTTCTTTCCAGGGGGCCTATGCTTTGACAAGGGGAAGTAGACCACTTTGTCAGATCCGATAGGTTTAAGGGAATGTGTGAGTTCAAGATTTTGAGCTGTATATACCCAGGTATTTCAATCTCAAGTCTCAATATCTCAGCATTTCCCTATTTGTGCACTCACATTGGCATATGAGACCTGGTCAGGCTAAACACTTTCTCTGAAGCTTTATTACTTTTAAAAGTAAATCCCGAGCCTGCTTTTCTGCCCCGTTTGCCTTTTAGCTATACAAAATTCACATCAAGAACATCTTCTGACTTTCATATTTTGTCTAAATTAGTAATTAACCTTCCCAATCTGATCTCTTTTAGCAAATCATTGGTACTTAGTAACAGCTACCAACCTCCCAGATTTTTATGTGTATCATTTCCTTTACTGTGGATATATTTCAACAGACAGCACATCTCCTTTCACTGGGATTCTCCCTCAGAGAAGGTTTACATTAGTCAAAGTCTAAAGAGTTTGACTTCTGGCCGGGCTCAGTGGCTCGTGCCTGTAATCCCAGCATTTTGGGAGGCTAAGGCAGGTGAATCACGAAGTCAGGAGATCGAGACCATCTTGGCTAACATGGTGAAACCCCGTCTCTACTAAAAATACAAAAAATTAGCCGGGATGGCGGCGGGCTCCTGTAATCCCAGCAGTTACTAGGGAGGCTAAGGCAGGAGAATGGTATGACCCCAGGAGGTGAAGCTTGCAGTGAGCCGAGATCGCGCCACTGCACTCCAGCCTGGGCGACAGAGCAAGACCCTCTCTCCAAAAAAAAAAAGGAGTTTGACTTCTGCACAATAGCTGTTATCCATGCACCATCTGTTTAAAGTAAGGGTCTTTATTGTCCAGCAGCCAGGTCCAAAATTACATTTTAGAGTTTGCTTCTTAGGACCACTTCCGGAATCAGGAATCTGAATCTGAGACAGAGAATTAAGTGTTATAATCAACACTGTGTGTGCTACCTGGATCCTCCCTTCCAGACCAAGGCACTCTTTGCCCTAGTTGCCAAGAGTGTTGCCTGCTGATGACTCAAAGGGAAGTATTTTCCCAAGATTTTCCTTCTGCTGAAAAGAGCTGCCTCACCCAAACCTATGGGCCTTTGTCAGGGGCAGCCTACATTCCATGAGTGCTCCAGGTGAAGGTACAAGGGCCTAGATCCCTTGCTTTGATTCAGTAAGACTATAAAAGGCCATCTCAGCCCTGAACTCCCTGGAATTAGATAAAGCTTTAATGCAATTACATCACAGTTCAACTTTTTCCTCCACTCGTATTTCCCTGAAAGTATTGTTACTGAGAACACTCACCAATAAAGACTTTGGCATACAAATCCCTGCTTCCCAGGATTACATGCCTAAAACAAGTGCAATACATTTGTTAGAAAGTGCTCTGGAGAAGTATAAGGAGTTGAGTAAGGCAGGATTGGGCAAAGGAAAAGGTTGACCTCTGGGGCAGCTTCAAATTTAACGGTAGGGATTCCTATGGGGAACTTTGCAGCTATAGCTGGAATTGTCCCTCAGAATTTTGTTAAATTGTAGTAAAGAGGCCATTGACAGTGATTGGCCATTGTTGTCACTTAGGAAAGATCATGTTTGAGTGAAGCAATTCTGAAGCTGAGAACACTTTCCAATGACAGACACAACTATGAGCATCAGGAACAAATATTTCTTTCTTTCTTTCTTTCTTTTTTTTTTTTTTTGAGACAGAGTCTTGCTTGCTCTGTTGCCCAGGCTAGAGTGCAGTGGCGCGATCTTGGCTCACTGCAACCTCTGCCTCCTGGGTTCAAGCGATTTTCCTGCCTTAGCTTCCTGAGTAGCTGGGATTACAGGCGTGCCACCATGCCCAGCTAATTTTTGTATCTTTTGTAGAGATGGGGTTTCACTATGTTGGCCAGGCTGGTCTCGAACTCCTCACCTCAAGTGATCTGTCAGCCTTGACCTCCCAAAGTGCTGGGATTACAGGCATAAGCCACCATGCCTACAAACTGAGGAATGAGTTCACTGGCCTGAAAAGCAATTTTGGAAGAGTACCAGATATTCACTATAGTGTATTATTGTATACATTTTAATATTTCCATATTAGCTAACTCAATATTAAAATGTGTATAGATTACAAATAATCATAAGCAAAACTCAGTGTGAGTCTTTCTGCCCTTAAGATCTATATGCATTATTATTCTAGCTAGCAGTCTATCACTCTTATTTATTCTTCAAAATACAGATCTCTGGTTTTGTCCATCTTTTGTATGGTTTCTTGTGTCTCAATTTTATTCCATTCAGCTCTAATTTGGTTATTTCTTTTCTTCCTCTAGCTTTGGAGTTAGTGTGCTCTTGTTTTTCTAGTTCCTTTAAATGTGGTGTTAGGGGGGCATGTGGCCGGGCAGTACTGTGAGTGCACCATCTTATGCCTCCTGCCCCCCTGAAAAATAAAAATTAAAAATTAAATGTGATGTTAGCTTGTTAACTTGAGATCTTTCTAACTTTTTGATGTGCATGTATAGTACTATAAACTTTCCTTTTAAGATGACTTTAACTGTGTCCCATGTATTCTGTATCTTTGTTTTCATTAGTTTCAAGGAATTTCTTGGTTTCTGCCTTAATTTCATTCATTGTTTACACAGAAGTCATTCAGAAGCAGGTTGTTTAATTTCCACATAATTTTATGGTTTTGAGCAATCTACTTAGTATTGATTTTTATTTTTATTGTGCTATGGTCTCAGAGTGTAGTTGGTATGATCTGGCTTTCTTCAGTTTGCTGAGAATTGTTTTATGGCCAATTGTGTAGTCAATTCTATAGTATATGCCATATGCAGAAGAGAAGAATGTGTATTTTGTTGTTTTGGGGTGAAGAGTTTTGTAGATGTCCGTTAGGTCTATTTGGCCAAGTGTTGACTCCAGGTCCCAAATATCTTTGTTAGTTTTCTGCCTTGATGATCTGTCTAATACTTGGCACTTTTGTCTAACACAGTGACATGTTGAAGTCTCTCACTATTATTGTGTGGTTATCTAAGTCTCTTCATAGGTCTCTAAGAACTTGTTTTATGAATCTGGGTGCTCCTGTGTTGGGTGCATATATATTTATTTTCTTATATATATGTTTTATTTTAAAATCTTGTGAGTACATAGTAGGCATATATATTTATGGGGTACATGAGTTATTTTGGTTCAGGCATGCAACGCATAATAATCACATCATGGAAAATTGGGTATCCAAGCCCTCAAACATCTATCCTTTGTATTACAAATAATCCAATTATACCTCTTAGTTATTTTTAAATGTATGATTAAATTATTATTGACTATAGTCTCCCTGTTATACTATTAAGTATTAGGTCTTATTCATTCTTTCTATTTTTTGTACCCATTAGCCATCCCCACCTTTCTGTCACCCTGTTCCCCACCCTTCCCAGCCTCTATTAACCATCTTTCTACTCTCTATCTCCATGAATTCAATTGTTTTAATTTTTAGCTCACCACGAATAAGTGATAACATGTGCAGTTTGTCTTTCTGTGTCTGGCTTATTTCACTTAACACAATCACCTTCAGTTTCATCCATCCATGTTGTTGCAAATGACAGAATCTCATTTTTTATGGCTTAATAGTACTCCATTGTATATACATACCACATTTTCTTTATCCATTCATCTGTTCATGGACACTTGGGTTGCTTCCAAATCTTGACTATTGTGAGTAGTGCCACAATAAACATGGGAGTGCACATATCATTTTGATGTAGTGATTTCTTTTGCTTTGGGTGTATACTTAGGAGTGCAATGGCTGAATCATAAAGAACCTCTATTTTTAGGTTTTTTGATGAACCTCCAAATTGTTCTACATAGTGTTTATACTAATTTACATTCTCCCCAACAATGTTCAAGAGTTTCCTTTTCTCCACATCCTTGCCAGCATTTACTGTTTCCAGACTTTTGGATAAAAGCCATTTTAACTGTGATGAGGTGATTTCTCAATGTAGTTTTCATTTGCATTTCTCTGATGATCAATGATGGTGAGCACTTTTTCATAGGCCTGTTTGTCATTTGTATATCTTCTTCTGAGAAATGTCTATTCAAACTTTTTTCCTATTTTTAAATCAAATTATTAGATATTTTCCATTAATTTCCTCCTCTTGTCTAATTGCTCTAGCTACACATTCAGTACTATGTTAAATAACAGTGGTGAAAGTGGACATCCTTTTTGTGTTCCAGATCTAAGATGAAACTAAGATGAAAAACTTTTAGTTTTTCCCCATTCAGTACCATATTATCTGTGGGTCTGTCACACATTGCTTTTACTATGCTAAGGTATATTCCTCCTATACCCAGTTTTAGGGATAGTTAAGTATTCTTATTGAATTGAATCCTTTACCGTATGTAATATTGTTCTTGATCTTTTTTGATTGTTGTTGGTTTAAAGTCTGTTTTGTTTGAAATTAGAATAGCAACTCCTGCTTTTCTGTTGTTGTTGTTTTCCATTTGCTTGGTGGATTTTTCTTCATCCTTTACTTTGAGCCTATAGGTGTAATTGCACATGAGATGGGTCTCTTGAAGACAGCATACATTTAGTTATTGCTTCTTTATCCAGCTTGCCATTCTATGCCTTTTAATTGGAGCATTTAGCTTATGTACATTCAAGGTTAATATTGATATGTGTGGATTTGATCCTGTCATCATGTTGTTAGCTGGTTATTATGCAGACTTTATTATGTATCTGCTTTACAGTGTCAATGGTCTATGTAGTTAAGTGTGTTTTTGTTGAGGCCAGTAACAGTCTTTTGTTTTCATATTGAGCACTTCCTTAAGGATCTCTTATTGCTCCACCATAAAGACACATGCATTTGTATGTTCATCACAGCACTATTCACAACAGCAAAGACAAGGAATCAACCTAATGCCCATCAGTGGTACACTGGATTAAGAAAATGCAGTCATATACACCATGGAATGCTATGTACCCATGGAAAAGCATAAGACCATGTTTTTGCAGCAGCATGCGTGGAGCTGGAGGCCATTATCCCAAATCAACAGAAAACCAAATAATACATGTTCTCACTTATAAGTGGAAGCTAAACATTGAGTACACATGAACACAAAGAAAGGAACATTAGATACTGGGGCCTACTTGAGGGTAACAGGTGGGAGGAGAGAAAGGATCTAAAAACTATCAGGTACTGTGCTTATTACTTGAGTGACAACATAATCAGTACTCCAAACCCCTGTGACATGAAATTTACCTAGATGACAAACCTGAACATTTACCCCTGAAACTAAAATAAATTAAAAAACAAAACTCCATAAGCATTAGCAAGTATCCACTGCAATACTTTAGAAAAATCTAATAATTTATTGGGGAGGCAGGGTATCTTCTCTTAACTATAGCTCTGACCTGACTTATGAGCAATTGCACCATATCTAATGTGATGATTAATTTTATGTGTCAACTTAGCTAGGCTATAGTACTGATATATTTGGCCAGACACCACCAGTCTAGATATTGCTGTGAAGATGTTTTTTAGTACAATAAACAGTTAAATCAGTAGACATGGAGTAACGCAGATTACCTTCCATAATGTGGTAGGCATCATCAAATCAGCTGAAGGCTGTAAAAGAAAAAAGACTGAGGTCCCCAGAGGAAGAGGAAATTCTGCCTCCAGACTCAAGCTGCAACATCAGCTCTTTCCTAGGTCTTTAGCCTGCTGACTTGCCCTGAAGATCTCAGACTTAGACTTGCTAACTTTTTGCACTGAGTCACAACACATGAGCCAATTCATTAAGGTAAATATTAAAGTAAAGCTCTCTCTCTCTGTCTCTGTCTCTCTCTGTGTGTGCGTGTGTGTGTGTGTGTGTGTGAGCTTTTTTTGGTGTTTATGTTGCTTAAGGATCTCTGTGCTTCTTAAATCTGTGACTTAATGTGTTTCACCAGTTTCAAAAAATTCTCTCTTCACATATTTCTTTTAGCCGTAAAATATCTGTTAAAGGGCTAAAAGAAATTAATTTGTTTTTTAAGACTGAGTCTCGCTCTGTTGCCTAGGCTGGAGTGCAGTGCCATGATCTTGGCTCACTGCAAGCTCTGCCTCCCAGGTTCACGCCATTCTCCTGCCTCAGCCTCCTGAGTAGCTGGGACTACAGGCACCCTCCACCACACCCGGCTAATTTTTTTTCATATTTTTAATAGAGATGGATGTTAGCCAGGATGGTCTCGATCTCCTGACCTTGTGATCCACCTGCCTCGGCCTCCCAAAATGCTGGGATTACAGGTGTGAGCCACTGTGCCCAACCAAGAAATTAAATTTTAAACACACTCTCATCCCAAACACACACAGAAATACTAGTAACAAGCTGTAGAAATGATCCCTGAAAGTATATTCTTGAAATACTAAGGGTTCTTCAGAGATATATGTCTAGGTGGGGGGAAGGGAATGCACGAAGGATGAAGGAATAAATTAAGGGTGAATATATGGGAAAATCTAAATAAATATTGTCTGTATGAGAAAATTATGTCCCATATTATTTTAAAAACAGAGTGAATACAAATGTATGATAACAATACCACAAAATTTCTGAAAGAGCAAATATGAATAAGAAGTTATTAGGTTATTTTTTACTGTTTGGGTTGTACTTAAATGTTGACTTATTGCAAGTCTCATTAGTCAAGAATATAAATTGTAATGCCTAAGGAAACCACTGAAATGATAACAAGAGAATGCATAAGGACCAAGCTAGCAGAGGAAAAGTTCAGAAAACTCGTTAAGTACTAAATCTGAAAGAAGGTTGTGAAAGAGAGGAAAAGGAACACAGAAAAGGTAGTCAATAGAGAACCAATAAAGAGTTCATTTAAATCCATTGCAGAAAACAAAATGAAGGCAAAAGATGTATCAGGCAAAAGCTAACTTAAAAGAAAGCTGGTGTGGCTATACTAATATGGTACAAAGTATACCTGAAAGAATAAACATTAGTATTGACAAAAAGGACTTTTATGAGGCTAAAACAATAAACTAAAAGAAGATGTATAATTCTACATTTGCATGCTCCTAATAATATAGTCTCAAAATATGTAAACACATAACTTTCAGAAATAAAATCAGAGGCAGATATGCAGTCACAGTTGGAGATTTTCACACACTTCACTCAGTAATTGATAAAATATTTTGGTGTGGATAGAACTTGCATATGCTCTTGGCTGGAGACTAAATTGGACCACTCACTGTAAAAGACTCTGACATTGTTCCTTGAAGTTGAATATACACATAGCCTATGGCCAGAGAATTTCACTCCCAAGGTATAGTCAATAGAATATCAAGAAATATTTACAGATGTTTATAGAAGCTATAGTTGTAAAAGGCAGACTGTAAATAACTGAAATGATCATCTATAGTAGAACTAGGAAATGGATTTGGATTTCATAATGATGATGATGGATTATCATCAGCAGGAAGAATGAATGAACTAATATTATGTGCAATAATCTAAATGAATCTTATAATGATAGGTGAAATCAGTCAATTACAAATAATTCAAACCACATCATTCTATGAATTGAAAATTTTTTAAAAATCAATAGTCGTTTTTTTTGAGATGGAGTCTCACTCTGTCCCCCAGGCTGGATTGCAATGGTGTGATCTCAGCTCACTGCTGCAACCTCCACCTCCTGGGTTCAAGCAATTCCCCTGCCTCAGCCTCCCAAGTAGCTGGGACTACAGGCACGCACCACCATGCCCGGCTAATTTTTTGTATTTTAGTAGAGACGGGGTTTCACTATGTTAGTCAGGCTGGTCTCGAACTCCTGACCTTGTGATCCGCCCGCCTTGGGCTTCCAAAGTGCTGGGATTACAGGCGTGAGCCACCAGACCCAGCCAACAATAGTCTTATAAGTCAAAGTGTCAGCTATATTTGGAAAGAGGCCATAGTCACGGGAAGAGAACACAAGTGAAGTTCTTGAGATTTAAATAAAGTTCTATTTTCATGAGACATGGACAGTGGCTTCATGGGTAATTTATCTTTGTGATAATTCATTAAACTGGACACTTAAGAGTTGCACACTTAATTTTATCCAAAATCTATTTTCAAGCTAAAGCACGTAATAGCATTGTGCAAAAAACAACTTTCCTTATGAATTTAATCCTGTTCTATTAAATCATCACTTTCAAGTTCCACTCCTGAAGACAGGCTTGGTGTACCCTCTCAGGGCATTCAGCAATATTCTCTAGTGAAGTCAAACTGAAGACACACTCTGATAAAGCATCTTAGAAATTACATGGATTCCTTCCTGAACTGCCATAACATCAGTTTTGCTTACACTTGTATTTTATACAGCATGTGTTAGCACTTATGATGTTGTCTGAGTATATATTTGGGTGTCCAAAAGAGATTATTTGGTACCTTTGCAGGATTTCAACCTTTTATCTACATGTCATGACCTAAAGTCAACAGTGAGGAAATATTACTTTCCTGCTTTTATAAATAAAATCTTATTGTAAATCCTCTTAAAAAAAAAAAAACAATGTGAGCATTTTTCGGTTTCCCCTGCCACTCACTACCAGTAGCTAAGAAATCTGTTCTTCTTCCCTTCTGGATGTTTTTCTCTTATTAGCTTTTTCCTGTGGTTCCATCTTATTAGATGCCTAGACATGCATGCTTCTTTTCCTCTCCTGCATCCTTAATGCAGGATGTGCACGTGCATGGAGGAACACAGGAGCCACGTGCTGTGGGGAGGGCAGAATCTCTCCTGCAGTGGAGATTCAAGCATCCAGGAGTTTCTTTTTGGCTCTTGCCAAAAAGTTTTTTTTTTTTTTTTTTTTTTTGAGACAGAATCTTGGTCTATCGCCCAGGCTGTAGTCCAGTGGCATGATCTTGGCTCACTGCAACCTCCGCCTCCCGGGTTCAAGCAATTCTCCTGCCTCAGCCTCCCAAGTAGCTGGGATTACGGGCATGTGCCACCACACCTAGCTAATTTTTGTATTTTTAGGAGAGACAGGGTTTCACCATGTTGACCAGGCTGGTCTTGAACTCCTGACCTCAGGTGATCCGCCTGCCTCAGCCTAACGAAGTGCTAGGATTATAGGCGTGAGCCACAGTGCCCGTCACCTATTTTCTTACTATTACAGAAATAACTGGTTTCTGCTCTTTTTTTTTTTTTTTGACGGAGCCTCATTTTGTCACCCAGGCTGGCGCAATCTCAGCTCACTGTAAGCTCCGCCTCCCAGGTTCATGCCATTCTCCTGCCTCAGCCTCCCAAGTAGCTGGGACTACAGGCACCCGCCACCACGCCTGACTAATTTTTTGTATTTTTAGTGGAGACAGGGTTTTACCGTGTTAGCCAGGATGGTCTTGATCACCTGACCTCGTGATCCACCCACCTCAGCCTCCCAAAGTGCTGGGATTACAGGCGTTAGCCACCATGCCAAGCCCAGTTTCTGCTTTTATGGAAGGAACCACTCTTATTTAAAA
This sequence comes from Gorilla gorilla gorilla, assembly GCF_029281585.2. Classification (NCBI taxonomy): domain Eukaryota; kingdom Metazoa; phylum Chordata; class Mammalia; order Primates; family Hominidae; genus Gorilla; species Gorilla gorilla. The sequence goes on along the minus strand of NC_073232.2, from coordinate 82,656,929 downwards.
CTACAATTTTTGTATTTGTGTTAGGTTTTTGTCTGGTTTGTGTTGGACAAAAAGATTGTCCCACGTGTGTGTTTTATGGTTTCACAGACTTTATTCATCTTCGTGGACAAAGGCAGGTAAAACACATGTTTTTCATTTTATTTTTTCTCTGTAAAACTGTACTTTCAATAAATGACTGATTCTTAAATAGATGGTAATACTTTTTCTATTGCAGAAATAAAGTCCATGCAATTTTTATAAAACTTGGACCATACTTTTCAAAGTTCTCCTCGAGTTATGCATAGAAATGAGTATATGATCCAAAATGTAGATGCTTTCTAGAGCAAAGTGAAGGGAAGACGGAAAGAACGAGAGAGAGTTCTGGGAATAGCCGTGCTTTCAGTCTCTTCCCAGGGAGGTAAATATATTTAAGACATATATTTTAAGAAATTGCTTATATAATCTGTCCTTATAATTTGGTGTATTCCTTTGAGTTAATATTTTTATTTGAGAAATGCAATGCATGCACATTTTAGGTAAATGAAGAAAAGGCTTTTAATGAGGTCATACAGATTGTGATGTCCGTACTTAGACATGCAAATCAACATAAGGAGTTTCACTCACAGGCACAAGTTTCCCAGCAGGGGAGCCAAGAGTATTTTGGAAACAATGCATGACACAGAAGAAGAGGAGCCAAAGCTGTCTTATATATAGGGAGTAGCCCTTTTGTTTTGGCCTCCATTTCTGTTAGTCTTTAAAATCCCTCCCAGGTTAAAAATGGCTTTTCTAAGTGAGTATGTCTCAACACAAACTTAAGATATTGAAGTCCCACTTATAAACAGCAAACTCTTCAACATAGAAAACAAAAAGAGGTAACAACAGACTACTATCCTCAGTGAATTCCTGGGCATTTTGTTCCCAAAGCAATCAAATCTGCATTTATATTTAAAGAGAGCTCATAAGAGTGCCCTATCTTGAATACCTGAATTGAGCTCCTGACCCTGTTCCCAGGATTTGATCTGTGAGACCTGCATCTTTAGAACATGTATCAGGTATACTCTTGGTGTAATAAAATGTGCCCTGGGGTCCTTTTTCTGACCTTTCTCCCCCTCTTTCTTCTCACTTTTACTTTCCCTTCAGTGCCTCAGCGAGGGCTACACAAAATTCAAAGTGTGTGCTTGGCCTGCTTGAGAATTTATAGACAAAGCTGAGCTATGGAAAAAGCGTCAGAAGCAGGACTTACAATTAAATAAGAAAACAAAGTCCTTGTTCTCTCCCTCCTCTTCCTTGCTGAAAACAAAAGACCAAGTCTACTGGAAAACATCAGTGCAATTCAAAAGCAGGTGTATTTCCACATGCAGAGCAGCTTGTGGGCTAGAAGCAGATGCCAGTGGTTACATAGTAGCAAGGGTTTTAGACTACACTCTCAGGGAAATGTTCCAACCCATCCAAGGTGACCTCTTGCGCGCGCGCGCGCGCGCACACACACACACACACACACACACACACACACACACACACACGGTAGAAGCTAACATTTGGCACTCTATCTTTTTCTTTGTTTACGGCCTAACATACCCCAAGGTGTTCCAGATACTCATGCTGCTACCAGGTAACCAGGCCACCACACTGCCATCTCTCTTTTAGCTCCACCCTAACTTAACAGTGCTTTTGTGTTCCAGAATTTCCCCTACCTCCTTCTACTCCTGCACCTCCAGATCCATTTCTTTCTGTTCCTTTACTTTCTGATCAAACTTATAGAACTGAGGTTATGTTAGTTAATGTAGTTTACATAGCTGGAAAATAGAGAATCTGAGATTAAAATTCAGGCCTTCTTTCTCTTAACCCATCAGGCTTCTTTTTGATCATTTCGATACGATGCTTCACTATAGCCCAATTTTTTGTCACATTCTCTGCTTGAATATAGAAATGCACTCATTCATATATTTGATGTGTGCACTGTATCAGACCATAATTTACTTAGGCAATAAGAAAAGTATGATTTTGCTCTATAAATGTTCTACTTCATCTTTTATGGGGTTAACCATTTTCTGTTTTAGCTGGAGAAAAATTGTCAAAATTTGTTTATCTACATCTCATATAATATGGTCTAGACAATTGTTACCTTTACCAAAAACATCAACAACAGGAGCAGAGGACTTGGATTTGAAAAACTGACATAGGTGTTCAGAAAAGCTTGGAAGAAGAAAATTGAGAACAAAAAACTTTTCTTGAACTCAACTCTAGAATTCGTTCACCATTTTTCTTATATATCTTATAGTGTCTTGGGTACACCAGGTTATCATGGCCAGGCCAGCAGGAGAGTTTGTTGAATGAGCTCATGTATAAATAACTGCTCCGTAAGGCTGTGAACATTTATGAGGCTCATTATGTTTCAGTTCTTGTTTAACAGCAAGTCCCTCCCTACTTGGGCAGTGGAATCCCGCTGATTTACTACTTATCAGGAATAAATTACAGTTTAGAACTTGGATTTTTTTTCATGGTTTTCTTTGTGTCAGCATAAATAAACTTAGCTAATAGGGCTATTTCCCATTGCCCATTAAACGGGCTGTGAGTAAAAGACTTCCTGGCTTCTGAGAGAAGGAAGATGAGAGGACTGAGTCATTTTACCTGAAAGTGTTTACAGTGTTAAGGGCTTTGGGAAATAGATGTCAAATACTGCAAGTTACAGCATTTCCTAACACTTATTTGAGTTTTTACGTTTTGCTTTCCATCAGCTACATAATCTTATTATTGTAGAAGCCATTAGCACTGGAGACTAAGAAGTCATTCTTGGTGAATTCTGTAGGCAAAGATGACTACATCCTAACACACTGCCAGGGTCATCATCATCTCTACGTACCCTTCTCTTAATGACATCTAGAGTGATGGCTTCACCCACTTTGATGAAAAGTTCAGAATTCTGTAATTACTGAAAGAGAGAGTGGAATGTCATTTCTAGGTCTTCATCCAGAGTAATTTCTTGGCTCCAATGCCCGCATTTCATTTGCAGAAACAGCTTTTTGGTATTAGTTAACATTCAAGGAATAGTTTCAAGTTTTACAACTGCAAAAGGGTCATTATTTTTATCAGCGTGCTGGAGGTTATTTTGAGTCTGAATACGGAGGGCCCAATTCAATAAAATCTCAGCCTGACTTTCCCAGCAGGATGCTCAAACCATGGAAATTCAACAGGGGAGCACACATGGGCTTCTACGATACTGAACCAGGGCTGAATTTCCATTTAATCATTCTCAAGAAATCAAAAGACACTTTAGGATTAAATGGCAAACCTTTTAAGTAGGAATTCCTCAGCCAAAATGGCCAATTAGCATTTAAACTGCAGAACTACATTATGTAAGAGGAAATGAGTAACTGAAAAAAGAAATTATCTTCCTTATTAGTTAAAAAGGTAAACCAGAAACATGGAGTTATCACAAAACAAGCATTCTCTTCTAGAACAGGAGAGATACACAGGACTTTTGTTTCAAAAAGAATTAAAAAGATCCATGTTATTGACCTGTTCTCATGCTTTTAGCTTTAATTGGCAAAATTAGCTCAGGTGAATAATATTGGAAGACACCTCTAATTATATATTTTGTTGCATCACACAAGTGACTCAAAAGCTCCATGTTTATGACTTTAAATTGATTTTTTAAAATAAATTACTTTATGTATTGGAAAGTAATAACTTATATTTAGAAATAGCCTAGATTCAATTTTTTATATTCATAAAATCTTGGCTTATTTAAAGCTCCTTCCCCATCTTCCAGTGTGCACCTCAGGGGCTTAGAGACTAAACAGAGTAAGAGTTGGCTTAGGAAAAAAACCACATTTCTGCTATGACTGCTCATAAAGGAAAATTTAAAACCTTCCAGAAATGTAGTTGAAAATGGCTCTTAAGCAATTGTTTATTATCTTTCTTCATGTATCATCAATTTTTAGACTCAGCTTTCACCAAGCTCAATAATTATGTAAATTTCAAATGTTGGTTCTCACCAATATTTAGTAATGTTATTGTTGTGCATGTTTGTATACATACTTTAAACAAATGAAAAGGCAAGCAAATTCAATGGTTATTATTGCTGCCATTGCACTTTGCAATGTTTTTCTTCTTTGTCAGTTCCTCATTATGGTATCCCAGAGGGTTTCATGACATGGACTTTTGTAATATGCCACATGTGGTGAAGACCAGCAGTTCAACACCAGAAGGAATCTGACCAGTGCTCACTGCAGCAGCTCCAGAAGGGATAGGGATTTGCTTAGGGAATAAAGAACATGCACTGCACTCTCCATAGGACATGGGTTTTTTGCATCAATAGTCTGGATGATTACCTAAAAGCAAGACGGTAAATAACCGATGCTTTTTCTCACCCACCTCACTCATTGCAAAACCGGCCAAGATCTTTCATCTGTTGAGTGACTTGAGATTTTGCTGTAAGAGTAATCATTTTTGTTTACCAGGATGGTAATACTGAAATTGACCCAATTGTCCCATAGAATGTTCTTTTTGATAAACATAGAAATTGACCCTTCTGATCTTAAAAAGCTTGAAACATATTTGTTTTATCTGAGTTCCTTCCTCAGGAGACCACCTTCAGGCCTCACAAAAAGTATTGAAGAACTGAAACCAGATCATGGTACCAATGCTGGACCCCTCATTCACCATGACGGCTTCTTTACCTCTCCCAAGTTCCTGTTTTCTTACACATTGTTACATTTCTTGCCTGCAATATAAACCCCTGATTTTAGTCAGTCAGGGAGATGGATGTGGGACTGAGCTTCCGTCTCCTTGGCTGTGGCACCTGATTAAAGCCTTCTACCTTGACAATACTCGGCGTCTCAGTCATTGGCTTTCTGTGCAGTAAGCAGCAGGACCTAGACCGAACCCCTGGTGTTTTAGTAGCAGTGCTACTAAAAAAGACAAGATTGTTTTTTGTTTGCTTTCTGTAAAAAACAGCAAAAGCAGAGATACATAGATGTATGCCCATTCAAACATTATTTTCTGTTGAAAAGTTAATTCAGACTTCTCATTGACTAATTGAATGATGACAATCATTTAAAATATGGCCTATCATATAATTGTTCATGGAAAAACATTATTAACAGGTTGGCCTATGTTTTTCAAGGCTTTTATAAATACTTGTGTATGCATGTACTATATATATATTTAATAAATCTTGAATTATTCTGTATATGCCATTTTGTAATTTGTACTTATCTATGCATTATCTTTAAACATTTTCTCAGGTTGTTCTTATGGGTTTTAGTGTCCAATCATGTTATATTTTCATCATATATTTGAACAACTTCTATTGTTGAATATTTTGGAGTATTTTACATTTTCTCTTGTTTTAAATAATCCTGTAGCAATTACATTTGTGTAAAAATCTTTGTATACTATTTGATTATTTCTGTACTAGAAGAACGATTGTATGTCATAGAATGAGTATATTTTGAAGTTCAATTATTATTATCATTTTTAGTACAGCAGTAATGTAGAGACCCTCTAAAATAACAATTATTAAGATTACACACAACTATTACACTGCTCACTGTGTTTCTAGGCACTGTGCTATTATATCAGACTTAACTTAATCTTCAATAAAACACTGTTGAATAGTTCTTTATATTTTCTCAATATTATTGATGAGGACATTTGGGACTTAGGTTGAACAGCTTGCCCAAAACCAAACAATTGATAAATGGCAGGGCTGCCTTACTCTAGAATTGTGTTTTCGAAAAAGATGATGCAGTTAGAAAATTATAGGACAGTTTTGATTTTCACACAGATTGGGAGAGGATGCATTTTGAGAATAGACGCCAAGGATGTTAAATCTTCTGCAATGAGTGAGAGAGCCCCACACAACTTTAGGGTGTTTCTGGATATTCATGTAACCAATTATCTAATTTTCTGAGCCTAAAACCTAAATCTGTTTTATACATAAATACAAATAACATTTGCAGGGTTTTAATATGCAATAAATTTACTAATGATGCAAAGCTTGAGTGAAGATAGACCTGAATACAAATTTGTTTTGATCAGAACTTTACCAAGAGTTGTTCAACATTTTGGAAAATCAGGTAGCTGCTGACATCACAACTGTAGTATGTGAGCCTCCAATACAACACCCTTACAGTCATCTAAATTTGGAGTGGTCAGGTTCATGGTGACTGTATGCACAGGTGTGAATGGGATCACTTTATAACATCTTCTAGTCTGGCTCAGTGCAGTAGCTCACACCTGTAATCCCAGCACTTAGGGAGGCAGAGTTGGGGGGATCACTTGAGCCCAGGAGTTCCGGATCTGCCTGGGCAACATAGCAAGACCCTGTTCTCCACAAAAAGAAAAAAAAAACACAGAAAAAATTGGTACATCTTTTAGTGTGGTTGTGCCTGGGCATGAAATCCATATTTTTATCATAAAGTATTTCTCTTTGATTTTATATTAGTATAATAATTGCTTAATACTATGTGAGCACTGTGTGTTACATTAGCACTTGATTTTTTCCAGGAGAGTAAAGGAGTGATTCAACCTATTAGTTATAAAAAGGGTATTACATATGATAGGACTGAGGATAGCAAAATGTACATGTCTGGGGTACAGAGTAAGGGGTACATTTACATGTTAAATATAGACACACATAGAGGAACTCACACCTGCACACACAGCCTGAACTCTGACACAACATGTCTGTGCTTTTCAAATTGTCATTCTCAATCTTTTAGTGAGCCATGACATCAATGCATAGGTTGAGACCAGAATTTTTTAATGACATAAAGTAGAACAAATTAGAATGGAATGAAATGGAGTAGAGTGGAGTAGAGTGCAGTGGGATGGATGGAATAAGAGGAGATGGGATGAAATAGAATAGAATGGAAGAGAATTCAGTATCAGTTTTGTCTGTTTTATATACCTGTGCTTATAAGGACATGTTGTAAAATGCATCTCTTACTTTGGGCCAAAAAGGTGAAAGCCATTGAGCTACACTACCATACTTTATACAGAAAGCAAGTAACATTTTCAGGGGTTAATCATTTTTCTGTACCTGAGTGTCGAAGTTGGTTTTGATAGTGATTGATGGGAGAGGAAGAAACCCAAAGATACCAGTGATTACTACACATCTTGAGTCCTCTCTTTCACAGTTTGCCTGAATGGAAGTGATGGTGCTGGCACAAAGCCAATTCCTTGTCTGAATGTCTGTGTTCCCCAAAAATTTGTATGTTTAAATCTAATCACCAAGGTGATGATATTAGAAGGTGGGGCCTTTGGGGTTGATTAGGCCATGAGGACGCCATCCCATGAATGGGATTTATGCCCTTGTGAAGGAGGCCCCAGAGAGCTGCCTTGCCTCTTCCACCATGTGAGGACACATGGAAAGCACCATCTATGAGGGAAGGGTCCTCACCAGACACCAAATCTGCTGATGCCTTGATCTTGGACTTCCCAGCCTCCAGAACCGTTGCAATGTTTATATATTACCCAGTCTAAGGTATTTTGTTACCACAGCCTGAATAAAGACAATTCCTCATCCTCTTTCATTATGACTGACACTGAATGTGCTTGCCTATGCTACAGCTACTGGAGATTTTGCTGTTTGCTTTGTGTCACTATTTGGTCTTAAACAGTTATGAAATGGATAGAAATTACTCTCCCACATCTTTGCCTCCCTCTGCTTTTTTCTTCTCCCTTCCCTTCGTTGCATTTGGTTCAGAGAGGGTGTGTCCTCATGACACCATTTCATCCTGGCTTCCCAGACTCCTCACTTCAGGGATCTATAAGGTGATGCTTTCCCCCCGCCACCCCCACTGTTTCTTTGAAACTTACCTGATCTCCATGTCATGACTCTGTGGCCTGACAGATGACCATGAAGTTATTTTTCAAGACACTGATTCAGACTAAAATAGTAATGGATGTGTATGTGACACCTTCTAGGAGGTATTTTTATTTCTAATGGAAGCAGAGTATTAATGAAAACGAATGAAAGTAGCATAGGAGGCATATTTGGCTGGGGTGGAAGTGAGTTGTGGAAATTTCGACAGTTTCTTTCTTATAAGGAAACCAGGAGAACCTCTGCCTAAACATACAACTGGTCTTCATTAAACTCCAGACACTCTTTCAGTCTGTTTCAAGCATGACACAAATTAAACCATTACTATATTTTTTAAAAATATTATTTAAACAGTTTGTTACTGAAGGCAAATTCAGAAATAGACCCAAGAAATTTTATTTATGTTGTCAACACTCTACTGGGCAATTATAACTTGAAAACTTACATCATTATTTAGCCCTACTCTTTCTTTGCTATTTTGGTCCAACATGTGCTGAGTTTTTCTGATTTACACCCAGAATGTTTTGTTCCTTGATTTGATCCCTCCTTTCTTTTCCTACGGCAGCTGTATTCATTTTATCTAGATGGAATATTTCAAGAGCCTCACAATTTCTTCTCTTTCTCTTATTCATTCACTTTGTCATTTGTATTATACCTTCAAAACCATAGTTCTGATCATTTCACTCACTTGTGCAAAATCACTTGTGTCCCTCAATTACCTATAGAATAAAATCCAATCTTCTTCCCTTTGAATTCCTCAACCATCTGGCTTCATCATTCCTTTTACTCATTAGCTAAAAGAAATTAATTGTTGCTCATTGAATATCCCACATACTTCTGTAATTATACCTTTGCTTACTCTTATGCATAAATCCTACTGGAATTTCCTTCCCACAATGTCTGTGGTCCAGAATCCCTTATAATTTTTAAGGGCCAGAAGAAATATCACCTTTTCTAAGATATCCACAATACTTGCTTCACAGAATGAACACAATCTTTTTTTCCCGTCATAACTATCCTAACACATTCTGTGTTAAATTCTTGACCACTTTTTTTCCCTTTTTACTGTTTTTACTTAAGAACAACTTTATATATAGTAAAATGCACAATTCTCAATAGTATAGTTTAATGTGTGCTAAGAAATGCATACCCCTGAAATAGAGATACAGAGTATGTGCATTATCCCAGAAAATGCCCTATGGCCCTTGGACAGTCAATCCCCACTACCACTCCTTGCCGAATGCAACTAGTGTTCTGATGTCTTTGACTACAGATTATTTTTACTATTTCTACGACTTCATATAAAAGGAATCATTCAGTATAATAGTGTCTTCTTTAATATTGTAGTTTCTTTCACTTAAACTATATTTGAGAGTAAACCATGTTTTATCACCTATCAATTGTTGATTATTTTTAATGCTTAGTTGCATTCCATTGGATGAGTACAACATAACTTGTTCATTCATGGATGAAAATTTATTATTGTCAGTTTTTTGGCTATTAGAAGAAAGCTACTATGAACAATCTTTATGCACACACATTTTCATTTATCATGGATAAATACTGCCATATTTTCCAAAGTGTTTAAAACCTTTTATACTCTAATGAATAAGGTATGAGAGATTCAGCTGCCTACCTCTTCAATAGTTGGTGTCAGTCCTTTTTTTTTTTTTTTTTTTTGAGATGGAGTTTCATTCTTGTTGCCCAGGCTGGAGTGCAATGGCGCAATCTTGGCTCACTGCAACCTCTGCCGCCCAGGTTCAAGCGATTCTCCTGCCTCAGCCTACCGAGTAGCTGGCATTACAGGTATGCGTCACCACACCTGGCTAATTTTGTATTTTTAGTAGAGATGGGGTTTCTCCATGTTAGTCAGGCTGGTCTCAAACTCGTGATCTCAGGTGATCTGCCCACCTTGGTCTCCCAAAGTGCTGGGATTATAGGTGTGAGCCACCACACCCAGCCTGGTGTCAGTCCTTTTAACTTTAGCTGTCTGGTGGGAAGGTAAGTTACTGGAGAATGGTGCGAACCTGGCAGGTGGAGCTTGCAGTGAGCAGAGATTGCCCACTGCACTCCAGCCTGAGCAACAGAGCAAGACTCCATCTCAAAAAAAAAAAAAAAATGTGATTTTTGATTTTCAAAAATCAAAAATATTTGGGGGATTCTACAAATATCTTTCTGCTTTTAATTTCTACTTTACTTCTGCTATGTTTGGAAAATACACTCTGTGTCATGTCAGTAGTCTTAAATTAATGAGACTTATGTCTCATCATATGGTGCATCTTTGTAAATATTCCATGTGTACCTGAAGAGCGTGTATATTCTGCTGCTCGTTGATGAACTGTTGTATTAGGTCAAGTATACTGAGGGTGTTGATCAGATCTTCTATATCCTTACTATTTTTTGTTTTACTTTTGGTTAGTTTCTATTAATAATTGAAACAGAAGAGTTAATATCTTCAATTATAATTGCAGATTTGTCTATTTCTCCTTTAATTATCTCAGTTTTTGTTTTATGTATCTTGAGTTTCTTTTATAAGGTGAGCATATATGACTCCTTGAAAAGTTGAACTTTTTTTTTTTTTTTTTTTTTGAGGTGGAATCTCGCCCTGTCGCCCAGGCTGGAGTGCAATGGTGCGAGCTCGGCTTACTGCAAGCTCCGCCTCCCGGGTTCACGCCATTCTCCTGCCTCAGCCTCCCGAGTAGCTGAGACTACAGGCGCCTGCCACCATGCCCGGCTAATTTTTTTGTATTTTTATTAGAGACGGGGTTTCACCGTGTTAGCCAGGATGGTCTCGATCTCCTGACCTCGTGATCCGCCCACCTCCGTCTCCCAAAGTGCTGGGATTATAGACGTGAGCCACCACGCCCGGCCAAAAAATTGAACTTTTTATCATTATGAAATGTCCTTCATTATCTCAGTTAATACTCCATGCCTTGAAACATACACTTTCTACCCACTCCAGCTGTTTTATGATTAACATTTGCATGGTTTATCTTTTCCCATCATTGTACTTTTAACCTAGTTGTTTTCTTATATGTAAAATAAATCTCCTGTTAAAAGCATATAGTGAGTCTTGTATGTGTGTTTTCTAGACACACAATTTGTACTTTAAATTGTGGAGTGTTTCATCCGTTTGCATTTAAAGTAATTATTGATGTAATTGGGTTTACATCCTGTCATTTCTCCCACTATTTGGCCCATCTATTCTTTGTTTCCTTTTGCTTCTTGTCCTCACCTCTTTTGGATTAATAAGTGGTGTGTGTGTGCGTGTGCGTGCACGTGTGTGTGTGTGTATTCTGTTTTATCTTGATTATTGTCTCATTAACAATACACTTTTGTTTTAGTTTTAGAGGTGTGTCTATGGTTTGCAGCATGCAAACGGAGACCATATCACAGTCTCTGTCGAAAAGGCAATATTACATACCACTTCACATATTAGATGAGAGATGTGTAACAACATACTTTCACTGCTCCCTCATCCTTTATTCCACTGTTGTTGTATATTTTATTTTATTTTGTATATACCTTACGGTGGGTTGTACGGTGAACTGTGATTGGGTAAAATCCTAGTATATTAGAGAAGTTGAATATTTGTAATGAGTATTTTATTTTAAGAGTATTAGTTATAAAACTAAGTTCTATTGACAGTAAGAGTCCCAGGATGGCTACACTTAGGGCTGTAAGTTTTAGATCAAGTGATATTGTTGTTTGGGGAGATGAAGTAGGGATAATGCTATTGATGATGAGAAATCCAGTGAATATACTGCCGATTATAAGGCATTTAATTGGATTTATTAGGGAAGGGTTATTTTCGTTAATGTTGATTAGGGTTGGGATGCAGGGTTGTCCTATTACGGCGAAGGAAATAATTTGGATACTAAAGAAACTAATTAGAGAAGTGGCAATGAGAGTAATAGAGAGGGTTCAGGCATTAGTATATGAAGTGTTTGTGCTTTTGATGATGAGATATTTAGAGTAAAAGCCTGTGAGGAAGGGCATACCTGTAAGTGCTAGGCTGTCAATAATAAGGGAGGAGGAAGTAAGGGGTAAAGTCTTAAATAGTCCTCCTGTTTTTCCGATGTCTTGTTCATTGTTGAGGTTGTGGATGATGGATCCTGAACATGTAAATAATATAGCTTTGAAAAAGGCGTGGGTGCAGATGTGTAGGAATGCTAGGTGTGGCTGATTAATGCCAATTGTGACTATTATAAGGCCTAGTTGACTTGAGATGGAGAATACTATAATTTTTTTATGTCATTTTGTGTTAAAGCACAGATTGCTGTAAATAAGGTGGTGCTAGCTCCTAAACATAGGGTAAGGTTTTGGATTAACGTGTTATTCTCTATTAATGGGTGGAAGCGGATAAGCAGGAAAACTTCTGCCACAACTCTAGTGCTAGAGTGGAGTAGGTCTGAGAATGGGGTTGGGCCTTCCATGGCAGAAAGAAGTCAGGGGTGGAGACTAAGTTGAGCTGATTTTCCTGTTGCTGCTAAGAGAAGGCCAATTAATGGAAGAAAATCGGGGATAGGATTTAGGATAAATATTTTTTGAGGTTCTCATGTATTAGAGGATGAGAGGAATCATGCTGTGGCTAAAATGAAGCCAATGTCACCAATGCGATTACGTAGGATTGCTTGGAGGGCTGCTGTATTAGCATCTGCTCAGCCATGTCATCAGCCAATTAGTAAAAAAGACAAAATTCCTACACCTTCTCATCTGATAAAAAGTTGAAAAAGGTTGTTGGCAGTAACCAGAATTAATATTGTGGTTAGGAAGATAAGTAAATATTTGAAAAAACTGGCTAATGTTAGGATCTGACTTTATATACAATATTGAGAATTCTATAATAGATCAGGTGACGAATAGTGCTACTGTAATAAATATCATGGAGAAGTAGTCTAGTTTGAAGCTTAATGAGAGTTTAAGGGTTTGAATTGTTATTCAATGTCAGTTTGAGGTGATGGCTTCTAGGTTGGTGTACATAAACGTTGTGGGAATGAGGCTAATGGTGAATGTGCACGCGATAGCTATTTTTACATAATATGGGTACAAGTTTTTCTTGCGAGGGTTGATGAAGGTAATAATGATTGGTAAGGTTAAGGAGATTAAGGTTATTATAGTAATGGAAAAATGCATGATTATTACTTTTATTTGGAGTTGCACCAATATTTTTGGTTCCTAAGACCAATGGGTCGCTCTTATACTTTAAAAGTTGAGAAAGCCGTGTTGTCAGGCATGGGGGCATGAGTTAGCAGTTCTTGCATAGTTTCTCAGTAAATAAGAAGTTACAGACTTCTATTATCAGATCCACAATCTAATATTTTGACTAAACTATATTTACAGGGTATAAAGCCTATAATTATTTTAGGGTTTAGAGATAAAAGAAGAATAGGTGAAAGATGTATAAATATTAATATATTTTCTCTTGTAAAGGAGGGTTTAATACTGTTAATATAGCATGTGCATGTTCCTCGTTGTGTTGTGACAAGTATATAAAGGGAATAAAGGGCTGTGGTTAATATATGAAGTCCTATAAGCATAATGGTAATGTTTGATCAGGAGAATGAAGCTATTATTACAAGGAGTCCTCCTATTAGATTAATGGTGGGGGGTAAGGCAAGGTTGGTAAGATTTGCTGTAAGTCATCAAAAGGCTATTAGTGGAAGTAATGGTTGAAGGCGTTAAGAGAGCAGTATAATTCGGCTGTGGACTCACTTGTAATTTGAATTTGCCAAGCAGAATAGTAAGGACAGAGTAAGTCTGTGGGCAATTATGAGGGTAATTGCACCAGTAAAGCTTCAGGGGGTTTGAATAAGGATAGCCATGATAACAAGGTTAAATTTTTTTTATTTTTAAACGGAGTCTTGCTCTGTTGTCCAGGCTGGAGTGCAATGGTGCTATCTTGGCTGACTGCAACCTCCACCTCCCAAGTTCAAAGGATTCTCCTGCCTCAACCTCCCAAGTAGCTGGGATTACAGGCACGCACCACCATGCCTGGCTAATTTTTTGTACTTTTAGTAGAGATGGGGTCTCACTATGCTGGCCAGGCTCATCTCGAACTCCTGACCTTGTGATCCGCCCACCTCGGCCTCCTAAAGTGCTGGGATTACAGGCATGAGCCACCACGCCTGGCCTTAAGGTTCAATTTTTAAAAACAAGTTTTAAAAAAAGAAAACGTCTTTATTTTTACCAATGTAGTTCCTACTTCCATGGCTTTTATTTCAAAGTGTAATCCAAATTTCCATCTGACATTTTTCTCCTTTAGTCTGAAGAAACTTATTTGACATTTCTTTCAATGCAAGTTTGTGGTGCTGAATTCTTCTAACTTTAGTTATTTTAAAATGTCTTTATTTCAACATCATTTTAAAAAAATGTTCACTGGTTATAGAATTCTAGATTGACATGTAATCTTTTCTTTCAGTATTTTTAAGATAGAATTTCCGTGTCTTCTGGCTTGCATTGCTGTCTTTTTTATAAGAAATACAATACTTTTTATTTATGTTTTCCTTCTATTTGTGGTGTATTATACTTAGTGTTTTGTTGCTTTTTAAGGTTTTCTCAGACCCGGAGCAGTGGTTCATGTCTGTAATCCTAGCACTTTGGGAGGCCAAGGCAGACAGATCACTTGAGGCCAGGAGTTTGAGACCAGCCTGGCCAACATGGTGAAACCCCATCTCTACTAAACACACACACACACAAAATTAACTGGGCATGGTTGCTCATGCCTGTAATCCTATCTACTTGGAAGGCTGAGGCACAAAAATCGCTTGAACTCAGGAGGTGGAGGTTGCAGTGACCCGAGATTGTCCCACTGCACTCAGCCTGGGTAACACAGTGAGACTGTCTTGAACAAAACAAAAAACAAAACAAAAAAAACAAAAAAAAAAAAAGTTTGCTTTTTATCATTGTTTTTTTCAGAGATATGTCTATGATAGTTACACAAGTTTTTATTGTTGTGTATATGTTCAATCTGCTTGTAATTTATTGAATGCTTAGGATCTAAGAGTTGATATTTTCAGCAAATTTGGAAAATTTGGGGCTATTTCTTCAAATACATTTTCTATCCCAATTTCTTTCTCGTTTCTTCCTAGGAGTCCAATTACATGTATTTGAGAACATTGGATATTGCCACACTGTCTTTAAGACTGTCATTATTTAATATTTCAGCATTTTTATTCTATGTGCTTTGTTATTTTTTAAAGTGATTTCCTCAGCTTTTCTGATATTGTTTCCACAGTATCCAATTTACTAACTAGTTAAGTGATTAACTAATTTTAGATATTTTAGGTTTTAAGGTCTGGAATTTCCATGTAAACATTTTGTACAATTACCATTTCTCTACTGAGATTCCCCATCTGTTCACTCATTAAGCTCATTAGTTCCTTTATATCTGTCGGCTAATTCCAACCTCTTTGTCATTTCTGGGTCTATAATTACTGACTTTCAAAAAATTAATTAGTTATTGGTCACTTTTTTATATCTAGTAATTAAAATGAAAATTATGGTGGATATTGTGAAATATCACTTTATCAAAAGTCAAGATTTTTTTTTACGAGTGATTGTTTGGTTTTGGTAGACAGTTTACTAACAGTTTTTGCTTCATTTTCCAATGGTCTGTAAAAGCTTTGTAAAGGTGGATATAAAGTCAGTCTTGGCCGGGCACTGTGGCTTATTCCTGTAATCCCAGCACTTTGGGAGGCTGAGGCAGGTGGATCACAAGGTCAAGAGATTGGATACAAAAATTAGCTGGGTGTGGTGGCACACTCCTGTAGTCCCAGCTACTCGGGAGGCTGAGGCAGGAGAATCACTTGAACCCAGGAGGCAGAGGTTGCAGTGAGCCAAGATCATGCCACTGCACTTCAGCCTGGGCAACAAGAGCGAGACTCCGTCTAAAAAAAAAGAAAGAAAAAAAAGTCAGTCTTACAGGTCTAGAGTAGATAGATGCACTTCTACTGCACTCTCAGGTCTCAGATAAATGCCTGGTTTTTCAGCGAGGTCTCTGTGTGCTGCTTGGTATTCCTCCAAGAACTTAAGGAGAAAGCGATGTACATTTCCATGGCTGCTTCTCAGCACCACTTCTTCCTGTGCTTTTCCCTTTCCTGTACATGCAGCCTGCCTGGCAGCCTTGAACTCTGATTTCTGACTACCCATTTCATTGAGATCTCTCTTCTCTGCTTGGACAGCACATCTCCGCCTTATTTCTAGAAAGTGCCTCCAGGCAAAAGGCTGGAGCCGTCAGGAAGCTCAATTTATGTGTTTTCATTCTTTCAAGTATCACAGCCCTATAGTGCCTGTGTTTAATTTTTATAATTGTTTATCGTGGAAAGGTCATTCTGGTTATAACAGTTACTCTGTAAGAGAAATGCAAGTTGCTCTTGACAATATTTTACTTTGCATTGTAGTTATTCTTGTATATGCCTTATCTTTCTTAGCAGACCAGAAGCACCCTGAGGGCAGAGTCCACGCATTCTTTATCTTTGCTTTTTCTCCAGAGCATTCTACACAGCCTATATGCTATTTATTATAATTATTTAATTTGATTAAATATTTAATGAAAAATCTTTAGAATAAATAAATAAAATGAATGAAACAAAACACTTTATGAACTTTTGGAATAATTTCAAAGGCCACAAAATCCATTACACAGACGTTTTCTTCGACTCATCAGTTACTTTGTTTTCTGCAGCAATCACAAGAATATCTAAGTTCCTCATACTACATTCTTCCCCTGCTGATTCACAAATTTATTATAATCAGAAAGCATGTGAAAAACTGAGAAATGGGAGAAAACAATCACTGACTGCCATTTGGTAATAGGAGTAATTATTAGGAGTCAATTCGAGCATTGCTTTTAATCTTTTGAGTTGCTTTGCTGGTTGTCATTCTCTATAACTACTAAAAAGTCCAACTAGAATTTGTTTTCTTGGTCACACAGGCAAAGATAATGTTTGGAGTTCAGTGGTCAAGAAAACCCTGATGACTGCACTTCTGTATGTTTTTGTTTAACTTGTGGACAAAGACTTATGGATAGGTGCAAAAAATAAGTCCTCTTTTGCAATCTGGAACTCATTGTTCAGTATGAGTTTTGATACATATAAGAAGGGATATTATGATACCTGAGACAGTTAACTGATGGGAGTATTGATAACCATAGAGGTTGGTTCCAGGCCAGGCTCAGTGGCTCATACTTGCCATCCCCATACTTTGGGAGACTGAGGTTGGAGGACTGCTTGAAGCCAGGAGTTTAAGGCCAGCTTGGGCAAGAAAGTAACACCTTATCTCCACAAAAAATTAAAAATTAGCTGGGTTTAGGGGCATGTGCCTGTACTTGCAGCTACTCAGGAAGGGGAGGCTGAGGCAGGAGGATAGACCCCAGGAGTTGCAGGCTGCACTGAGCTTTGATGGCACCACTGTACTCCAACCTGGGCAGCAAAGACAGACCCTGACTCTTAATTTTAAAAAGATTGATTCTAGGACTGTAGAATAGATAGTTAAAAAGCATGGGATATGAGGGAAATCCTCAGCTGTATTAAATTTGTGTTCCAATTTCATGTTGACTTGATACAGAAGATGGCATTTGGTTTTAAAAGCTTTTATCTTGAGAACATGATGTCTGGAGTTAAAGGTATTGACATATTCCACACATCTGTGCTATTGAGTATGATCGCTTAGGGCATCAAATTGAGAACGAGGCAGATCCACCTATACTAAAAATGACCCTAAAGTAAGTTGGTTAAAGAAATTAGACCCCAAAGATTCTTGATTTTTCCATAGGTGAATTTTGAAGTCTTCATCAGTATATCCATGTAAAAAGGAGATGACAGAAACCAAAATAAAATAATTATGGGCTGACAGGACAACTGGATTAAAATAAGCATCAGTTTCATTAAAAAGGGCTAACTTGAAGATAAATCATTTGAAGATAAATTTTGACACCAGTTCTTTAGAGGATCTAAAGTGACCTTGATGGAGAGTGAAAGAAATCACAACATGGAATTCCTCGAATAAAAATTTATAATGTTATGTACACACAATTTAAAAAAAAAACCTCTTTACGCTGTTAAAAAAGAAAGAAAGAACGAAAGAAAACCCTGATGAAGCCGCACCTGTTTGGGGTACAAGAGGACACACGTGTTCCATGTCATGAGGGTCGAAGCAAGAGTCTGCCTCACATGAACACAGATATTTTCCTTTAAGCTAGAAGATGAACTTTATTTTCATTTTTTAAGATTCTCAAGGTAATTTATAGATGAGAAGCTAGAAATAAAGGTTGTAGCCTTTATTTCATATGACATCATTTCTAGAAAATGACTGAGCTTGCCAGCAAGGAATTGCCCTAGTGATTTTTAAATGATTCCAGTTAATTGAGTTATTGAGACCTTTTTTCTCTGTGATTTTCTCCCTCATCTACTTGAGCATTTTGCTAATTCTCATACTTGAGTAATTCCTAAAGTCTCTCATCTTTTCTCCTGTTCCTAGAAGTGTCATGTAAACTTGGAGATCATGCTAACTCCACATGTTCCCCAGCTTACCTGGATCCTCCATTTGGCTTCTTAGTCAACCCTTGTCGACTTCCCTGTAAATCCCACACAGACATTGTCCTTTATACCTGATGACCTCCTGAATCCAAAAGCTACGTTTTCCACTGTCTGCCAAAATCTTTCACTGGATATCTGGAGAACATTTTCCTTTATGTGTCCATTGTGAACCAAACGAGAACAAACACTACATTGTCTTCTCTTTTGCCCTTTTTACCTATTCTGCAAACTACCCTATGTGACAGCTTTGTAGAATTGAAACTCAAAAATTGTTCTGACCCTTTTTCATCCTCTTTGCCCTCACAGCCTAGTCACTTTTCTAAAGATCCTCTGCCACATGTCCTGGATATCCATCCTGGACATCTGATGGACCCTGGTGTCTCTTCCTGTCACTAATCTTGCATGTGACTTCCATTTTGTAGGACTGAAATTTTCTAACTTGGGTAACGATGTCATTTTCTGTTTTAAAAATTCCAATAAAAACTTCAGTGCATTTCTGTCATTAAATACATGCACCTTAGTCCAACATTTAATGGTTTTCAGTGTTCTCCCTTAAAACAGGGCTATCCCTTTTTCCTTTTTCTCCACTGTTTCTCCTACGTTTCTTGTGCTATAACCGAAGTGAACTCTAAGCAGGTTCCTAAATATCTGTTCAACTTTCCCAGCTCTGTGCCATGGTTAATGCTGTTCTGTGTACCAGATGTGCTGTCCCTTTCCTCCTTCCTTTTATATCAACCTGCTAACATCTTACCCAGCCTTTAAAACTGCCTAATTTTTCTAAAGTCTTTAGTGACAAGTACAGCTAGATACACTGTTTCACTCTTCTTTGAAATTCTATGTTCCATTACTAGTACTTCTACAGGGATGCTTGTTCATTTAGACAAGTATTTACTGATACTTTATATTGATTGCTGTGCTTTTATTATTTGTGTACTTTTATTGTGATTTTCTGAGCTTAGTTGATGATACCTTTATGAAGAAATGTATTAGGTTTTACTCATGTTTTAATGTCTGACTTATAGCTGTTATCACAGTAGATGTGGCACTGTAGTTATTGCAAGTCTTGTCTCTCAAGGATAAAGTCTTATCTTGTTATCCTTCAAAAGGGCAAGATGTTCATTCTCACCACATACAATTGCATTGTCCACTGTGCCCTGCCATGATTTTCACATTTCACTCAATACCCATGGTCTGCATCAATCTGGAATCATGCATTCTGCCATCTGTCCCTTTCCTTGGAAGTCCTGCTGGCTGCAAAACAGCTGAGATTTACTAATGGGTTAATATGTTACTTCTCCCCTAATTAAAACTATCGGTATTTAACAGGAACTTGGCCTAGATAAGGGGTGACTCAACTCTAGAGAATTTCTGAGTGGCTGGTGGACTGATGGGATGATATTTTGGGTCTGGAACAGTTTTCAATGCCTGATAAGTGGCTGACAAGTTTATCTGTGTCTGAGAGATAGCATAGGAGATTCCTGTAAACATGCATCCATGCACTCACTCACAAATGTACCAGGGCCCTGCAATCCTGTGAACGCCAGGTTCCTAAGAACAGTAGTAAGGCTCACCTACCTTTGTTCCTCAGGGAGCCAATGAGGGCCCAGCCATTGCACAAGTCTGGATTCGTAGGAGATCACTTTTTATTCCAAATCACATCCTAGTTTTTGTCTTGGTCTGAATGGAAACATTAGGGGAAACACAGAGGAAAACCAGAAAGGAATCTCCAGCAACTAGTGGGAATATTAATATTTTAAGATCCCATCTCTACCTTTAATGGTAAGTTTACTTCTGTCTCTAGATTTTACCCACCCCCCCTTCCCTGGACCCATAATAACAATGGAATATTTTTATAATAATAGAATATTTATCCATGAGTTGGGGGAATAATCAGACCCTTAATATTGTGCTATGAAAGACAGTACATTTCTGCTCTAAAATCTGATGAAATCTACTCTTCCAAGAAAAACCAAAGGCAGGTTCTAATAAAACATCTTTTGATTAGTGCTTCTGTTTTTGTAGATGTGGCGTGGTACTGATGGTGGTGTCTCGTCCATTCTTTCAGACACGTATTTCACATAAATGCACTAAATAAAACAATGCAGTTTTCTTTATTTCTCTACACATACAAATACACATGCAGACACTCATGCTTTTGGCAATTAAAAATACATTATTTTAGATAATTTGGTGACAGAGGTCAGCAAATTAACTCAGAAAATATAGATAACTTTTCTTTTAGACCTGTTAAACAGCATTTTCCATGAAAATAACATTGCGGTAAATGGATATGCTAGACAAGGCCGGGCGCGGTGGCTCACGCCTGTAATCCCAGCACTTTGGGAGGCCGAGGCGGGCAGATCAGGAGGTCAGGAGATCAAGACCATCCTGGCTAACACGGTGAAACCCCGTCTCTACTAAAAATACAAAAAATTAGCCGGGCGAGGTGGCGGGCGCTCGTAGTCCCAGCTACTCAGGAGGCTGAGGCTGGAGAATGGCATGAACCCTGGGGGGCGGAGCCTGCAGTGAGCGGAGATCGCGCCACTGCACTCCAACCTGGGGCACAGCAAGACTCCGTCTAAAAAAAAAAAAAAAATTGATATGCTAGGCAGGAAACGAGAAACATTCCTTTATAATAGGTCACTGCATATCTGATAGATACATCTGATGGGCTCACCTGGTTTTGCCATAGTCCTCAATCTTGGGTCAGTTTTATTGAAGCTAAAAATTGTAAGGTTAATGAGTGATAGGTAAAAATTATATATCAATAATCACTTAGATGAATGATTTTTTAAAAAAAGTTTTTATAAATATTTCAGAAAGTTACTACAGAGTCTACAATTTTATAACTAAATGTCTCACTGAGAACCAAGTACACAAAAATATACCACATGAAAAGGAATTAAGCTAACATTTTAATTGAATAATATAAATAAATACCAAGATTTACAAAGAACACAGGCATCCATGCACATGTATAGTTTCCATGTTAGTACAGCTTTGAAAATATTAGGAAAAGGTCTAGCAAAGTTACCAGTCTTACCAATATAAAGACAGTTTGGATTTTTGTTGAAAACAAAATCAAATGAAACAGAACTTAAATTATAAAAAAATGCAAACACACACCCACATGAGTAATTCCATGAGTATTTAGATTTCAATAGTTTTGTACATCTTGTGAACACAGGCTCTTCATTTCTTCTCATTCCACAAAAGATAATGTATAAACTAAAATGGGGGTAAAACATGAAAAATAAGAAGGAGATAAAGTAGAATCAAACAGTTTTTTTCATTCATTCATTCAACAGATATTTATTAAGTATCCACTATTTACCTGGAATTTCATGTTTTAGTATTATAGTGCCTATCATAAATTCCAATAATAAAGCCTTCTCAATTATTATTTTTTTAATTGAAGAAATGGTGATATGGTTTAGATCTGTGTCCCCACCAAATCTCATATTAAATAGTAATCCTCAATACTGGCGGTATGGCTTGATGGGAAGTGACTGGATCATAAGGGTGGATTTCTCACGAATGGTTTAGCACCATGCCCTTGGTGCTGTCTTTGCAATAGTGAGTTCTTGAGACATCTGGCGTTGAAAATGTATGGCACCTCCCCTCTCACTCTTACTCCTGCTCTCACCATGTAAGATGCTTGCTCCTCCTTTGCCTTCTGTCATGATTGGAATCTTCCTGATGATTCCCCACAAGCAGGTGCTGTCATGCTTCTTGTACAGCCTGCAGAACTGTGTGCCAAGGAAACCACCTTTCTTTTAAATAACCCAGTCTCAGGTGTTTCTTTATAGCAGTGCAAGAATGGTCTAAGAAAATTGGTACTGAGAAGTGGGGTATTGCTATAAAGATACCTGAAAATGGCCGGGCGTGGTGGCTCACGCCTGTAATCCCAGCACTTTGGGAGGCCTAGGCGGGCGGATCACAAGGTCAGGAGATCGAGACCAACCTGGCTAACGTGGTGAAACCCCGTCTCTACTAAAAATACAAAAAAACCAAAAAATTAGCCAGGCGTGGTGGTGAGCTCCTGTAGTCCTCTGAGGCAGGAGAATGGTGTGAACCCGGGAGGCGGAGCTTGCAGTGAGCCGAGATCACCCCACTGCACTCCAGCCTGGTTGACAGAGCAAGACTCTGTCTCAAAAAAAAAAAAAAAAAAAAAAAGAAAAGAAAGGAAGAAAGAAAATAATGTCGGGCTGGGCACGGTGGCTCAAGCCTGTAATCCCAGCACTTTGGGAGGCCGCGGCGGGTGGATCACCTGAGGTCAGAAGTTCAAGACCAGCCTGGTCAACATGGTGAAACCCCGTCTCTACTAAATATACAAAAATTAGCCGGGCGTGGTGGCGGGTGCCTGTAATCCCAACTACTCAGGAGGCTGAGGCAGGATCATTGCTTGAACCCAGGAGGCAGAGGTTGCAGTGAGCGGAGATCACACCATTGTGCTCCAGTGCACTCCAGCCTGGGCAACAAGAGCGAAACTTTATCTCAGAAAAATAAATAAATAAATAAATAATACAAAATTGAATTCATTTAATTTAGATTTCAGTTAAATAATTCTTATCAAAATGGTCCTGAGTAATAAGCTTTGGCCAAATTAATGAGTAGTAGCTATGAACCCCAAAAATTTGACAGGTCTCAGTTAATTTAGAAAGTTTATTTTGCCAAGGTTGAGGACGCACCCGTGACACAGCTTCAGGAAGTCTTGAAGACATGTGCCCAAGGTGGTCAGGGCACAGCTGGGTTTTATACATTTAGGGAGACATGAAACATCAATCAATATATGTAAGAAGTACATTTGTTCGGTCTGGAAAGGCGGGACAACTTGAAGCAAAGGCAGGAAAACTCCAAATGAAGCTGGGAGGCAGCTTCCAGGTCACAGATAGATGAGACACAAATGGTTACACTCTTTTGAGTTTCTGATTAGCCTTTCCAAAGCAGGCAATCAGATATACATCTGTCTCAGTGAGCAGAAGAGTGACTTTGAATAGAATGGGAGGCAGGTTTGCCCTAAGCGTTCCAGGCTTGAGTTTTCCTCTGTGATTTTGGGGATAAGATATTTTCCTTTCACATAGCCTACTGGTCCAAACACATAGAGTGAACAGAATTTCTCAGACTCTCTGCCATAAAAATGAAGTGGGAACTTCTCTTTTGCATTTGTATCATTACATATGTAGACACAGCCAGCAAGTTTCTTTCTAATGACTGCCGAAAAATTGAGCAACTCCAATTCCCAGATTTAAGGGGTCATGAAGGATACTCTGATTTAGCAATAATTTTATCCCTAAAATAGACTGTCACTTGGCATCCAACTGTCTTGTGGGCAAAATAGGTCATGGAGCAATGACTCCTTTAGCTGTTTTTGAGGTGGACTGTGGGACGCCGGGTGTCACTCGCTACGGGGCTGTGCCTTTGTATTCACATTTCTGGCCCCACAGGAGTTTCATAGATAACCTGATTTCACCTCTTTTTTCTCAGAGAGGCAGAATTATTGCTCACTCTATGCACCTGAAGTTTCATTTCTGTTTAAGAATAAGTCTTTGACACATAGAACATAGACAAACTGTGATGGAATTAGGCAATATCAGAAAGAGAATAGTATGTAGCTACAGAAAAATAAACATTAACTTCATAAACTATGGTACTTTTTGATAACAGTATTTGCAATTATCATTGCATAATTTTGATTGAGATCACAATTACCATCTAAAATCCAGATAAGTGTTTTGTCATGTGGTGAGCACAGTTTGTAAAAAGATTTATTTTGTAACCAAGGGGGTTTATATACATATAGACAGAGTGACAAATCCATAGATTTCATTTTAATAATAACAGAGTGAAGATAAAACAAAGGATATCTGGCAATTGCTTATCTTGAAATAGTCACCTAAGTAAAAATATTTAACAGAAATTTTTTGTTTGTGATATTTATGTAATTCATGTTACATAATTTTATATATTATACATTGTTATACTATGTGTACTAAATATAATGTAATATATTGGTGGAGATAAAACATGGTTTTATTTCTATAGGGATGAGAGAAATCTAAAATAGAGTCAATCTATTTGTGTGAATGCATTAAATACTACAGCAAATTTAAAGGGTAAAATAATAAAACATTCAATCTTCTAAAAAAGTTATTAAAACTTGGCAAATGCAGGAATGCACTATTAATGATTTTGTTTATTGGGATCTGAGCTATGTTCATTTATTATCAAATACTACTGCTTTTCTGAAAAGATAGAAACTTTTTATAGTCAGCATAAAAGCAGAAATAAGTCAATTACTATAATGATGGAAATAGTTGGAAATGCAATGTACAATTTCATATCAAATCAAATTCAGTGTGTTTCTTGGCCTGGTTTGCTAATTCTTTCTGCCACCATAAAATTTGGCTGCAACAGGGCAATAGAATACTGGTGAGAAAATACTGGGTACCACTTTTTTAAAAGGAGAAAGGAAGAAGTCAAACGAGTAAAACCAATGTGTGCAAAGCAGCACATGTTTACTCCCTTAACAACTGAAGAAGCGTAGCAATTTTGGATTAGAACCGCGGCGCGTGGAAAGGAGTTTGTCATTTGTGTTCACATCCTCAGGCGCTGAAAGGTATCACCTGGCAAGGGTCCTGCCCAGGCGAGCAGAGGCGACGCTGCCTCTTTCCTGGCTGTGTGCCCACATCCACAGCCTGTTCCTGCTTCCCCTCCATGTTAGAGGGGATGGTTCCAGGAGGCCGCATGGCACGTTAAAGCAAAACAAAACCAATGCCCTGCTCTTCTTCTTCATGCAGCTCCCATATTCACTATGACAGCCCAGAATTCCTCATCCTAATGATGGTGCAGGAGACTCGGGTTCTGGCCAGTCCTCTCTCCCCAGCAGCTCCTCCCTTCTCTGGCCTCCTTCTTGGCTGACGGAGTGATGGTTTCTTTCCATGAGAGACTCTGAGAAGAGCTTGACTTTAAAATATTAGGTTTGTTTTTCCTCCTGTTCTCCTTGGATTTCTTTTCTTTTTTTTTCTTTTTCTTTCTTTTTTTTTTTTTGAGACAGAGTCTCCCTCTGTAGCCCTGCCTGGAGTGCAATGGCGTGACCTCGACTCACTGCAACTTCCAGCTCCGGGTCCCGGTTCAAGCAGTTCTCCTGCCTCAGCCTCCCGAGTAGCTGGGATTACAGGCACGCGCCACCATGCCCAGCTAATTTTTGTATTTTTAGTAGAGACAGCGTTTGAACTCCTGACATTGTGATCCACTCGCCTCGGCCTCCCAAAGTGGTGGGATTACAGGCGTAAGCCACCGTGCCTGGCCAAGATTTCTTTTCTAAGAAAATAGAGAAAAAAATATATAGAATGTGTGTGTGTGTGTGTGTATACACACACTATATATATATACACATACACACACACACACTTTTATGCTGACTATAAAAATTTCTGGCCAGGTGTGGTGGCTCACACCTGTAATCCCACCACTTTGGGAGGTCGAGGGGGGCAGATCACCTGAGGTCAGGAGTTCAAGACCAGCCTGACCAACATGGCTAAACACGATCTCTACTAAGAATACAAAAATTAGCCGAGTGTGGTGGTGTGCACCTGTAATCCCAGCTACTTGGGAGGCTGAGACAGGAGAATTGCTTGAACCCAGGGGGCAGAGGTTGCAGTGAGCAGAGATCACACCATTGAACTCCAACCTGGGTCACAGAGCAAAAAAAAGATTCAATTTTTTTTCAAAAAAGCAGTAGTATTTGGTAATCAATTAACATAGCTCACATCCAAATAAACAAATTCATTAATAGTGCATTCCTTCATTGGCACTCTTCTAGTAAATTTTTTAAATGATTCAATGTTATATTATTTTACTGTTTAAGTTTGCTCTAGAATTTATTGCATTCATACAAATAAATGTTCTCTTTTTCAGATTTCTCTCCTCCCTATAGAAATAAAACCATGTTTTTTTCTCCACCAATATGTTAGATATATTTATTCCAAATAGTATAATATGTATAGTATATATAGCTACATACATACATAAATATATATTTTTTTCTTAGTGCAAAGTCATTGTTTCTTTGAGCCTAAAAAGCCATAAAAGTTGGCCGGGGGCAATGGCTCACGCCTGTAATCCCAACACTTTGGGAGGCCGAGGCGGGTGGATCACGAGGTCAGGAAATCGAGACCATCCTGGCTAACACGGTGAGACCCCATCTCTACTAAAAATACAAAACATTAGCCGGGCATGGTGGCGAGCACCTGTAGTCCCAGCTACTTGGGAGGCTGAGGCAGGAGAATGGCGTGAACCCAGGAGGCAGAGCTTGCAGTGAGTGGAGATCGCACCACTGCACTCTAGCCTGGGCGACAGAGTGAAACTACGTCTCAAAAAAAAAAAAAAAAGCCATAAAAGTACACATGGCACAAACACACACAGTGACAGTCTGGAGGTTTGGGGATGAGCTACCAACTCGATTTTTAAAAATATTTTCTTATATTGAGGTGTACTTTCTTTTCAATACCATTCATCTTCCCACAATCTCCCCCTTCAATCATTTGGGGAAAATATGAGCCTTTGAGAATTTAAAACCCCTATTTCGCGGGCAATTTTCTTTGTGTGCTTTGTCTTCTGACCACATTCTCTGTAACTCTGTCAGTTGATAGCAATCAGTATTTAGGATACATTAAGAGCATGGCAGAATCAATAATTTTTTTTCTTTTGCAGTTGAATTGGAAATTCATGCTTTTAATTGTGTTTTCAGAGATAACTTGAGGTTTTGTGTTTTGGGGGTTTTGATTGTTCCTTAAAAGAAGGGGGTGGATATTTTAGAGCAAGAGTTACTTTTGTTTTCACAAAAGACACAAGTCTTATTTCATTGCTTTGTTTTTCCCCCAGGAGTTAGGTTAAAGGTTATCTCCCTAAAAACTTCAGACTGGTCATTTGGCTCCGTGCTAAGTAAATAACTTTGTTCTGAGGTCTTAACTTAGTTTAGGTAAACCCAGCAGCAGTTAGGGCTCTGGTGTTTTCATGTGCATAAACTGAACCTCAGAGGAAGTTAATGCATAGTATTGCTGGAATCTGTGGAAAATTTGACTTTTTAATTCTCTATATGTATAACGTGCTTGTTAGGCCATTTAGCTGAAAACGCATCAGCAGAGCTCAAAATAGAAATACGTATGTCTAATTATGTGCATAAACAATAAGCCAAGATTGCAACATCTGGTACTTTTGTGCAATCATGAATACCTGGCTTTAGGCTTCCCAGCATGGGGGATCGTTTTGGTCAAGGGCACAATGACACTCCCTGGGTTCGGATAACATGGGTGTGAAAGGAGATGCAAATAGGCCTGTTCATTCCAGTCATCGGGACTCCAGAGGCTGATTTTCTAGTTCATGGTTTTATCCTCGTTTTTTTTTTCTTCCTATCTTTAGTACAGTGAACTTCTGTATTTTTTCATTGCTTGTCTTTCTAAACCAAGTTGGTATTGAGGGGGTGGTGTAGTGACCCTTTCATATTATAATTCTTTGTTTTTTGGGGTTATTTATGTTTCTTGTCAATGTTTACCTTCTCCCTCTAATTATTCCTTTGCAGGATCATGCATTTATAAGGCTGGACAGGAATTTAAGGGGCCACCTTGGGAAAAAGAACTGAACGTGTGCTGAGCAGCTACCATGAGCTGGGCTCTTTCACCTGCTTTCTGGGTGAACTCCCAGCCCTCAAGTCTTTGGACTTGGACAATCTGTACCTGGAAAGAAACACAACCACAGTCCAACCCATTCTTCAGTTATATTCAAGAGGCCAAGCAAGGGGAAATCATTTACCCACGTTTCTATACCTTCTTTGCTGGTGCTAAGTGGGGATGGAGAGTGAAACCAAAAACTAAAGCCATCATAAGAACAATAAAGACAAACTGTTCCTCTGAAAGAACAAATGTTTTTGTAATCGCAGACACATTTATTTAGCTGCCGTATAAGCCAAATACTGTTTTTCCTCTCAATAGACATTTGACAGTTGTTCTTACATAGATGTCCATGCATGATGTTTCGTCAAATATCCACATAGAATCTGCCACAGCGCTGTGTTCCCACACCCCAACACACACAGTCCAGTGTGTTTGGTATTAGAATTCTTCGAACTGTGGGCTAAGGACATTGTTTGGAATGATTTGGATTCCAATCGGTGTTCTGCCCACTGGACGAGACTGCTCTGAGACAGTGTGGGAGGTGAGCCGAATATCAGACAGTGTGAAAGCCACTCACGTCTGGCCTCTGCTTGGTGAGCTAGAGGAAGCTGCGTAAGTGAGTGGGAAGAAATAATGAATTGCTTGCAGGAAAGTATGTGAGAATCCACTGAACAAGAGGCGGTGCTAATCAACACAGGGACTCTGACACTGTTTTAAAATAGATGCTTCCAGACTCCAAGAGGAAGGAGGGAGGACAGAATGTCTTAAATTTCTTTCGAGCCCTTCTGTTTTCTAAACAATGAAATAAAAAAAAAAAAAAGAATGTGGGTAAAATAGCTTCCACCCACATGATACCATAGACATAGCAATACTATATTTCCTAGTGTTATTTTGGATTAATAACTCTCTTGTACTGTAAATTATTTACAATTTGGTCCTCATTTTTTTCTAAACTATCCATAAAATTTCCATTTCTCTTAATTCAAGATCCAACTAACTGGTCTAGAAGAATTTCTCCAACATTTCAAGTTGTCTTTGACCACAATTTCCTTTTGACACTTAAACATATATACTCTCTTTTAAAGAAATGCCTTTTTTTCTTAACTCTGTCTATCCCTCTAAACCCTCCTAAATAAATAATTTGGGGGTACATTGTACTTATTTTTTTCCTTTTAGCTACACCTGCTGAAATGGGATAAATTTTACTTCTCCTATTGCACTTTTTTCTTTCTTTTTTTTTTTTTTTTTTTTTTGAGATGGATTCTCTCTCTGTCGCCCAGGCTGGAATGCAGTGGCGTGATCTTGGCTCACTGAATGCTCTGCCTCCCGGGTTCACTCCATTCTCCTGCCTCAGCCTCCCTAGTAGCTGGGACTACAGGCGCCTGCCATTACGCCCGGCTAATTTTTTGTATTTTTTTTAGTAGAGACAGGGTTTCACCATGTTAGCCAGGATGGTCTTGATCTCCTGACCTTGTGATCCACCCGTCTGGGCTCCCAAAGTGCTGGGATTACAGGCATGAGCCACCGCGCCCGGCCTGCACTTTCATTTTAAAATATGTTAGTGATTTGAGATCTGTGTTCATATTTATCTCTACATCTAGGTTGTAATAACCTTGAGGGCAAATGCCTCGACAGAGCTTAATCCCCTGCATTTCTGTACCCAAGACTGCATGCAGTGCCTCTGTGTAATATCATGGCATTGTATGTTACAGACCAGATGA
The DNA here is from genome assembly GCF_029281585.2 of Gorilla gorilla gorilla. Classification (NCBI taxonomy): domain Eukaryota; kingdom Metazoa; phylum Chordata; class Mammalia; order Primates; family Hominidae; genus Gorilla; species Gorilla gorilla. The sequence goes on along the minus strand of NC_073232.2, from coordinate 82,627,186 downwards.
GGTCTTGGTTAATTAAATATTTTCATATGAGTAACTCATCTTTTCAGTGAGATCATAAACTCTGCAAGAGCTGTGCACTTGACTCCGTCTGGTACTTGACAAATGGTAGGTATTTAAGCGAAACATGGATCAGTTGAAATAAGACAGTGGGTAAGAATCTGTGTGGAACATATGCTAGCATCCTGCTATTCCTACACATTAGTACCATATGTACTACTTGCTAGATGCTGCCTTAAGTAGTTTTCAGGCATTACCTGATTTGTTTCTCCTACCCTAAGGTATAGGTATAATTACTATTCTTATTGATAAGCAACAAAATTAAGGCACAGTAAGGTAAGCAAATTGCCCAAGTTCATATCACTCAGAACTAGTAGAACTGGTATCTCACCCAAGTTTTCTTTCTCCAAGATCAAGCCATTATTCAGTAATACTCTAAGTCAGGGGTCCCCAACCCTGGACAAGTAAGGGCCTGCTAGGAAGCAGGCTGCATAGCAGGAGGTGGGTGGCAGCCAAGGGATCAAAGCTTCATCTGTATTTACAGTTGGTCCCCATTGGTCGAATTACTGCCTGAGCTCTGCCTCCTGTCAGACCAGTGGCAGCATTAGATTCTCATAGGAACGTGAGCCCTATTGTGAAATGCACATGCAAGGGATCTAGGCTGCATGCTCCTTATGAGAATCTAATGCCTGATGATCTGTTACTGTCTCCTATCACCTCCAGATGGGACCATCTAGTTGCAGGAAAACAAGCTCAGGGCTCCTACCTATTCTACATTATGGTGAGTTGTGAAATTATTTAATTATTTATTACAATGTAATAATAATAGAAATAAAGTGCAAAATAAATGTAATATGCTCAAATCATCCCAAAACCATACCCCGCCCATGGATGGAAAAATTATCTTCCACAAAACCAGTCCCTGGTGCCAAAAAGTTTGGGGACTGCTGCTCTAAATAATTTATGCCCTATATTACTTGATAATAAACATTTATTTTTTCATTAAGTTAAAATCTGCAGACAAATATTCTTCCTCTTTAGGACATAGTTGTGTGAGTTTGGACAAACGCATACACTCATGTGATCATCAAAAAATGAAGATAAACAGTAGTTTATCAACAAAAAAAAAAACCCAGGTTGCTTTAAAGTCAACTCTTCCCTGGCAACCACTGATCTTTTCTCTATACTTATGGTTTTGCATATTTCAAAACTGAATTATATAATATGTGGTCTTTTGAATCTGACATACTTCACTTACAGTAATCACTTCAGAATTCATCCATGTTGTGGCGTGTATCAGTAGTTTATTCCTTTTGTTGCTGAATTCCATTGTATGGATATATCACAGCTTCTGCAGTCACCGGCTGATGCGTGACTGAGTGGTTTCCAGTTTTTGTTGATTCTGAATCGAGCCAATTTAAAGATTCGCATACAAGTATTTGTGTTAACATAAGTTTTTATTTTAGTTGGAATGATACCTAGGAGAAAGATTGCTGGGTCATGTGATAATTATATGTTTAGCTTTCTGAGAACTTCCCAATTCTTTTGTGAAGTTGCTGTACCATTTTGCATTTTTACCAGAAATGTATGTCTCCATTGTCTCCAAATCCTAACTGGTATTTGGTACTGTCATTTTTTTTTTTTAGTTTATCCTTTTGAATAATTTTATAATTTTAGATTTTCCATTTAAATTTATAATTCACTTTGAATTTTATTAATTTTAAAAATGCAATGCATCAAATTATTTGCTTGTTTTGCATATGAATTTTCAATTGTTCTAGCACTGTTTGTTAAAAAGATTATACTTCCTCCATTTAATAGTCTTTTACCTTTGTCAAAAATCAATTGACCATAGATGTCTGAGTGTTTTTCTGTACATTCTATTCCAGGGGCAGCAAGCTATTTTTTTTTTCCTTTTGTAAAAGGTCCAGAAAATAAATATTTTAGGCTTTGTGGACCACATAATGTTTGTTTGTAACTACTTAATTCTCTTTACCACAAAAGCAGCTATAGAAAATATACAATTGAATAAGTGCACCTGTGTTGCTAGGCTGAATTTGGCCCCAGGAGCTATGGTTTGCTGATCCCAGCTCTATTATATTCCATTTATTTATATGTCCACTCTTAGGCTAATACCATGCCTTTTAGATTGGTGTAGTTCTGTAATAAGTCTTGAGATTAGGTATAACAAATCCTCCAACTTTGTTACAATTTTTTTTGACTATTTGCCTTTCTACATAAATTTTACACGCAGCCTGTTGATTTCTACAACAAATCCTGCTGGGATTTTAATTGGAATTGTGTTGAATCTATAAATCAATTTAGAGACAATATCTCAGCAAATTTGAGTTTGAATTCTTCCAACTAATAAGTATGGTATATCTCTCTTTTTAATTTTTTTATCTTTATTGATTTCTTTCATTAGTGTTTTATAGTTTTCAGTGCATATACTTTGAACATATTTTGTTAGATTTATACCTAATTTTTTTGTGTGTAATTTTAAAATTTTCATTTTCAATTGTTCATTGCTAGCAGATATAAATGTGATTTAGATTTGCATATTGACCCTATTTCATGTGACCTGGTAAGTTTGCACAATAGTTCTCATAGCTTGTTTATAGATTTTTTAGAATGTTCTACATAATTATGTCATATGAAAATTGTTTTAATTTTACTTATTTATTCTATATTCATTTTATTATTTTTGTTTGTTTGTTTGTTTTGAGACAGAGTCTTGCTCTGTGACCCTGGGCTGGAGTGCAGTGGTGCAATCTCTGCTCACTGCAAGCTCCGCCTCCAGGGTTCACACCATTCTCCTGCTTCAGCCTCCTGAGTAGCTGGGACTACAGGCGCCCACCACCATGCCCAGCTAATTTTTTGTGTTTTTAGTAGAGACAGGGTTTTACCATGTTAGCCAGGATGGTCTCGATCTCCTGACCTCGTGATCCGCCTGCCTCAGCCTCCCAAAGTGCTGGGATTACAAACGTGAGCCACCATGCCCAGCTTATTTTATAAGTTTTTTTATTGCACTGGCTAAGACCTTCAACATGATGTTAATGGGAGTAGTAAGAGTGGACAGCTTTATCTTCTTAATCTTAGGGAGAAAGAATTCAGTCTTCCACCATTCAGTATGATGTTAGCTACAATTTTTTTTGTAGACTCATTTTTTCTTAAGGAAGTATTCTTCTATTTCCAGATTGTTAAAGAGTTTTTATCATGGATAGATGCTGAACTCTGTCAAGTATTTTTTCTATATCTATGTGGATGCTCACATGTTTTTCCTTCTTCATTAGGTTGATAAGATGAATTACATTAATTTTTAAATGTTGAACTAGTGTTTTATTCCCTGGATAAGCCCTGCTTGGAATAATGTATTATCCTTTTTCATGTTACTAGGTTTGACAAACTACGATGTTGTTGAGGATTTTTGTTGATTGTCTGAATCTCATTTCGTTGTCCTAGTCAGATAGAAAGGCTTTCTTTCCCATCCTCCCTTCCACTTATTTTGGGACCATGTGATTAATTCTGGCCAATTAGGCAGAAGGAGGAATGCTCTTTCAAAGTTGAGGCATGAGTTTTCTTTCCCTCTTTCATCTTCTGCCAGAGTGATTATGTTGATAATGTGAAGACTGAAGATGGAAACAGACTCAATTCTTGAGTTACTACTCAGAAGAGAGCTTGCCTGGAGAATCCTTGGACCTGCAACACAGTTGGGGGTGAATGGATAAGATATCTTGTTTATTAAGTCACTGAGATGATGGAATTAATTTGTTAACATGGATTAAATTAGTTAAATTAATTAAATTATACTATCCCATTAAGTGAAGATGTAGGATTTCAATAGGTTATGTAAAACAAAAATAAAATAGCTTAAAGATGATTGTTACTTGAAGTTAAGTAACTCAGCTCAAGGCTACACATTTGTTATTCAGAATTGGGGCCAAATTCAAACTAAAACTAAATGTTTGAAGGAAAAAAAAATCCTAATGAATCACTACCTTCCAAGACTTAGTCAAGAATAAAAGTGAGTATTCAGTCATTTTAAACGGAATTTTTTCTACAATAACAAATCCTAGAGCAGTTGGTTCCTTTCCAAATCATAGGAATACAGAATTAAGATTTCCAGCATGAGTATTCAGTACAGAGGTTTGACTAGCTAACTCTTGCCAGATCTAAAAACAACCAGTGAGCACCTCTGATATCAGGCAAGGCCAGATAAGCAAAATGAAATCTCTCAAAACGATTTACCTGTGAGTCAATTACTGATCACACTTTAACAGCCAGAAGGAAAAATAGGCAGTTACACTTTAATGGCTTTATCTCTCTGCCCTAAGTGATTTTGTTTGTTTGTTTGTTTACACTTAAACCAATCACATTTAGCCACTGAATGCTTTATAAAAAAGCAGATAGATGAGTAAGTTGAACAGTGCCAATAGTCTTAAATCATAGATTATTTTACATTAAGAAAATGAGAACTGGCCAAGTGCGGTGGCTCACACCTCTAATGCCAGGACTTTCAGAGTTCGAGGCAGCTGGATCACTTGAAGTCTGGAGTTTGAGACACCCTGGCCAACATGGTGAAACCCTGTCTCTACTAAATACATGAAAATTATCTGGGCATAGTGGTGCGAGCCTGTAAACCCAGCTACTTGGGAGGCTGAGGCAGGAGCATTGCGTGAACCTGGGAGGAGGCAGAGGTTGCAGTGAGCAGAGATCATGTCACCGCACTCCACCCTGGGCAACAGAGTGAGACTCTGTCTTAAAAAAAAAAAAAGGAAAAAAAAAAAGAAAAGGAGGGCTAATGATAGCCTTTTAAAAATAATTATGTGTGCTAAATTACAGAAAATAAGTGAACAGGGAAATGTCCCAGTTGGCTAGTGAATATTTTTCTTAGCATACTTTTTAAAATGTGGGTATAACATGGAAATCATAAAAATCCTAAAATGTATCATTTCATATAACATATGAATTTACATTGCCATACAATATTTATCAACGTATTGTACTAAATTCCTAAAGAATAAATTCAGTTGTTATCCCTCTATCTGAAATCTTTTTTAAATAACCACTAAAGCATTAACACAAGGAAAATTTTTGACAATGCTGTTCATTTTATTTCATCTTTCAATAGATGGGGCTTCTACGTGTAATCAGATTGGCCCTTGGGGCCTAAAAATAATGGAAATTTTCAAATGGACTTGGAGGTTGCCATGTAGGACTTACTCCAATAGCAGTTCCATTTGGGCATGGAGAATACATAAGTATTTGCAGGAATGGCCTAGGCGCGGTGGTTCATGCCTGTAGTCCCAGCATTTTGGGAGGCCGAGGCAGGCAGATCACTTGACGTCGGGAGTTCGAGACCAGCCTGACAAATATGGAGAAATCCCGTCTCTACTAAAAATACAAAAACAAAATTAGGTGGGTATAGTGGCACATGCCTGTAATCCCAGCTATTCAGGAAGCTGAGGCAGGAGAATCGCTTGAACCTGGGAGGTGGAGGTTGCGGTGAGCCAAGATCGCACCATGTTGGGAATAGGCCCCCAAAATCTGGCCGTAAACTGGCCCCAAAACTGGGCATAAACAAAATCTGTGCAGCACTGTGACATGTTCATGATGGCCATGATGCCCATGCTGGAAGGTTGTGGGTTTACTGGAATGAGGGCAAGGAACACCTGGCCCACCCAGGGCGGAAAACCACTTAAAGGTGTTCTTAAACCACAAACAATAGCATGAGTGATCTGTGCCTTAAGGACATGCTCCTGCTGCAGACAACTAGGCAGAGCCCATCCCTTTATTTCGGCCAATCACTTTGTTTCCCATAAGGAATACTTTTAGTTAATGTATAATCTATAGAAACAATGCTTATCATTAGCTTGCTGTCAATAAATATGTGGGTAAATCTCTGTTCAAGGCTCTCAGCTCTGAAGGCTGTGAGACCCCTGATTTCCCACTCCACACCTCTATATTTCTGTGTGTGTGTGTCTTTAATTCCTTAGTGCCACTAGGTTAGGGTCTCCCCGGCCTAGCTGGTCTCAGCAGCACCATTGCACTCCAGCCTGAGCAAATAAGAGGGAAACTCTGTCTGAACAACAACAAAAAATAAATTAAAAAAAGTATTTGCAGGAATGGACCATGCAGTTTCTAAGGTAATCAGTGTCATAAGCACTGTTCTTAGCTGCATGCACCATTTGGGAATACATAAGCAGATGTTGAACTCGTATTTCTTCAAGGCTGTAAATCTCAGTAGCAGGAGTCAAGCTCAGTCCCCAGAAAGAGTGGGCCTGTGATTACCCCCTGTACATTTTCCAGATGTTTCCTCTTGCCTGCCATTATCACCTGATCCTGCCAGATTATATTTCTCTTTACTATTTTTTTAGTTTCTTTTAATTAGAAAAACTGTCTCCTCAAGTTTAGGTATTTATAAATTCTCTTCAAGCTATTCTTTTTATAAAACAGAGTCTAAAATGCAAAGTTATGCAAAGTCTAAAGGGCTAGTGAGAATTAGATTGCAGAGGAGTATGTCTGCTCTCCCTTTCCCTCCCTTTGCACCTAAGAGGAAAATTTCACAAAATCCTGTGTATTTGAGATTGTTAGGGACATCAAAAAGGAGCATGGATTTAAGCCCATTGTGAAATGCTTCTAGAGGTTCCTAAGATTAAAAGGGAGAGATCAGGGTTCTGTCAGGCTTTTGTTAGTGCTTATCTCCTAGTCATTGCATTTTGTCCTTCTCCTCCCCCTCTCTTCTTTCTTCTACTTTTCCCAACTAATCCAAATTTGGATTCAATGAATTTATCAATCTCATATAATATTGAGGTGTGATGGTATTAGTTCATTTTCACACTGCTATAAAGATGTACCTGAGACTGGGTAATTTATAAAGAAAAGAGGTTTAATTGGCTCACAGTTCCACAGGGCTGGGGAGGCCCCAGGAAACTTACAATCATGGCAGAAGTGGAAGCAAACATGTCCTTCTTCACAAGCCAGCAGGAGAGAGAAGTGCAGAGAGAAGGGGGAAAGTCCCTATAAAACCATCAGATCTTGTGAATATTCACTCACTATCACAAGAAGAGCATGGGGGAATTGCCCCCATGATCCAATCTCCTCCGCCAAGTTCCTTCCCCCAATACATGGGGATTAAAATTCAGATTACAATTCAAGATGACAGCCAGACTATATCAGTGATTAAAGGCAAGTTAATCCTATGGGACTCTGCAATCTTCAAAAAAAGAGTTTGTTAATCCAAATAAATAATGGCCTTTCAAGAAATATATTATTATTTTTAATTTTATTTTGTTTTATTTAATTTTATTTTATTTTTGAGATGGAGTCTTGCACTGTTGCGCAGACTGGAGTGCAGTGGCGCAGTCTTGGCTCACTGCAAGCTCCACCTCCTGGGTTTACGCCATTCTCCTGCCTCAGCCTCCCGAGTAGGTGGGACTACAGGTGCCTGTCACCATGCCTGGCTAAGTTTTTGTACTTTTAGTGGAGACTGGGTTTCACTGTGTTAGCCAGGATGGTCTCGATCTCCTGACCTCGTGATCCACCCGCCTTGACCTCCCAAAGTGCTGGGATTACAGGTGTGAGCCACCTCACCCGGCCAAGAAGGATATTTTTAAAGGAACAGACTTTCTGATGCTTGCGTTCACTACGACATCCCAGCCTCCACTACCCTTAGGAAGAATATATATATATGTGTGTGTGTGTGTGTGTGTGTGTGTGTGAACATTACTCAGTAGTAGGCAGAACAAAATTCAGCCACTATTTTTATAAAGGTAAATACAATCTATAAAACTTAGTAAAACAGAAAAGTAGTCACTACCATGTTAGGGAGTTCTATGGCTGTAGTGGACACAAAGAAAGTTTCAAACCACAAGGGAGAGTTGGTAATAATGACATCACCTGTACCTCCCATATACCACCCTACCCTAATGCTATACTACCTAAGTAATGCTGCTACTATAACTGTGGCTACTACTACCACTGCTACTTTATTGTCATTAGTTCTGCCTTAATATTGTACAATTCTTTATAATTTATTTTTTTAATGCGTGAATACTTTTATTTAATATCAAGTTATTTTTAAGCAACAGGGAACTAAAGCAGAAGAGAGAAGGGGCTTAGTCCTAAGCACAAGAAGTCTGTTTTTAATTTTCCAAGAGTGAGAGGAAAGGGTTTTCTTTTTCTTTTTCTTTTTCTTTTTTTTTTTTTGAGACAGAGTCTTGCTCTGTCACCCAGGCTGGAGTGCAGTGGCACGATCTCGGCTCACTGCAACCTCCACTTCCCAGGTTCAAGCAATTCTTCTGCCTCAGCTTCCCGAGTAGCTGGGACTACAGGCATGCACTACCATGCCTCGCTACTTTTTGTGTTTTTAGTAGAGACAAGGTTTTACCATATTGGCCAGGCTGGTCTCGAACTCCTGACCTCATGATCCACCCACCTCGGCCTCCCAAAGTGCTGGGATTACAGGCGTGAGCCACTGCGCCCGGCCGGGAAAGGGTTTTCATGCTACAAGCCTCTTGGTGAAATTTTAGTTTGAGCATTAATTTTGATCTCCATTCTGGTTGTGGTATCAAACTAGCAGAAGCCTGAACAGCTGACACATGTTTTACACAAGCCCTGGAATTGGCTGCACTGACTTGTCTTGGTGAGGAGAATTCTAAGTGCCAGGCCAGCTAAGAACCAATGCAATTGAACCAATGCTGTCTAATACCAGGCTATTATATCCATAGAACACTCTTGATTTGCCTATGGCCAAACTTCTCAAAACTTTATAAAACAGGGTCTAAAATACAAAGTTATGCAAAGTCTAAAGGGCTAGTGAGAATTAGATTGCAGATTGCAAAATCACTTTTAGCTGAAACTAATAGCTTTCTGTCATTCGTTAGTGTCAAATATCTTTTTTTGTTGTTTTTTTGTTTGTTTGTTTGTTTGTTGAGACAGAGTCTCACTCTGTCTCCCAGGCTGTAAAGCAGTAGTGCAATCTCAGCTCACTGCAACCTCCATCTCTCAGGATCAAGTAATTCCCCTGCCTCAACCTCCCCAGTAGCTGGGATTACAGGTGTATGCCACCATGCCCGGCTAATTTTTTTGCATTTCTAGTAGAGATGGGGTTTCACCATGTTTGTCAGGCTGGTCTCAAACTCCTGACCCCATGATCAGCCCACCTCAGCCTCCCAAAAGTGTTGGGATTACAGGTGTAAGCCACCGCTCCTGGCCTCAAATATATTTTTATTGCATTTGACCTTTATATACTTCCTTTTTGAATAGTCTCTTGACATCAACAGTCCTCTACTTCTTGATTTCCTCTTTCTTCTCCTTCTCCTATAGCTTCAGCTACATTCTCTGTATCCTGTTTCTCCAGAATTATGGCCTCAATCCTTTTCTCTCCTACCTAGACAAACTCTAATTTAGAAGATCAGGTTTTATGTATGTAACTATCCCTTTTATAATCATGATAAACACTTTATCTACATTTTTATTCTTGAAATTTTAATTTCTCTCCCATATTTCCAGCTCATAAAACACCATTAAATATTTGCTAAACATCTGCAGTAATTGCCGGAGTTACAGAAGAAATCGAAAACCTACATCTTGGCTTCTAGGAACTTATCTTTCTTTTCCTACAAAGTTATAAAGACCAGGAACATGATGTACTTACTTTAATAAGCAACTCTCTCATCAAAAACATGTACAAAAAACAAACTTGTCATCTCCCTATATTCATTAACATCTCCCTTCCCCATGAAGTCCAGTAAACTCTCTCGAGAATTTTCTGATGACTAATTCTTGTTGGAACTGTCATACGCAATCAATGTATGTGTTCTGCTGATAATTCTTATGAAGCATGCTCTGATTCAATGCTTTAATCTCAACATAAGCTGCTCTCCTCACATTCGGATTCTGGACAAAACTTCCTGATTACTCCCAACTTTCTCATCCTCCTCTTCCAAACCAGCCTGTTAACTGATGCTGTTAATTTTCTTAAAGACTTCTCAAATGCCAAGAGTACATCACTCACAAAAATATTATGCTTTCTTATTTTGTTATCTTCTCATACGAAATCTATTTCTTCAATATCATCTTACTTACTACCTTGGTTTTACTCCAATTCTATATTTTTAAGGCCTGGATCAAGATTTAACTTTTCCATGAAGCTTTACCAGGTGGATTGCAGACCACATGGTTTAATTTTGGTCCCAAAAGATAAATTATTAATATTGACCTATACAAAGCTGTCTTATACCTCAACCTCCGTTGTAAACTCCTAGAGTCTACACTGTCTTTTCATTGCCCATAAAATAGGCATATTCTTCTGTTTCTAGTCTTTTTATCCTTCCTTATTAAATATTTGAAATTTTAAAATTGATAATAAATAATAAAAGACAACAAATAATCATTTTGTATAATTTACCAATTTACCATAAATTGTTACTCAAGTTGCCCTACTTCACTCTGATCTTGCATGCTACAAAAGTCATCCTATAAGATGCTTCAATTTATACAGGCAGTAAGATGTTTGTAACACTAAGAAAACTCAGATTATATTGACAATCAGATTTATTTATGAAAATAATTATTCACATTCACAACTTGTTATGGAAACAGAAAACACATCTGCTAAAATTGGCACTCCCATTTCAAATGACTCATGGACAGGGAGTGATAAACTATGATTTGCCAACAGGTTCATGTACCAGTTTGTGGCTTGGGTTGACATCACATGATCTTTCTTTTGCAATCTCTGGCACATGCTTCTCACATAGAATGCCAGCTATAGTTCAGTGGACATTTCTCAGGAAAGGACACAATGTCAGAGAGAAGCTTGCCACTTCTCAAAATGTGTTAACATAGAACACACTAAGAATTGGGGTTACACTGGTTAAATTCATCTTTAGCTTATGAATTTCTTTTCTTCTTTTTTGCTGTTAGTCAAGATGGGAGTCTTAATTTTTGTTTCAGCAAATGTACATCATTGTCACACAGAAAAGCAACATCATAAATAGCAGTGTTAATAAATTAATTCATGATCATGCTTTTAAATCTAAATATAAAATAAAGAAAAATATTTTAAAAATAGGAAAATAAAAATATGAATATATTTATATTTAAAGAGAGAGCTACACTTATTATATTTTTATGATCTATAATATTCCTTACTGTAAAAATAAACTGTGAACATATTCAGTTTAGAAAATAAAGTCCTTATAGTTGAGCCTAAAAAGCTGTGTTTTTATTTCCAAATTGAGGCAATTTACAAGTAGGTGTCAAAGCAAACCATTTTCTTTTAATTATGTAGTAAATCATGTACCGTGAAAACTTCCTAGGAGATTATTGAGAAAGGATGTTCTTGGCACAGAGACAGCCACATGAAAAATTGATTAGCATTGCAGAACAGAAACAAGCATGAGAAATGGAAAAGAAATATTGAAAGAGGACAGATAATTATGACAACTAGGTGTCTTGGCTAAGTGACTATTACAGTCAGTATTAGAAACTTGTCACCTATTGGTTGATTAATTTGTAGAGATCTCCAGGGAGACACTAGAATATATCAAGCTCTGGGACCCAGCTACCTGGTACATATGGTGGCTCTGCTACTTTCTTCCTATGTGGCCATGGGTAGCCTCCTTAATCTCTTTGTGCATCCATTCCTTCATCTGCAAAATGGGAATAACAATCATACCTTCTATGTAGACTTGTGATGAGAATTAAGTGAGTCCATGTAAAACACTATAAAAAGTTCCTGGAATACAGTAAACATCCAAATGTTTGCTCTTATGAATATTACTGGTTGTAAAGGCCAGGGACCAGTACCTGTCTGTGGTTTGTTAGGAACCGGGCCACACAGTAGGAGGTGAGCAGCAGGCCATGGAGCAATGCTTCATCTGTTATTTATAGCTGCTCCCTGTCACTTGCATTACTTCCTGAGCTCTGCCTCCTGTCAAATCAGCAGCAGCATTAGATTCTCATAGGAGCACCAATCTTATTGTGAACTGTGCATGCGAGGGATCTAGGTTGCATGCTCCTTATGAGAATCTAATGCCAGATGATCTGTTACTATCTCCCATCACCCCCAAATGGGACCATCTAATTACTGGAAAACAAGCTCAGGGCTCCCATTGATTCTACTTTATGATGAGTTTTATAATTATTTAATTATATATTATAGTGTAATAATAATAGAAATAAAGTGCATAATAAATGTAATGTGCTTGAATCATCCTGACCCCACCCTCCACTCCTGGATGGAGAAACTGTCTTCCACAAAATCAGTACCTGATGCCAAAAAGGTTAGGGACTGATGTTGTAGAGCATTGAGTAGAATATTAGAGAAATTTTACCATAGCGTAATCATTCAATTTTGATCTTTACAAACCAATGCATCCATGGGAGAAATTCATCATCAGATTTTGAAATAGACACTTATTTTGTTATAGCCAAATCCCTTAAACATAATACTGGGTAAAGGATGTAATCAAAACAAGCAGTTCACGTGGATTGAGAAAGTCTTTTGTCATCATCTCCTTGGCTACTGGTTTTGTCCTATTTAATATTTATTTCAACACCACGTTTAAAATATGAAGATGTTGAGAGTCAATTTTTAATATCAGCAATCTTATTGGATCCTTTCTTAATGGTAATACATTGACACTGCTTGGTTTAGTGCCCTTTTTGTTTACAATTGCAGTTGATCTCCTCAGATTCCTTAAGGCAATCCTGAATAGCAAGACTGCCTCACAGAAAAATATGTGTAGTTGGTAAAGTTGAGAATAGGCAGCTTGCCACCTCTTATTTTCAGTCATACATACAAATGCAAAAGTCATATTTCAACATGCTCTTCCTGCTCTATGCCCTCACTATTGGGGCTTCATTTTGCTCTGTTTATAGAAATGGTTTTATATTCTTCGTTTAGTAAATTACATCAAGTTCTAGAAATGTTAGGATTGTCAAGTGTTTATTACTTCAAGCTGTCTCTGTACTGCAAAATCCACTGTATGTTGATAGCTAATGAATTGCAAAGCATCGTGCTTGTTCATAGTTACATGCACCCACTGCAAAATCCCAAAATTAGCAACAACATGTTGTTTAAATGTGTCTTTGGAAGAAGAAAACATGGAACATTGGAAGTCACTGTGTATATACACATGGCTGGTGAGAAGATGAAAGTGCACACTGGAAATCCCTGAAAGCTTTGCTAAGTTATAGCTGGCAGACTTGGCAACATTTTGCATTTTTAGGAATTAGATTTTGATACTTTTTTGTGTGAAAGCAGTATGATCTGAATTGCTCCTGTATCATCCATGAAGGGAGCTCTCTGTTATCTCAGCTGAATTTTCGGCAACCACAGTTTTGAAAGAACTAATGTTCTGAACAGTTCTTAAGAGATCCATGAAATTATTCTTCCATTTTCCCTCTTGTCTGTAATCTTAGAGAAAGATATATTTAAATTAATGTGAAATGCATCAAGGATAACAAGTTGAAATTGAGTCATACTTTCACCTGCCTGTGACATTTCAGGAGGTAATCACAATTCATCATGGTCACGTAAGGGGTTATCAAAATATGCAAGTTTAAATGGGGCAGAGGATTGAATGTGGGCAAGGTGTATTATGCAACTCAACAAATAAGCAATTTCAACAATTCTGAAAACTAGCTGAAGTATGAAATAACTTTGAGATTAAAAATGAACAAATTCTGACTAGTGTAAAACAGAAAAACAACCAAAGGCAAATAGCTTACTTTGAAACAATCCCAGGTGGGTTTAGTATAATTTTGCCTGGCAGAAGGAACAGTGTCAGTGATTCCCAAAGTCTCTTTGAACCTCCCTGTTTGATCACTCTGATTTTCTTCTTTCAAGGGCATCACATGTATTTTGAATGCCATGTCTGTGTGATGCACCTTCCATGTATGCATTCACTTCTTTTCTTTCTCTGGATGCAGCTCGGTTACAGAGGGAGCAATGCCCTCTGGAGCTGGCATGCTGCTTGCTGTTTCTTCAAGTCCATAGTTAGTGAGGATGTTTGGAAAAGTACTGAGGTTGGTAAAGTCACAGCCAAGGGAAGGGGACCAGAGTAAGCATGTTTGTTTTTGAACTAAGCAGCATTATGTTTCTATAATAGTCCTAACTCACAGATTAGTGCCATAATGTAGTAACATTTATTTTAAAATTTTATGGATGCATTTATATCCTTTTTCCTGATACTCATTTCTCAGGCAAATTTTTAAAAACTGATTAAAACATTACTCATACATTATTTCTTGATGTTTGTGCACATTTTTTAAATCAAATTTTGAAAAACTGAACATTGCCATTTAAGTAAAATTGACATAAATATTATACACAAAAGTTGTCAGAGAGCAGTTTCTCTAATTAATTTTTGTTAACTTTTCTAAATGTATTTATCCAAGAAAGTTGAGAAAAGTAAAAATTATTGTCCTTCTTTAAAGAATTTGTTGGTGTTTTACCTAGCAATCACGTGACTTTTGAAACATTAAAACAAACAATAACTTGATAGAATTAGTAAAAGGTAAAAACTTAGATTAGATACTTCTACTGCCTACATGTATAAAATGGGCACAATACTTCCACTCCTGCCAGTCTATCTCCTGGCAATGTTTACTAAATGAAATAATGAACTTACAAATTACTTTGAGATGTAGTAAGACCATTCAGATATAAGATAACATGTATATTATTTTTTTCTAAAATTTACCTTTTTGTAACCTGTATCTCCTGAAGAAATGCACAGGAAAGTGAAAACACCATGGATTTTGAATTCAGCTCCATTATTCAGTGGCCTGGAAAATGATTTTGAAGTCATTTTATGTTTCTGATCTTTGTTTCCCCAGATGTAAAAGTTGAATGATAATTGCTTATGAAAATTTCTGTGACCACTATCAGACAGTATCAGTAACAGAATCAATATATATCAATTTTCATCATTCTTCCATTTCAATAAGGTCTAAGAAAGGTAGGTTACTATATTTAGTCTATTGATATTTTAGAAACATATAGTGATAGTTTCTGAAGCAATAATATTAATTGGAGAAATAAAGCTGATAATTTGTCTCACTCATCTTGTTTGGTGCATAATAAACACTGTAAATAGTCAGTGATCCAAACAGCAAATGCTTAAAGTGTCCAAGATATATGTATTTTTAAAAACTTCTGGTGCAAAAAGTGCATATACAAAATATAATATTGTACCATAAAACAGACCCAAAACAAACTGATTACAAATATAATTAATTGTACGTTTTCTTTTCGCTTTGAATTTATAAGGCCTTCGGGGAAGACCTGAATTTGTCAAAGAAATTTGTCAAAGAAAATTAACTTAAAGTATATTTCTTTTTGATGAGTTTTTAAATCATTCTTTTCAATGTAAGGGAAAGATGGTGGAATAAAAATGAATCTAAGACTCTACCTCCCTCCAAATCCAGTAGAATAAACCACTGCCATGACCACAAACAAAATCCATATCAAACAAACAAATAAATGAACTTAAGGGCCAAGTGGGAAGGTTGGGAAAAATCAAGGATCAACTGGGAATAAGAAATCCTGCATGCCACCTGGGGATCTCTGCATCAGCAGGAAAACCTTCCAGGGCTTACCATATGCTAGGCATATCAGACAGATTCAGGGCAATAAATTGCTTTACGTATTTTAAGGAGAAGATTTAATACAAGGACTATAACATTTTTGCAAGGGCTAGAATGGTAGGAGTCAGGTCTAATAATGGCTCTTTCTTGTGTAGAAGCCATTATTGTATAGCCACTGCTATAGCTTCAATCTAAGAACTTGGAAGGCACTACCACCGCTATCTCCTCTTCTACAACCAGCTCAATACCTCCTGACCGTACTTGTGACCAGAAAGTGGATCCACAAGGCTGCCTCCACAGCTCTTGTCCACACTCGTGTCCCTGGGACCTTGCTTGCCTGCAGAAACCTCAGCAGGATATGGGATTTCATTTCAGAGATGAATTGCAGGTAGAACATGAACGCATCTAATTTGTATCCATGACCCTGTCCACAAAGGAGTCTGGGAAATAGGCTTTTAGTTTTCCAGCCTCTACCATACCATAAGGCACATAAGAGGAGGCAGGAATGGATGTTGATGGCCCAGTGAACATATTCAGAGCTCCAAGGTAGGGTGGTAATTGGAAAATAAGCTGCAAATGACTGCAGTGTGATACTCCCTTGGTTCCATGGAGTGTCACTTGATGCAGGGCATTTCAAGAAATTTCCATAGAGAAAAAAAGAGTCAGCCTTCCTAGCAAGTTCTGCCTTCAGCCCCACCAAACTCTTCATCCTGTGCACTTACACAAACCAGGTTATAAGAAATAGAGTTCAGGCCAGGCGCAGTGGCTCACGCCTGTAATCCCAACACTTTGGGAGGCCGAGGCAGGCGGATCACGAAGTCAGGAGATCGAGACCATCCTGGCTAACACGGTGAAATCCCATCTCTACTAAAAATACAAAAAATTAGCTGGGCGTGGTGGCGGGCGCCTGTAGTCCCAGCTACTCGGGAGGCTGAGGCAGGAGAATGGCGAGAACCTGGGAGGCAGAGCTTGCAGTGAGCGGAGATCGCGCCACTGCACTCCAGCCAGGGTGACAGAGCTAGACTCTGTCTCAAAAAAAAAAAAGAAATATAGTTCAATCCTATACACCAAGGCTACAGAAAATTCGGGGGAAAAGAGTCAGTAAGCAAATAGAAGATGAAAAACATACGCCTGAAATATTTATAACTAAATCATGTATTCACAAATGAAAATAGCTTCTTTTGCTGAAATAGTAACAGGGAAAATGCAATTTTAGTGGACTCAAGGAATTTAAGTGCTGCCTAAGTATCTGGCATAGTACACAGGAGTGACTTTGGAATAAAGATTATATTTAATCTCCACTTTTAATCATCTTAATTCAAGAAATTGAAGAACATAAAACCCAGGGTTTTTTTTTTTCCTATTTAAAAGAATGCGCTTAAATAGCATTAGTTGACAGGTAACTACTTCAGTAAATAAAATATCCTTTTAATATAATGCCAGACTCTTCACGCCCCACCCCCAACCAAGTCTCCATTATCCTGTAGAGTAGCTCACTATCCTCACCTGCTTTGGGCAAAAATGACTCATAGTTCAGGTGCTAAGGAAGCTGTTCATTCTATTGCATATATGTATATGGAATTACTAATTAAGCCAAGTCTTTGTGCATGAATTTGGAAATTTAATTAGTAGAGTTGATTTTTAAATTATTTCTTCGAATCACCTAGTCCATAATAATATTTGTCCCTGTGGGCTACAATTTGAAGAATTTTAATCATAATCTCCTTTTCAAAGTAAGAATCTTTCTCAAGCCTCTTTTCATTAAGCAAACTATTTATATGAAATACTTGGCAAGCCAGAACAAATCCCACATTCCACTTAGCAAAAAACAACAACAACAACAAAATCCCATTAAACACACAGTTAATACTTCTCAACACTTGTAAATCCAAAGTTCATGCTTGGGGTATACGTGCATGTTTCCAAATTCAAAGGCCTAAACTTGATGTGCTTTAAATGAAAAAATTTCAGGTCAGAAAGAAAGTAGGAAAAATCTAGAAACCACTGGAAGATGGGTAAATATCTTCAATTTCAAATTTCTCTTCCCTCTACAGTTTCTTTATCATCTATGATGTGGTTGAAAGATCATTGCCATGAGAGCTTAGACAAAGAGATCTCCTCCTGTCTCAGGCACTCACTGGATGTGTGTCCTTGGTTACGTGGAAGATGTTACCCAGGTCTGTGTGCCCCAGGCACACCACATTAGGAGTTTGAATAATACAGTTTCTCAGTTTCTAGAGTTCCATGAGTCTCAGATGCTCACTGTTTTCTGCATTGTGAACATGATTTTATTTATCAAAATAGCTTTATCTCAGATGCTTTATGCAGACGAATAGGGTAGTAGTGTCTATAATGAAACTGAACTGCTCTCTTGTTGTCTGGTTCCTGCCTTTGTCTTATGACTTACAGGTTAAAAATGGTGTTTTGGGCATTGCGCCGATATGGCTGGTTACCCTCTCCCTCCTGCACACATAGGAACCACCCCTTCCTGCCCTGTTACACATAGGCTGAGTCAGTGAGAAGCCTTTTCTTTCCCTGCACCCTAAAAGGTCCTGTGTTTTGACAATAAAACCACAAGATTTTGAAGAAGCCTGCACCTCTGCAACCTCTGCATTGAACTACATGAAGCACAGTCACTGGTCACCAGGACTACAGTGGGTTGACTCTATGTGAAGATGCACATCCAGAGATTTATTGTCCTTGCCCCTGGGTCTATGGAGTTATAAAGAAGGAAGGAATTAAGCATCTTGTTATTGAACGGTCAAAAGGAAAATGTCACTGAGTGAGTGACCTTAAGCAAGTCATGAAGCTGCATGAGAAGGGTTTACCATGGAGAAGAATGAGGGGTCCAGGCAGAAGCCTCCAAGACAATAAAGAGATGAAGTAATGAAAGGGAACTGAGTGACCCAGGAGGACAGGGCTATAAAACACACTCTCCACCGGCTGCCACTACATCTTGTCTGATGAGGTCAACCACCACATTCAAAAAGTAACATACTATCTTCTTAATTTAGGTTCCTTTACTCAAAATGCTGTTTAAAATACCTAGTTCGTAAGTGCACAGGTTATTAAATATACATTGCTTTGACCTACACTATGGATTAAAGTTGAAAATTAAGTCAATAACATAAATGGTTAATACACAAGTCACTGATTTAGAATACGTTTTTTTAATCAATGTGTTTATTTTAAATTTTCATTGGGTTGGTTTGGAGGTCATTAGGACATTTTGAAGGTTTATGGTGTCCATGAAGGACTGGTTCCAGGACCTTCCTAAGATACCAACATTCGCAGACGCTCAAGTCCCTGATATCAAATGGCACTGTATTTGCATATAACCTATGCACATTCTCCTGTTACTTTAAATCATTTCTAATTTACTTATAATGCCTAATGCAATGTAAATGCTATGTAAATGCACAGTTGTTCTATTGTATTGTTTAGAAAATAATGACGAGAAAAAAATCTGTCCATGTTCAGAACGGACACAATTTAAAAAAATATTTTTGATCCACAGTTGGTTGAATCCACAGAGGTGGAACCTGCAGATACAGAGGGTCGACTACATATAGAACTAGAAACTCAGAAT
Source organism: Gorilla gorilla gorilla (assembly GCF_029281585.2). Classification (NCBI taxonomy): domain Eukaryota; kingdom Metazoa; phylum Chordata; class Mammalia; order Primates; family Hominidae; genus Gorilla; species Gorilla gorilla. The sequence goes on along the minus strand of NC_073232.2, from coordinate 82,608,000 downwards.
TTAAATTTTAGCTTTATTGTTGTTCACAAGTTAATTAATGCCATTAATATTATTGGCCATCTTTGTGACACTAACCATTCCCTTGGCCATTTTGTTCTGCCTCACTACCTCAAAACAAGAGGTTACAAATGGCCACCATCTCATTTCATCTCACTGTGTGTCAGGAATTCAGGCAGGTCTCCCCTGGGTGATTCTTCCATTCTGGGTGCCATCCCTCGGTTTACTCAGTGGTAGTCAGCCAGTAGCTGGACTGGTGTCTGGTGTGGAGGGGTCATGAGGGCTTCAGGTACATACTGGTGCCTTGACAGTGGCATCTGGAAGCCTGGATTTTGCTGAGCCCCTTTATGTATCCCCAGGGCCTCGCAAGGGGGTCAATGGGGTAGTCAACATTTACAAGATACTCAGGGCCCTGAAACTCCAAGGTGGAAAGAGTCAGTCTTCTTACAGCCCAGACCTGGAACTGTCATGGTGGCACTTCTGCCACACACAATTGGTCAAACCGGTCACAGGCCGGTGTCAGAAATAGCCTCTGCCTCTTGATGGGAATACTGATTGGAAAGAATCTGTGGTCATCGTTAATCTACCAAAGCTTGAGACCAAAGGACCACACATAGACATGAAAAGTAAAAGCCCAAATCAAACTTGAAAAGCCTGAAGCCTGGTTTAATTCTAACAATAATATATTACCAAAATAAACTAATCCTGCATTAAGACAGTGCTGAAATAAAAGATCTCTGCATTCCACTCAAGAAGTTTAACTGTCATGAACAAATGCAACATGAATATTTAATGCTTTGTTTTTAGAAGTAACAAATGAATTCAATCTTTGAATCCACTTGTCCTTCAATATTTATCTTGCTATTCCTTTCTGCTTTTAGAAATAATTTACAAGAGTTCTGTGTATGATCATCTATATTTCCATAAAAGAAGAAAGTATCTGTATCCAACGTGTCCAAAGCTATGATAAATTCTGATGTCAAATAAAGGACTAACATACTAAAGAACAGTAATGTCAAATGGTACCAATCAAAAGAAATAAGGAGAAAAAAATCTAGAGGTGTCTGCAACATCAGAGACTCATGTTAATTCATGAATTAATACAAAGGAGTTTTCATCACACCTGTGTCATATTTCTCTGCAGTTTCTAACCTTGTCGCATGTTTTGCTGAAGCTCAGAGGAGCTAATGCTCTATTAAAAACAAAAAGGAAGATTTGAATGTAGAAAAAAATAGGATCTTTAATAAGATATTTACAGATATAACAAAATATATACATATCCACCCATATGGCAAATAAATGAATTCAGTATCATCATCTTTCTGTGCTTTATAATCAATTTTCTTTTTCTTCAGGAAAGGCTAATCTCTCATTTGTATTCTATAATATGTGATTGATGGCTAATGTTTTATTCTTTAAAAAGATATTGCTTATATGATATAATAAGGGGAACTCTAGGGCAATAAAGCCTATATTTTCTGAGAAACAAAATATAAAGGATGTTGAAATTCATGCTGTGGATACTAAATATTGTTGAATATTTGAAAAGTCCGCTTGGTTATTTTTGTTGCCTTACTGAAAAGTCTGGATCATTGAATGATCAATTTAATTAAGCCTGCTCCATAAAATTTGATTTCACCTCCTCAGTAAAATGAACAGGTGAAATAATCCATAACAAACACGGCTGCATAAGCAAGCACTTAATTAGTTACAGGTTACTTTCAAACTCATTTTTAAAATGTTAATCTTTATATGGTACCTCACATCAATATATATAAATATTATAGCTTCAAATTAAGCACCACCCTTGGCTTGCCATAGAAAACACTTAATGATTTTATAAATAAGTGCTTACATTTATAGTACTTTTTGATGGAATGTATTTAATAAAATCTTCTCATTAATTTTATGTATTATACACTTATATACTTACATGTAAAGTATATTTTTAAGTGTGAACAAAAAATTTTTAATATTAATTTCTGTTGTTTTAAACTTTCAGTCTTTTCAACATAAGATAATAGCTGCACATATTTAATTTTTTAAAAAATAAAACACAATCTTAAAAACGTTCATGATGATTGGTCTTGGTGGTTCCTAGTAATAAGACCTGTCTTATTTTTTCACATAGAATAAATTATATTTTTATGCAGGATTGCATTAAAATCCAGTAGTTCTTAAACAATGTTACTAAATAACCATATAACTCCCAAATGCAGCAAAGGCAAGCAATCTTCATTGTGCACTTTCACCTCATGGAAGTTGAAGCTTCTCCTTTTGGATATTTTTCCACTTCAATGTGAAGTACATTGTTAGGGTTTCATGAGTGGTTTCATTATGTGGCTTTTTTTTTTTTTTCTTTCTTTCTTTTTTGAGATGGAGTTTCGCTCTTGTTGCCCAGGCTGGAGAGCAATGGCGCGATCTGGGCTCACCACAACCTCCGCTTCCTGGGTGGGTGTGGCTTTTTAAAAGAAAAAATAGTTTTGATTTCTTCCACAGTTCACAGTTCTCAGATGAGACTTTTTTTTTTTTTTTTTGGTAAATCATGTAGATCAGGGATGTTTTGAAAGCAAAATGCTCCTTAGTAGGTGAAATTTCTCAATGTAATTGTAATAAATAAGCACCTACAGGCTGGGCATGGTGGCTTACACCTATAATCGCAGCACTTTGGGATTCTATTTCCTGATTTCAGAAGCAGAAACTGAGCCTCAAATCTGCTAAGATTGTCCTGAGCAAGAGTCTTATTTCCTGGAGAGAAAGAACTGAAAATGTGAAAAAATAGACACAAGCTCTTATCTGCAAGTGGCTGACCTGCAATGAAAGGTGTATGCACAGCCTCACCAGGTGTCTACTGTTAAAGTGAGGGCATTGACTGGAACAGAATGGGACCCTGCAACTTGGAATGGGGACGTGTGGGAGGACCTGATGAAGCTGGGGACACTGAGTTTGTAAACTCTGATGAACCCTTCTTGCCAGAAGAAACAGCTATCCCAACCCCAGTAGTGGCAACATCCCCTCACCAACCCATGCTGCCATCAGCCTTTCTACCTGTCTTAGGAGATAAACCCTGTGCTGCCTGAGGCAACAGCAATGGCCTCCCCTGAGGCATTTGCCAGGCGAGATAATGTTGATTCTTCTCAGGAGCCACTCCCAACACCCATGTTTCCTTCTAGATCTGTAACTAGACTGAAGTCCTGGCAGGCCCCTAGAGGTAAGGTTAAGAGTGTGACCCATGAGGAGGTGCTCTACACTCGAAAAGAGCTGCTTGAGTTTTCCAATTTATATAAACAGAAATCTAGAGAACGAGCATGGGAATGCATATTAAGGGTGGGGAAAAATGGTGGAAGGAACATAGAGTTGGATCAGGCTGAATTTATTGATTTGGGCCCACTAAGTAGGGACTGTGCATTTAATGTTGCAGCTTGGGGAGTTAAAAAAGATTCTGATAGTTTGTTTGCTTGGTTAGCTAAAATATGGATTAAAAGATGGCCCACTGTGAGCAAGCTGGAAATGCCTAATCTCCCTTGGTTTAAAGTAGAGGAAGGGATCCAAAGGCTTAGGGAGATTGGGATTTTAGAATGGATTAGTCACTTTAGTCCTACTCATCCCAGCTGGGAGGGTCCAGAAGATATACCTTTGACCAATGCCTTGTGAAATAGATTTGTAAGGGCAGCCTCTGCCTCTTTGAAGAGCCCTGTAATTGCTCTTCTCTGTATGTCAGATCTAACAGTAGGAACCACAGTCATTCAATCACATAACTTAAATATAATGGGAATAATTGGATTCTGAAGTGGTGGGGGCCAAGTGGCAGCACTCAACCATCAGAGGCAAGGTGGGTGTAGCTATCAAAAAGGACAGCAGAGGCAAAGCTGCAGTCAGAAGAATCTGACTCTTATAGAGCTCTGGCATTGGCTAATTAATCACAGTGTTCCGACTAGTGAAATTGATAGGAAGCTTACTTCCTTCTTACTTAATTTATACAAGCAACAAACTTCTAGGTTGAATGGACAAAAGACTAATTTGAATTGTAAAAACAGAGAACGATGGCCCTTCAATCAATTTCCAGACTTGAGCCAGTTTACAGACCTAGAACTCCTTGAATAAAGGGGAGGCCAGGTCCCCTTGAGGAAGGACCCCACTACACTACCAACAATTTATGCAGTGAATCTTTCTCCCATCCTTCCCTAAGGAGACCTCTGGCCTTTTACCAGGGTAACTGTGCATTGGGGAAAGGGAATGATCAAATGTCTGATCAGATCAGACATTTTGGGGACTACTGAATATTGGCTCTGAGCTGACATTAATTTCAGGGGACCCAAAACATCATTGTGGTCCTCCAGTTAAAGTAGGGGCTTATGGAGGTCAGGTGATTAGTGGAATTTTAGCTCAGGTCCAACTTACAGTAGATTCAGTGGGTCCCCAGACACATCCTGTGATCATTTCCCCAGTGCTAGAATGCATAATTAGCATAAACATACTTAGCAGCTGGCAGAACCCTCACATTGGCTCCCTGACTGGTAGGGTGAGGGCTACTACGGTGGAAAAGGTGAAATGGCAGCTACTAGAGCTGCCTCTACCTAGAAAAATGTAAATCAAAAACAGTGTCACATCCCCGGAGGGACTGCAGAGATTAGTGCCACCATCAAGGACTTGAAAAATACAGGGGTGGTGATTCTCACCACATCCCTATTCAACTCTCCCCTTTGGCCTGTGCAGAAGACAGATGGATCTTGGAGAATGACAGTGGATTATCGTAAGCTTAACCAAGTGGTGATTCCAATTTCAGCTGCTATACTAGATGTGGTTTCATTGCTTGAGCAAATTAACACATCTCTTGGTATCTGGTATGCAGCCATTGACTTGGCAAATGCCTTTTTCTCCATTCCTGTCCATAAGCCCACCAGAAGCAATTTCCCTTAGCTGGCAAGGCCAGCAATATACCTTTACTGTCCTACCTCAGGGGTATATCAACTCTCCAGTTTTGTGTCATAGTCTTATTCGCAGACCTTGATCACTTTTTGCTTCCATAAGACATCACACTGGCCCATTACATTGACGACATTGTGCTGATTCATCCAGTGAGCAAGAAGTAGCAAATACACTGGATTTATTGGTGAGACATTTGCATGCCAGAGAATGGGAAATAAATCTGACTAAAATTCAGGGACCTTCTACCTCAGTAAAATTTCTAGGGGTCCAGTGGTGTGGAGCCTGTAAAGACATTCCTTCTAAGGTGAAGGACAAGTTGCTGCATTTGGCCCCTCCTATAACGAAGAAAGAGGCACAACACATAGTGGGCCTATTTGGATTTCGGAGGCAACACATTCTTCACTTGGGTGTGTTACTCCAGCCCATTTATGGAGTGACCCAAAAGGCTGCCAGTTTTGAATGGGGTCCAGAACAGGAGAAGGTTCTGCAACAGGTCCAGGCTGCTGTGCAAGTTATTCTACCACTTGGGCCATCCTGTCATGCAGAGGTTTCCATTTGCTGTATGAAGTTCTTAGGGATACAGTCAGGTTCAAAGTCTAGGAAAGAGGCTGTGTCTCTCTTTAAGGTAGGGTTATCTCCATAGTAGAAATGATAATGGAGTGGTTCGCATAACTACTGTGACTTAACTAGATTCCCATGCTGAGGAGCGATGCGGTCACCCTTGCAGGGCAGGCCCATTCTCTTTCTACCGGAAGAAGTGGCCAAGCGGGATGTGAAATATACTCCCTTGGGAGCAAGAAAACTCAGAGTCCAGGTCAGTGCCAGAATCATGACGTAGTTTTTTTCAAGTTACTTGTTTTCTCTAACACTGTTTCATCATCAGAATATCATACTCACCTTGTCCTGCTTTCTTCACATGTATGTTGTTGAAACAGAATGATAAACATGTGCAATCACTCTGAAAAGTGCTGGAAAAATAATATGATATGCAATATTTAATCTATTTTATAATTTATTTGTCTTTTATTATAAAATATTAATAAACTTAAACATATGTTATATAACACAATAATATGACTTAAAAAAAGCTAATATTTATTCAGGTAGTACTATATTCCAGGTGTTATTTTAAGACTTTATATAAATTAACTCTTTTTTCAATGAAGACTTTGAAATGGAAATAGTTACTATTGGCCGGGGATGGTGGCTCATGCCTGTAATCCCAGCATCCAGGGAGGCCGAGGTGGGCGGATCACGAGGTCAGGAGATTGATACCATCCTGGCTAACATGGTGAAATCCTGTCTGTACTAAAAATACAAAAAATTAGCAGGGCGTGGTGGCGGGTGCCTGTAGTCCCAGCTACTCGGGAGGCTGAGACAGGAGAATGGTGTGAACCCAGAAGGTGGAGCTTGCAGTGAGCCGAGATCATACCACTGCACTCCAGCCAGGGTGACAGTGTGAAACTCCATCTCAAAAAAAAAAAAAAACAAAAAAAAGTAATAGTTACCATTATTTGCCATTTTATAGAGCACCGAGTAACTTGACCATGGTCACAGAGCTAGAAATTCCTAAAACTGGGATATGATGTTAAAACCAGAATATATAGTTTTAAACATTGTGTAATAAATAAGAAAGATACAAATTCCTGGTACAATTCTTTATATAGTACGTGTGATCAAATATCTGTTTACCTTTCATTAAATTGGGATGATAAATGTGTTATAATGCTTCCAGAACATTGATTACTAACACTGCTTATTATAACATTTAACCTGAATCACATGGGCAGGGCAGGAGACATGGTAAACTTCTTTCCCTTATTAAAATCAAATCTCATCATTACAAAAAAGAAACATTATAAGACATATGTGTAAAACTACATTACTTTAAAATAATAAAAATGTATATTTATTAACGGTAAAAGATGTCATCCTTGAAGTTTTTTTTTTTTTTTTTTTTTTTTTTTTTTTTTTCTAGAGACAGAGTCTCACTCTGTTGCCCAGGCTGGAGTGCAGTGGTGTGATCTGGGCTCACTGGCTCACTGCAACTTCTGCCTCCCAGGTTCAAGCAATTCTTCTGCCTCAGCCTCCCTAGTAGCTGGGACTACAGGTGCACGCCGCCACACCTGGCTAATTTTTGGTATTTTAGTAGAGACAGGGTTTCACCGTGTTGCCCAGGCTGGTCTTGAACTCCTGAGCCTAGGCAATCTGCCCGCCTTGGCCTCTCAAAGTGCTAGGATTACAGGCGTGAGCCACCAGGCCTGGACCCTTCAAGTTTTTTGACATCATACTACATAATGCTAAAAAGTATTTATTTTTAGAATATTTTTTCTTTGAGGATGGCCATCAAGATTTTATTTAGTTTTAGAAAATATTTGTTGAATGTTGATAGTACCAAGAACAGTTCTAAGTATTGCTGGTCAAGAGGTGATTAACATAAATCCCTTCTAATAAGATCTAGTCTAGTCAGAGAATCAAGAACAAGTCATTTAATAACAGGCTGTAATTGCTGAATGGAAGCAGGCCGTATATGTGGCTATTCATTCAGCTTTTTTTTTTTCTTTTTTTCCTTTTTTTTTTTTTTGTGTGTATGTGTGAGATGGAGTCTCGCTCTATCGCCCAGGCTTGAGTGCAGTGGTGCGATCTTGGCTCACTGCAACCTCCGCCTCCCGGGTTCAAGCAATTCCCCTGCATCAGCCTCCTCAGTACCTGGGACTACAGGCATGCGTCACCACGTCTGGCTAAGTTTTTTGTATTTTTAGTAGAGATGGAGCTTGACCATGTTGGCCAGACTGGTCTCAAACTCCTGACCTCAGGCAATCCACCTGCCTCGGCCTCCCAAAGTGTTGGCATTACAGGCTTGAGCCACCGCTCCTGGCCTCATTCAGCTTTTAAAGTGTGATATTATCTCTATTGTAAGAGACAAAAAGCAACTGGAAACAAATTTTATTATCTGTAGGCCAAAGCCAGAAAGGCTCTGTAAATGTGACTGAGGTAATTTCTTTTATTTATTTGCTTCTTATTGTCCTTCTTGAAGAAGAGAAAGGATCCCAGACGAAAAGTTTTAGATGCAGTAAGTAATGAAGAGAAAAACTGGTAAATATGTAGGTTAATCTAAATAAGTATTATTTGTATCAGTAACAATAAAGAGTTTTGAGATTAAAAAACAAGCAAAAGGGAAGTAAAATAAGTAATGAAAGTAAAATAAAGTTGGGAAGAGATAACAGGATTTAAGTGCTCAAAATTCAACTGTTGGTTCAACAGGATATTAAAAGTATTACAATTAAACATTAATTTGTAAAGATTGGAATTTTTCTGATGACTTGTATTTTAAATAGACAAACTTATGAATATAAATTTAAAAAGTCAAATGATTAAAAATAGCTCAATTAAAATAATTAAAGAAGAGAAAATTAAAACTGAATAGGTATGAAGAAAGAAAAGCACAAAAAATGCTGAATTAAGCTAAATGTATCAATAATTGCAAAACATAAATAGATCCAATCTTCTAGTTAAAGGACAAATATTATTTGCCAATTTTTTAAAAAAGATCTTACCATCTTCTGTCCTATTTAAATTATAAGGAAGCAGAATAGTTGACAGAAAAAAATTCAAAAGAAAATAATAGTACTTAAATAATAATCAAAATAAAGCTCTTATAATTTTATTAACAGAAGAAACAGACTTTAAGCAAAAATTAGACATAACATGGGACATTTTTTAGAGATGAATGTCTTAGAAAGTATTTAAAAGTTTATGTACCTCTAAACATAGTCTCAAGATATATAAATCAAAAATTGATATAAGTATAAGGAAAAATAGGCAAAGTAACCAAAGTGAAAAATTTCAGCATATAAACAGGAAATCAGTAGAGGAAATGTAGAGAACACAACTGGTAAGTAACACCTAAAAGACAAAACAGAAGAGAATAACTGAATTCTGCACTCATGAACTGGAGAATACACATTCTTTTCAAATATTCATTAAAAATTACAATAACTGATCATTTCCTGGAGGATAAATCAACTCTTGACAAATTTCAAATTGAAATATAATAACATAGAACATATTCAAAGAATGCAATTTGAGTTTGAAATAAATTACAAAAAACAAAAACAAAAACTAGAAACCCTCTCATATGATTGAGGATTAAGAAATGTAGTTCTGTCAAAGATGAGTTGGCTGTAAGTATTTGACTGTATCTCTGGGTTCTCTATTCTATTCCATTGGTCTACATTCCTACTTTTATACCAGTACCATGCTGTTTTGCTAACTATAGTGTTGTAAGTTTGAAGTCAGGTAATGTGATGCCTGCAGATTTGTTCTTTTTGCTTAGTATTGCTTTGGCTATGTGGGCTCTTTTCTGGTTCCGTATACATTTTAGGATTGTATTTTTCTAGTTGTGTGAAGAATGATGATGGTATTTTGATGGGAATTGCATTGAACTTGTAGATTGCTTTTGGCAATATGGTCATTTTCCCAATATTGATTCTACCCATCCATGAGCATGGGATGTGTTTCCATTTGTTTGTGTCATCTATGATTTCTTTCAGCAGTGTTTTGTAGTTTTCCTTGTAAAGAACTTTCACCTCCTTGGTTAAGTATGTTCCTAGGTATTTTATTTTTCTGCAGCTGTTGTAAATGGGATAGAGTTCTTGATTTGATTCTCAGATTGGCCTCCCCAAAAATTATTAAAATAAAAATTAAAAGGCCAGGCGTGGTGGTTCACACCTGCAATCCCAGCACTTTGGGAGGCTGAGGCAGGCAGATCATGAGGTCAGGAGATCGAGACCATCCTGGCTAACATGGTGAAACCCCGTCTCTACTAAAAATACAAAAAATTAGCTGGGCATGGTGGCGGGCACATGTAGTCCCAGCTATTCGGGAGGCTGAGGCAGGAGAATGGCGTGAACCCAGGAGGCAGAGCTTGCAGTGAGTGGAGATCGCACCATTGCACTCCAGCCTCGGCAACAGAGCAAGACTCTGTCTCAAAAAAAAATTAATTAATTAAAATTTAAAAAATAAAATAAAAAAGAAGCATAGTTTTAAAAATTCATTGATCCAAAAAGAAATAATAGTAAAAATGACAATATTTTGAACTGAACAATAAAGAAAATGCATGTCTATGGTTGTGAGGTGCAGCCAAAATAGTAACCTACAGGAAAATTATGGGCTTAGCTATGTATATATGAAAATATAATGAAAAATTAATAAAATATTTATCCAAGAATTTTGAAAAATAACAAAAAGAAGAGCAAATTAAACTCAGTAAAAGTAGAAGAAAGGAAATATTAAGGGTAAGAACAAAAATTAATAAACTTCAATATGCACAATAGAAAATTTCAAAAAAGCAAGAGATAGTGTTTTGAGAAAAATTAATAAAATCGAAATATCTCTGATAGTATCATTCAAAGAAAACCAGTAAAAGCAAAATAATTATTGTTAGAAATATGAAGGCACTGAACAATAACTGTGTCCAGAATTGTGGGTTCTTGGTCTCACTGACTTCAAGAATGAAGCCGTGGACCCTCGCGGTGAGTGTTACAGTTCTTAAAGGCGGCTTGTCCGGAGTTTTTTCCTTCCGGTGGGCTCGTGGTCTCGCTGGTTTCAGGAGTGAAGCTGCAGACCTTTGCGGTGAATGTTACAGCTCATAAAGGCAGTGTGGACCCAAAGAGTGAGCAGTAGCAAGATTTATGGCAAAGAGCGAAAGAACAAAGCGTCCACAATGTGGAAGAGGACCCGAGCGGGTTGCCACTCCTGGCTGGGGCAGCCTGCTTTTATTCTCTTATCTGGCCCCATCCACAATCTGCTGATTGGTAGAGCCGAGCGGTCTGTTTTGACAGGGCGCTGATTGGTGCATTTACAATCCCTGAGCTAGACACAAAGGTTCTCCAAGTCTCCACCAGAGTAGCCAGATACAGAGTGTCGATTGGTGCATTCACAAACCCTGAGCTAGACACAGGGTGCTGATTGGTGTGTTTACAAACCTTGAGCTAGATACAGAGTGCCGATTGGTGTATTCACAAACCCTGAGCTAGACATAAAGGTTCTCCAAGGCCCCACCAGAGTAGCTAGATACAGTGTCGATTGGTGCATTCACAAACCCTGAGCTAGACACAGGGTGCTAATTGGTGCATTTACAATCCCTTAGCTAGACATAAAGGTTCTGCAAGTCCTCACCAGACTCAGGAGCCCAGCTGGCTTCACCCAGTGGATCCCGCACCGGGCCTGCAGGTGGAGCTGCCAGCCAGTCCTGCGCCATGCACCCTCACTCCTCAGCCCTTGGGTGGTCGTTGGGACTGGGCGCCATGGAGCAGGGGGTGGCGCTCTTTGGGGAGGCTCGGGCGGCACAGGAGCCCATGGAGAGGTTGGGAGGCTCAGGCATGGCAGGCTGCAGGTCCCGAACCCTGCCCCGCCAGAAGGCAGCTAAGGCCCGGTGAGAAATCAAGCTCAGCGCTGGTGGGCTGGCAGTGCTGGGGGACCCAGTACACCCTCCGCAGTGGCTGGCCCTGGTGCTAAGCCCCTCATTTCCCCAGGCTGGCAGGGCCGGCCGGCTGCTCCGAGTGTGGGCCGCCAATCCCACGCCCACCCGGAACTCCAGCTGGCCCGCAAGCACCGCACGCAGCCCCAGTTCCCGCTCGCGCCTCTCCCTCCACACCTCCCTGCAAGCTGAGGGAGTAGGCTCCAGCCTTGGCCAGCCCAGAAAGGGGCTCCCACAGTGCAGCGGGGGGCTGAAGGGCTCCTCAAGTGCCACCAAAGTGGAAGCCCAGGCAGAGGAGGCGCCAAGAGCTAGCGAGGGCTGTGAGGACTGCCAGCATGCTGTCACCTCTCAATAACATGATATCAAGAAAAGTTTTATGCCAACATTTCAATTTAGATAAAATGGAAATATTCCTCAAAGTAAAACAAACACAATTTAACAAAACTGACCCAAGAAAAAGTAGATTGCTTGATAAGTCCAGAAACCATTAAGTTTGACTTACTATTCAGAAAACTTCCCTCAGAAAGAGTTTTCAGAAAACTCCTGGCCCAAATGATTTTACTAGAGTTTTTACATTCAATGAAAGTCGAAATAAATCCAAACAAGCACAGCCTCCAAGAGAAAAAGAAAAGAGGAAATATTCTGCAGCTCATTTCCTGAGAATAACATAACCCTAGAAACCACAATGCAACAAGGATAAAAGGGAAAAAAATTATAATTCCTTGCCATTCATGAAAATAAATGCAAAAAAGCTTAAATTAAATGTTAGCAAACTTAACCTAGCAATATATTATAAAGGAATAATATATCATGACCAAATCAGTTATCCTAGGAATGTAGAATTTTTTTTTTTTTTTGAGACGGAGTCTTGCTCTGTCACCCAGGCTGGAGTGCAGTGGAGTGGTCTCGGCTCACTGCAACCTCTGCCTCCCAGGTTCATGCCATTCTCCTGCCTCAGCCTTCCGAGTAGCTGGGATTACAGGTGCCTCCCACCATGCCCAGCTAATGTTTTGTATTTTTAGTGGAGATGGGGTTTCACTGTGTTAGCCAGAATTGTCTTGATCTCCTGACCTTGTGATCTACCCACATCAGCCTCCGCTGATGTGAGCCACCGTGCCCGGCTGGAATGTAGAATTTTTTATATTAAAAATGATGTAATTATCATGTTAAGAGTAGAAAGAGAAAAATCCTAAAATTATCTCAACAAATACAGAAAAACATAGGGTAAAATTCAAAATCCATCCATGGTGAAAACAAAAACCTCACAGTAAACAAATAATTGAACTGAACTTTCTTCTTCCAATAGAACATATCTATAAAAACCTTACAGCTAACATTGTACCTATCACTAAAATATTGACAGTATTCTTTTTGGGACTGAATCAAGACAAAGTTGCCCGATACCACCATTTTAGCTCAATAGTTTATTGCAGATATTAACCATTGCAATAACTTCCCCTTCCTTCAAGCACAAAGGAAACAGGATGATAAAGGAAAAAAGAGCAAAAAAGTTGTAAGAGGATCTCTAGAAGAATATTATTATTATGAACAAAGTAGAATTATAAATTAGAATTATTTAAATATTAAATCTGGAAGTGCAAATTATTTTAGCAAGTTTACTGGGAAATAAATTATTAAGCAAAAATCAATTGTATTTCTACATATCAGCAAATACCAAAGGGATAGAGATTATAGAACTTTTACAAAAGCAGGAAAAATTGTCTACAGAAAAGATTATAAAGTGTCATTGAGATATTAAATAAGACCTACAAATATTGAGAGGGAAACCATACTCAAAGATCAGAAGTCTCCAAACTATTAAATTGTTGATTTTCTCAAAAATGAGGTATAGATTAAAAGCAACTACATTGAAAGTATCACGAGGTTTTGCTCATTTTGTTTTTGCTTTTAAATGAAACTTGACCGGCTTATTTGAAGATTTTTATGGGCATGCAAAGGGCCATGAATAGTTAAGATGCTCTTGAGAAGAAAACATAAGATGGGAGGAATGCCTTTTCACATGTAATGTCTTACTGTACTTACACAGCTAGGTATTTAAGAAAATGTAGATTTGCTTCAGGGAAAGAGAAACTGAATAGGATGAGGAATTTGTATGTGAAACCCACACCCTTCTCTGGCACTAGAGACTCAACCGTCTCTATATATTTTCAGTATTTCCAGTTGGAGGCCCAATGAGCAACTAAAACTTCATGTATCCAACATTAGATTTCTAATCATTCTCCCAAACACCAACCCAGGCTCACTCTTACTCATCCTTTTCTTTCATATGCCATATCAATCTAGTTATATATTCTGTTGACTCTACTTTTAAAATACACAGCATTGACCTCTTCTTTCCTACCTCCATTTGAACCATCTGGTCAGAATTGTGATCATATCTGACATATACTTCTGCAATCTCCCCCTAATTGATCTCCCTGCTTTCCTTTTTACCCCAGACCCAGTCTTTTCTTCAACCAGCTGCCAGAAGGATTCTTTGAAACATAAATCTGATTGCTCCTCTCTGCAATGGCTTAAAGTCCTTATGATGCCCTAGAATCTTGCATAACCTGTCCCATCATTTTGTGGCCTCTGCTCCTACTAATATCACTGGTCTTTTTGCTGTCTCATTAATCTGCCAGGTCTGCAGCTGCCTGTAGGCCTAGTCACTGGGAATGCTCTTCTTTTCGATGCCCATACTGCTGTAATAACTTCCTCATCTTCTTCACTCTTTGATGATCACCTTTCTTTCTTTCTTTTTTTTTTTTTTTGATATGGAGTCTCGCTCTGTTGCCCAGGCTGGACTGCAGTGGTGCAATCTCGGCTCACTGCAAGTTCAGCCTCCCAGGTTCACGCCATTCTCCTTCCTCAGCCTCCCAAGTAGCTGGGATTACAGGCGCCTGCCACCACGCCCGGCTAATGTTTTTGTATTTTTAGTAGAGACAGGGTTTCACCGTGTTAGCCAGGATGGTCTCGATCTCCTGACCTTGTGATCCGCCTGCCTCAGCCTCCCAAAGTGCTGGGATTACAGGCATGAGCCACTGCGCTTGGCTTGATGATCACTTTTCAATGCACTTACTCTGACCAATCCAATTTAAATTGAAAACTACTCAACCCCTCTGTTCCTCCCCAGGACTACTTTTTCTCTTTTTGCATGGTACTTGTCATCCTATAATATTTAAACAGAGGCTAGGAGTGGTGGTCCCTGTTTTAGTCCCAGCTACTTGGGAGGCTGAGGCAAGAGGATATCTGAGCCCAGGAGTTGGAGACCAGCCTGGGCATCATAGCGAGACCCTTTCTCAAAATGCATATATATTTGAACAACTTATTTATTTACTATGTCCATTGTTTGCTATCTGATTCTTCTTACAAATGCACACACTCCATGAGGGCAGAAAGTCATTCCACATGTTCTGCATTGTTTATTGGTGAGCAGTGCCTGACATACAGAACACTCTGTGTTGAAGTGAATGAGTAGAGAGTCTTAAACAGATAATATAATACATAATATGAAGTCAGAAATGGGAAAATTGACTCTTGAATAAGTAGTGCTGATAACTGAATACCCGTTTAGAAAAAGATACAGTATCTCACCCCAGCCAAATAAAGCAATTTCAGGATTATATTATATACTACACATTTCTCTGTTTTTCCTTTCATGTTGAATAGAGATTCTAATTTTGATGTCACGAATCTATATAATGTCTTTTCTATCATAATTAGTGCTTTCATGTACTATGTAATATAAGAGAGTATGATGATTCCCTTGTTCTGCACAGAAAGCACAAGTTATGATATGAAAGATTGATACATTTGTGACTTAAAATTAGAATCTTCTATTCATCAAAAGTCACCATTAAGAGAGTAAAAAAGGCAAAATATCAATTCAGAAAAGACATTTGTTTTATATAAAACTGACAATGGATTAGTTTTCAGTATCTATAAGTAACTTCTACAAACAAAAAGAAAAACAGATAACCCCATAAAAAATTGGACAAAAACTTGAATAGATACTTTTTATAAAAGACCCAAATTATATGCACTTACACATGCACAAATTTATATATATAAATATATACACACACATATATAGTACACACAAATACATTAAGCATATGTGTATGCAAATATGACATATGTAATAAAAGTATTAATAATCACCAAATGCAAATTAAAACCCTAAAATACAAAATTACATACAATTAAAATATCGGCCAGGATGTAAAGTAACTCTCATTCATTGCTTGTGAAACTTTAAGCAGATACAAGTGCCTGGGAAAACTGTTGTTATTTAGTAATCTGAAGATATATATCATGAGTTAACAACTGCACTCTTGGGAATACACTCTGGATAGACCCTTGAAGTATGCACATCATGAATAATATGAAATAATGTTCATAGCAGCATTTTTCACAAGACCCCAACATGGGAAGAAATCTAAAAGCTCTCTAATGCTATGATAGATAAAATATTAAGTGATAGTCATACAGTGGAATGTTGCACAAAAAATAAAGAAAACTGCTCCTTAGTACCTACAACAGAGGTGAATGTCACAGACATAGGTCAATCAGAGGAAGCAACAGACAGTGTGATATACATAGCACAATTCCATTCAGATGGAATTCCAAACGAAGGAAACTAAAATACAGTGTTTTTTTGTTTTTTTTTTTTTTTGAGACGGAGTCTCGCTGTGTCCCAGGCTGGAGTGCAGTGGGGCGATCTCGGCTCACTGCAAGCTCCGCCTCCCAGGTTCTCACCATTCTCCTGCCTCAGCCTCCCCAGTAGCTGGGACTACAGGCGCACGCCACCATGCCCGACTAATTTTTTGTATTTTTAGTGGGGACGGGGTTTCACCATGTTAGCCAGGATGGTCTTGATCTCCTGACCTCGTGATCCGCCCACCTCGGCCTCCCAAAGTGCTGGCATTACAGGCGTGAGCCACCGCGCCCGGCCTAAAATACAGTGTTTAATGATATACACACAGGCAGTGGAACTATAAAGTCAAAGAAGAAGGCGATTATTGTAACATTAGGAAAGTGGTTGGCTCCAGGGGACATGGAGGAGGAGGTGATGATAAGGAGGACGAAGGCAGGTTCTGGGATGTTTGTCATGTTCTCATTATTTTGACCTGTTTAAAGTGTTTTTTTAAATTTTTCCCATTCCCTTTACTGATTACAACTTACATATATGATTTATACGTTTTTTCTGTATGAATGTTATTTTCCAAAATCGAAACAAGCCTACAGTTCTGAAGACCTTATCTTATAGTTAATTTTCCATATAACAACAGTGTTCTTCTCTCAGAAAATGTAAAGCTTAAGGTCCCTTAATTGTGCCAGTAAATATTTGCTGAACATCCACCTTGTGCCAGGTATCTTTCTAAGCACTGAGATTACGGTGAGGAATAAAATAGATGATATTTATAAGGTTGTCCTCAATGCAGCCTGCAATTTTAGGAAATTAATCCTGTGGCTTGATTTAAATCTCTGGCTTACCCTATGCAACTGTTTAACTCAGCCTTCCCATATGAAATAAGACACTGTGGAATACAGTAATATAGTTGGAAACTGAATTTCAGTCCCTTTACTCTCTTCCTAGTTGCATTACCAAAGAGATTTCAGTCTATAGAGCCTTCGTCTTTATAGAGGGGACCCTATTTCCTGTTCTATTGAGCCCACAGGTCTTCTGTGGGGAAAAACATTACATATCAATGTACATTTAAAGTCATGATAGTAATGTGATTTATTCAAATATTTAGATATATATTTGTATTGAAAGTTCTTTAAACAGTGGAAGTGGATCTTCTACAGTCTTGCTCTAAATTTTTTCTTGGCAGGGCAAAGAGAAGGCGGCCTTCCTTATCAAATGTGTGTGAGTGCTGCTTGCTGCCTGGTGGAGGATACTGAACATAGAAATGTCATAACTGAAGATTCCCGAGGGTGGCATTGGTATATAAACAGCAGTGGAGAAACTCTGCTTTTGGTGAAGCTACCAAATCTGTGTGTGTGTATATAGCAAAAATATACCACATTAAAGGATATCAAATTTACCATTTTAAGCATACAGTACAGTAGCATTAAGTACATTTGCACTATAATCCAACCATCACCGCCATTCATCTTCAGAATTTTTTTCTTCCCAAACTGAAGCTCTGTACACATTAAACAATAACTCCCTATTTCCCCTTCCCTCCAGAGGGCTGTACATTTGGAAAACTGTTATGATTCAGTTTTCCAACCTCCATTCTACTTTTTGTCTCTAGAAATATGATTATGCTAGGCATAATACTTCCCATAAACGGACTTATACAACCTATTTCCTTTTGTGTTTGGCTTGTGTCACTTAGCATGTTGTTTTCAAGGTTCTTTCATGTAGCATGTATCAGAATTCTTCCTCTTTTAAGGCTGAATAATATTTCAATATGCCTATTTACCATATATTGTTTATCCGTGCATCTGTCAATGAGTATTTGGATTGTTTTGGGTATTATTAAGTAATGCTGCTATTAACATGGGTATACAGATATCTGCCCAAGTCTCTGCTTTCAATTCTTTGAGGCACGTGCTCAGCAGTGGCATTTCCAAGTCACGTGATAATTCTATATTTAGTGTTTTGAGGGATAGCCTTACTGTTTTCCACAGCAGCTGCAGCATTTTACACTCCACCAGCTATGTAGAGGATTCACATTTCTCCAATCTGCACCAATATTTATTTTCTGTTTTTTCATTTGTTTGGTTGTTAGTTTTTTAATCACAGCCATGCTAATGGGTGTGAAGCGGTATCTCATTGTCATTCTGACTTGCATTTCCCTAAGACCAATTTGTTTCCGAGCCAGGACAATTTTCAGCTCCTACCCTACCACTACTTTCCCCACTCCTGCACCCTCATTTCCTTGCTTTTTTTTTTTTTTTTTTTTTTCAGATGGAGGCCTCGGCCTCCCAAAGGTGATCCACCCGCCTCGGCCTCCCAAAGTGCTGAGATTACAGGCGTGAGCCACCGCGCCTGGCCTTCCTTCCTCTTTTAAATAAGTGGTAGCTGAAAGAGTCTAGACTCTTGAGTACATTTCCCGACTAGTCTCTGACTTTTTCACAAAAAAGTCATTGTATGGCCACTCAAAGAAAACATTTTGATTATTCATATAATTTCACAGTGCCTGTGATAGCTCTGCTCAGCCCCTTTTTCTGAGGTGTGACATGCCATCTGTCAAAGTGAGAACAGGAACCCTCCTTTCCTTCAAGCTGTTGTCCTGCACACAGAACAAGTGAAAGATACTGGAAAACCCTCTGTTGGATTCTAAAGTTCTTTTGACCTTAGCTTGAAAATAAAAAAGAATCAGGAAATATTTTCTTGCTGGGTTGGAGCCAATGACTCTTGGCCAGAAATAACTGTGTAGAGTTCCTCTCGGCTGGACCCATGAGGCCAGGCCTTCAGGGGAGGTCCTGGAGTAGGGGAGCATGGTGAGTCCAGCACCTCTCATCTGAGTGCATCCACTTGGAGGAGACCTAAGGGAGGCTAGCTCCTTGAACTGAATCCTGTTTAGAGGAGGGGACCCAACTTGGGGAGAATTTTCTCTCCAAGCCCAGTGGGCAAGGCCTAGGAGCTGTAGCCTTCCTATCAGTTTATCCGAAAACCCTGATAGAAGTCAGCACATTTTTAAAAACACTTAAGTCCATTGTTTCCTTTTTGAGGGAGAAAAAAGTGCTAAAGAATGTTAAGCTCTTCTAGCAGCACTCTTACTCATAGCCAGATTGAATTTCTTTTTCCGTCATGGATTCCCTGAGGCATCATTATAATGAAAAAGTAGGCATCAGAAAAACACTTACCGGGTTGTGTCTGGAGAAAAAGTCACTTTTGGGACAACCCGTGTAAAAAATCTCTACACATTTTATTCTAATTACAGGTCTGCAAACCATTCTCATCTCCAGTGGATATTAGTGAACTACTGCCCCCTTGAAGGTCATGACCTTGGGCAACAGTCAGGGTTTGCCATCAAAAACAAGACTAAAATAACACTGATGGCTGCTTTCAGGAGGTCTGAGATGAGAGCTAGAGTTCTCCTCCCTAGGGCCCCTACATGGATTTACTCATGAGTTTACACACTTGAACTTCTCTGCCGTTTATCCTTAGGTATTGCCAGCTTCTCCCTTTTTGGCCTAGTCATTCTTTGTGTTTCTCATTCATTCCAGACTGTTCCCTTTTTTCTTTCTTCCTGTCTCAGCCAGCACAGGAGATAAAGGTTAACAGCGTTTTGAGTGTGACCTGTGAGGGAAAATGCTATTGTTTAATTCCAGTTTCTTGCCATGGAGTTATTTACTTATCTTTCTATTAAATCCTCATAGCATGTTACTCCTTTTTCTTATGTTTTCACACAATGCCCTTTACTTCAACTGATTACTTGTTTTGATTTTCCTTAGCCTATCTTATTTTTGCATTTCCTAAGAGTCTTCTTGTGGCAGCACATTTCATAACCACTATTTGATTTGTAAATTTATCTTTGTGGACCGTCTTCCACTCCCAGATGATTACATGAACAAGTGGCTTGGTTGTAGACTTGTTCTTTAGAATATAGTGCCTTAGATTAAGATGAGAACTGGGCCGGGTGAGGCGGCTCACACTTGTAATCCCAGCACTTTGTGAGGCCAAGGCGGGTGGATCACGAGGTTAGGAGATCAAGACCATCCTGGCTAACACGGTGAAACCCTGTCTCTACTAAAAATACAAAACATTAGCCGGGCATGGTGGCGGGCGCCTGAAGTCCCAGCTACTCGGGAGGCTGAGGCAGGAGAATGTCGTGAACCCGAGAGGCGGAGCTTGCAGTGAGCCAAGATCTCACCACTGCACTCCAGCCTGGGCGACAGAGCAAGACTCTGTCTCAAAAAAAAAAAAAAAAAAATGAGAACTGAACTGAGATGAAGACTTCTTTAACACAGTGCCATCTGGGAAAGGACCAGCATCTATGGGAATCAACTTTGACAGATGCAATGAGGTTTTGGGGGACATCACTGTGATTCATAATATGGTCACGTAATTGCTGGACAATGACATATTTTATTTTAGAACACTTTTAATTTTTCAATGAACTTCCTTTTAGATTTAGAGTTTGGTTTTTAGACCAACTCTGTGTGGTAGCTACAATAGGTCCAAACATTCTCATTTCCTAGATAAAGACACTGAATATAAAGATATAAGTGCACGTCCTCTATATGGGCACCTGTTATATTGTCTCACACATAGTTAAGGGTTTATTCATTTATCAACAAACATCTATTTAGTTTCTATTGCCATATCAGGTACATTGCTAGGTATCAGCGATAAAAAGAACAATACAGACAATAATAAAAAAATCACCTAATCTAAAGTGATCAGTCTATTAGGGAATTAATAACAATAGTGGTATCGTAAGCATGTGTTTCAAACTCTTATTAATTTCATTGGTAGTGGAATAATGTGTCTGTTTAGCAAAATCCTACAGATTTTGTTATTAGGTAACAACTCATAGCAAAAACCCACATGGAAAGCTGAGAGAACAGTAGGCAGAATTATTTTATTTGCTCTATATGACTTTCAAAGACCTATGAAACTGATTATTTAAACAAATTCTAAAAGAGCATGTTCTGAAAGCCTGAAATACTTGTTAGAATGAATTATTCTTTCTCCTTCTAATGGACAAAGCAGGCCCTAAACAGGAGAATGCTAGTGTTCTTCTTTGCTCTACTGTCTCAGGTCCCTGGGGAGGGGAGTTCCCAGTTATACACAGCACTCCCTCCACACATGTAAGATGCATTTAGTTCTTATGTCAGAGCCCCCACTCTCCCACCTGCCATCTGGGCTGTCCTGTGTACTTACAGCCGTTTGTCACTCATCTCATATCTTTCCAATAGTGAATTTTTAAGTGGGGAATGGAGTCCAGGAAGAACACCATGAAGCTCAACAAGGGAGGAAGAGGGTCTGGATGATATCATAATTATGTCTCGATCTCCCTCAGTCTACCATACAACTCCTGCCGAGGCTTCTAGAATATTCTGTTACTTCAGCTTGTTAGCCCATGTGATACAGAGATATTGCTCACTGTCCAAATGGTCACCCATAATGGAAAGCTGAGCCATAAAGAAGGGACATTGCCCACAGGGATAAAGAGAGTACATGCAGGAAAAATCATCCTTATCTTCACCATATTCCATGTTGCTCCATTTTGTTGGATTGGTTATTTTTCTTTTTCTCTGTGCTCCAAAAATTATCAGGCCTCTCATCGACCCAAAGTGGCCTAGATTTGTTCTTATTTCTTTGACTGAGTGTCTCACAAAGTGATCTGACCTTTTACAAAACCTTTTGTCACTTGTTTGAGAAAAATCAAGAGAGCTAGCTCCATCTCCTGATAAAATGCCATGCTACAATTATTTCATTGCCTGGGAAAGTGATTGAATCCCATAATAGAAGAAATAGCATCCACTTTTTAAAGAACTGGGCTGATGTTTTGAAAAGGTCAATTCTCTTCTGTGGAAAACTGCAAAAAATATCCAAATTCACATCTCACTTCACCTAGAGTCAGAACGTCTCTGCCAGAAAAACCCAGACTGCAGAGCATCCAAGTCAAAGTGGGCTCAGGACCAGGAAAAATGTTACAGCTCTGCCATGAAGCCATGGTGAGCACGATTCCTGTGAGTCATTAAACCAAATAATCATAATAGAACCTTCTGTAGCTGTTTTCTAGTAGAACTTGTTTTATTTTTCAGTCCACTTCTATATGTTTCTAACTTCTTTTCATATCTATTGTTTGAGGTAGGTAGAATAGATATAGGGATAGTAAATCGCAAGTTTCCAGGCAAGGAAACTGAGCTGATTTGCATAAAATTCAATGTTCAGCTCATAGCAGGACCAGGATCACTACTTTCTTTGCAGGCAGTGTGTGTGTGTGTGTGTGTGTGTGTGTGTGTGTGTGTGTATGTGTTTTCCACTTAGACCAGTTGGAGCCAGGAAGCTGACATATGCCAAACTGCTGTCTCTTTTGGTAACTATACGAAGTTGTCTTGGCTTTGTGTTCCAGAATCATGAACAAACATTTCTATGCTTTTCTACTTGAAACTATAATTGTCAGTAAATAATTCAAAATATATCCAAAATTAAGATAAATATACTGATTTTTGATATTTAATACTTACCTTCTCCAATTATACAATTAATGCATCAGGAGAAAGAATTGCCATGTCTGAACCCCTGAAGTCATATGATACACTTAGACATCACAGTGACCTTCCACTTTTGGAATGTATGACTGGTCCATAAATTTAATTTTGAAGGAACTCAACATAGGAAAATATGTTGCTTTGTAAATGCATTCTCTCGCTGTTAAAATACATCAAATAGCTTTTCTGTCATTCAGGTTTGTATGTGACTTCCAATTTTTAAATTTTATTGTGATAATAATAAATTTATAATATTTTATTCCTGATTGCAGGGGAAGCTTAGAAAGGATGCCATGTCTTTACTGATTGATTAAGGCTGGTTTAAAGAAATGGAATAGGTACCAAAATGATGAAATTTTCTTCACCTAAAAAGTCATCACTTTCAAAGCAAATATCCAGCCTCTCCTTCCTCTGTCTAATTGCCAGCCGCTAACCCCCTCCCCCATATCTTATTTTCCTTGATAACAGAAAAAGAGTAGAACCTTTAAAGAGTGTTTTAAACTGTATAACTGGTGGTACCGCTGTGCACTTTGTGCGCTTGGGCTGCCTTCTGACCCTCCACAGCTGAAAAATTATTTCTCCCTCATATTCTATGCCTCAGCAAAGCTCCATTCTCTCTGACTTGCCAGTTCTGGCACTGTCCAAGCACATTAGACCTGGTTGTCCTGCACTCTAGCTTGAAATAGAAATTCTCATAGAGGATGATTTTTCACTTTCGGTACCTGCCTGTAGGCATTTCTCACCACGCCTGCATAGAACTACTCAAAGGAAAGGATATGTGTGGTGTGCGTATGTTGTGTTTTCTCTCTTTAATGGCATGGATGAAAAGAAGAGGATTTGCAGTATATTAGCACTGTTGGTGTCCAGATGGCTGCTATAAAAATAAAGACATGGCTGAGAATCAACAGAAAACTTCCATCCCATCAAGACGTCAACACTACCAGCACTGTCTGTGCTACTGAGTGCTTGCTGCAGCCACACCTACTAATGGACAAAGATGAGAAGTTGTGAGTAGGATTTTTGAGTCATCAGCTAGTTGATGATGGATTTAATGAGTCAGTGCAAACAAATCACTTTGGATTTTAATATGTACTGCTTTCAGCTTACATATCCTTGAGATATTGTTAGTCTCTGCCTGCTAAGAGATTCCAGTGGCCACAAAATCCATCTTTTTTTCATATTTTCACTGCTGGAGTTGAGTCTCCACTCTCAGTTCCATTAACACTCGTCCTTTTGTTTGAAATAATCCCCTGCTTTTTGCTTCTTGCCTACCTTGTTCCATGTTAGGGCCTTCAGGAGTCAGAAATTTGTGTGATATAGGGGAGCGGGAGCCCCTGTATTCTGCATATTTTCACAGTTGCCCTAGTGTGAAAGCTTCCATTGGCTAACTTGTGTGGTTTGCTTTGAATGTAAATTTCATAAACTTGTGTGTGTACATTGTTTGAGATACATTAAAATATGTTCATATCAAAGGATTTAATTTGATACTAAAATACTTTTGGAGGAAGATAGGAAAAGCATTGTTTCCATTTAAAGACAAGAAGACTAAGGCTTAGAGAATTCATGATCTTGTTCTTGAATTTTAGACTCCAAGTTCTAAGTCTATTTTTCCACATACTCACATTATTTTACTATATGTTTGTGTAATCCTGGAAAACTTATTGTTTGACTTGTTTCTTCCCAAAAGCAAGGGTGATTGGATGAAGGTGGGCCATAGGTTGAAGGAAGGTGGTCCATAGGATAAGGAACAGAAAGTGGAGGCATTTAGTCTCAAATGTCTCTTAGTTACTATCAGGGAAACAATAAAATTACAGAACAGCTATCTTCAGGGAGAATATGATAAAAGGTTATATTGCCACATCGTGCTCCACAGTGGGCAAGAGGGAGAATGCATCTAATATTTCTTGAGTTTCTCCCAGGTGTCATGTTAGACTCTGTTACATCATTACATTTACTTCTCACCAGAACTTTGTGAGTAGATTACTAGCCTCATTTTTAACAGAATTACATACTGGTGCTCTATGAGTTTAATTAGCATGTGAAGGTCACACAAATAGTTAAGTGCCAGAGCCTTGATTTGAATCTGTGTTGTCTTTTTTTTTAAATTAATTTTTAAAAATTTGTTAATCGATACATGATAGTTGTAAATATCTCAGGGGTCTGTGACATTTTGATACATGCATACAATATACAATGATCAAATCAGGGTAATTGGGATATCCATCACCTAAAACACTTAACTCTTCTTATTGTTGGGACCCAAGTCTTTTCACTGCAAAGTCAATAGATGAGAGAGACCCAGCTGTAAGAAACAGATCATAGAAGCACAACAGAAACAGGCAGACACCTACAGCAGCCAGAAAAAAAATACGGGTAACAGAGAGGTCTGCGCCTAATGAAGGCCAATGAGGTCACTGGTGGCATGTTCTCTTCCTGGGTCTGTACCTCTTTGTCCTCAGCATGCATTTGTCACATATCTATGTTTTATTTACTTATAGTTAGGGAATATCTTAAAATATTTTGACCCCTCCCAATATTTGACTATGGAAGAAATAGTTTAATCATATCTTTGTTTCTCTGCCTATTTAATTCTCTATTTCAACACTTAACTTTCTTTATACTGGGAGAAAAGCAAACATTAAAAATATTTATTAATATATAGAGGCATTTTTTTTTCTTTTTCTTTTTCTTTTTTGAGATGCAGTCTTACTCTGTCACCCAGGCTGGAGTGCAGGGGAGCGATTTTGGCCCACTGCAACCTCTGTCTCCCAGGTTCAAGCAATTCCCCTGCCTCAGCCTCCTGAGTAGCTGGGATTACAAGTGTGCACCACCATGCCCAGCTGATTTTTGTATTTTTAGTAGAGACGGGGTTTCATCATGTTGGCCAGGCTGGTCTTGAACTCCTGACCTCAGGTGATCTGCCCACCTCGGCCTCCCAAAGTGGTGGGATTACAGGTGTGAGCTACCACGCCCAGCCTAGAGATGCATTTGAAAGCAATAATATTTGCAGCACAATCTGAATTATAGAATGAAGTTAAAGGAGAAAGGAGGTGTTTTGATAGCATGAACTAAAAATTGACGGAAAACTTGATGAAATATTCAGTGTTGGAAGGAAGATTACACAGAAGATGTGGGAGAGACCTTGGCATCTCTGATTTCCATGAAACCAATGAAATATTTCATTAAGCTATCTAATGAAAACATAAGAAAAATCTCTCAATTATACTAAAATCTTTCTTGTTTCGGAATGTTGTTACAACAACTTTTAGACTAAAATATTTTCCAACAATTTCTTGTGTGATATTCCAATAGCTTCTCACATAAATCATGAGCTCTGTACCCACCCAGAAATAATAACAGAAAAAGGAACAAAAGTTCATATCACTAAGAGAAAAATAAATGGAATCTGTTTTTCCATGAAAAATCTCCAGCCAATTTATGTCTCTGTGGAAAATATTTATCTGAAGTAAACAATCTCTAATATTTCCTTAAACATATTTTGTAACCTCAATTGTAATATAAAGTATTTGAATCTCAAAGTGCCAATGATTGATTAATTGTCTAAATATTTATTCTGTGCAATACACTCACAGAATTATTTTATTAAATTGGGAATCTTAACAATGATTCATTGTAGGGCTTTCAGAAAATGCTCAGGATTATATTTGTGGAACCCACATTCAGCCCCCAGCACTCTGCTGCCATCAGATTCAACCATCACCTTCAAATAATCGGTCACAGACAAGCTGTTGAAGAATATACTGCTCTGAGTATATATGGGCTTCCAACAATTTATGTTCTAAGGCATCAATCTGAAGTTGAATTTCTTAGTATAAAAATCACCGCATTCTGAAGCATTCTATGCTTTCAAGATGAAAGGTGCTTCAGGATGCTTTAAATTCTTTGATAAAACTAGCAATTAACATTTATTGTGTGCCCAGCACCAAGCTAAATTATTCATATGCATATTTTTATTTAATCCTCATTGCAACCCTGTATGGTAGAGATCATCATTATTACTCTTCTACCTATGAGGATACTTGATCTTAAAGGAGTTTAACGAAGTTACCTAAGGTACAAGGTAGAACCAGGATTTCAGCAAATGCTATTCTGACCACAGAGACCAAGTTCTTGTACTTTTCAATATACCCTCAGAAGAAAAAAAAAATACTGCAGTCTTTGGATAAGGGCCAGGTTCAGAAAACATGAAGGCACTCATATGGAACGCCATCTCTAACTGCTGGCTCTATTAAATTGGCCCCACTCTGTGATGTACACAGTGTCTCTGGTGGGGTTTCCCTAGAAGCACAACCTAAGATGAGTTTTTGGATGCTCGTAAGTTCCACGGGAAGTGACCCCCTGAACTGGAAACAGAGTGAGAAAGTAGACGAGAGAAGAAGGAAGGATTTGGAAGGGGCTAGTACTGAGGACAACTGGGATTATATCCTGCTGGGATCTTTAAGAAAAGTAGAACAGTTGTTCCTCCCAGGGAGCCAAAACTGGGGGATATTTAAACACTGACTCCTGATGCTCATTGGTCGAGGTTGGCTTCCTGGAAAGTTAACTTCCTGACCTTTCTGGAGTGTACACTCCTGCCCTAATAGGTTCTGGGGGACCTAAGAAACCCTTCAGGCAGGCCGGGCACAGTGGCTCATGCCTGTAATCCCAGTACTTTGGGAGGCCAAGGAGGGTGCATCACCTGAGGTCAGGAGTTTGAGACCAGCCTGGCCAAGATGGTGAAACCCTGTCTCTACTAAAAATACAAAATATCGTCGGGTGTGGTGGTGCATGCCTGCAGTCCCAGCTACTTGGGAGCCTGAGGCAGGAGAATCACTTGAACTCAGAAGGTGGAGGTTGCAGTGAGCTGAGATCGCACCACCGCACTCTAGCCGTGGTCAACAGAGTGAGACTCAGTCTCAAAAAAAAAAAGAAACCCTTCAGGCAGAGAGTCACAGGTGCTCACCATTGGAATGTATTGAAATTGCAAGTGCAATACGAGAAGGCCAATGATCTATCTACTACAGATAATCAATTTAACTTATATAATTTTCTAATCATTACAGAGAGAAATTTGCATACTCCAAGTGGATTTCAGATAACCAAAAATCTATAGAACTATGACCAATTTTTTTCTTTTGTATTTTTCTCCATGAAGTTGTGTTTCCATGGATTATAAAACCTTAAGTGTAGGGGCTTCGAATTATTTTTCTTTATGTCCATGTTAGTAGACTATAATAGAAACTTTGTAAATGTGTGTTGATTTCAATTAAATGTATTGAGTAGATATTTGTTACCTACCCACGGTGTGCATGACACTGGTTTCATTATGGGGAACACACAATATTTCTTCACAATTCCTGCATGTGCAATATATATACTTAAACTGAAAAGCCAAGAGAGGCACACTAGAAACTAAGTACAACCAGTGTTCCTAGGTATAATTAACAAGTCAGCCAACTCCACTGCAAATGCACAGAAGAATTGGTGATGTTAGAAAAGATACTACAGAAAAACAGGGCTTTCTGAAAAACTGGTAGAGTTTATGTGGATGGAAAGAGCAGGGGACCGCCTTCTGGCTAGGAGGTGGGGTTCTGGCCTTAGACAAGACTGTATAATACAACCTTAAAGGACACAGATCAAGCTGTGGCTGCTGACAGCTCATCAGTTCTATAGGCTAGCTACTGAAGAGTCTTTAAAAAGTTTTTAATTTAGTGGTGCTATCGTGAAACCAGTATTTTAAGAAGATGATTTAGCAGAACTATTCAAGGTAGTTTAGAGGAGTAAAATATTCATGATGAAAGTCCATACAAAGGGCTGGGCTATTCCAAGCAGTGGAAGTAATTAAGAAAGAACACCGGTGAAATCTTTTTCCTTTTGGTGATAAATGTGAGAAGTGGCTGGGCGTGGTAGCTCATGCCTGTAATCCCAGCACTTTGGGAGGCTGGGGCAGGTGGATTACCTGAGGTCTCGACCAGCCTGACCAATATGGTGAAACTCTATCTCTACTAAAAATACAAAAATTAGCCAGGCATGGTGGCTGGCGCCTGTAGTCCCAGCTATTTGGGAGGCTGAGGCAGGAGAATTGCTTGAATCTGGGATGGGGAGGTTATAGTGAGTTGAGATTGTGCCACTGTGCTCCAGCCTGGAAAACAGAGCAAGAGTCTGTCTCAGAAAAAAAAAAAAAAAAATGTGAGAAGTACTTGTCTCTGCTAAGAAATGGGACTAAATCATGGTGCTGAGGCATGTGGAGTTTAGAATGGTGATGGACCATCTGGACAGCAAAAAGATTAGTGAGTGACTGGTAGAAAGGAAATATGAATTGCAGATACAGGTTTATGTGTCAAATAAATGGAAGCGAGTCATGAAGTTAAAAACCACTCATCTGTGTTTAATACTAAGAATATGAAAAGGAATGAGGTAGGAGCAGACTGTTGGGTTCTAAATCTTTAGGAAATACTTATAGTTTATAAATTGGAAGCTTGAGAGAAAAATCCAGAAAAAGAAAGAAAAAAGGAAAAATAACAGGCAGGAGAATCTGGAGTATAAAGTGCTTCAGTTATCAAATGAGATCACTTTCAAGAAATGAAATATAAGGTGGCTTTCAGTAGTTATTACTACAAAAGTTTCGCTTTCTATGATTTTTAAATCATCAATAAAATATTTTAAATTCAGAGGAAGTAAGTATAAAGACTCAAAGTTCTATTTTCAGGTTTGATATCAATCCACATTTTTAACACATTAAGTTGTATTTTCAGTAATACACCACCCCTCTTATATTCTGTGTGTTTATATTTGGCAAACTTATTAGGTTACAGTTGACTTCTAGTCCCACGCTGCTTCTGTTGGGAAATACAGAGCTTTCTAAGGGGAAATCTTGTATCTCCTTTGAATCCTATATTAGCTATGTCTGCTGCAAGTTCATTCTGCACTGCAATAGCATTGAGTTAAAAATGATCTTTTGACAAGACTTTTGTTTATTTAGACACTAAAGTGAACTAGGAGACAGCTTGTAATAGAATTCTGGCTATTACTTTTCTTATAGCATTCTATTAACCAAAATACTATGGAAGTGAGGAATTTAGTTGATTTTTTTTTTTTTGGCAGATTCCAAGAAGGATTAAAAGCCATGTAGAATGTCTCTCACACTCCCAATTGAAGCAGGAGTGTTATTTGGAAGTGTTTTCCATTTATGGAAAACCAAAAATCCTCTAAATTCAGTTAATGTGTTTAGAACTTTGTTAAGCTTGAAGTTATGATTCTACTATAATCATGTGTCCTTTTTCTCTTTAGGATAATGAAGAAAAGTAACAGAAAAATAACTTTTGTTTTTCTTAGAGACTTGATAGAGATTTGTTTTAGGATTTTTAAGATTTTTGGCCAATTTGTTGGTGCAACATAAGAAAAGTGTTCAGGTTGAAGATATTCTGAAATCAAGTTATTCCTGCAGGAATACAAATCAAATGTTGATTTAAAGTTGTTTGGATCACTGAGAAACAAAAGAAGAACTGAAACAACACATATATAGTAGTCATTGACAAGGAGATATACCTTTTTTATCTTCATTTTTTTTGAGATGAAGTTTAGCTCTTGTTGCCCAGGCTGGAGTGCAATGGCGCAATCTCAGCTCACTGCAACCTCAGTCTCCCAGGTTCAAGCGGTTCTCCTGCCTCAGCCTCCCAAGTAGCGGGGATTACAGGTGCCTGCCACCACACCCAGCTAATTTTTTTTGTATTTTTAATAAAGATGAGGCTCCACCATGATGGCCAGGCTGGTCTTGAACTCCCGACCTCAGGTGATCCTCCTGTCTTGGCCTCCCAAAGTGCTGGGACTACAGGCATGAGCCACCGTGCCCGGCCTGAGATATATCTTAATACATAAATTCTGTATGGGCAAATTAAACCCATCACCTTGCCCCTTATGTATCTGCTTCTTCATTTATCTAAGCATCTACACCAGCCTCACTCTTTGTCCTCATGCCCTTCACTACCCATGAGTCAATCTTTGCTGGATGTGTCAATCTACCCCATCCTTGCTGTGCCTTCAATATAGACATTTTCTCCTATTGCTCTCTCAGAATAAACTTATGAAGGCCAATCCTAGTGGCACCCTAATAGATAAATATGAGCGGTTAAGCAAGAAGACCTGAGAAAATTATTGAGTGGCAAAATTTGATTATTCTGTGAAATCTGCTAAGAGGTAGAGAGAGTATCCCTTCCAACTCATCCTGCATAAAATACTCTTGCATTTAAACCTAGCTCAGATCTCTCTTCTGTGGATTTTCTGGGCCCCTTGAGTCCAAAGTGATGTTTTTCTATTCTGTGATTCCTGACAATTTGTTTGCATCACAACTGAAGGACCTACTATATTTGCCTTGATTGGCACTCTTATAATACTCATGAGATGATAAGCTCTGAGGAAAGATCTGGCCCTTTTGATACTTTTTCCCTTCCATGTATAATATTATTTTTATAATCTATTAAGCATTCAATGTATTTTGATGAAATGGAATTAAAGCAACTTCTATATACTCTATCTTTTCATCTGTGAACTATGGTGGGTTCTGTTTAAAGTCCCTCTTATCCATAGGATTCTAGAATTCTATGATATGAATCTTCATCATTATTAGTATAGATTGTAAGTATATTTATTTTATTTTATTTTATTTTTTTGAGATGGAGCCTCGCTGTGTCGGCTAGGCTGGAGTGCAGTGGCACAACCTCGGCTCACTGCAACCTCCACCTCCTGGGTTCAAGCGATTCTCCTACCTCAGCCTCCCAAGTAGCTGGGACTACAGATGCGCGCCACCAGGCCCAGCTAATTTTTGTTTTTTTAGTAGACTCGGGTTTTCACCATATTGGTCAGACTAGTCTTGACCTCCTGACCTCATGATCCACTCGCCTCGGCTTCCCAAAGTGCTGGGATTACAGGCGTGAGCCACCACACCCAGCCACCTGTAAGTATATTTCTAACTGGATCGTGTCTACTTCTAAAAGAATGAGTAGGCCAGGTGCGGTGGCTCACGCCTGTAATCCCAGCACTTTGGGAGGCCAAGACGGGTGCATCATGAGGTCAGGAGTTCAAGACCAGCCTGACCAACATGGCAAAACCCCGTCTCTACTAAAAATACAAAAATTAGCTGGGCATGGTGGCACGCACCTGTAATCCCAGCTACTCGGGAGGCTGGGGCAGGAGAATCACTTGAACCTGGGAGATGGAGGTTGCAGTGAGCTGAGATCACGCCATTGCACACTCCAGCCTTGGCAACAAGAGTGAAACTCTGTCAAAAAAAAAAAAAAAAACGGGATGAGTAGGTCCATTCTGTTATATCTGGTCATTTGTGAATTTACTGTCTAACCTCCTCGAATCCTCTGTCTCCTCCATTCTCTCAACTCCTTTGTCTTTCCACCACATTGTCCCTCCAGCTTTGTATCAGCTTTCAGTTTCAGGCCACACTCTCCTCCTTCCTCCTAAGTCAAGGGTTCATGGATGTATCAAAGCCTTATTTGCTTGGCATCATCCTGGTATCACCTTCCTTTGCTCTGTCCCTTTCTCCCTGCTTCCTCCTGGCCCCCTTGTAACCTATAAATTCACTGACTTCGCAGAAACTTCTGCATGATGACAAACCCCATTTTATGCTCACCATGTTTTTACCTGATATTCTCTATTATAAAAGTAGAGTAATTTTTAATATTTCTGTGAATAGTTGGGGAAGGCAGCCTTGTGGATTTGATGGGGGCCTTTTCAACCTCAGGGAATTCAACATCTGCTTTTCATAGGGTCCACGTTTTCCAAGGATGAGGTGTTGTGCTAGGCTCCATTAGGAATGGAGATAAAACCCGACACCTGGATCTTATCCTGAAGAAACTTATAATTTAATTGAAGAAAACCTGACATAAACAGAGACAACATTTAAATACAAATAGCCAGCTAGTAGGCATCTGATAAAGTGATAAAGGTGAAACAAAAAGAAACAGAGATAGGAAAGTTGTTAACTGCTAACTTTTTAGCTGATGTGTGAAATACATCAGTTAAATGTTCTCACCTTCATCTTTTAGTACTTTGAAGAAAGGCTTACATCCAGTTATCTGCTCATGCAATAACCCTCTAAGAACAGTGAAGTGTACACGTTTTGAAAGCAAGGGTTGTAACCTTGTAGAAGGGTTTTGTTTGTTTGTTTGTTTATTTTTTTGTTGTTGTTCTTTTGGGTTTTTTTTTTTTGATGGAGTTTCGCTCTTGTTGCCCGGGCTATAGTGCAGTGGTGGTGCGATCTTGGCCAACTGCAACCTCCACCTGCTGGGTTCAAGCGATTCTCCTGCCTCAGCCTCCCAAGTAGCTGGGATTACAGGCTTGCACCACCATGCCTGGCTAATTTTTTTTTGTAGGGGTGGGGGGCAGAGTTTCACTCTTGTTGCCCAGGCTAGAGTGCAATGGCACAATCTCGGCTCACTGCAACCTCTGCCTCCCAGGTTCAAGTGATTCTCTTGCCTCAGCTTCCCAAGTAGCTGGGATTACAGGCACATACCACCATGCCTGTCTAATTTTTGTATTTTTAGTAGAAATGGGGTTTCACCATGTTCGCCAGGCTGGTCTCGAACTCCTGACCTCAGGTGATTCACCAACCTCGGCCTCCCAAAGTGCTGGGATTACAGGAGTGAGCCACCATGCCTGGCTGTAGAAGGGTCTTCTAATAATTTTTGTTATAGATTCAACAATAGCTTGGAACATTACTTAAAAATTAAAATTTCAAGCAGCCAACAAACATGAAATAATGCTCAACATCATGAATCATCAGAGAAATGCAAATTAAAACAACAATGAGATGCCATCTTACACCAGTCAGAATGGCTATTACTAAAAAGTTAAAAACAACAACAACAACAACAACAGATGTTGGAGAGGATGTGGAGAAAAGGGAACACTTATACACTGCTGGTGGGAATGTAAATTTATACAGCCTCCATGGAGAACAGTATGGGAGATTTCTCAAAGAGCAAAATATAGAACTACCATTTGATCCAGCAATCCCACTATTGGGTGTCCACCCAAAAGAAAATAAATGATTAGAACAAAAAGATACCTGCACTCATGTGTTTCTCACAGCACTATCCACAATAGCAAAGTCATGAAATCAACTTCAGTGTCCATGAATGGATGATATTGGATACAGAAAATTTGATATCCATATATGCAGACATACATCTATATATATACCAGGCATACTAGCCAGCCATAAAATCTTATTTTTCCTTAATGTGCACAAGACTCATTTCCACTGTCTACCCACAATTCTCTATAAAACAATTAAGGGTTGATTGTTTCTGTCAGTGGGCGGCATCTGGCTCACACTAGCTCAAGAGAGCAGGCTGTTAAATATTCAGGAATATTGGCCGGGCGCGGTGGCTCACGCCTGTAATCCCAGCACTTTGGGAGGCCGAGGCGGGCGGATCACGAGGTCAGGAGATCGAGACCATCCTGGCTAACATGGTGAAACCCCGTCTCTACTAAAAATACAAAAAATTAACCGGGCGTAGTGGCGGGCGCCTGTAGTCCCAGCTACTCGGGAGGCTGAGGCAGGAGAATGTCGTGAACCCGGGAGGCGGAGCTTGCAGTGAGCTGAGATTGCGCCACTGCACTCCAGCCTGGGCGACAGAGCCAGACTCCGTCTCAAAAAAAAAAAAAAAAAACTATTCAGGAATATTGCCACCTGATGGTTAAAGCTGGTCATAAATAGCTCAAAATAGGCCATAATGGGAGAGTGTACACTCTGGAAATTGATTATGTTCTTCCCCACATAGAGCCTGTTTCCTGGCGCACCATCTAATGGGGATGTCCTGGGGGAGAAGCTAAACATGCACTTCCCTGAAACTTGGAAAAGATGAAGCAGAAGATTATGTCACAGCTGCAAGGGCTGTGGGACCAAATGCTGCCCCATGCCATCCAGATGAGCCACCCAGGGGAGCCACTCAGCAGAGCCAGCAGATGAGCCATAGCAGTACTTCATGTCTTGCCACAACCTCCTAGCATAAAACCAGTCATCCTGAGTCTTTAAGAAAACACACACACACACACACACACACACAAGTCTGTGCACACACTCTGAAGAATCATATGGCCTTTAAATATTGCGTCTCAATTCAGGAAACATTAGGAGGCATTGGAGTTCATTGAGTATTAGCCATATCACACCCACCTTTGACTAGAGAAGCTTTAGTTAGTAGTGACTGAGGATCCCATGGGAATGTCTCCCACCATCCCTGGTTGCTCTCTATGACCTGTAGTGACGTCAACACGAGGGAAGAAAGAAGATGGGTGAGGATATGTGACTGAGCAAATCGCTGAACAAATTAGAAAAGAATATTCACTTTGTTTTCTTTAACACACAGGACTCATATCAGGCCTTATTCCCTGGGGTCAGAGTGAATTTTATAAAAACAATTACCCTTTACACCAAAGTTGTGAATTTGCCGGAATGGTTTGCCATATTTCCTTAAAGGAACACAGGAAATTTGTAGCAGAATTAAGATCAAGAAGTTCTGAGTCTCTAATCTTTCCTTAAAACATCTCACCAAAATAGAACTTTATGCCTAACATTTGTGGATTCACTGAAGCATATATAAGAATTATGGGGAGAGGCCGGGCGCGATGACTCACACCTGTAATCCCAACACTTTGGGAGGCTGAGGCGGGCAGATCACGAGGTCAGGAGATCGAGACCATCCTGGCTAACATGGTGAAACCCCATCTCTACTAAAAATACAAAAAATTAGCCGGGTGCGGTGGCGGGTGCCTGTAGTCCCAGCTACTCAGGAGGCTGAGGCAGGAGAATGGCGTGAACCTGGGAAGTGGAGCTTGCAGTGAGCCGAGATCACTGCCACTATGCTCCAGCCTGGGCGACAGTGTGAGAGACTCCATCTAAAAAAAAAAAAAAAAAATTATGGGGAGAAGTAGCGCCTGAAATCTGCTGCCCTGGATGATTTCACTGCTGTGATCCTTGTGTCCTGCCTTGAAAAGTACTATTCTCAGTTATTTATCAGAATAATTTAATACCAGATAAGCTAGTTTTAAGTGATTTTGGCAGCAATGAACATAAAGCAAGGTATCTCTGATGGTGGAATTTCAGGCACTGCTATGAACTAGAGAGGAAACATTTATTGACTTCAGGGGATTTTCTGTTACTGTAAAACTGCACAGATGGATAGATGGTCATGTAATCTTTCTATATCCCATCTGTATAAGTAAAAGTAAATGACTTATGTGCGTTGCAAGGTCACATAATGACTGATAAAAAGAAACTATTTGGAGAAAATCAGGAGGGGAGAAATTTTAAAGGAT
Source organism: Gorilla gorilla gorilla (assembly GCF_029281585.2). NCBI lineage: Eukaryota > Metazoa > Chordata > Mammalia > Primates > Hominidae > Gorilla > Gorilla gorilla. The sequence goes on along the minus strand of NC_073232.2, from coordinate 82,572,077 downwards.
GAACTCTCCACTAACACTAGGATAATCACTGAAACACCTCATGCTAAGCGAAGTAATGACTGCTTAAAATCATATATTAAATTATTCACAAATCATCCAAGAAATAATGACTTCACAGGGAGTTTCTGACACCAAAGAAATAAGGATATAATCTATTGAGTAATCCTCAGTAACACACTCCAAAATTGCCTTTTCTGGGGTAGTGTAGTTCTTTTTTTATCCAACCAATATCACAAATCTTGGCACTACAGTATGTCCCCAGCTTGTGAGTTGTTTCTGAAAGCCCATTTATAAAATTAGATGTTTTGAACTTCTAATCAATTTTCCAATAGAAAAAATGTTAAATGGTAGTGAAGTCCTCAGACGGACTCATTAAAAAATAATTAACTCATAAAATGTCCGACGGAAAGAGCAAAATAATAGCACTGGGGAATACTATTAACATCTGGATGAGTGCTCTTAATGTTTTTCTGTGCTACCTTGGGGATCTAGTGAGTTCTTGTCCTTTTATATTTTGACCTAGGAATGAATAAGCCTGAGAAAGATAAATTGCTTACAGTTGCAAAAACTGCTGACCTGACACCACACAGTAGATCTGTCTCTGTAGGCAGAGAAAGATCTTCCTGCCACAGCTTTCAGTCAGAGCTCACGTATCCAATACTTTTCATCGCTCTTATCCTTAACTACCAGTGAAAAAGTAAACTCCAGGAATACATTCTCCTCCACTTTCCTGCTCTAACTTTACCATAGTATTTTCCCCCAACCTCATTCTTCCTCTGCAAACCTTCAGACCAAACCTTTGCCTGCCTGCCCTTCCCACGCTAATCACATTGCTGTACTCGCTCTCACTTTTCCTTACATCTTCCATCTCTTTCTTAGTCCTGGCTGAAATCTCACTCTTCCAAGGAAGCACATTCTTTCCTGCAGCCCCTTCCCATGTAGGTTACTTACTATCCTACTTTCCAAACAATAGAAGCCCAAGAATCAGATGCAAGGATGTCAGTTTTCTTGCTTATATTTACTACTGCTCAGTGGTTTACCAGGAAGCTTGGACAAAATACAAAGAAATAACAATAACAAATTAAGCAATTCTTTGGAGTTTCTGTCTGGCATAACATAATATTCTTGTCATCTCCTTGCTTCCTGGCATTCCTCCTTTTATGCATCAATTCTTTTGGCTCCTGGCTCAAGGAAGGTTCTCTGCAGCCATGGTGTCACTCCCAGGGCAATTTCTGTCCAAATCCCCTGTCTGTAACCCTTAAATACATCCATATGAATGACTTCTAGCACTCCAGTGTAACAATCCGTTCGATGGACTTCACTGCAACCTGTAATTTCTCCACCGCTGATATCTCCAACTTTCATTCTCAACATGTTGTCCTGCCTACAGCTCATTCACTTTCTTATTCCTCAAAAGCCGCTATGCATTTGCTCCAAAACCTGCTAAGACCCAATACAGAGAAAGTAAATAGAGTTCCCAGAAAACCACCCTGTCTGTCCAAACTGTCAGGTTCACTCTCTTTGCTCTGTCCTTGCTAACCTAGCCCTTAGGGTCCATTACTTACTCACTTTCTCCTGATTGACCTGACATTCTGAATTTTTCTGTCCAATATTTCTTACAAAATATAACCCGGTATGAGTTTAGCATTCTTCCTTCTGCTCCTGCACCAAGGCTGCTGTACTGCTCAAGAAATATCATACAGTCATAGAGACTGAAAATCTTACATTGGGAGTTCTTAGTTGAATTTTGGCAAGCTCCTTTTTGCATTTCTAAATTTCAACTCAATAAAACTGTTTTTGATCTATAATTCATCTCATTCTCTGCAGTAGATTTTGCATCCTATGTCACTGAGAAAATTGAGAACATTGAGTAGAAATTTTCTCAATTAACTGCCCTGATCCTATAGGGGAACTTATGAGGCAGTGTGCCTAGGGCTGACAAAACATTTAGGAGTCTATTAAAATGTTTTGTTTTTTTTAAAACAGAAGGAAAGAAAGAGGAATTTTAGGTTGAAGAACATGTTTTAATATATAATATTTAGTATATTCAGCCGGGTGCGGCAGCTCAAGCCCGTAATCCCATCACTTTGGGAGGCCGAGGCGGCGGATCACGAGGTCAGGAGATCGAGACCATCCAGGCTAACACAGTGAAACCCTATCTCTACTAAAAATACAAAAAATTAGCCAGGCGTGGTGGCAGGCACCTGCAGTCCCAGCTACTTGGGAGGCTGAGGCAGGAGAACAGCATGAACCCAGGAGGCGGAGGTTGCAGTGAGCCGAAATTGTGCTACTGCACTCCAGCCTGGGCAACAGAGCGAGACTCCATCTCAAATATATATATATATATATATATATATATATATATATATATATATATATATATATATATATATATAATATTTTGTGTATTCACCTATAACCAAATGTGATTATTAACATATGTTAATATGCCCAGCAAGGCAAAATTGCCAAGGCCTATGAAAGTCACAATGCAGCCTAACCTATAAACTCAGCCCCACTTGCTTGTAGCTATGCTGCAGTACTCTGTCTCAGTGCAACTGCTGATAGGAGTGCTTGTCTTCAGCCCCTGCCTGTGCTCTAGGCACGATCTTGCTTTGTCCCTTGGAGGACCTTGTTCTATCAATGACCCCATCTGGTGCCCTGGACTCCAGCTTTCTTGTTTCATTAGTCTTTATCCTTTAGCATATAGAGTTGATTCTCATTATTCACAGTAGTTATGTTCTATAAAGTCACCACAGACAAACAATTAGTGAATCCTGGACCTTTGCTCCTAGGAAGGTACAGGGTGAGTTAGTTTCTTGCAAGGTTCTGCTCACATTAGGCCAACTGGTCAATACATAATCTTGGGGTTTTTTGTGTTTCTGTTAAAGATGCATAATTTACAGCCTGGGCAACATAGTGAGACCCTGTCTTTACAAAAAATTAACATGAAAAAATTAGCATGGCGTAAGGTGGTGTGGACCCCTAGTCCTAGCTACCCCTAGTCCTAGCTACTTAGGAGGCTGAGGCAGGATAATTACTCGAGCCCAGGAGTTTCAAGGCTGCAGTGAGCTATGATCGTGCATGCCACTGCATTCTAGCCTGGGTGACAGAATGAGACCCTGTCTCTTAAAAAAATACGTAAGCCAGGCTGGGTGCGGTGGCTCACGCCTGTAATCCCAGCACTTTGGGAGGCCAAGGCAGGTGGATCACAAGGTCAGGAGATTGAGACCATCCTGGCTAACACGGAAAAACCCCATCTCTACTAAAAATACAAAAAATTAGCCAGGCGTGGTGGCACACGCCTGTAATCCCAGCTACTTGGGAGGCTGAGGCAGGAGAGTGGCGTGAACCCGGGAGGCAGAGCTTGCAGTGAGCCGAGATCACACCACTGCACTCCAGCCTGGGTGACAGAGTGAGACTCCGTCTCAAAAAAAAATAAAAATAAAAAAATAAAAAAATAAGCTAATATATATTGTTTATTCATTAACTTTGAACTCTTGGCCAATAGCAGTATAACTTATGTTTGAATGAAGCTTATCTAGCGCATGAATTTTGCCCATAAAGCACATCACAACCTTCTTGTGCTTAGAAACATGGGGCAACACCTCAGCACCACCTTCAGGGGCCATTTCCAACAGTAAAATCACCTACAGGAAGCACAAAAATGCAACAGTGTGGCTTTGCACAGAACTATATATATATATATATATATATATATATATATATATATATATATTTTTTTTTTTTTTTTTTTTTTTGAGAGGGAGTCTTGCTCTGTCCCCCAGGCTGGAATGCAGTCGCGCCATCTCGGCTCACTGCAAGCTCCACCTCCCTGGTTCACGCCAGTCTCCTGCCTCAGCCTCCCGAGTAGCTGGGACTACAGGCTCCTGCCACCACGCTCAGCTAATTTTTGTATTTTTAGTAGAGACGGCGATTCACTGTGTTAGCCAGGATGGTCTCGATCTCCTGACCTCGTGGACCTCGTGATCCGCCCGCCTCGGCCTCCCCAAGTGCTGGATTACAGGCATGAGCCACCGCGCCCGGCCTGCACAGACCTTTAAAAGGGCACTTGTTTACAGTCTGCGAGCTTGAACACTAAAGCAGAGTATTGCCTTGTTTGACTCGGCTGATAGCACAAGCATGGGTGGGTCCCATGTTTCCCAACATCTGCAAATGGTTCCTAAAGCACAGCGGGTATTAGTTTTGGGGTTACAAATAAAGTTTAGCAAGTAGGCAAATTCATCAGTACAGAATCTGTGAATAACTGGAATCAATTATATGCTGTTATGGACCGAATTGTGCTCCCACGAAATTCGTATGCTGAAGTCCTAAGCCCCAGTATCTCAGAGTGTGACTGTTTATGGAGATTGGGTCTGGAAGGAGGAAATTAAGTTAAAATGAGGCTGTTAGGGTGGATCCTAATTCAATCTGACTAATGTCCTTATAAGAAGAGGAGATGCAGACATACAGATACTATGAATACACCAGCATAGAGAAAATGTCCTGTGAGTCCCCAGCGGGAGGCTGTCTGCAAGCCAAGTGGAGAGGCTTCAGGAGAAACCAACCCTATCCTGACCTCAGACTTTCAACTTGCAGAGCTGTAAGAAAACACATTTCTGTTGTTTAAGGCACCTAGTCTGCAGTATTTTGTTACGGCAGCCCTAAGCAGACTAATACTATAGGTGCAAGCCACTCCTAACACATTTTCAACACCAATGGACAATGTTATATGTTTATTTTATTTGACTTCTCAGTGGTATTTCACACAGTGAACCAGCTTTTTTCATACTAAAATTCTCTCTTTTCCTGGATATCACTGTCGTCTAGTTTTCCTTCTGCAACATTAGCTATTCCTTCCTATTTTTTATGTATGTGGCCTCGTTTTTCAGGGATTTTTTTTTTTTTTACTAAAATGTAACATTATAAGAATCGTTATCAAATACAGAATACAATACAATGGAAAAAATAAAAATTATCTTTTATCCTAATACCAGGGATAATATACCTCTTCTGTGGTGGCCTCTTTATTCACCAGGCTCATAAACACTGCTGTCTCCAAAGGAACTAAGTTCATCTCTCTGCTCTTTGAATTATATGCATTGAAACTCGTTACCATGGTTCACAAGCTTTACCAGATCTGCTGCCTCTCTGACTCGACAGCAGCACTCGCCCCCTTGGTATCCACACCAGAGCCACCCCGGCAGGTCTGTCCTTCCAACTGGCTGTTCTCCCTGAAGGCCTCTGCACCTAAAGCAGCCACCCCAGGCAGTGCCATGGCTGACTGTTCCAGGGGTCTCAGCATCTCTCCCTTTAGCCAAATCCCTCTTATTCCATACTAAAATTTCCCCTTTTCCATTCATTGAAGACTATTCAAAGTTGTATTTAACATTTACCTATTTATTTACTATGTAGCATTTACCTCCCTTCTTCCTCTAGAATATCAGGTCCATAAAAGAGAAAAATATTTAAAATAATGGAACTATGATTTTCAGATTGAGAAACTCTATTTCACATGTACTTTCCTTTGCCATTTTGAACATTAGGTAGTATCAATAACAATTCAAAAATTGTAATGGCTGTAAATGTGGCCTATTAAATAATACCACAAAGCCCATGCTAAAATTGCTAACTGGAAGTAAAAATGCATTGACATTACATAGACATCTTAGTCATGTATTTATTAATTCAACAAAAGCTTATCCATTCCCTGTTTTCCAGTCACTGTTGTAGGTGCTTAGGATACAGCATATCGCCTCCTTTTCCTTGTAAGATGAAAAAGTTGTCCTTCAGAAAACAAATGCATAGTGACCTCTTATAAAAGAGAAGGCATTTTTAGTGCTGCAGTGAATTGATAGTGTGCGCTTTCTAACCATCGCACATACAGTTATATTGGAATTTGGATTCTTTTAAAGCAATCTCAGAAAAGTTTAGACTGCAAGAAGCCAACATGCTTCACTTGGCTTAAAGATGGAGATTTACTGTCATTTCTTTTCTTTCTGTCTCTGTGCATTTGCGTTTTCATGATTCTAGAATCACTGGTGTGGAAAGTCAATTATTGTATGTATTCTTTGGGACCATATATACCGCAAAATACCAAATTAAAAATGTGTTTCCTTTGTGTGAATGTGGCCTAGTTAATGGTTTTTATGTACACACCAGTTCTATGGCCAGTAAATAAGTGAAACCTCTGATTTACAGGGCAGCGTGAAAGAACCGCCATCACTCCATTTCTTAGGAACACTACTGAACTGCAGAGATTGATCTCTACTTTCCCAGATCATAGTGAAGAAAGGGAAAAGGCCTTACACAAAGGATATAATTGGGGCCTTATCAATTGTTTCTTCTTTTTAGACAAGCAACGAAAATTACAATTTTCATGTTTAAATATTTCTTCATACTTTGATTTATTTTTTCCTAAAACAAGCAATATTTTCCAAGTAAAGTTTTGAAATATTTCTTGAAAAACATTGCCCGATGGCAGATAAAATAGTCAAGTAAAAACTCTATGGCTACTTTCATCTTCTGACGGGCTAATGTAATTAGCCAGAGAGTAGCTCTTTTTCCTTAAAAAATTGGATGATATGCTTCCATTATAAGACTGAAAGGGGGGCTGGGCTCAGTGGCTCACGCCTGTAATCCCAGCACTTTGGGAGGCCGAGGCAGGCAGATCACGAGGTCAAGAGATTGAGACCATCCTGGCCAACATGGTGAAATCCCGCCTCTACTAAAAATACAAAAATTAGCTGGGTGTGGTGGCACGCACCTGTAATCCCAGCTACTCGGGAGGCTGAGGCAGGAGAATCACTTGAACCCAGGAGGTGGAGGCTGCAGTGAGCCGAGATCACACCACTGCATTCCAGCCTGGTGACAGAGCAAGACTTTGTTTCAAAACAAACAAAAAAAGACTGAAAGTTTCCATAAGACTGAATGGTTCTGTAGGTCTCAAAATCACTATTTGTTGACACATATGCAAGCATTATGTGAATATAGTTAAATTAAAATGATATGCAAAGGTGTCTCCTCCCTATATTTTATTCCTCCATATTAATTTAACCTTTTGGACAGAACACCCACATTACTATTTTGGGCTTTGGAGTGGAATACACAGCTTTGAAAACTTTGAAACAACTTTGAGATGCTGATGATGTTTTAATTACTACAGAATTAAGTCAAACAAGTAAATCCTAGTAGATAAAAAAGGTTTAAGAAATACTTTGTATAATTTATGTCATTAGTTGCAAAATTGTCCACCAGTGCCATCAACTATTAAACACTCTTAATAGCTTTAAAATGCCCTGAATGTACTGATTAAAGCTGAAATCAAGGTACAGTTTTGCAGTTTTCACATCTACATAGCCATCCTCCTATCATAATCTGAAATCTAACTACTACGTGGTTTTAACTTGTTGGAAAAGAATCAGTGGCGTGTTCTCTCTCTCTCTCTCTCTGTCTCTTTCTGCTTAGCTACAGCATTTTTCCAGAATGTGTGTTACAGAGCAACTTGCAGGACACTAAAACTCTCATGTTCACTTTTCAATTGTGTAGCTATATTTTGTAATGCCTCTGGAATGGTCTCTTCCTAGTGAAACTGCTGCAAATTGACCTAACAAATACTCAAATGATAGTTTCAGTGTTTTAAAATACAGAGCGCACACTGTGCTCTCTGCTCCGGAAGTCATTATGCAATGTGTTCTAATCTGTTCGCCTCCTTAAAAAAGTGCTACCTGCCTCGCCGTGAAGTTTATGTACATTTCCTTAATAAATACATGTCGTCAGGAAACAGCTACTCTCTTGAGGCATATCATCGTGTCTTCAAAACTCCGAGGAAAGAATGAAGAGTGCAGGGCAGTGAAACTATTTACTCCATGCACATTAACAGCAGACACCTACAAATGCTTGCAAACACGAGCTTAGTTATAATTCTCCCTGCGGAACTTTATAAAACATAATGAGTGACAAGGATAATTTAATATCGCGAACAAATGTTAACTTTGGATACACAGAAGTGTGATGCATAGCTATCAACTAAGGCCACATTATTATAACTCTCTTTTCAGTCACTTTGGGCTTTGCTAAAGCTTGCATATATTGAAGTAAAGGAAAGGAATATACTAAAAAATGGAAAAACAAACAAAAATCAATGAATATTAGTTCTTTTCACTATCCAAGAGCCCTTAACTCAGAAAACTTTACAACTAACTTTCAAAGCTGAAGAAAAAGTTCAAATAATATGAATTACTTTGTTAATCCTTTTCCCGCTTTTCAGATTTTTATTCCATTGTGTGGGGGAACTTCTGTGGTGAGAATTCTGCTTCTCATTCCTTTGTATGAATGTGAGCTTGCATTTTGATTTCTCTTGTAACTCCTAATTCTTTGTTTGCCATTTGCTTTAATCCTGTTTAACCAATTTAAAAAGAAAGCCCTAGAGAAAACCTCCTTTAATTCATATCCTAGAACTTAACTAACTTTATAAGATATTTGTCTCAAGGACTGGTTTCAAGGTTGAGGAGGCAGTCTCTCTTTTGCTTACTGACATGATTTGCAATGCTTTGGGCTTAATTAAGTGACAGAATAAATTGACCACAGCAATCAGGAAATGTTTTGATCCAGATTATTGGAATGGAAACTCTACTTTGCTTTCCCAGTAACTTAGAAGCCAGAATCCTTTACCATTAGATCTGACAACAGAAATTTACTCCATATCCCCTGATAGAGCCTGTAAGGAGCAACAGGCCAGCATGTATGTGACCAGAGGTTATAACGTTCTGATTCATTATGCTCTAGTCATGAATCTGGCCCGTTACACACAAGCTCCATCCATCCATTTAGCTGTCAGTCTGACCATGAATGTAATGCTATTATGGTGAGGGCCAAGTCCACTGCTCATGCCAGATGTTGTTAGGAATTCAATCCATCCTATGTATGAACACTGGCTCCTTCAAACAACAAGATGTTGAGTGAATTACATATTGAGTGGTGAGTTTTCTTGGCATTTAATTATCCAGCTCAAAGAAACATACTTCCCTAATTGTTTCTGAGTTACTGCCTAGCGTATAAGTAAAAGGGATCTTGTGAAGGAATGGTATGATATCAGCAGCTGTAAAAACATTTCAAGTTATTGTAATGTCTCTTTTTGGGATTTTTTTTGGCTTATTCCTAATGTCTGTATGTCAATAAAAATTAGGCATCTTTTATATTTGATGTCACTGTTAGATAATAATTTAAGGGGGAAAAAGATTTGCCATATCCTAAAATAAATCTATTTTAAATTTTGTGAATTATATTACAATGCTTGTTCACATACTAATATATTATAACATGGCTGCAAAGATAGAAGGAAATCTTCCTTAAAAAGAAAATTCACAGTTCTTTCTTAAAGTGACACATAACCGAACTAAAAAAAGATAATTAATTAATTGGGGTTTATCAGAGTCACCCAGATAACAATTAACAAACACTTCGGTTCATTTAAAATGACACCATTTAATATGATATATAGTTGATCCTTAAACAGCATGGAGGTTAGAGCCAGCGACCCCCCCATATAGACAAAAATCCACATATAAATTTTGAGTCCCCTAAAACTTGACTACTAATAGCTTACTGTTGACCAGGAGTCTTAGCAATAAAAAGTTCATTAACACATACTTTGATTTTATATATAGACTGTATTCTTGCAATAAAATAAGCTAGAGAAAAGAAAATGTTATTAAGGAAATCATAAGGAAGAGAAAATATATTTACTATTCATAAAATGGAAGTGAATCATCATCATAAAGGTCTTTATCTTCATCATCTTCAGGTTGAGTAGGCTGAGGAGAAGGAGGAAGAGGAAGGGCTGGTCTTGCTGTTTCAAGAATGGCAGAGGCAGAAGAAAATCCACATGTAAGTGGACCAGTGCAGTTCAAATCCGTGTTGTGTTTGTCAGCTGTGGGACAGTTTTACTTTTGTGTAATGACAGTTCAATGGGTTGGCAAAGTTATCTTTTACCAATCTAAAATTTCATCAAAATTATATCTTCTTTAAAAAATAAAAATACTGTCTGGGCACAGTGGCTCATGCCTGCAATCCCAGCACTTTGGGAGGCTGAGGTGGGTGGATCACCTGAGGTCAGGAGTTTGAGACCAGCCTGGGCAACATGGTGAAACCCCATCTCTACTAAAAATACAAAAATTAGCCAGGCATGGCAGTGGGCACCTGTAATCCCAGCTACCTGGGGGGCTGAGGCAGGAGAAGTGCTTGAACCTGGGAAACGGAGGTTGCAGTGAGCCAAGATCGCACAACTGCAGTCCGGCCTGGGTGACAAGAGCGAGATGCCATCTCAAAAAATAAATAAATAAATAAATAAATAAATAAATAAATAAAATACTTGTGTAATTTGAAAAAAAGGATTGCAGGGTCTTCAAAATAGCTTTTTCATTATATTATATTTACATATTTACCAGTAACTTCAGAAATATTTATATGTTTAGTGCTTTTTAACCTCCAAAGCCTTTTTTGATAAACTTCCTACTTCAATTTTATAGATTTTATACAGAATTACCAGAAGGGGGAAAAAAAACCCAAAAAAACCTTATTTGTGTCCTCTAGGAGTGCATTTGTGTATTCTCTTAACTAAGTAATTGATAATTCTTAGAGGCAACTTAATACCTAGAAGTCCCATGGCCCTTGGAGGTGAACTACTGGCTAGATTCCTGACTCACGGCAAACAACAGAAAAAGACGATGATGCCTCTCAACTCTTTCTTTTTTTTTGAGATGGAGTCTCGCTCTGTTGCCCAGGCTGGAGTGCAGTGGTGCAATCTCGGCTTACTGCAAGCTCCGCCTCCCAGGTTCACTCCATTCTCCTGCCTCAGCCCCCCAAGTAGCTGGGACCACAGGTGCACGCCACTAAGCCCAGCTAATTTTTTGTATATTTAGTAGAGACAGGGTTTCACTGTGTTAGCCAGGATGATCTTGATCTCCTGACCTTGTGATCCACCTGCCTTGGCCTCCCAAAAGTGCTGGGATTACAGGCATGAGCCACCGCACCTGGCCAGCTTTTTCATATTTAGTAATGTCCTGCCTTCTAATAAGGGACTAAGGAGAATTTTACAAGTTAGAATCTTACTAGGTTACTTCTGGTTTCAACTTCAAAATGAAAAGATGCTTAACATCACTTTTTATTAGAAAATTGAAATGAAATGCAATGAAAAGTTGCAAAAAAAAAACAGCAATGAGAAAACACTGCATAACGATTTAAATGGCTAAGAACCACACCAAACTAAAACAAAACATCAAAAAATAAAAACCTGACAATGCCAATTTCTGTCTAGTATGTGGAGCAACAGGAACTCCCATGAGAATGGTAAATGGCACTACCAATGTGGAAGACAGTTTGGCAGTTTCTCGCAATGCTAAACGTAGACTTACCACATGTTTTAGAAATCACATTCCTAGATATTTACCAAAATGAGATGAAAACTTACGTCCACACATTAACCTATGCACACATATTTATAGCAACTGAAAGCAGCCACGATATATTTTAAAGGAACAAACAGATCAATAGACTGTGGTGTATCCATACAATGAATAGAATGTAGAATGTGACAGAATAATCTAAATTGATTACAAATATCAGAAACAACCTCACGGAAAGCAGTATGGGAATACTGTCCTGACCTAAATAATTCTGGAAAAAAGAGTGAATTATCTGAAACTAAGGCCAAAAGGAACTGTACATAAGAACTGTAATCTAATTGATGAAGTTGTTCTCCACACGGTTTTGTGTTAATAATTCTGAACTGTTACACATGCTGTAATGATTAACTTTAGGTGTCAAGTCGACTGTGTTAAGGGATACCTAGATAGCTGGTAAAACATTATTTCTGAGTATGTCTGTGAAAGTGTTTCTGGAAGAGATTATCACTTGAATTAGTAGACTGAGAAAAGATTTGCCTTTACCAGCTTGGGCAGGTATTATTCAACCCGTGGAGGGTCCAGATAGAACAAAAAAGCAGAAGAAGAGCGAATTTGTTTTCTCTTCTTCTGGAGTTGGAATGTCCATCTTCTCCTGCCCATGGGCATGAGAGTTCCAGGTTCTTGGGCGTTTGGACTCCAGGGCTTACAAGAATTCCCTCCGACCTCCCCACCCACCTTTGTGGTTCTCAGGCCTTTGGTCTTGGACTTGGAGTTACACTGTTGGCTCCCTTAGTTCTCAGTCCTGCAAATACAGACTAAAATTATACCACCAGCATTCCTGGTTCCCCAGCCTGCAGACAGCATATTGTAGAATTTCGTAGCCACCATAAGTCTAAGTCAATGTTTATTAAAACATTCCATGTTATGTATCTACATATATATCTTATTGGTTTTGTTTCTCTAGAGAACCTAATACACATACATACTGAAATTTTAAAATTAAACAAATGAATTGTTGATGATTAAAAAAACCATGTTTCTCAAGTGTTGCAGTTGAAAGTTATAGATGAGCAATGGGAGGAAGCTAGAATGCTCCATGGGTAATGAATTAGAGTGGAGATATCAGTATGAACTCATGTTTAGGTTAATGTAGACATAGACGGTTATATGCAGATATAATGTAAGATATGTGTATATATGCAGGTTAGTACACACACTTCTAATTCTTTGCTATGTCAATAAGAGGGCCCAGAATCAATGACATTGCAGTAGCAAAGAGTACATCTAGCACCTGGATCTTGTTTTCTAATGCCATTCTCAAAAAAAGTAACCAGGTATCCTTGGATAACTGGCTTCTCCTGGGATTGGGTCAGGTAATGCAAAAGCTAAGCCTAGAGCAACTTGTGGTGCTAGAAAATGGAAAGTGCTCCAAAGGAGGAAAATATCACAGTGATGAGAATGTGTCAAACAGATACAGGATTCAACTGAAAGGTCTCTCAATGGCCAAAGCTAGAACAACTTAACTGATATAGTAGTATGGGATTATAACCCAAAGAATAAAATAAATATCCCTGAATCTTTATTGATATAAATAAATTATTGAATACATTTTAAAATCATGGGGAATAAATGAATCTTCAGTGCAGAATAGTGATAAATAATTTTTGCAGATCCCCTGCCTTTAAGGAGGTGAAACAGAACTTTCTACTCCTCATTTGTGGGTTGTGCACAATGACTTTTTCCCAAAGATGACAATACTAAAAGAGAGAAGAAAAGACTAATTTTAGAGTGGAGAAACCTCGCAAGCAGTACTTCAGACCAGCGGATTAAGGTTGACACGCACAGTGATAAATCATGTTTGTAGTATGTACTCTTAATGTGAAAAGAATGGCACTTTACCTCTATGGTCTTATTTCCCCAAACCCATAACTTCAGTCTAATCACGAAGGGGATATTTAAAATGCAAACTGAGGATATGCTGCCAAATAATTCATTAGTAATCTTCAGAAATGTCAAGGTCATCAAAAATAGGAAAAGTCTGAGAAACTGTCACAGTCAAGACACCTAAGGAGACATGGCAAGTGTCATGTGGCATTCTGAATGGAATCCCACAACTGAAAACAGACATTAGGGAAAAACTGAGTGAATCTGAATAAAGCATGGACTTGAGTTAATAATGATGTGTCAGTATTGGTCCATTAATCATGACAAATGTACCATTCTAATGTGAGCTGTTAATAATAGAGAAAATTGACCGGGCGCGGTGGCTCGTGCCTGTAATCCCAGCACTTCAGGAGGCCACAGCGGGTGGATCACGGCAGGAGATCGAGACCATCCTGGCTAACACGGTGAAACCCCATCTCTACTAAAAATACAAACAATTAGCCAGGTGTGGTGGCGGGCACCTGTAGTCCCAGCTACTCAGGAGGCTGAGGCAGGAAAATGGCATGAACCCAGGAGGCAGAACTTGCAGTGACCCGAGATTGCACCACTGCACTCCAGCCTGGGTGACAGAGCGAGACTCTGTCTCAAATAATAATAATAATAGAGAAAACTGAAGCCAGGCACAGTGACTCACATCTGTAATCCCAACACTTTGGGAGGCCAAGGTGGGCAGACCTCAAGGTCAAGAGATCGAGCCTATCCTGGCCAACATGGTGAAACCCCATCTCTACTAAAAATACAAAAATTAGCTGGGCATGGTGGCATGTGCCTGTGATCCCAGCTACTTGGGAGGCTGAAGCAGGAGAATCGCTTGAACCCAGTAGGCGGAGGTTGCAGTGTACCAAGATCATACCACTGCACTCCAGCCTGGCAATAGAGCGAGACTCTGTCTCAAAAAAACAACAATAATAGTAATAACAATAATAATAGAGAAAACGGAGTGTGGGTATTTGTGCAAAATCTCCTTATAATCTTTGCCATAATTCTGTAAACTGTTATGAAGTAAAACTGTTCTAAAAGGTATAAGTTACTAAAAATAAGTCAAGGTATACCTACTTAATATAACAATATATTTTAAGCTTCTACTATGTAAGAATTTGATGAAAATCCAAAAGAACATATTTTGTAAGCTATTGAACCATAATCAAACAGAAAGAGTAAAGTTTGTTTCAAAGTTACAGCATTGGCACATCATTTGCCCCCCAAACCAGACCATATTCTAAATTTATTAAAGACTGTACTCTTGATATTCCCATTCCAGTCTCTGGACTGTGAGTAGAAATAAAAGCCAATTCAATGTAATGCATCCTCACAAGTACCTTCCATGAAATAAATAATAGGTGACCACAAGGTTCTATGGATTTTAAGTGTGAACACAGTACACACTTTGATAAGAATTAATAAGACTTTTAATAAAACAACATTGATATTCATTCATTAATCAGAGTTTATGATCTATTATTTGAACTAACAGAATTAATTCAAGTTAGAAGAACTAACCTGAACTGCTGAAGTGAACAAAAACTTTGGAATATTTATGTCCTGATAACCTCTTTATGCAGAAAAACTTTGTTGGAATGGAACTTTTAAAAGACCTCTTAATAAGTAAATATTCCAAAGCAGCTAATAAATAAATGATCTCTTCTGCTCTTGGAATGGATATTTGGTCACAAATAATAACAGACATGATTAGAATGAAAACATCTGATTTTATGTGCATTTGATAATGTGATTCCAGGGTTGAAATTCTGAGAGAATGATATTTTATGATTTTACAGGTATATGTGTTGTTTTTTCTTTGTTCTCTCTCATTCTTTCCTTCTTTTCTGTGTATCATATCCCTAGAGATCCCAGTTCCCAGCAGGTGGTGATCATATTGAGCTGATAGTCCTGTATCTTAGTAATGGAGTGTTAATCATATTATATGTTTTGGTGGCAGTCACTGCAGGCTGCAGAGTTGATACTGTTCTCAAACTTTGTCTATTCAACTTGCTAAGTTAGCAGCCACTTTGTGGTTCAGTGTCTGACAATTTCAACTAATCAATCTTTGATGGAACTTCAGATCAAAAAATGACAAAGATAAATCAAGGCATGTGAATTCCCCTCCCCCCCCCCCCCCCCGCCATATCTTAGCCCCCTTACTAGGGAATGGCAAATATGTTTGGATAAGATAATACCCTGGAGGGTCTACTGCCTGCAATAGCTATTTTCAGAAAATGATTCCCGGCTGAACTCTGTTGTCTGACACTCACACTATTCTGAGCCTTTCATTCACCCCAACCCCGCTCACTCTGTCTCTGGTTACTCCCAGTGAGCCAGTGCTTCCATTTTACTTCAGTCATGCCGCCATGAAAACTGCTATTTTCTTTTGGTTGTGCCAGCATTCATGCCTTCTATTGCCCAATGAGGATACATTAGGAGAAAGAGGAGCGAGGAGAGGATTTGAGCACCAATGATGTGTATCTTCATCATATGTTATTGGTACTCTTATTAACCTCTACTTTGTAAAAACTTTGATTTGAAAAAGTTAAGTAACTTACCCGAAGTGAAAAACTTTTGTCTATTTTTTTCATATCATGATAAATATAGACTGATTTTATTGCATCTTTTACTGCTCAGGGATGTCACCTATGAACATTTCAACAAATATTTTTTTGCACCTCCAACATACTGGTTATCATTTCAGGCACTGTGCAGATTGGAAACAAAAAAAGCAAAAATCTCTACCCTTCTTGATCTCATTCTACTAATCCAACAAGCAAAATTATATTAAAAGAAAATGCAAAAAGAATCCCAAGTCTTCATTTTTATGTTTTATATTTAGAAAAACCAATGATAAGGAAACAAGTCAAGGATAACTATTGGGTTTCTGGCTTGAGCAACTGGTTAGAAAATGATACAATATTCTAAAGGGAAGGAAGTGAAGAGCTTATTCTTTTTCAAAATTTCTGATTTTGGTTCCTCAACTCAATTTTAATGTACTTGGCAAGATTAGGTAAAATGCTCCTTTGTATTTCAACAATTGGATCTGCATTGAGACGAATCAGATTAATACGTGATCCTGACTTCACAAGTCCAGATCATTTTTACAGAAGATCTATGCTTGTTTTATTTAAATATTGTTTTTTAAAATGTTATTGTTTCTAACAATGGTTCTATTTATTTTGTGGAAAAAATACACATAAAATGATTTGATTTCCAACATCTATCTCTGAAATTCTCTGTATAGTTGATCTCATTCTGACCCTAAGCTGATATTTGCAGCTGCATCTCCACATATATTTTAATTCTCAAACCAAATATAACTTCCTAGAGTTATTGGCTGCACAACCTGCCAGGAAGCAAAAGAAAAGAGAAGTTGAGCAGGGGGAACTAGTCCTATGAGATTATTGACTCCAGATGTTCCAATTACTCCTTTTGGGGACTTTATTGACTTAAGTTATACAAATCCTCCTCTATAAATCCTTACTCAGTCATGTTTGGCAAAGACTGCATTCTGTTTCTCCCAAAACACCTTTATAAACTCATAGTAGAGTTCACACCTAATAGAGGAAGAAGCAAAAATATCATGGTCACATTAAATCTTATGGAGTTTTAAAAAGACATAGTTAACTGATTTAATTTTTGTCTACTGAGAGTTGAGGTATGTCAATACAGCATAGCATTCTAAGGCATTTCATGTTTTTTTATTTTTTATTTTTTTCATAGAGCAGTAAGCCATTCTGCAAATTAGATGTGATTGGAATGATGACTTCTAATTATGTTTCCTACTTAAAGGGTAAAATATTTACCCTTTATCTCATAGTCATAGCCTCCTCGATACTCTCCTTGATTAAATTTTATTAGAAACTTTAAAAAGCAGAACCTGCCCATTTTAAATAATTATCAGTACATTTATTTTAAATCAAATGGCTCGGCTACATCAACCCTGTATATCTGTCATGTGAAATTAAATATGGAGCAATAGTGTCTTAATTCTACCTTTTTGACAGTTTTCATCTGTGAAACTTTGATGAAATGGATGTATTTTCAAATCTTTTCATAATGTAATACCATTGCTATAAATTTTTGAGGAAATTTTTGTTATTTCTTTTTCTTTTTTCTTTTTTCTTTTTTTTTTTTTTTGTTTTTGAGATGGAATCTCACTCTGTCGCCCAGGCTAGAGTGCAGTGTTGCGATCTCTGCTCACTGCAACCTCCACCTCCTGGGTTCAAGAGATTCTCCTGCCTCAGTCTCCCAAGTAGCTGGGACTAGAGGGACCCACCACCGCACCTGGCTAATTTTTGTATTATTAGTAGAGACGAGGTTTCACCATGTTGGCCAGGCTGGTCTCAAACTCCTGACCTCAGGTGATCCACCTGCCTCGGCCTCCCAAAGTGCTGGGATTACAGGCATGAGCCACCGTGCCCAGTCTATTTCTTAATATAATTAGCACAAAAGTATAACAAGTAGTTGTATATCATTGCCATCCAACAAGTATATATAGTGTATGATGAGATAACAATGGATGGTTAACTCAAGGAGAGTAAGAGACCTAATGTGTGGGTTCACAATAATCTAGAAAAAGTGCACAAAAAGTATTTTGAGAAATCTAAAGTTCTTATTTCAGGAAGCAGGCATTCTCTAGCTTATTGCTCTAAGGTCAAAAGAGGCTAAGGTCTGCCCAAAGCATAGTTGGAGAAAATCTGCAAGTAGAGAGAAGTAAATACCCTGTCTTCGTGTGGAGAAACATCAACTCTGTGAGGTGTGCAACTGGAGTCTACTTATTCTCAATTGATCTACTGTATAACAACTTGTTCAAAATAATAGTAGCAACAACATATGCCAGTATTCATGCTCATACACACACAGAGACACACACACACATACTTATGTATGTTTACATATAAATGAAATAAATGGTAGCAATGAAACAAAGGAGAGAGGAGTTCAAATTACTTTGTTATTATAACTTACTTGCACTGCACATGAATTGGTAGGTATATAATAAGAGTGAGCTTGGGGCCGGGTGCGGTGGCTCATGCCTGTAATCCCAGCACTTTGGGAGGCCAAGGCAGGTGGATCACCTGAGGTCAGGAGTTCGAGACCAGCCTGGCCAACATGGTGAAACCCCATCTCTACTAAAAATACAAAAATTAGTCAGGCACAGTGGCAGACGCCTGTAATCCCAGCTACACGGGAAGCTGAGGCAGGAGAATTGCTTGAACCTGGGGGGTGGAGGTTGCAATGAGACAAGATCGAGCCACTGCACTCCAGCCTGGGAGACAGAGTGAGACTCCATCTCAAAAAAAAAAAAAAAAAAAAAAAAAAAAATATATATATATATATATATATATATAGTTAAGCCCAGTAACACCACCAATCAGTTGGATATAATGAACATGTATTGACTACTTCATCCAACAATAGTAGAGTAAATATTTTCAAGCTCTTAGGAAACATTGACCAAGATAGACCACATTTGGAACCTAAAACCTTAAGTTTAAGAAAATAAAAATCATACAATGTCTGTTCTGACTACCACAGAATTAAACTGGAGATTAATCACAGAAATATGACTGGAAAATCCCCAAATACTTAGAGATTAAACAACATATTTCTAAATGACACATGACTTAAAAAAGCAATATTGAGAGAAATATAAAAATATTTTGAAGTAAGTAAAAATGAAAACACAATCTACTAAAATTATGGCTTTCAGCAAAAGTAGTGTTTAGAGGGAAATTTACAAGTTTGAATACATATCGTAGAAAAAAGAAATCAATCATCTATGCCCACATCTTAGGAAACTAGTAAAAGAAGAGTAAATTAAATCCAAAGTATACAGAAGAAACATAAAAAATTAGAGCAGAAATCAGTAACATTGAAAATATGAAATCAATAGAGAAAATCATTGGGGCCAAAAGCCGGTAATTTGAAAAGATAAATAAAAATCAATAATTCTGTAGGCAGGCTACCTAAGAAAAAAGAAAGAGGGCACAAATTATTAATATCAGACACGAAGGAAGGGACATCACTACTGATCCCATAAACATTAAAAAGATAATAAAGGAATATTGTGAATAGCTTTTTGCCCACAAGTTAATAACATAAGTGTAATAGGCCAATTCCTTGAAAGACACAATTTGCCAAAACACACAAAAAGAAATAGCCAAAGGTTATTAAAGAAATTTGATCAACAATAAATAACTTTTTGAACCAGAAACCACCATGCCTAGATGGATTCCTTGATAAATTATACCAAACATTTGAGGAATAAATTATACCAATTATCTATGTTTTCTTCCAGCAGATAGAAGCAGAAGGGATACTTCCTAACTCATTCTAAATCGTCAGCATTGCCCTAATACCAAAACTAGACAAAGATGTTACAAAAAAGGTAACTATTGACCACTAACTCTTACGAAAACAGAGACAAAAATATTTAATAAAATATTTGCAAATCAATCCAATAGTGTATAAAAATAATTATACAGCCTGACCAAGTGGGATTTGCCCCAGGTATGCAAGGCTGGCTCAACATTCAAAAGTCAATTAATGTAATAAATCACTTGTATGTAATGTAATCAAAACAGACTAAAGAAGAAAACTCACATGATCACATCACTAAAAAAAAAATAAGTTTAATAAAATTCAACACCCATTTTACCTTCTAAAAACACTCAGAAAACTAGGAGTAGAAAGACCTTTTCCTAACTTAATGAAGACAACTACCAAAACCCTGCAGCTAACATCATACTTAATGGTGAGAAAGTTAAATATCTTCTGCAAAGATATTTCCTGTTACCTCTCCTTTTCAACATTGTACTAGAAGTCCTAGCTAATGCAATAAGACAAGAAAATGAAATAAAGGGATTACTGACTGGAAAGGAAGAAATAAAACTGACTTTATTCACAGATTACATAATTATCTCTCAAGAAGATTCAACAGTCCTGACAAAAAAGCTCCTTGAACTAATAAGTATAGTATTTCTTTATACTAGTAGTAAATATAATTTAACTTTTAAAACATGTTACTTTAGCACTCAAATTACTTAAATATAGCTATAATAACTATGTTAAAAATTGATAAATTATGTACAAAATGAGGAAAACTACAAAACTCTGATGAATAAAACCAAAGGTAAACTAAAACAATTGAAAGATATTTCATGTTCATGGAAAGGAAGACAATATTACCAAGTTCTTCCCCACTTGATTTACAGGTCCAATGCAATCTCAAACAAAATTCTAGAAAGATACTTTCAATATGTTGACAAATTGATTCTAAAATTTATATGGAAAAACAAAAGACCTAAAATAGCCACAACAATATTGAAGGAGAACGAAGTCATCATACATTTGTCAAAATCCATTGAATGTATTAACACCAAGAGTAAACCCTAATGTAAATGGTGATATGTTATTGGGGTGACAATGGTATGTCAGTGTAAGTTTATCAGCTGTAACAAATGCAGCACCCTGGTGTGGGATTTTGATAGTAAAAAAAGCTGTGTGTATGTGGCACATGAAGTAAATGAGAAATCTGTATCTTCTGCTCAGTTTTGCTATGAATCTAAAACTGCTCTAAAAAATAAAAATAAAGTTGGAGAACTACTTTTTTCTTTTTTCATAGGGTCTTGCTTTGTCACCCACGGCATGATTACAGCTCACGGTAGCCTCGACCTTCTGGGCTCAAGCAATTCTCCAGCCTTAGCCTCCCAAGTAGCCAAGACTACAGGCAAGTACCACCATGTTCAGCTAAATTTTGTATTTTTTGTAGAGACTGGGTCTCACTTTGTTACCCTGGCTGGGCTGCAACTCCTGGGTTCAAAAAAGTGTTGGGATTGTAGGCATGAGCCACTGTGCCCAGCCAAGTTGGAGAACTTCTTAAAAATGTTTGCTATTTAAGTTTTGCTCTAGCACAAGGTGCCTAAAGGAAACAGTGAAAAATACGTTTAGAAAGTTATACATAATCCAAATTGTGACGGTCTTAAAGAATTTTAAGTTTTATTCTGTAAGCAGGGAAGAACCACTGAATGAACAATTTGTGGAATAGTCTTCTCTAAGATGACTAAAGTATTCAGAGTGACCATGTATAAACCTATGTGCCCCATGTTCATAGTTCAATTCATTTGCAAAGATATTTACTTTTAACAAGATATTTCAGAAATGAGTTGGAAACCTTGGTTCATTAACAATTAGTAATTACAATGCACAAATCGGCTGGTAAAGTACTAGTAAGTTCTACTGACTAATAAAGGCTCAGATTACTTAGATTTTTACAGTGTCCAAAATCACCACAGTTCTGGATAGAAATGAATAGTGTATTTGCTTTATGTACTATTGGATTTTTCTATTTCCATTACAGTCATGAATATATGTAATAACAGGAAAATGAATCTGTAAATAGTGTCTTTTATAGTTTTTTTTAAAGAATTGTTAGGTATACATGAGCCATTAGATAAATGGGGCTAAAAATGTCTTTAGAAATCATACTACTTATTCACATAAAAATGGGAAGCTTATGGGAGCTTCAGAAAATTGAGTGATTTTAAATGAATAATACATATTATAGGCAGTCAATAGCTGTTAAATGTTTAATCTAATCACCAAGCAAATCTCCATTTTAAAAAATGAGGTGTTATTTTATCACCTATCAGTGGAAGAAAAATATATAACCAACAAATCTCATAGTATGATTTATTTCATAATTAGTAATTTATTTTATTTTTATGAATTTAGCATTTTTTCTTCTAAATTTATATTAAATTTAAACATGTAACTAGGGCATTAAATTGTAAATGATGTAATTCTCATTTCATCAACCCAATTGCCACTAACAATTTATGTTAGAGCTGTTGGCTTTGTGTAGTTTTCCAAAAAAGAAAAATCCTGTTTGGTGTGCCTAGGTATGATGTCATCATTACCAAGTCATTAGTCACTTAATCAAGGCCCTCATAAAGTGTCAGCTAAGCTTTTCCAGAGCATGAGAATGGTGACTAAAAATGCCTGTTGTAGAAATATCCAGTTTGTAATGTTCTAGTACAGTGTACATTGGCAATAAACCACCAGAGCACAGGGGAAGAAAGAAGACATTATGAGATGCAGAAAAATTAACTAAAATGGTGTAATATATGAAAATGGTTCGCACAGGGCCTGCTACAGACTAGATACCCAGTAGGTTTTTTTAAAAATTTGTTTCCTTTTTCCTTTTTCAAGAAATGGGAAGTGAAAGTTCTTTTGAAAAAATTGTATGTTCATTGGCAGAAATTGGTCTCATTTGATAATGTTTCACATTTTAAATAATTTGTTAATTAGTAATGCTAAAATTATCCCTACATGGTGTCAAAACGTGGAACAAAATGGAATATAAAAATTACTCATGTTTGGCCAGGCACAGTGGCTCAATACCTGTAATCCCAGCACTTTGGGAGGCCGAGGCAGGCGGATCACGAGGTCAGGAGATGGAGACTATCCTGGCTAACATGGTGAAACCCCATCTCTACTAAAAATACAAAAAAAAAATAGCCAGGCGTGGTGGCAGGCACCTGTAGTCCCAGCTACTCGGGAGGCTGAGGTGCGAGAATGGCGTGAACCCGGGAGGTGGAGCTTGCAGTGAGCTGAGATCGTGCCACTGCACTCCAGCCTAGGCAACAGACAGAGACTCCGTCTCAAAAAAAAAAAAAAAAAAAAAAAAAAAAAATTACTCATGTTTAGCTAGTAAAAAGTAAAAAATTGTATATATAAGGATTTTATTTTTATGCCACTGATTTTGATGTACATATAAAGTCTATCATGGGCCAGGTGCGGTGGCTCACGCCTGTAATCCTACCACTTTGGGAGGCCGAGGCCAGTGGATCATCTGAGGTCGGGAGTTCGAGACCAACCTGGCTAACATGGCAAAACCCAGTCTCTACTAAAAATGCAAAAATTAGCCAGACATAGTGGCTCACACCTGTAATCCCAGCCACTTGGGAGGCTGAAGGATAAGAATCACATGAACCCGGGAGGCAGAGGTTGCAGTGAGCCAAGATCATGCCATTGCACTCCAGCCTGGGCAACAGAGCGAGACTCTGTCTCAAACAAACAAACAAACAAAAAAGGCCAGGTGTGGTGGCTCACACCTATAATCCCAGCACTTTGGGAGGTCAAGGCAGGTGGATCACGAGGTCAGGAGTTCGAGACCAACCTGACCAACATGGTGAAACCCTGTCTCTACTAAAAATACAAAAATTAGCCAGACGTGGTGGTGCGCACCTGTAGTCCCAGCTACTCGGGAGGCTGAGGCAGGATAATTACTTGAACCCCAGGGGGGCAGAGGTTGCAGTGAGCCAAGATCAAACCATGGCACTCCAGCCTGGGAAACACAGCGAGACTCTGTCTCAAAAAAAAATAGTCTGTTGTGACATGGGGAACCATATAAATGGTGACAACATTGTCATCTCATGTTAAGATCTATGAGAGGTTTGCTATACCCAGAAACATTTAGTAACATGTACACCCAATACATTAATTTACTGTATATTTTGAACCTAAGGGAAACATAGCCGTAACTGCTCCCTCAATGGGGTCAGATGCAGATTTCACTGTTCTGCTTGGCCATGGTGGGGATACCCTTCATTCTTCACATTTTTAGGTCCTTCTTTCTTAACAAGCACTTAAGGAAAAATAATAACCTTCAATAGGCAGAGAAGAACTGTTTTGTGGTCAAGGACACTTATGTCTTAAGTCCCTGCTTAACATCATTAATCAAATTCTCAAGGTTTATTTATGAGAAACCAGAGAATGTCAAGGGTCCAAGACTGTATCTTGATTTTTCTATTCCAAGCACCAGATTCCTCATGAAGACTATAGTCAAAAATAAAATCTGTCTACTTGATGGTTGAATTTATTTCTGCCTAATCACCTATTCAAACACACCAATTGAGGATCTAAAATATTTGTGTGTGTGTGTGTGTGTCTGTAATTTTCAGCACTCTAGAGCAACAGACCTCCATTACTTTAGCCTTCTAAACACACATTTTACTGCCTGCGAATGACTTAGTAGAGTAATGGAATTGTCTGACTTAGCTGGAAACTTGGCTTTTCTCTATTCATATGCGACTTAGTGTTCCAGCAATTCTTGTTTATAACATGTTAAAACTACTGGGCAAACTTTACATGCAATGGAAAAAATTTCATGTACATCTGTGAGCCCATATACTGAGGCGGGAGGCGTGCAGATGGAGAGGTGTGGAGGAAAATGTTAATTTCCATTTTTCTCTCTGGGGATGCAAGCATTTAGCCTACAGCACTGGGAGCCTCATAAGTTATTATACTACATGTAAGACTATTGTCCTCTTCAAAACAGTAGAGTGTCTGAGAAAGCATTAAATGCTAAAAGCAAGAGAAACTGCTTTAAAGTCATGAAATTTTAATGAGACATTTGCTGAGGCAAATGTCTGAAGAGGGTGAAAATTTTAACATTCACAGAGCTAAGAATATAATTCAGATGTTTTGGTGATAGCTGGCACAAAGAAAACAGAAACAACTTGTATCATTGACCAGCAACAGCTCGCTGGGGTGTGATTGAACTTCTTGTTGCTAAAAAATCTAATGTGAGTATGAAAGACAACCTAGTATGTTTTCCTTGATCCAGAAACATCACCATGTGGACTCAATTATATCTGTTGTGACGGGATAGGTTCTTGAAGTCCCAGTGGCCTCCAAGTGTGCTTGCTCTAAGCCGATTATCTCTGAGGTCATGGGACAGAATGGTGCCCAGACCCAAGTAAGATGCTCAAGTCACATGGCTTGCTAAATCATACAGCAAGATGCAAGGAGAAAGAGAGGAAGTAGGTTCATAAACTTAGGAAAGGGAGCTAGCAAAATGAGAAGACCATGACACCTGAATCCGGTGTTACAACCTTCACATATCCTGTTTCTCTGACACATAACCCTGCCCTGCGGTGGTGCGGTTTCAAGGTCCAGAGCACAGGGTGAGCAAGGGGCCTAATAAGTGCCCTGAAGCTAGCACTCACTTCCTCCCACAGAGAGGCACATGTTCAGGGACTCCTGGCCAGCAGCTGGGGCTCACTGGAAACTGCTGAGATGCTCTGGGATTTGTCTGCATATCCTAGGTAGGAGACATATGGGGCCAGAATGGAGGTAACCAAAAATTGAGGAAGATCTAGTGCCCCATAACTACTTAATGCTTCCTTAGGCCTTTTCTCCCTTCCTATCCATGTTCAACACACTTAGGCTGAACTTACTTTTCTGAGTCTAATGATTCTCACAAGCTACTGACTATTCTGTAGTCAGCTTTATGCCCTTAATTTGTATCTCTGTGTTCTATAAAAGAATTCAATAATCTCAAATGATGTAACAATTACACTCTTTTAGGTTAAGATGTCAAAATGAATAAATCATAAAGTAAAAGTGTGGATATTTCCTTTTATCATGCAAAGCTTACTACAGGAGTTTTCGCAGGTTCTTGTAGCTTTCTTGTACCTCCCAGGATTCTCCTTCGCAGCTTTTTCCCGTCACAGGAGTCGTATAGCCAGGGGCTAGAAGTATAATGAGCAGCTCCCGAGATATCATAATATTTCTCTCCTGTCTGCTCTCCTCCTCCTCTTTCTTTCCAGCATCCTCTCCTCCTCTTTCTTCTCATTTTCCTTCTCCACTTTCTTTTCCTTCCTTTCCTTCCTTCTGGTTAATCCTGATTTGGAAATTTTGGGTTATATACTTGCAAATCATTTACCCATTAATCTTTTATCCAACTGTAATATATCTTACTTTATGTGAATAATAGTGAGTAGAAACTCACCAGGTACTAAACTAATTAAAGTTTTTCCCATGAATTGAGAAGCAGCTGAAATATTGACTGCAGAACACTGCTTTAATTATGGTTCCTGCCTTCTAGCATTAGGTAAGTGTTATTGAGAGTCTGTTCATTCTATTTTTGACAGGTTTAAACTTATGCAACGCTAGCTGAGGATAAAATGAACATCAAGAAAGTAAGACATGCCAAAATATGCTTAGTTTATGTTTTTATTTTATTTTTTGAGACAGAGTCTCACTCTGTCGCCCAGGCTGGAGTGCAGTGGCATGATCTCAGCTCACTGCAATCTCCACCTCCCAGGTTCATGTGATTCTCCTGCCTCAGCCTCCCGAGTAGTTGGGATTACAGGCATGTGCCACCACGCCCAGTTAATTTTTGTATTTTTGGTAGAGATAGGGTTTCTCTGTGTTAGTCAGGCTGGTCTCGAACTCCTGACCTCAGGTGATCCGCCCGCCTTGGCCTCCCAAAATGCTGGGATTACAGGTGTAGAAATTTAAATTTTTATATATTTATTATTTATCAAAGATTAAAATTATTATCTTAGAATATCAGTGACTATGGATAATGTTTGTTTTTTGTAAATTGAATAATTAGGTCTCATATTCACAGTTCTATAAGCAAGTTATATTTGTGTTTATTATTTTAGAAAAGAAATATGTTTTTATAAGAATTAGAATTCAAGAGTGAATGATTAAGTATAATTGTCAATACGATTCAGTTAAGAGCTACTGAATATAAATATTATATTCAAAATAAAGCTAACATTATAGGCAGACTATTAGTTTAGCAGTAGATGTAAACACTGCAAAGGACAGTGATATAAGCCTTTACAAAGATTCATAGTGACATAGAACTACATCAAATTTGTCAAAAGTTCTATTCAGTAAAACACGCAGTTTTTCCCCTTGAGGAAAGTAAAACAAAATGCTTTGTCATTTTAAGATCAGTTAAATAGTAATATGAATTAATTGAGATCAATTTTTTTTCTTAGCAAAATGTATCGAAGGCGACTTTAGTCTTTTTTTTTTTTTTTTTGTCCTGGATGAAATTACCCAGTATATTTATCTAGGATTCAAATCAAAATCCAATAAATTATTCTTTTGCTTAATCTGTGAAAGAAGTTTCAGAAGTATGTTTTTATGTCAAGATTGATATTTTAAAATATTTTTATAAAACATCATAGAATAATGTTACAAATGTCTTTGACTTTTTATCTTGCAAATTTAATTTGAAGATTTTTAAGGAGGAGGGTAATCCAATCCAACTGAGTTTTCCTCAAATTACTATCATCATGAGCTTGACTCACAGTTAAGCTTGAGTCTTTTTCCATAATTGTTATGACCCCTCTCTCAAAACACACACACACTCAAAGATTAAAGGAAGAATCCACTTCAAGTCTGATTTTGGCCAGAGTTTTACACAGTTGGGGTATACTCCTACCATCTGAGGTTATTAAAAACAAACCAATCATTACTCAATTTGTCCCTCTTGGAGTCTCTTTCCTGGTAGCAGCATTTAGGATCAACTGTGATGCTGAGTTCCCAAACTGGCCTGTTAACACGAACACGTTTATCAGTATTTGGCTCAAGGACAAAGCACTAAAACAACAGATGGAATCAATAATACATTCTACAAAGCGATAACATCGCAAAATCAACAGTTCTTTGTAATGACTGATGGTGATTGTGTAAATTTCTTCTGCTGTCAGCATTTTCTTCTTATAAGAATGTCTAAGTAAGTGCCATAGGTGCCAGTTATGAAGTAGCTCTGATTAGGTATTAATTGGGTTTCATCCAAGGCTGTAATCAGTTGTGACTTAGTCACCAAAGAAGGTAAAGAACAGAAATAATTACCTGCGCCTTTCAATTAACATATATATATGGGGATTCAGCATTTCACAATGAGATCTTTCCCCAAACACACCACACACAAACACACACACACACACACACACACACACACACACACACACACACACACACACACACACACTTTTCTCTAGTTTCTCAATATTGCTATTGACAACATTTTGGTCAATGGTTATGTTCAGTGGCTCACATTGTTATGACTATGAAAATACTGTTCACAGCTAAGCCGTATATTACACCATGATCACATTTCTTTTCTTGTATATCTATGCACTTTTCCATGCTTACAAATTTCTTAGTTTGCTTAGCTATTTTTAATCTTACTCTTTCACTTATCACGTTGCAAAAACTGTAAAATGTAAACACATAGGGAGAGAACCTCAGTGACTATATATAATTATATATATATATGTGTGTGTGTGTATTTTAAATAAGAAATACCTCTTGGCCAGGCGCGGTGGCTCATGCCTGTAATCCCAGCACTTTGGTAGGCTGAGGCGGGCAGATCACAGGGTCAGGAGATCGAGACCATCCTGGCTAAGACGGTGAAACCCTGTCTCTACTAAAAATACAAAAAATTAGCTGGGCATGGCAGCATGCAACTGTAGTCCCAGCTACTCAGGAGGCTGAGGCCGGAGAATGGCATGAACCCGGGAAGCGGAGCTTGCAGTGAGCCGAGATCACGCCACTGCACTCCAGCCTGGGCAATCTGGAAGACAGAGCGAGACTCCATCTCAAAAAAAAAAAGGAATACCTCTTGCAGGCACCTTCCATTCTCCTGCCCCAATTTTTATTGATTGTTCTCTAAACCTGCTACACCAGAGTCATCATAAATTTTCCTTCACCATCATTCAGCTATTTCCCTTGCTTTTCGTATTCTGTATGTAGTGGATGTATTACATACAGGAATTATTCTATTTTGCTCTACTTCTTCATTCATGAAACATGTCTTCCAAGAGTAAAGTTTTAAAGGCCTTATAAACTTCTATGAATTCGTTATTATCAGCTTAAATTTATAGTATGGCTTGGCATAGCATTCTAGGATGAAAACCAATTTCCCTCAGAATTAAAAGAGTGGCAGAGCTGGGCGTGGTGGCTCACACCTGTAATCCCAGCACTTTGTGAGGCCTAGGCAGGAGGATCACATGAGGCCAGAAATTCAAGACTACCCTGGCCAACATGGTTAAACCCCGTCTCTACTAAATATGCAAAAATTAGCCAGGCATAGTGGCGCACGCCTGTAATCCCAGCTACTCGGGAGGCTGAGGCAGGAGAATCGCTTGAACCTGGGAGGTGGAGGTTGCAGTGAGCTGAGACTGCACCATTGCACTCCAGTCTGGGCGACAACAGGGAAATTCCACCTCAAAATAAATAAAATAAAATAAAATAAAATAAAATAAAATAAAATAAAATAAAATAAAATAAAGTAAAATAAAATAAATCAAATAAAGTGTGGCAGAGACTAGGTAAATGTTCACATATTGGCCCTTCTTCCTTTGGGGCATAATTTGCATTACATTTCTCATGTCCTTTGCAGACATCACCTTGTGGCTCAGTGTTGGCCAGTGGAATGTGGCGCAAAGTGACATACAGACCCTGATGCATGTGTACACATCCTTCACATTCTCCTTTCTTCCTTACTTTGAGAGCTGAAGACAGAAAATCTGGATGTGGATTCCAGGCCCCTTATGAATAGAGGAGCCTCTGAAGGGGAGAAGCCTTGATCCTAGGGTGACTGCCCATGCTGGAGCTCCACCAGTTCACAGGGGTGTGACGTGAGCAAGAATGAACTCTATTATTTTATTTTATTTTATTTTATTTTATTTTATTTTATTATTATTTTTTGAGACAGAGTCTCACTCTGTCGCCCAGGCTGGAGTGCAGTGGTGCCATCTCCGCTCACTGCAAGCTCCGCCTCCAGGGTGCATGCCATCCTCCTGCGGCAGCCTCCCAGTAGCTGGGACTACAGGCGCCCGCCACTACGCCCGGCTAATTTTTGTATTTTTTAATAGAGATGGGGTTTCACCGTGTTAGCCAGGATGATCTCGATCTCCTGACCTCATGATCCACTCACCTCGGCCTCCCAAAGTGCTGGGATTACAAGCATAAGCCACTGCACCCGGCTGAATGTACTCTATTATTAACCACCACTGAGAATTTAAGATTCTTAGAGCTGCAAGCTTCTTTCTAACTAACAAAATGTCGTATAAATTTTAATGTTAAGAATCTTGGCCAGACGCAGTAGCTCAGGCCTGTAATCCCAGCACCTTGGGAGGCCAAGGTGAGTGGATCACGAGGTCAAGAGAGGAGACCATCCTGGCCAACATGGTAAAACCCCGTCTCTACTAAAAATACAAAAAAATTAGCCAGGCATGGTGGTGCAGCCTGTAGTTCCAGCTACTTGGGAGGCTGAGGCAGGAGAATCACTTGAACCAGGGAGGCGGAGGTTGCAGTGAGCCGAGATCATGCCACTGCACTCCAGCCTGGGCGACAGAGTGAGTTTTGAATTAGTCACCAAAAAAGAAAAAAATTACACACACACAAAAAAGAATCTTGGTAAAATCCACATAGAAAATAATTGCATTTCTCACTAGGTGTAGTGGCTCACACCTGTTATCCTAGTGCTTTGGGAGGCCAAGGAAGGATTACTAGAAGCCAGGAGGTTGAGACCACCCTGGGCAACATAGTGAGATGCCATCTCCACAAAAATAAAACACAAAAACAGAAACAAACAAACAAACAAAATAACTGGGCATGGTGGTGCATGCTTATAGTCCCAGCTACTTGGGAGGCTGAGGCAGGATCACTTGAGCCTAGGGGTATGAGGCATTTCCCATCTTCAAATCCCACATAGACAACAAGATTTCCAGCTGCTTCTTCAGATGACTGGGCATTGTTTCCTAGCTTTTAAGTGAAAGTAACATTTGGAAGTCCCTGCTGTATTGGCGGGGATGCTCAGTCCTAGCTCCCTCCTTTTACAGAGGGCCATGTCCTCTGTTCCTACAGGAGCATTAGAAGACAAGGTCAGAGCCTGGGCATGGTTGCTCACACCTATGATCCCAGCACTTTTTGAGGCCAAGGCAGTCGAATCTCTTGAGGTCAGGAGTTCAAGACCAGCCTGGCCAACATGGGGAAAACCCATCTCTACTAAATATACAAAAATTACCCAGACATGGTGGTGTGCACCAGTAGTGTCAGCTACTTAGGAGACTGAGGCAGGAGAATCGCTAGAACCCAGGAGGCAGAGGTCGCAGTGAGCTGAGATCATGCCACTGCACTCCAGCCTGGGTGACAGAGTGAGACAGTCTGAAAAAAAAAAAAAGACAAGGTTGGCCCTTCTACCCCTTTTATATGATCCATATGCTCTTATGCTCTGTGCCTTGCAGGCTTTGACTTCCTCTACCTATTTCAGCTTTTAGCTCTCTCTATACAGAGAGAGAGAGAGAGAGAGAGAATATCAGCTCAGTCTATGTCTTCAGAAGTTAGCTACTCATTTTATTTTTGAACATGACTCTCACTATGCATCATTTTACACAAGATGTTATACTTTCTGTTTATAAGAATTTCATTTTAGAATAGAGTCCAGGCTTATCATTTAGTAAGAGCGTAGTCTGGTAGGGCAGCTACGGTTCGTTCTAAAACTTTTGGGAATACATCAGAAAACAAAACAAAACAAAAACACCAGCCCAAATTCAAGTAACACTGGACCTCACAGAGGGACCACACTTCTTGAGAGATCTTATAACAGCATATCTACTTGCAGGAGTGGAGTTCTGTATGTATATAAAATAAAAAAGATAAATGAAGGCTGGGCTTGGTGGCTCACACCTATAATCCCAGCACTTTAGGAGGTTGAGGCAGGTGGATCACCTGAGGTCAGGAGTTCAAAACGAGCCTGACCAACATGGAGAAACCCCATCTCTACTAAAAACAGAAAATTAGCCGGGCATGGTGGTACATGCCTGTAATCCCAGCTACTCGGGAGGCTGAGGCGGGAGAATCACCTGAACCCGGGAGGTGGAGGTTGCAGTGAGCCGAGATCACGCCACTGCACTCCAGCCTGGGCGACACAGCGAGATTCCGTCTCAAAAAAAAAAAAAAAAAAGAGTGAAACTCTGTCTCCAAAAAAAAAGCAGATGAATGAGCAATTACCATTGTTCATAAAATAACAATAACTATAAGGTCAGTAATTTCTTCCATTTTATTAAATTGTTCTGTGTTCTATGGAAAAGAGGAAGGATTTAATCCCCAATGGTATAAGATGAACACAGTCATTAAATCTTAAAGGGAAATAAAAATTTTGTAGAATTTTATTTTAATTTGACTTTCACCTCCATCATTTTCGAAAAACTGTGCCTATCAAGATCAACAGTGACCTCTCCATCATTAAGTCTATAGTCAAGTCTCCATTTTCATCTTTCTTGACCTATGAAGAGCATTGGCCAAATTGTTCACTCCCTTCTCCTTGATGTCTCTTCATCAGGCCTCCAGGGCCCTACACATCCATGATTTTCTTTCAGTCACATTAATGCCCTCCCTCAGCCTCATTTTTTGGGTCCTCCTCTACCTTCTGCCTTTTATAGAGAAGTGTCCCAGCACTTCATCCTTGGCCTTTATCCTTGGTCATTAAATTTAGTCAGTAAGTTTTATTCATCTGTTTCTTTTAATTTTTTTCTTTTTTCTTTAGACACCCCATAAGGCCCTGGATAGTCGTATTAGTTTTAAATGTCATCCATATGCCAAGATATCCTCATTGTTTACATCTCCAACCCAGATGTCTTTAAGAAACCCAGACTCCTACATCCAGTTGCATCATCAATTGAATGTAAAATAAAATTCTCAAACTTAACATGTCCAGACTGGGTTATCGATAAATCCACCCCAAACTGCTTTACCTACAAACCTCTCCTTCTCAATTGAAGAGATGGGATTCATCCTTCTAATTTCTCAAGCCAAAATCTGTGGACTCATTTCTGACTCCTCTCTCCCACACAGCCAGGCAATCCAACAGGAACTCTTGCTGGCTCCGCCGTCAAAGTTTTTCCAGCCTCTCTATGTTGCTCTCACCTCCCCTACTACTGCTCTAACCTAAAGCTACCAGCAGCAATATAATTACCTCCTCATTGTTCTCTCAGCTCCATCACAGCTGCACTGCAATCTTTCTCAATAATGCAGCCGGAATGATTCTTCTAAGACATTAATGAAATCATGACACTCTTCTCTGTAAAACTCTATGATGGCTGCTCATTTTACACCAAATAACAGCCAAAGTCCCTAGGATGATCTACAAGATCCTCTGGATCTGGGCCACAGTTATCTATGACCTCATCCCTTAATACTCCTCTCCAAGCTCATTTGGCTCCAGACACACTGATTTCCTGAGATTCTTTGAACACACCAGCCATTCTCTCACCTGAAGGCTTATTCTTTTCTCTGCCCACAAACCTTCTTTTGTCCTGCTCAACTCCCTCCCTTCCTTAGAGCCTTTGTTCTTATGGCATCATTTCGGGCTTGGTACCCCAGCTAGCACTGCAATCTGCCCCATTTTGTACATCCAAACCCAGTACGCTGATCTACTCTTCATTTCTTTCCATAGACTTACTGCATTCTCTCATAGCTTTTAATTCACTTCTTGTCTATGACCTCTAGAATGTGAGCATTATAAAAGAAAGATTGTTGATTACTTGGTTTACTTACATATGCAAACTACCTGAATGAGAACCTGCTAAGGGACATGTACTTAATTCTTATCACTGAATAAATAAATTAAAAGTACAATTCATTTTTTATACATGTGAATTTAAAACATGTCTTTCATGAGACATACTTTTCAATTTCAGAGAACTTCATGGTAGGTTACTTGAATTTATATCATAGTGTTTTGTAGTAAAGCCAATTAAAACATGAATTTAAAAAATGAACAATTGCCTACACAATTGAAAGGCTGTTAGACTTATCCATGGTACAGATAGATTATGGGGACTGTGGTGTCTCTCATACATACCCCAAAACAAAACTATGTATTTAGCCAGAACACTGGAAATTTTAAAGTGATTAATATATTGGCCCGGCACGGTGGCTTACGCCTGTAATCCCAACACTTTGGGAGGCCGAGGTGGGCAGATCACGAGGTCAGGAGATCGAGATCATCCTGGCTAACACGGTGAAACCCCGTCTCTACTAAAAATACAAAAAATTAAACAGGCATGGTGGCGGGCGCCTGTAGTCCCAGCTACTCAGGAGGTTGAGGCAGGAGAATGGCGTGAACCCGGGAGACGGAGCTTGCAGTGAGCCCAGATCGCGCCGCTGCACTCCAGCCTGGGCTACAGAGCAAGACTCCGTCTCAAAAAAAAAAGAAAACAAACTTGATTGGTATACTCTATTATATAAATGGTAATTAATACCTTCCAATTTATTTAAAAAATATAATGTTCTTCAATGTCTAAAGAATGTTCACTTCTCTTAATTACGTGCTAGAAGTTTTGATAAAGTTGATGTAATTACAACCAAATCGTCTTCTTATTTATAAAAATGCAAACAACAGTAATATAATGAAAACTGATGGAATAATTACGCCTGCTCTATACCAAATAAACTCCCAATTTTTGTGCTAAATTTGGCATCATGAAAAGATGTTCACTTCAGTAACGTAGTTCTTTTCTAAATGCAAAGTGAAAGGCAGGCTTAGAATAATTTGTTCTTTATATCTTGCTTCAAAATTGTCAACAAAGATAGAGATAGCATTAATTGCCTCATCATATTTGCGTATGGTTTTACATCTGATTAGCCATGGAAAAAAAACTGTGGGTTTTAAATACATGAAATTAGAACTACCTGGAAACTGCTTGTCAGGAACCTGTCAGCTCAGTTTCAATATTGCATATTATTAAATACTTTTTCTCTTGCTACTCATTCATGGTAAGATTTGCTAAGCCTGACAGAAACATTTTAATTACAATTTGAACTCAAGTAACTTCTTTAAGATTCACCTCCAGATCACTTTCAATTAATATTGAGAAATAGTAATACTGAAATTAATTTGGAGTTTCTCTATGTATTTAAGTGCCTTCTAAAATGAGTATAAAGACATATACCTTTTATATTCCATATAATTGCTGGTCCATAGACTTATTGCATTCTATCGTAGTTTATAATTTACTTCTTGTCTATGACCTCTAGAATAGTTTCTAATGAGTTTGGAAATACATGCAATGTTGCTGCTTCCACTATTTACAGAGGAGATTGTTTTCTTATATTCTTAGTCTTGTCATTTGAGTTTTCTTTTCCTGCTCACTGTAAAACAAAAGAAAATTTTAACCTTAAATTTTATATGAAAGATCCAGATAATATTAAAATATTTTCTATATACAAGAAATGTAGAAAAGACCCTTGACTTTGTGATAAAATACAAATTCATAGAAGTACTCTTCATCTGAAGCAGTTATGAAGTTGGCCTGTTAGCAGCCTAAGTGAACTTACAACTAAAACCGTAAATAATTGTACTCTATATATATGAAATGCATTTATTACATATTATTTCAGATTAGGCAAAGGTGAGCTAAGAGATGTGTGTTCATGGATTCCTATTCGGAGACAGCCTAGGTGACATTATGAATATTGTAGTCTGGAAGGGAATTAATTTTATTCCATTTTTTCTATATGTATAAATATAAATATATATATAGAGAGAGAGAGAGAGAGATACACAGTGTAAATAGGAAGAAAAATTATTAAATAATGTATACTACGTAAATATACACTTGAAAAAATCAACTTTTTTTTTTTTTTTTGAGATGGAGTCTCACTCTATTGCCCAGGCTGGAGTGCAGTGGCGCAATCTTGGCTCACTGCAAGCTCCGCCTCCTGGGTTCATGCCATTCTCCTGCCTCAGCCTCCCAAATAGCTGGGACTACAGGCGCCTGCCACCAAGCCTGGCTAATTTTTTTTTTGTATTTTTAGTAGAGACAGGGTTTCACCACATTAGTCAGGATGGTCTCCATCTCCTGACCTTGTGATCTTTCCACCTTGGCCTCCCAAAGTGCTGGGATTACAGGCGTGAGCCACCATGCCTGACCAAAAATCAACATTTAAAACTGCAGCATTTCATAATGGAAACCAAATAAACACTTGTTTTATAAAAGCCGATTAATGTATTTTATAAATAAAGAATATTTAAAATTTAAAATATAAGTGATTAACGTTGTTTTCTAGACTAAATTATTTGCATTCAGTACCTTCTGATATAAGCCCAATGTTATTGAACCATGAAGAAACAACTCAGTTGATATCCAGTTCATACATAGACAATATTAGTATCATAATTGTTTCCACAATTCTGATAAGTTTCTACATTCAATAACCTGCAAATATTTCACTTCAGATATCATCTTGATCATGAAGCCCACCCTAGCATATTCTAAATTCCTGCTGGATGTTCTACTGTTCTACCAAGCTCAGCCTGGTTCCTTAGTTTTAGCATGGGAGTGTTGAAGAGAAGTCACACGGTGACAGCTGCTTAGCAGTAGAAAGGTTTAATTATTGTTTTGAGAAAAAATAAATGGGGTAAATAATGGAGAAAAAAGAACTGGAAACTCGAGGAGAAACAAATAATTGTTTAGTAAATACATGGCTGAAATATTAAGCAAAGTAGCAGCAACATGGTTGTAAACACCTGGAGGCGTCTATGAAAGGCAAATGCACTCTTTTTACATGACTCAAGTCTACACTGGACCCCGTGAAAAGGCAACTTAGTCTTAGCACAGTGTTTGGACCAGCATGGACCAATGTCTATGCAATCATGACAGTGTGACATTCTTCATGTTCAATTTTTAGCTCACAGGCAAAGCACAGGGACCTTGGTTGTGATTGTTAAATGTAGATATTATTATCCTCATGAAAAGTGGAGCTTAGACAAATTTGGGATATAACAAATGTATGGTGCTGACACCCTCAGCTTATAAACAGGCATTCAAGGATGCCTTAGGAATTTGGTGGATCATAAATAGACATTCAAAAGTATTAGTTATAATTACAAACACAACAAACAAAGAAACAGGTATAAGCAAAAGAAAAAGGAAAGCACAAGCACATGCCTGTACACAGCCACACCCACACACACAGACTTACAAAGCATTATAGAATGTGAAGCATAAGTTAACTAAACTTCATATCTTTCAAGTCAAGTGATCAGTTATTATTTTTTATTTATTTATTTTTTTGAGACAGAGTCTCACCCTGTCACACAGGCTGGAGTGCAGTGATGCGATCTCGGCTCAGTGCAACCTCCAACTCCTGGATTCAGGCATTTCTCGTGCCTCCGCCTCCTGAGTAGCTGGGATTACAGGTGTCACCACCATGCCCAGTTAAATTTTGTATGTTTAGTAAAGACAGCTTTTCGCCATGTTGGCCAGGCTGGCCTCAAATCCTGGCCTCAAGCAATCAACCTGCCTCGGCCTCCCAGAGTGCTGGGATTACAGACATGAGCCACCGCGCCTGGCCAGTTATTATTTTTAAAAAAAATAATAAAGCAAGGGAACAAGGCATAACTCTTTAAATTTGTAATTTTAAAACTGTATAATGAGTGTACAGTTTTCCAAAATTCCTTTAGAGAGTGAATGAATGAAGACATTTCAAGACCACCGGTCTAGTCGCAGCTTGATGCACAGTGCCGAAGCCTGGCTCTCAATGGCTGCCTCCTGTGTGTCTGTCTCTGCACCCCAACACCCTGCAGTCTTGTCTTCTCTAACTCTTTCCTTTTCCGGATGTGCCTGCTTTCACTCACCCCAGGCCTCTCACTTTCTCTTCTCTACTCAACCCTCTTTGCCCAGCTGACTTCTTAGGCTTCCTGTTTTTATTTATTTATTTAGACACGGAGTCTCACTCTGTCACTGAGGCTGGAGTGCAGTGGTATGATCTCGGCTCACTGCAACCTCCACCTCCCTTCAAGCGATTCTCCCGCCTGTTTCCGGAGTAGCTGGGATTACAGGTGCCCACCACCACGCCCCGCTAATTTTTGTATTTTTAGTAGAAACGGGGGTTTCACCATGTTGCCTAGGCTGGCCTCCAACTCCTGACCTCAGGTGATCCACCCTCTCAGCCTCCCAAAGTGCTGGGATTACAAGTGTGAGCCACTGCCCCTGGCCCAGGCTTCCTGTTTTCTGTAAGCCTTCCCTGATTGGCTGAGGCCTCTGCTGTGGAAATTCCAAATGCGCTGTAGTTCTTCCCCTCTCCTGTCACATTTGGCACCCTAAGGTGGCACCGTGTTTCAT
The DNA here is from genome assembly GCF_029281585.2 of Gorilla gorilla gorilla. Taxonomy (NCBI): domain Eukaryota; kingdom Metazoa; phylum Chordata; class Mammalia; order Primates; family Hominidae; genus Gorilla; species Gorilla gorilla. Next base: position 82,533,790 of record NC_073232.2, on the reverse strand, counting down.
GTCTTCATCTTCCACAGTAGGTTCTGTGAGGGTAGAGACTTGTTTGCTGTAGCCACAGACATAGCATTCCAGGACACAAAGCAGATGCTCAGGAACTGTGAGTGAACTTGTAGCAATAACAATTACCTGAAATGAACTAGCAAAAAATGTATGCAGTGTGATCAGAGGCAGGGTGGCCAATATTTTAATACTGAAATCATTTTTTATAAAAATAATCCATCAATAAAGTATTAAAATGTTCCACATGATAAATACTAGCATCATTCTTTGTAAAAATTACATATTTTGAAATCAGTGTCTGACTGGAAATAGATGCACAATACACACTTATTGCAAGAATGAATTCATGAGGCCACAGTACAGCATTGTGCTTAAGAGCTCAATCGCTGCAAGTAAACACACTTGGGTTCTTGAGATTAGTTGTGTGAAAAAGAGAAATTTATCAACCCCTGTGACTCTCCATTTTCTTATCTGTAAAACCGGGATGATATTGTACCTACATCTTTGCATCGTAAGGATAAAGGAAGATAATGAAACTGTGCTCAGAGAGTATTAAGAACTAAGTAGTAGATGTTATTGTTAGGTTTTTGATAAGTAAAGAGAGATCGAAACTATATTTACTGATCATATTAAGCTGAAATATGTTGACCAGTGTTTAACAGCTTCCCATAGGGTACATTTATCTTTGGGATTATGTAGCCAAGAAAACTAGAGCTTTAGGCTGCTGGCTTGTTTGGTCCCAAGTTATATCTACAAAAGGTTATGTTTTCCTTGAACCTCTTTGAAACACTTCTTTTTCACTGTAGGACTCTACTTCAGCAGATAATCAACACTCTCATTTCAACCTCAAAGTTAATTAGTGGGATGTCTTTTCCCTTAGGTTTGTTTCTATGGACAATCTCATGATATGGATTTCTTCATTAAACTACATGGATTTAACAATTATGCCTCTAGGAGCAAAAAAGCTGAGAAACATATGTAGATGGTTAGGAATACTTAATATGTTTTTATATTAATTTCTAAGTAAGCATTTCGCAGAGCTTTTTAATATAGTATCTCAAATGGTAAGTGATTAATCTAGGAATCTTGGCTTAATAGTTTTGAACCAAATGATTTTTTTTTTGCCAGTACCTTGAAATTCTAAAATATAGGGAACAGTTTATATTCTGAGTGTAAATAAAATTGACTATATTCTTGCTCTGATGTATTCTCCAAAAAACCGAAAGTCATGTTAGTGTTAAAACCAAGTGATAAGGCCGGGCGCAGTGGCTCACACCTGTAATCCCAGCACTTTGGGAGGCTGAGGCTGGTGGATCACGAGGTCAGGAGATAGAGACCATCCTGGCTAACATGGTAAAACCCTGTCTCTACTAAAAATACAAAAAATTAGCCGGGCGTGGTGGCAGGCACGTGTAGTCCCATTTACTTCGGAGGCTGAGGCAGGAGAATGGCGTGAACCCAGGAGGCGGAGCTTGCAGTGAGCCAGGATCACACCACTGCACTCCAGCCTGGGTGACAGAGTGAGACTCTGTGAAAAAAAAAAAAAAAAGTGATGAATTATAATAAATTTAAATTTATTTCTAACTAATTTTACTAGTACCTACATGCATGGATTAATTAATTAATGCAAGGAAGCAATAATTGAGGTTAAGAAAACATACTCTATTCCTATATTCGTGGTACAGATTTCTTCAATTTACCCACCTTGGTGAAGCTATTCTAATATGTAGACATATATTACATAAGAAAAAATGAATTATGAAAATATCTTGGCTTCTTACAAATCAAAATGTTAGGTCCTAAATTGTCAAGAAATGAAAGGTAAAACAAGGTGTTTTGTTGCCCTTAACAGTATTGGGAGTACTTAGGACAACCAAAATGATTAAAGGTTTTGAGCAACTACTGTATTCAGGAAAGACTGAAAAGATTAGCATTCTTTAGGCTGGAAGTAATGACAGCAGACATGAATGAGATCTCTGATATCATGAAGGTTGTGGGTAAGGTGACCACTTGTTCAACCAAATCACAAAATGTTAGAAGGAAAATGCTTTGGGAATTTAGTGCAAAATTCCAGAGAGTAATCCTTAACAGAAGTCCCTTTGTGTGCAATTATTTGCAAACTCTGGTGCCACTGCCCAGTAGATGGAAGCTTTTCTCTTCTTCGCACAATGGCTTCAGAACACTTGCATGGTCTCTTTGTCTCCTCATGACGTTTCTCAGTCATGAATCATATCCATCTTTAACACACTCTTAGCCAGTTGTACCTAAGAAGACAATTGTGATTTACTGTTGGGAGTTTGGGGGTAAAAACATAAATTGGGAAGCAATTTAAGCTTAGCTGCTATAAGCTTAGCCGAAAAATCCACCCTGATGTCTAACAGATAAGCAAGCCTGGCTCTCCCCGGGCCAATCCATTTCTCCTTAGGGATTGGCTTAAGGAAGGAAGCTGTTTTCTTCAGTTCCAGCCTGAATTTAGATCTCAGCAAAAACGTGTTTGTTTTTCAATTTCTTCTTCATTCTAGGTAGTTGGCAATTTGACTCCCTTGTAGCTGATGTTGTGTTCTGCCAGTAAGTCATGATATGGATATCTAGCATTTACTTATCCATTAATTGGAAAATAGTTATCCAACTTCTTTTCTGTGCTACTCCCTTTGTGAGATGCTGTAAAACCAGAAGAGGTCAGGCAGACAATGCCCCTGCTTTCATGGAGCTTCCTACCGGTGGAGACAGGAGTCCTGAAGTAATTACAGTAAGATGTGATGAGGGCTGTAATGGGGATGGAAGAGGATGCTATGGAGACATAGAGAAGAGGACCGTCAGCCTGCAGAAGGGGAGCAGTGTAGGCAGAGGGTGAATATTCAGAGGCTAAACAGTTGTAGTCCAAAAAGAATTATGTAGACTTGAAAGAAGTTTGCCAAATGTGAGGCTGAAGAACAGACAGAGGGCAGATGTGTTACAAATATCAACTTTGTAAAACTAAGAACAATTAGAAGACATTGCTTTCCTTTCTTGAAGGTAATGTAATTATATTTTCAATATAAAAAAATCACACTGTCTTCAAGTGAGGGAGATGGATTGGATGTGAAAATGGCAGTCAGAGCAGTTTTTTGCAGGAATCTGAATTAGGAATTGGGCAAATTCTTACATTTGGGCTTTATTTCCTAAAACTGAAGTACAGCTACCTAATAAAGAGAAAATAACTAATTCCGAGTCTTGGCCTTTTCTTCTTTCTGCATGAGAACACTTTTAACTTTCCTGTTTTGTTGCTGCAAAAAGTACACTGGCAATATGTTCATCCCATACTAAGGAGACACTCACTGTGATTATTAATGAGGATTAGTCACTTGCAAACTTCATTTAAAGATGAAATACAAATACATAATGTTTTGCTGCACTATATCTTTATCAGAGTATCATATTTCAACTTTGAGAACTAAAGCTCAAATTTAGGAATTTGCCTAAACTAAGGAGGAACCAATAGAAATAGAAAGTCATGGAAATGTGAAAGATTTTTTATAATGTAGAATTGCAAATACCTGGCTACCGATTCTACTGGTGTTGCTCTCTCAGTCATCTGGGTCATTTTCTAATTCCCCTTTGCTGCATGAATGCTTTCCTTAAGAAAAATCTAGAAATTAACTGGGTCAAAATGATGCAGTGTTTAGAGGACAGCTTCTCAGCTTTGGATGCGCGTTAGAGAAAAGGTGTGAAGGTGCTTTAGAGTGTCTCATTAGAATGGGGTGAGCCTTTTGCCACTGTACTTTTTATAGCAGTAAAACAGGAAATTTGAAAGTATCTTCATGGAGAAACAGGAGAAGTCCAAGACTCGAAATTAATCAGGACTCTGGGCGTTCTACAGTGCAACCATCTGAAATCAACAATAAGAAAATGAAGTGCATGAAGAAACGTGGTGCCCAAATCCTCTGCAATCTAAAGCCCACATGTAACTTTTTTATGAAATAAGAAGCAGAAAATGCACCAGCAATGGCACTTCTGTATTATAAGAGACCACCTATAAGGCCAAGTGAAACATAAAAGTGTTTATTTTTCTTAGTTACTCAATGAACAGAAATTGAATAACAAGCTAAAAGATGCCTACGGCAAGAAACAATTTCCATCCCTCTCCTTTCCACTATTTTCCATTTCCTTTTCTCTTGATTCCACATGTCATGAGTGATTTTTTAAAAGAAATATTATATTACACTAGTGAACTTCCAAAAAAAATTAAACATAGACACAACATCATAAAACCACAGCATAAAAAAGGATGTCTTTTTCAGAAGCAAAAATGAAATTGGAAGGATCTCTTTGCCCTTCTCTTTTCTTCTGGGCACTACCAGAAGTAAATTTCTGAAGAAAAAAAAAAGGCAATAGGAAAGGGAAAGAAAGAAAACCAAGAGGAGGTGAAGACAGAAGAACTAAAGCAGGAGTTGTATGTCGGGGGAAGAACATCTCTGTTTCATTTACAAAGACGATACAACACATACCCTCCAAAACACAAATACATGGCATCCTAGAGCGGCCCGCTTGCAGCTTGGTCCCAGCTACCTCTACAGGAATTTTTTGCTTTGGTTAAGGGTGGTCTAGAGACTCTTTTGAGAAGATCAGTTCAACCAGGCCAGATTAGATGTCTCCTGTGTATATCCTGATAGTAAACCCTGCTTATTACTGATGGCGTCCTCTGGCGACAAGGGGCTGCATCTGTACAGAGTAAGGATACCCTCCCTTCTTAGTGCTGCTGCTGATGGAAGAGAAATCCTGGAGGAATTAGAGAGAGGCCATAGGCGTGTTTAGGCCATAGACATGTCTTCACGCAGAAAACAGGAGAAGTTCAAGACTCAGAATTAATCAGGACTCTGGGCATTCTGTAGTGCAACCATCTGAAATCAACAATAAGATAAGGAAGCGCATGGAGAAACATGTGGTGCCCTAATCCTCTGCCATCTGAAGCCCACATGTAACTTTTTGTCATATTATATATTGTATTTTCAGAAGGTTTGACTGGCTCCTTCTTCCTTTCCCCCAAGAAATTAATATATATGATAAGAGGTTTTTTTAGAGACCTGTCTTAAGAGATTTTAATTTTTATTAATGTGATTGTTGACAATATTATCTGTTACCTGTCTCAGTTATCTTTACTTTAATAGTGCCTTTATAAATATACCATATGTAAATTTTACCTTCTGTTTTTGCAGAATATTGTTCCTAATGGAGTAGATTAACTATCAAAAAGGTACCAAAGTCTAGTTTTCACACCAGAAACATCACTCTGACAGATTTTTCATTAGTGTCTGTGTTTTATTAACATATATATATGTTTTATTAACATATATATATAATGTGTGTGTGTGTGTGTGTGTGTGTCCAAATTACCATTTGAAATTTCCACCCAATGATTTGGTGTCACACAGACATGACCTTAAATGCTTTGTCTTTTAAATTGTGAAAATCTTCCTGAGATTTATAACATTTCCTAATTTTCGACCAGGGTTTGATAATTTCACTTAAAGAAGAAATAGAAACTCATAGGGTTTTTGCTGCATTGTATCTTGATCCTTCATTAAAGTGTATGTACTTCAATATTGGAAAGTAAAGCCCAAATGAAAAATGTGTTAATAAGCATTTCTTCTGTTCAGATCTGATATCTAACAGCTGGCATTCATTCATCAAAAGAATCATGACATGACCTCCCTAAAATTTGGACTTGGATTCTAAGGAGATTTTTTTTAATGCAACCAGTGGGATCTTGTTGTTATAGGGACTCCAGAGCTGGGTTGAGAAGTTAGGGTTATCAGCCTAAAAACAGCATCATTTACGGAGTACCAGAATACACAAGTGCACATAACATCATTCTTTAACATGTACTTTTGTCTACTGTGCCTGTGTTCTAGCCATCAAAAAGGGCTGGATAGATATGACGGTTAATTCAGCCTGTTTTTCTGTTAGTTCAAAGTTGAGTCAAAGCAGTAACTGACAGCATCTTCCATTTGGCAATTAACTAGTGAATGCCTATACTCACTAGCTGTATTCCTCCTACTGTTGAGTCATGTTATAATTATTAGGCTGGTGCAAAAGTAATTGCACCAACCTAATAGCTTGTGCGCTATTCAAATTTTCCATATTTTATGACCTGTCTCCTAAATAAATTGCAAGTACCTCAAAGGCCCTAGACACTCTACATTTTTCTACATTTTTAATATTCTCTATCTTCACCATGTCTAGAAGTTTGCCTGGCATTTAAAAACTTTTGTTAATTAAACTATATTAAGTAGATGATTTAACATAAGTGAAGACACACTACCAGACATTGGTTCTCTAATCATGTAAAAAATTATTTGCTAGATGGTGAGACTTCCCACCCCGACCCCTTCCAGCGTGGAGATGTTACACATAAGAGATTTTCTTTCTTGGTAAGAGAAGCCCTTCAGGATTCAGAAAACTCAGGCTCTGATAAAGTGACTCATTCTTTTAACTACCCAGAAATTTAAACTCCTTGGGTCTTGGCACAGCTACTCACATCTCTATTCCAGGAATGAGAGTTACTGACATAGTAGAACAGTCAAATGGTCTGAGAAGATGAAGTTTAATTACAACTTTAATAGCACACAACTGCAAAGCATCCAACCAAAATGGTGACAGGAATTACAATATTCGTTTGGTCTATCAATCATACTTTTTGTTAATTTCCTGAATTTGGCATCATCAAGTAGTGATCCCGGCTATGACAAAATTTTGGCTGGCAAGAACTAAAGCATTCCCTACAAAACTAGCAATCATCTGCTACAACCTCATTTCTGTGGGATAAAATGGGCACCAGAAACCTGACCAAAGCAGTCAGCAATAAACACAGCATCAATTACGCCACCAGAAGATCTAAAGTAGCAAAGAACAAGACAGCATCAATTATTCAATCTCTATGTCTAGATTCATGCCACAGCACTCCTTGAATGCATTGACAATGTGTGTTAAGTTAGGCATTCTGTTCCAAAACACTGACTTGCTTGAAGAGTTATAAAATAAAACTTAAGAAGTTGCTGTGTTTATGACCACAGAGCAAGAGACAGAAGTGGAATCCTGGGAGCTGATGAAAATTTATTTCACAGTATTGCTTAAAACTAGCCCCAAGAGGGAAGAGAGAGTGGAAAAATGGCTCTAATTTCATCTTTCTCACTTGAAATTATGGGGTGATATTTACAGTCCTGCCTCAGTCAACTGACAGCAAATCTTTTCCTATGATTGCAGAAAGCTTCTTCTCTTAAGTGAGGAGAATGTGTTAAAGGAACACATGGTAGGGAGACAGAGGCAAACACCGAGGAAAAATGCTTCCACTGATAAAAATTCATGCCAAGACTTGATGATATGGCCATAAAGCAAGCCCTAGGATGGAAGTGTTTCACTCTGGAATCCCTTGAGGCCTAACACATGAACTTGCAAAGTGTGAGGCTTTAGGACCTGGTGACAAATGCAGTCATCGAGAAATTCTGGCATTCAGTGAATTCTGTCAAGGTGGTTTCAATGTGGGGGCTATGCAACACAGACAGATTTATTCCATGCAAGACCATACAAGTGAGGAGCTGTTGTGTTGGGAAGAAAAGGTCATTAAACCTTTTAGAATTGTTTAGCACAGCTAATAGGAAGCGAAGGTTGACTTTGAACAAGCAAGTCATGTAGAATCAAGACTTTGAGAAATGTCTTTCATAAACTACTCATCGAAATTTGTAATACATTTATTTTTTAAATTAACTGAATTCCAAAAATACTTGTAATACTAACTCAACCCAAAAGAAGTTTATTTTGTTTTGTTTTGCTTTTTTATTTATTTTATTACTACAGAGCCATATGATCAGTGGATAAAATTTATACACATTCTTTCCAGAGGCTAGAATACAGTGTATTAGCCAGGGTTCTCTAGAGGGACAGAACTAATAAGATAGATGTATGTGTGAAAGGGAGTTTATTCAGGAGAGTTGACTCACAGGATCACAAGGTAAAGTCCCACAATAGGTCCTCTGCAAGTTGAGGAGCAAGGAAGCCAGTAGTGGGTCAGTTCGAGTCCCCAAACCTCAAAAGTAGGGAAGTCAACAGTACAGCTTTCAGTCTGGCCAAAGGCCCCAGAGCTCCTGGCAAACCACTGGTGTAAGTCCAAGAGTCCAAAAGCTGAAGAACTTGGAGTCTGATGTTCAAGGGCAGAAAGCATCCCACACAGGAGAAAGATATGGCCAGAAGGCTCAGTCAGTCTAGTCCTTCCACATTCTTCTGCCCGTTTTATCCTAGCTTATCTGGCAACTGATTAGATGGTGCCCATTCAGATTGAGGGTGGGTCTGCCTTTCCCAGTCCACTGACTCAAATGTTAATCTCCTTTGGCAACACCCTCACAGACACACCCAGGAACAATACTTTCCATCCTTCAATCCAATCAAGTTGACACTCAGTATTAACCATCACATAGAGTAATCACTAAAATAATTTGAATCAATAAAAATAATAAATTAGGATAAAATTCTGTGGGAGTAGTAGGATGGTAATACAAGTTCAAGAAGAATAAAACAAAAGAATGATGTAAAACCTCTGATGATCAAAAATTAGAGGTTGTTCATAACAAAATATTCTTTTCAGAATGATTATCTTGATGCATATACTGTGTTAAATGTGTAACTGATGTGACTAACATATTATAGAAATTTTCATTGGTACACACTATAAATTGAATTTTACCACTTTAGTATTATTAGGATATTTTTGTTGACCCTTAAAGTAAACTATGTAGAGGCCACCAACTTCCTTGGGGAAGAATCATTAGGTGAATTTGCAACATAATTGTTTTATTTTTGTAATATAAAGTTTAATCATGCATTAGCATAAGTAAAACATTTTGTCTTCAATAAAAGTGTCATAATATACAAATTTTGTTTAACAGTGGACTCCTGTGAGATGTGTGAAATTTCAAAACCTTTTAAGAGATTAAAACATTTTAGTCATGAACAAGTATTAATTGATGTATTCAATGTAAATGCTTTGTTTCAAAAAATATTTAGTGTTTGCAAGATTCTATCCAAGAAACCTGATTTATGTTCTCCTCTGAACATTATTCTGTCTTTTTACAATAGCCATAGCTTATCCTGCAGGATAGCCTCGCCTTTAATTATTCCCATGTTTATATTATGTGCACAGATTGTCTGCATTGTGGCTTATCCTCAGGTATTTCCAGATGTGTTCCTAGGTGCACATTCATCAATATGCACATTTGTCTTATGCATAAAAGCTAACTTCATTGTTCTTTTTTAAGGCCTTTTTTAAAAGATTATTTGCTGAAAAGTCCAAAGAATCTGATTTAATTTGTGTGAGAATGTTTGCTTTTTTGCTTGTGAGTCAAAAACAGCATAAAGACCCTTTAACAATATGGTTTCTGTTTTAGCCAGAAGGATAAGGTAAGATGAAGCTTTGCAATTTATTTTTTTATGATCTTTTCATTTCATATAATCTTGTCAATATTTAGTGAAGAAAATACTTGAGTTTATAAAAATTGTGGGTTAATAGATCTGTCATCCATCCCACGCAAGAGAGGTTATATGTAATATGGTGGTATAGAGAAAGATTAGACGGGCAAGTTCAAGACCACTGAATGCTATATAGATGACACAGAGCAATCGGTGGAGAAAATATTGAGTGTTTTGTTCATGGTTAGAGTAAAAAGTATTGTTAGGTATACTGTAAACTGGCTTCTACTTTCATTCCAGTCTTGTTCTAACCAAGTTATTTGCAAACTTTTTGACTATCATAAACAGTATGAAATACATTGATATTCACAATAGGAAATATATTGGTCATTAAGCCCTGTAAAAACATACATACACATTGACAGAATTAAAAATATTATGAAACTGTACTTATCTGTTATGTGTGGAGTCATGTGTTTTATGGTATAATGTATACACTATAATATTCTACTCATTCTATTCTATTTTATATATTTTTAAAAGATTGATCTTATAACTATCTAATGCGGTGTGATCTGTAAAATGCAAAGCACTGTTTAATGCAGTGGTACTCAGTTGGGATGATTTGTCCCTCAGGGAATATTTGGCAACGTCTGGAGACATTTTTAGCGTCACAGTCAGGGGATACTGATGTGTAGTGGGTCAGTCATCTTACAAGGTACAGCTCTCCACAACAAATCATTACCTGGCCCCAAATATCTATAGTACTGAGGGTGTGAAACCCTGGCCTACTGTATATTGCCCTCCAGAGCTTAGAAAGTTATTCTTGTTTCTTAGACTTCCTTTCAGTTAGGGCTTGATTATGACTTAGATTTTGCTATGGTGTGAATATGTCCTCTCTAAAATCTAGGTGTTGCCTATGTGATAGTATTAAGAGGTGGGGCCTTTAAGAGGGCATTAGGTCATGAAGTTTCCTCCTTCATGAGTAGGTTTAGGTGCCCTTATAAGGAGACTTGACACAGGGAGGCCATTCCTGTTTACTTCCCCTGCCTTCTGTTGTGGGAAGACACAGTGTTACTCCCTTGCAGAGGACGCAGAGTTCAAGACACCATCGCGGACACAGAGACCCAACCCTCCCTGGATGCGGAAGCTGCTGCTGCCTTGATCTTAGACTTCCCAGAAGCCAGACCTGTGAAAAAATAAGTTTCTGATCTTTATAAATTGCCCAGTCTATGGACTTCCGTTATAGCAGCACAAACAGACTGAGACACACTGTTTGAGAGAATTGAATTCAGAACAAAGTTAGGCAGAGAGGAGGAGGAAGGTCCTAAAGCAGCCATATGAGAAAACAGCCATGGCAGAGTCACTGTGGATCTGTGGAGGTTTCCTCCAGTGGCAGCAGCTGCTTTCCGGGTCACAGAGGCAGTGTGAGTCCTGGCCTGAGAGCAGTTCTTGTAAAGCAAGCATAAGGTCTGCTCCTTTAGCCCTTTCAAGAACTTTACATCCTGCCTGGTAATAAATCCCTGTCTACCCAAAGTATCTGGAGCACATGAGTTAAAAGTAAATAAAAGTAATATCTATAATGTCTCCAAACTAGAAATATGTACATCCCCCCCCAAAAAGAAATCAACCAATAGGTTGACCAAATGTGGATGCTCATCATTTAGTTACTACAGCCTAGGAAAGTACTGTGCAAATGGAAAACATATTAAAGCAGGGACATGGTTTTTTAAAAAGTAATTCTTTTGAATTATGACATTTTAGGTGAGAAACTGTAGCCAAAAAGTGACATATTGAAAAAACTGTAGCCAAAAATGAACACATCAAAAGTAAGACATAAGCAACTTAATGGCTTTTTTGGAGGGTATAACATTTGGCACTATCTAGGGTTAAAGGACCCTTAAGTAAGTTTCACAGTGAACTAGAAGTTTCCATTTTAGGTGTCAATGTTATTTTATTTTTTTTGGTGAACATATTTCTAATGTATGTCATGAATACTTCTAGCTTTTCTTAATAGTCCAAGATTCTTTTACTCTTTCACCAGACATTAACACTTTCTATGTCTAAAATGTGGTTTTGTCGTGATAATAGCTATGAGTGTGCTCTGCAGTGGTATTTTCACACATTGGTGTGTGAAGAAAATGTAAAATGTTCCACTGGAAAAAGCACTTTATTAGAAGGTTGCAGATTTCTGCAGATTTCCTCAAAGAAATCTGAACAAGACGGATGGAAATCATTTAAGAGTAGAAACAATATTTGCATAATTGAATATTCTCTTGCTTCAAGAGAAAAGGAAACTGAGAGTCAGAGACATTGAGATATGCTCTCATCACACAACCACCAAATGGAAGTTGTAGCTGAAACGTGTCCTCTGAGAGAGCCTGGCGCTCTCTCCGCCCTTCACCATCTGCACTTACAACAGAGTAGCACCATGACATCGTTGATCGGAGGAGGGTGTTTTGTACTGCACAGGGATCCTGGCTGCTCCCTCCATAATTTATGCAAAATAAATTAAATGCTGACATTTTGCTTCCATTACCTTGTAACTGCTTAGAATCTACTTTTTTAACACACAGTCATCTTGGTGCCGATGGTGATGGTGACCTCCACTAGTTACTTACCTTCTTTTTTTTTTTTTTTTTTTTTGAGACAGAGTCTTGCCCTGTCGCCCCGGCTGGAGTGCAGTGGCGCAATCTCGACTCACTGCAACCACCCCCTCCCAGGTTCAAGCAATTCTCCTGCTTCAGGCTCCTGAGCTACTGGGACTACAGGCGCATGCCACCACGCCCAGCTAATTTTTGTATTTTTAGTACAGATGGAGTTTCACCATATTGGCCAGGCTGGTCACGAACTCCTGACCTAGTGATCCACCCACCTCACCCTCCCAAAGTGCTGGGATTACAGGCGTGAGCCACCACACGCAGACTAGTTACTTAACTTTCAACTTTTTTTTTTTTTTTGAGATGGAGTCTGTCATTCTGTTGCCAAGGCTGGAGTGCAGTGGTGCAATCTTGGCTCACTGCAACCTTTACCTCCCAGGTTCAAGCAATTCTTGTGCCTCAGCTTCCTGAATAGCTGGAATTACAGGCACGTACCACCATGCCTAGCTAACTTTTGTACTTTTAGTAGAGACAGAGTTTCACTATGTGGGCCAGGCTGGTCTCAAACTCCTAACCTCAAGTGATCCGCTTGCCTCAGCTTCTGAAAGTGCTGGGATTACAGGAGTGAGCCACCTTACCTGGCCTATATGCCTCAATTTCTTACCTCTAAACTGGTGGTAATAATGTTATGAATCTTCTGTGCCTGTTCATAGGACAAGTTATTTACACACATGCACTCACACACATATACGTACACACACACATAAATTTTCACCTGGCATGGGTAGGGTGCATAAGCACTAAAGATTAGTCACTCATAGGATTCTAAGAATTTGCTCAATATAGCTAACATTTATCAATAGGAAGGATCGCAGTATTCTAGGCTGTCACAGAAGACAAGCAGGGTTTGAATCCAGGCTTCCAATGGGATGCTATTATCAAAAATGAAACATGATGTAAGTAAATTGACAGGTAAGTGAGAGATCAACTATACAATAAATGTAATGAATTTAGCACAAAATGCAATGAGATTACATATATGAAAAGGAAGAAGTCATCAAAATGTTTTTAGCAATCAAGAATGAGAAAGTAGAAATGGTAATTTTTTATTAGTCAATATTTTTTAGCAAACACACTCTAAGGAACTTCTGTTTTAACAAAGAATATCTGAAAGTTGTTGATGCTGAATGAAGTTTGAAAAATAGTATCTGTGAAAATTTTACCATAATGTTATCTCCTTCCTGTACTAAACTATGGCATTGAAATAGAAGAGCATTGAGTGTTTCTTATGTGTCTAAAACAGCACTAAAAAAACAAGTGGGGCAAAAGAAGCAGAGACATAGTCTATATTCTCCAAGTTCTAATATTATTATTAAATAGTCTCTTTTGGAGGTGCAGGTGTCAGATTTAGCAAAGAAAAATATACCATAATTTGTATTTTGGATAAACTAAGAATTGATTTGGTATAAGTATATTCTAAATATTGTATAAGATATACTTACACTTAAAAAATGCCAATTACTCATTGCTTGTTGCTTATTTAAAATTCACATTTAACAAGCCATTCTGTATTTATTTATTTTGTCCCAGCAATGCTATTTAAGGGATTTTGTTTTATTTAATGTAACTTTAGCTGCTGTAACAGACAAACCCTATAATATCAATAGCCCAACACAATAAAGCTTTCTTTTGTATGCATAAATCATACGAATGTTCATGTTTGGGTAGGTCTCCACTCAGGAGAAGAAACAAAGACCCCTTCTACATTGTAAGTTCATTTTGAAAACATGGCTTGCAATTTCTGTTTGGGGGTTGTCTCCGTTCCTGATACCAGAAGGGAAGCCCCACTCTTGGGGCGAGATGGAGAAGCTTGGATATGACTTACATACTTTCTGCTCACATTTAGGACACATGAGCTCACTTACCGGGAACTATAGTCTAGCAGTGTGACCCAGGAAAGAGGAAGCCAATTGAATTATCTGGAAGTCTCTGCTACAGATGCTGAAACACTGCAGACATGTGAGAACTTTATCAATGGAAGAGGTTTACCCAGTTTACAGACATTCAAGAAAAGAAACACTACATCGATGTGAATTCTAATAATGAAAAAGTATCTTATTTAAAAGTTTAAAAGAACATGTAGAAGCAAATTACTATGTACAAAAATAAGTTAATTAAAACACAGATGTGTGATCTACATATAGTGAATTATCAATTTTGCACATAAATGTACATAAATGCAAATTATCTTTTCTTTGTTTCTTTTTTTCTCTTTCAATTTTTATATTAAGTTCCAGGATTCATGTGCAGGATGTGCAGGTTTGTTACATAGGTAAATGTGTGCCATGGTGGTTTGCTGCACAGATCATCTCATCACCTAGGTGTTAAGCCCAGCATCCATTAGCTATTCTTCCTGATGCTCTCCCTCCTCCCACATACCCCACTACTGACAGGTCCCAGTGTGTGTTGGTCCCCCCATGTGTCTATGTGCTCTCATCCTTCAGCTCCCACTTGTGAGTAAAAACATGCAGTGCTTGGCTTTCTGTTATTCCATTATTAGTTCGCTGAGGATAATGGCTTCCAGCTCCATCTGTGTCCCTGCAACGATCATGATCTCATTCCTTTTTATGGCTGCATAGTATTCCATGGTGTATCTATACCACATTTTCTTTATCCAGTCTATCATTGATGGGCATTTGGGTTGATTCCATGTCTTTGCTATTGTGAGTAGTGCTGCAATGAACATATGCGTGCATTAATCTCTCTTTTTTTTTTTTTTTTGAGACAGAGTCTTGATCTGTTGCCCAGGCTGGAGTGCAGTGGCGCAATCTTGGCTCACTGCAAGCTCTGCCTCCCGGGTTCACGCCATTTTCCTGCCTCAGCCTCCTGAGTAGCTGGGACTACAGGCACCTGCCGCCACACCTGGCTAATTTTTTGTATTTTTGGTAGAGATGGGGTTTCACCATGTTAGCCAGGATGGTCTCAGTCTGCTGACCTCGTGATCCTCCCTCCTCGGCCTCCCAAAGTGCTGGGATTACAGGCTTCAGCCATCATGCCCAGCCACGTGCATGTATCTTTATAATAAAATGATTTATATTCCTTTGCATGTAAACCCAGTAAAAGGATTGTGGGTCAAACGGTATTTCTGCCTTTAGATCTTTGAGGCATCACCACAGTCTTCCACAATGGTTGAAATAATTTACACTCCCGCCAATAGTGTAAAAGTGTTCCTTTTTCTTTTTTTTTTTTTCTTTTTGAGACAAAGTCTCACTCTGTCACCCAGGCTGGAGTGCAGTGGCACCATCTTGGCTCACTGCAACCTCTGCCTCCTGGATTCAAGCAATTCTCATGCCTCAGCCTCCCGAGTAGCTGAGATTACAGGTGCCCGCCAGCATGTCCAGCTAACTTTTGTATTTTTAGTAGAGACAAGGTTTCACCACGTTGGTCAGGCTGGTATCAAACTCCTGACCTCAGGTGATCCACCCACCTCGGCCTCCCAAAGTGTTGGGATTACAGGCGTGAGCCACCACACCCAGCCAAAAGTGTTCCTTTTTCTCCACAACCTCACCAATCTGTTGTTTCAGTAATCGCCATTCTGACTGGTGTGAAATGGTATCTCATTTGGTTTTGATTTGCATTTCTCTAATGAACATGATCTTATTTCATTCCTCAATACCCTTAAGGATTTCTAGTGAAAAATAACATCACTTTCCTGATAATCTCCTTATAAAGTTGTTTGTGTTATCAGTTGTATTGGAAGTAATAAAACTGGCAATCTTTATTTATCAAAGCCATGTTGAAATTTTTTTCAGATGATTTCAATGTTAGTATAAAACTTCTGTGCGAATATATGCAAACTGCAGGATAACCTATATTAATAGATAAAATATTGACTGAAAGAAACGACTAAAATAGGCAACTATAAAACGGAAATGATAAAACACTGAATAGTTTATAGTTAGAATTTATCAATTTAAATAACATATGCTGTAAATGACATTTTAAAAATACATGAGGAGGCCAAGCGCGGTGGCTTGCGCCTGTAATCTTAGCACTTTGGGAGGCCGAGGCGGGCGGATCACGAGATCAGGAGATCCAGACCATCCTGGCTAAAGCGGTGAAAACCCGTCTCTACTAAAAATATAAAAAATTAGCTGGGTGTGGTGTGGTGGCGGGCGCCTGTAGTCCCAGCTACTCGGGAGGCTGAGGCAGGAGAATGGCGTGAACCCGGGAAGTGGAGCTTGCAGTGAGCTGAGGTTGTGCCACTGCACTCCAGCCTGGGCGACAGAGCGAGACTCTGTCTCAAAAAAAAAAAATAAATAAATAAATAAAATAAATTAATTAATAAATAAATAAAATAAATACATGAGGAAAGAAAAGAAGTATAAAACACCAATAGAGAGGATAGAAAATCAGGGGAAGCTAAGGTTCATCTTCAAAGAAAAGGCCAAGGAAAAGAGAGAGGTAACATGAAACTGAAGAAAGAAGTCCGAGAAACAAACAAAAACCAGTGTGAGTCCTCAAAAAAAAGGAGAGAGACAAAGGGGAAATTTGATTTTAAAGAATCTCTAGAATTAAGCTGCTGCTTTTTCATTACATTTAAGTATCAGTAAGAAACTTAATTTTGATGCAGAAAAACAGCTGAAATACAAAGCTGATAAGCCACATGTAGTCATGTATGAGAGAAGAAATATTTTAAAGGCACAATAATTAGCTTTGTGTTGCTTATTTGATGTAGCTTGAACCTTAACAAGAGCTTTTTCAGTTGCTGCCATTATCTAATAATCTACTATTATCGATTTTCAGAGAAAACAAATTATCTGCAGGAAAACTTTCTGAAAGTCACAAACAAGCATGAAGAACCCAGAGGCAAAAGATTTGTAGAATCTTTAAAAGATAGCTAGAGGCAAGAGTTTGAGCCATGGGAGCAGATCGCCAAAAAAACTCTTGTCTACCTAATAAATGCTCCATAGAACAAAATCTATTCAAAGCACAATCCAGAAAATAGAATTGACATCATGCCACTGCAGTCTTCAGCTGCGACCTTGCTAGAAACAAGCCACAGGTCTGCCACTTACACAGAATTATTCACAAACGAACAACCTGCCTGCAGGAAGAGAGAAAAAAAAGGAAGACTTTAATAATCAAATCCAGTGACAACATAAATATTTCACCATGTCACTCTCAGGGTGCAAGCTGGTTTGCCTTCTAGAATGATTTAGGAAACAAAATATGATTCTGTGTAACACAAAACATATTGGCCTAAAACTTTTTTAATTTTTTTAAAATTAGAGGCTATAACTGCTTTCATTGAAAGATATGAGTTGTTCAAGACCCACTCTTTATTTAAACCTTAAAAGTAACCCACCAAGTAACAGCACAGGATCTAGATTCAATTCTAGCTTTAATAGCACAAAGTCACCTTCAGATGTACAAGTCTACATGTCTAGCCTTGAGATTACTTTTTTTAATTCTCATGGTGATTCGTAATATAATCCCAGGAGAGACAAGGTGAGACAAAGCAAATATGAAAAATTTTAAGGCTAATTCCATACAGTTTTCTGATGATAAAAGCATATCTTAGGGAGTGAGGTAAGTAGAAAAACTTCTCTTTCTCTCACTCCCTATCCTCTATTCTCTCTCTCTCTCTCAACTCAGCTGTTCATTCCTAACAGTTATATTTATTTCAGAGCTCGCTCTAGGCCAAATGAAAGTAAGATTATTTTTCTTTGGCACCTCAATTCCCTCTTTTTAGTTCTTCTGCCTCTTATGGGTCATTCCCCCTTGGCTGCCCTAACTACATTTGGCTTACATTATTTTGTTAATGCGTTTTCCCTTTGGAGTTTTCCTGCCTCCATCAAACTTTATTGTTCTGAGTCTCATTGTAATTTTAATTATATATCATGATGAAAAGAAATCTGAAAAACATGTAATAAGCCAGTATCTCATAATGGATTAATGTTAATTCCATGAGAACAATTGCATTCCAACTGGAGAATTCTGGAGAGACAAAGCCCTAATCCCAAGGGTGAAGCATATGTGAAACTGGATATAATTTTATACTCTTTAAAGCAAGACTCAGTGAGTCTGGTTCAATTTCTCATATAGGGCTAAATTTGAGGAGAGAATTTCTAGTCACTGGGTAATAGTTTGCAAGTTCTTCTGGCCCCATTTGCAAATATAGAAATGTGACCAAGGAAATAAACTGTGAGAGAATTGTTTATATTATAATTCTTAAGGTTTGGGAAACATACTATTACTAGAAAAGAACATAGATATCATTTGCCAAATGCTGTGGTTTAAATGATCATGTTCTTTGCAAAATTGACATTGGGACTTAAAGCCCAATGTGATAGTATTAAGAGGTAAAGCCTTTGGAAGGTGATGAAGTCAAGAGGGCAGAACTCTCATGAATGGGATCAGCCACTTTATCAAAGGGCTAGAGGGAACTAATTGGGCTCTTTTTGCCCTTCTGCCTTCTGCAGTATGAAAGCCCAGCATTCATCCTCTCTGGAGAAGGCAGCAACAAGGCATTATCTTGGAAGGAGATAGAGCTGCCTTCAACAGACACAGAACCTACCAGCACCTTGATCTTGGACTTCCCAATCCCCAGAGTTATGAGAAAATACATTTCTACTCATTACAAATGATCCATTTTGTGGTATTTAGTTGTATCAGCACAAATAGACTAAGGCACGAAATGTCCTAGTTTTGAAGCCAATACAAGTAAAGATATACTAGCAATGTACCAGACATTATGCAAACTGCTTTTTCCATTATCTCACTTAATTTCTACTACAACTCTTTGAGATAGACACTGTTGTCCCCATTTCACAGATGAGAAATCCAAAACCTGCTTGATAAATTTTTAAGTTGTCCAAAGTCACATGGTCGGTAGGTGCAGAGCTAGAATGCAAACTCAAGGCTACCTGACTCCAAGCCAGGGTTCATCCCCTTGTGCTGCAGGACCTGACAGAGAATGACATTGAGGCACAGGAAGTTATGTCCAAGCTCCTGTTGTTAGGACTGGACACCCTGGACTCCAGAGCAGAACTCTTTTCAGCTCTTTACTATCCAACTTGACAATTTGTGCCTTACGGGGGCTAGACACCAAATCAGGTGTCTAGTCAATTTCACAGCTTTAAAATGGCTATGTGGAGGCAAAAACACCGTTTTTTTGGTTTGTTTTTGTTTTTGTTTTTGTTTTTGTTTTTGAAACAGAGTCTGGCTCTGTTGCCCAGGCTGGAGTGCAGTGGCTGGGGCTACGGGCACATGCCACCATGCCCGGCTAATTTTTTTTTTTTTTTTTTTTGGAGATGGAGTTTCGCTCTTGTTGCTCAGACTGGAGTGCAATGGCTCGATCTCAGCTCACCACAACTTCCACCTCTCGGGTTCAAGCGATTCTCCTGCCTCAGCCTCCCGAGTAGCTGGGATTACAGGCACGTGCCGCCACACCTGGCTAATTTTGTATTTTTAGTAGAGATGGGGTTTCTCCATGTTGGTCAGGTTGGTCGCGAACTCCCGACCTCAGGTGATCCGCCCGCCTCTGCCTCCCAAAGTGCTGGGATTACAAGCGTGAGCCACCGTGCACGGCCAAAAACACCATGTTTTTTAAAATTCCAACTCTACTTGAGATGAGTGAAATGGATCACATACTATTCTGATGATTGGTTATATAAACATTGGGGATAATGAACAAAGAATAATATTCAAATATTAAATGACAAAAGTAAAAATGTAATTCTAAATATCATAACAAATTCATTCTTCTTCTAATCTGAAAATCATTTCACTAATGATGAAAATACCTTTCATCACCTGAGTTTATCTTGTTCAGGTGACAGAGATTTTATATTCAAAATATTGTCATAGTTAAATACTTTTCATTTCTTCTGTGACTGTCTTTTGTTAAAACCCAGGCTATACAACCCGGGGCATAAAAGTCTTACCATCTTTTCAGATAGAATTTTTCTTCCTTATGTTAATTTCCAAAAAAAAATCAATAAAATCTGTAGGTCCTGTAAGACCCATTTTTTGCAAGCTGTATTCAATTCAGGAAAATGATTATCTCTGTTTTTAAAAATAAATATGTTGTAAATGAAATGTAATGCCAACACTATGTAAACAATAACTCTTCTGCAATTACAAATTTATTTCCTTCATGACTGCTGATGCCTCAAACCTAGAGGAACACCATGGAAGACAAAGAAAACTAAACAAAAACAATTTATTTCCTTCAGTCTTTCCTGCTCAATAATTACTTCCTGCATTTTCTGATATCTGCTTCCTGTTGCCTATTTCTATATGTTTTGCCCTTATAAATGACCAAGGGAAACACTATGAATGGAAAAAGATTTGCAGCAATTGTTGGCAAATCTCCAGTTCTGCCTCATTCAAACACGGAATTAAAATGAGAAAGGCAATATTATCCTTTCACCTTTGGTTTATGGTAAGTTGTCAGAAATGGAGCACTGAAATATGCTTTCGAGGTAAGTCCACCTAATTATTTAACTTACGTTTTTTTCTTTTGTCTTTACAAGCAGGGGCACTTGGGTTTATCTGATTGCTTCCATTTGCATTTGCTTACACACTCATGTCCTTTTTCATTTATTCAATAAAAGTCCTTCTTTTCCTTTCTTTTCTTGAATGATTTGATAAAACATATCTGTGACCACATCTTTTAGAGTTACAAAGATATTTTTAACACATTGGTACACTTTCTCTGCTCCCTTCAATTCATTCAGAGTGATTATATATACAGAAAAATTGACTCTAAAATGGGGCTGTGTCGTTTTAGAAGTGCCCATTTTTTCAGAAAAAGCACTCATTGACTTCCTCTTTGAATTATTGCTCTTGGATACATAAGCTTCTGCATTTAAATAATGCCTTCTCTTTAGCCAGGGATTTGTGCTATATCCAATTGGGATGAAATATAAAAATGCAGGCTTCCCACATGTTCTAGAGCCTCTACTTCTCAGAGTGTATGCATAATAACAGATGCTACAAAAGTAACTAGTGAAATAATTTGGAAAACTTCACAAAGTTAAACCTGTTTCTTTACTGCAGAACTTCCCAGAATCTATAATATAGCAAAGTACATGTAAATTTCCATGTATGTGTCAAGTAAGATGTAGTTTAAGACAGTTTCCCCCACACATCCTTATATATAAAATCACTCTGTGGTGCACATCTCTAGACCACTGTTCTGCCTAAGTTAAATTGGGAACTGTTTCACAAAATAATAGCTCTTCAAGGACTAAAAGGGACATTTTGCAAAACCTCAGGAATTTCAAGCTGTGGCTGACTGACCCAAGCAGGAAAAGCAGAGGCAGGAGTTAGCCTAAGGGGAGGTGCTCTGGGCTTCTTCCCATTTGGCTGGAATATTTCTTCAACAGTTGCAGGAAAAAAAGTCCATTAGCAAGAAGGACATGCTTCAGGATGTCTAAGTGAGCCAAAGTGTGGTTTAGCAAACTGCATAATAGAAAGAAATCAGCCAAAGGAAGAACCCATCTGATGAAGCTATAAATGGACCATATACAGGAAAGACAACTAATCATTGAACATGTCTACTTAAACAACAGTGCTATGGTTAGGCTCTTTGTCCCCACCCAAATCTCATCTAGAATTGTAATCCCC
Organism: Gorilla gorilla gorilla; assembly: GCF_029281585.2. Lineage (NCBI taxonomy): Eukaryota > Metazoa > Chordata > Mammalia > Primates > Hominidae > Gorilla > Gorilla gorilla. The sequence goes on along the minus strand of NC_073232.2, from coordinate 82,512,116 downwards.
AGGTGTTGAAGGAGAGACCTGGTGGGAGCTAACTGGATCATGGGGGCTGTTTCCCCTATGCTGTTCTAAAGATAGTGAGTGAGTGCTCACAAGATCTGATGGTTTTATAAGGGTTTTTTTCCCCTTCACTTTCTTGACACGCTCTCTTGCCTGCTACCATGTAAGATGTGCCTGCTTCACCTTCCACCATGATTGAAAGTTTCCTACGGCCTCCCCAGCCATGTGGAACTGTGAGACAATTAAATCTCTTTTCTTTACAAATTACCTGGTCTTGGGCAGTTCTTTCTAGCAGTGTGAGAACAGACTAATAAACAGCAAGCCTTTCCTGGGTATTGTGTAAGGTTTTACAGTGTAAATCAGAATTTATAAGCTAATTAGTGCTCAATGAAATTAAGGGTTGCTATCGATAAGAATTTTATTCCATAGCCATAATATTAAAGAGGAAACAAACCTTAGTTAATCTCACGTCACATTTATTGCATAGCAATGTTACACAGGAATCTAGATAACTAGACATACATACGTCTGCTCCTCAGGGTGCTGTCATTTTAAACACTTCTCCCAAAGTTGAATTAGGAATGGAATCATAATTGTTAAGTAAAAATTCTGAAATCATGGAATTCTTCCTATTGAAAAAAAAAACTAACTTCAGTATGAATGAAGCTGTATCATCTGAAGTTCAAATCACAGACAAAAGGTATTTTTGTCTACTAAAGAGATAGGAATTATCATTAATTTTAAAACTTAATTTTATTGGTAAATTTGTGGAATATTTTCTATGAAAGATCTCCTTCTTTGTTGGAGAATGAATTGCTTTATAGATGCTGAATTAATTTAGTTAAATATTTTGTTACCATAATTATTTTCTTACCATAATTATTTTCTTAAAATATTTGTTCTTCAAAATATGTTAACTTAAAGTTAAAATGTGGGAATGAGATAAACAATAAACATAAGCCACGACATCTTTTGTATGCAAGAAAAATGTGGAAGATTGATATCTGTATCTTGTGAGTAAATATAGCAAATTCCCATGTTTTTACTGCCTAGAAATGAACAGCTTAAGTAAAAGTGTTTTTCCATTTTAAAAAAATGGATGTGGGAAATAATCATTTTATTTCAATCCATTTATAACAACAATTGCATGTTTTAATTAAATTTCCATTGATATCAATAGACAAGGGCATTGCATAGTTTAATTAAATCTTTAACATTACCTTTGAGGGTGGACACTCATTTCATTTTAATTAACAAATGAGAAGATTTCTTAGCTGGGCTAGGTTTATTTAGATGGTTAATAATGGAGCTATGGTTTAAACTTAGGGGGACCGACCAGGGTCTATACCGTTAATCTCTGAGATCCACACATAGGTACTCAGGGTGCCTTGCCTTGGTATCATCATCACTGCATAAAAATTCAGTTAATGTTGGTAAAGTATCAGGTCTTCAGAGGTCTATATCTCATTCATGAAGCTCACTTATGAACTTATTTTGAGGGTATATTGAATCAAAATACACCAGTTAGCCTACATGACGCATCACACGTGTTCTCTATGTTGGGTTTCTTACTGAAATACAGTGTTAAATGTGAGCTATAGAAGCAGACCATCTTCTTTTTTTCTTTCTTCTTCTGTTTCCTCATTTATTTTTTAATTCTTTTGACATATATTCATTGAGCACTATCTAGGACAAATGTATGATACTGGGATAGAATTGATGTATTAATTTTAAAAAAGAACAAAAGGAGATTATATTTAACCTCAAGGAAGGCACCATCTCTTTTTATTTATTTATTTATTTATTTATTTATTTATTTATTTATTTATTTTTTTGAGACGGAGTCTCGCTCTGTCACCCAGGCTGGAGTGCAGTGGCACAATCTCAGCTCACTGCAAGCTCCGCCTCCCAGGTTCACGCCATTCTCCTGCCTCAGCCTCCCCAGTAGCTGGGACCACAGGCGCCCGCCACCACGCCTGGCTAATTTTTTGTATTTTTTAGTAAAGACGGGGTTTCACTGTGTTAGCCAGGATGGTCTCCATCTCCTGACCTCGTGATTCACCTGCCTTGGCCTCCCAAAGTGCTGAGATTACAGGCATGAGCCACCACACCCGGCCTTATTTATTTATTTATTTGAGATGGAGTCTCTCTCTGTCACCAGGCTGGAGTGCAGTGGCACGATCTCGGCTCACTGCAACCTCCACCTCCCAGGTTCAAGTGATTCTCCTGCCTCAGCCTCCAAGTAGCTGGGACTACAGGTGTGTGCCACAAAGCCCAGCTAATTTTTTGTATTTTTTGTAAAGACGGGGTTTCACCATGTTGGCCAGGATGATCTCAATCTCTTGACCTCGTGATTCACCTGCCTCGGCCTCCCAAAGGGCTGGGAATACAGGCATCAGCCACCACGTCTGGCCCACCATCTCTTATTAGGGTACAGACCTATGAAAAATAAGTGAGAAGAGTATTTATGTCCTGTGGTAGAATATATAGGTGACCCCTAAGAAGGGAGCACTCACTCAATCCTACTGACAGAGCAGGAAGTGAGGCCAAAAAGAATTCATCACTAGAAAACATCCTAGCCAAGTCTCAAAAGATGAGGAGGTAGTAAAAGCATGTGGACAGGGGAAACAGCAAGGACAGAGATATTGGGCTATGTGTCTCAGCTGTGAAAAGACAGCTGTTTTGGCAGGGCAGGTTAGAAAGCAGAAAGAGTACAGAGAGAACAGGCCAGAGGTTCAGAGGCCAAATTAAAATTGGTCTCGATTCTGTAAGGATAGGAATTTAGACTTTGCCCTTTTGAGAAAGAAAAATCATTGAAAGATTTCAAAAGAGACAATAGGATGATCCTAATTTTTAAGGAACATATTTTAAAACTGCATTTATTTGTTTCATTACACAAGAGTGATATACATGCCTTTTAGAAGCCGTGGGCAATAAAGGAAGCTGTACAAGCTGGAGGTATGAAGAAGAACTAATGGGGCCTCCTGGAGTTGTGCAGTGCACAACTTATGAGGCCATATGTGACAACTTTATTCTAAACTCAGAGCATAGAAATGAAAATTTCTTATACTTCTAACTCCCAATAACATAAATATTTTCCTAAGTTTTCTTCCACTTTCTTCTAAGTATGTTGTATTTTTCCCATTCAAAAATTCATCTATTTTAATCATCCATTAATTTAATTTTAAACTTTTTTTAGAGTAGTTTTAGGTTCACAGCAAAGTGGAGAGGAAGGTATAGAGATTTCCTATATACCTCCACACCCCACACCTTTCCCCACATACACAGCCTCCCCCATTATCAACATTCCCCACCAAAGTGGTACATTTTCCACAATTGCTCAACCTAAATCAACACATCTTAGTTACCCGAAGTCTATGGTCTACGTTAGGGCTTAGCATTGGTGGTGTACTTTCTATGGGTTTGGACTAACAGATATTCTTTATGGAAGACAAACTATGGCAGCAGTTCCAGAGACTTTTGTGGAGTGAGTCAGGACCAGAGGGAGAGAGAATTGATGATAAATTATTGCAATGGATCAGGTCAGACAAGAGGGGCTCTATGACTGGAGCCATGAAGATAGGCAATGGTGGATCTGTTCATGGATTAAATGTGGACTCTATGGAGTGGGAGACGTTAATCATTATGCCATCATAGCTAGTGCTTCTTGCTCAGTATGGTAAGTACTACTAGAAGTTTATTAACTTCTTGAGGCAAAGAGAATGAGTGTTCATGATGCAGTTATCAAATATCTACTATGTGTGAGACCTGATTCATGGTAAAGACATAGAAGATAAATTAGACATGGTTTTGGTCTTCCACTGATTCATATCCTGTTAAATATGCCCAATAAGACTTCAGATGAGGCCAGGCGCAGTGGCTCATGCCTGTAATTCCAGCACTTTGGGAGGCCGAGGCGGGTGGCGAGGTCAGGAGTTTGAGATCAGCCTGGCCAACATGATGAAACCCTGTCTCTACCAAAAATACAAAAATTAGCCAGGCATGGTGGTAGACACCTGTAATCTCAGCTACTTGGGAGGCTGAGGGAGGAGAATTGCTAGAACCCAGGAGGCAGAGATTGCAATGAGCCAAGATTGGACCATTGCCCTCTAGCCCGGGTGACAACAGCAAGACTCCATCTCAAAAAACAACAACAACAAAAGACTTCAGGTGAAGTCTGTTAAATGAGTTAAAAGACTTCAGATGAAGTCTGTTAAACGACCAGTCTGGGCAACATGGTGAAATCTCATCTCTACCCAAAACTACAAAAATTAGCCAGGCATGGTGGCATGCACCCACTACTTGAGGGGGCTGAGGCACGAGTATTGCTTGAAGCCAGGAGACAGAAGTTGCAGTGAGCTGAGATGACACTGCTGCATTCCAGTCTGGGTGACAGAGTGAGACTCCATCTCAAAAATATGTAAATAAATAAATAAATAAATAAAATGGTCCTCAAAGGAAGAGATACACATAATCAACAGACTACTGCAAGCCACAAAAAAAATGCATTTTTGTCCAACAACAAATGAAAGAGTAAAGAAAATGTGCTATTTATACACAATAAAATACTATTCAGGCATAAAAAAGAATTAAATTCTGTCATTTGTGGCAACATGGATGAGTTTGGAGAATATTATCTGTAGTGAAATAAGTCAGGTGTAGAACTGTAAATATCACACGTTCTCATTTATATGTAAGGGCTTAAAAGATTGCGCTTGAAGACGTAGAGAGTAGAATTGTAATTATTAGAGGTTGGGAAGGAGAGGTGGGTAGAGGAGAGGGAGAGGTTGGTTAATGATACATAGTTACAGCTAACTAGGAGGAATAAGCTCTGGTGCTTTTTAGCACTGTAGGGGGAATATGGGTTAACAATCATTTATTGCACATTTTCAAAAAGCCAGAAGAGAGGATTTTGAATGCTCATAACATATAGAAATGATAAATGTTTGAGATGATGGATATGCTAATTACTCTGATTTGATCATTACATTTTTTGTATATATCATAGTATCACTCTGTACCCCATAGATATGTAAAATTATTTCATATATCTACTAACAAAATAAAATATATTCATTAAAAACAAATTTAGGCTTAATTTAAATAAATACAAAGCACTATTCCGGACAGAATTTCAGATTCTTCAATATCTAACGATGAGGCAATTTATATTACTATAGAAATATTCTTTCTGTTAGTGCTACAAGGACTCTCATCTGATCAATAAAAGGTTATTAAATAGTATAATGGATATGTATGGTCACATCAAATAGCCATCAATATGTTAGTATTTTCGTGTAATTATAGTTAAAAGCAGATGTCTGCAGGATTGTGGTGGATGCCACAGAAACACATTTACAAATGACCCCTACCAGTCTGTGCCTATGTGGATTATTAACTGGGGTGCATTCCCAGACCATTGTGCTTTCTTGAGGGAAAGGCAATGAATAGCATCCCTACTGTATTCATTCACAGACATCAGTGTAACTTCTCCATCCATGATTTTTTTAAAATCTTTTTACAAGAATTGAGAGCAGAACTTCTTAATTGAACTGCCTGGTGGAATCCTTATCCCATAATAATATATTTTATGGAATATCATAGCACAGTGTAACACTCTAAAGGGGTCCAAAGAATCAGATTTGAAAACAAGTCTTCCTTCCTTTTTTCTTTCCTTCTTCTTTGAACATTCAGCCCAAAATCCTGAGTGAGAAAGAATTAGAGGAAGTGTGGAGGGCTGGAATCAGAACCTTGAGAGGAAAGTGGTAAAGTGAGACAGGAACAGCCTGGCTGGAGGGTGCCACCCAGGGGAGGAAAGCGACTGAGTGGATGGAAGTGGCTTAGGAGAGAGGAGAGTCCACAGGAGGCAGACAGTCTAGATCAGTGACCCACTGAGGAACGGAAACGATTACAATTAGGGGAACTGAGCAAATAGTAAGCATACCGAAGATAATGAAAGACAAGTTTTGCACTACAGGAGAAGAAAATTACAAACATGGAAAAGGGAAAACAACTAGAATGAAGCCTGCAGTGTTGAACTGGAATTGGGGATGTGAACTCAGTTTTCTTTCTGTTTGTTTGTTTGTTTGTTTGTTTTTGAGACAGTCTCACTCTGTCGCCAGGCTGGAGTGCAGTGGCGCAATGTCGGCTCACTGCAACCTCTGCCTCCCAGGTTGAAGCGATTCTTCTGACTCAGCCTCCCAAGTAGCTGGGACTACAGGCACGTGCCACCACGCCCAGCTAATTTTTATATTTTTAGTAGTGACGGGGTTTCACCATGTTGGCCAGGATGGTCTTGATCTCCTGACCTCTGTGATCTGCCTGCCTCAGCCTCCCAAAGTACTGGGAATACAGGCATGAGCCAACGCACCCGGCCCACGGTTTTCAACATGTAAGTATAGACAGAAAGTCAAGCAAAAGTATTAATGTTGGTGGTGGGTGTGTAGATATATTTCCAACTCCATTTTGGTTTCTGAATACTACTATCCACTGAAAGGAACAAGGGCTCCTTAGAGAAATGAATGATTCAAAGGCTGGACAAGGAAAGTACAAGATGAGCCTGGAATATCTTAAGTGCTCCCAGAAGGCTGAGGTTATGTCAAAAAGAAGTTAGAAACCAATTTGAAGGAGCTTTGTTTTATTAGACAAATCTGGGGCAATTTGGGTATCAAAATAAATGATGAGAGCAACAGGTTATAACCTGTTGAATAAAATGATATTCTGTGAGTTCATACTGATATAAAATAGATGAATAAATAAGTGAGGGGAAGAAAGCTTTTCCTTAGAGTATAATGCCAACTAATAAATGTAAAATAAACTGTGAATTTGAAGATTACCATTTGACAAGCATAGTAGAAATAGATGCTAGAGACACGTTCCCATGTTTTTAAGGTATGTACATATAAAATGCTATTGAAGTAAATGGGAGATATGCAGTGGGAACACCAAGGAGTCAACACTTCACCAACCAATTGAAGTTAACATCACCTGTAACGGGACAAAGCTCACTTGTGTGCCAAGTGGGAAGACATCAAATCACTTCTGTGATATCCCCCACCAAAGTGCACAGCCTGAATCTGCTCATGAGGAAACATCAGAAAGATAAACATTAAGGAACATTCTTCAAGGTGTCTTGACACCTTTGAAGGTGTCAAGGAAGCCAGGCATGGTGGCTCGAGCCTGTAATCTCAGCCACTGGGGAGATCAAGGCAGAAGGATTGCTTGAGACCAGGAGTTCAACACCACCCTGGACAACATAGTGAGATTCCATCTTTTTAAAAAAAAATGTGTCAAGGGTTTGAAAGTTAAGAGAAAATTAAGGAAATATTCTACATGGAAAGAAATTGGGAACACATGATCACAAGGTTTAACAAGTGATTCTTAGTTAGAATGTTTCTGCATTAAAGATGGTGAGGAAACTAAAATAAATGTGAGAGGTTAAGATTGGATGGAAGTACAGGGATTACTTTCTGATTTTGGTTGTGATGTGGCTACACAGGAAAGTGTTATTCGTGGGTTGTGAGCACTAAAGGATCAATGCATGTGTCTGCAGCCTGATCTTGGATGATTCAGGAAACAAAGTTTGGACTATTATTGCAACTTTTCTGAAAGTCTGAAATTATTTGGAAATATTAAGAAAACACACACATTGGATGGGCATGGTGGCTCATGCCTGTAATCCCAGCACTTTGGGAGGCTGAGGTGGGCGGATCACCTGAGGCCAGGATTTCAAGACCAGCTTGGCCAACATAGTGAAACGCTGTCTCTACTAAAAATACAAAAAAAAAAAAAAAAAAAAAATTAGCCAGGCATGGTGGCGGGCCTCCTGTAATCCCAGCTACTTGGGAGGCTGAGGCAGGAGAATCGCTTGAACCCAGGAGGTGGAGGTTGCAGTGAGCTGAGATCATGCCACTGCACTCCTGTCTGGGTGACATAGGGAGATTCCATCTCAACAAAGAAAAGAAAACACACACACACACACATATATGTGTGTATAGGCAGTGTGTCGGGGAGTGGGTGAGGTGGTGATAAAGCAGGATAATAAAGAAGGATAATCAAAAAGTGATAATGATGAATGTGTGATTGGTACATGTGGCTCCATATTCTCTATTTTTTTTGTGTTCTTGTAAACATGGACAATTTTTTGAACTTTCTGAGCCCCAGTACAATGTGACAAATGTTAACTAAACATATTCAAAGAAGACTCAACATGTTCAGTTTTGTGGTATGCATAGAATTGATTTTGGTTAATGGTTTACTATACTTAATAACTTGACGGCTTTTTGCTACCTTTGACACGATAGAGATGGAAGATACAGGTGACTAGCCAGGATATGGGAAGCTTTGTTGTGCTCTTTTGATGAGCAAAAGTGCACTCCAGAAACTGGTCACTCATCTACTGTTATTATTCTGGTCCAAGCCACCAGGCTTTTGCTTGAATAACTTTTGCTTGAATTATTATAATATCTTCCTAAAATTTCTTTTTGTGACTTCTCCTCATCCAATTTTCTTCTCTCTTCACAGTATATTTCCAATAGCGTTGGCAGTAGAATCAAAACAGAACAGAGCCTGGGACTTGTTTGTTCAAAACAATCTATTGGCTGTCCTACTAGCCCAGAGTGAAAGGCTATTTTTACATGACCTCCAAGGCTCCACACAGAGGTGATTTCTGATGTTATTTCCTAACATTCTCATTCTCCTTGCTTCTTCCAACTGCATTATGGATTTTTTAAAATTTTGTGGTTTGTTTAACACACAAGTCAGACTCATGCCTCATGTCTTTGCTTTGGCTACTCTCTTTGCAAGGAACATATTTCCATCGGATATTCTTATGCTCACTTCTTCACTTTCTTCAGGTCATAATTTAAATATTTAATTCGCTGACTATCCTATCTGAAGTTGTACCGTGTAGACTCTTCCTATTCCCTTTTCATACTGTCTATTCAGCTACAACACTTATCATCCTGTGATATATATTTTACTTCCTTATTACATCAAAAGATTCCTAAAAGAAAGTACATGAAAATGAAAATTCTACTTCATTTATACTCATGCAATCTTCTACTAGACTAACTTTCTAGAAAATAACAACAATAAACTCTGGAATAAGTACAAGAAACCTGAAGAGAAGAAAGTGAAAAACAAGCAGATTCTAGGTAGAAGTTGATACACAGAAGAAAAGAATGGCAGTAACCTTTCTTCTTTTCTTTCTTTCTCTCTTTCCTTCCTTTGCTCCTTTTTCCCTCCCTTCCTTCCTTTCTTTCTCTTTCTTTTTTCTTTCTTTTTCTTTCCCTCTTCCTCTCCCTCTCCCTCTCCCCCTCCCCTCCCCTCCCCCTCCCTCTCCCTCTCCCTCTCCCTCTCCATTCTTTCTTTCATTTTTTTTTTTCTTTTGAGGCAGAATCTCACACTGTCGCCCAGGCTGGAGTGCAACGGCACGGTCTCAGCTCATTGCAAGCTCCACTTACTGGGTTCATGCTATTCTCCTGCCTCAGCCTCCCGAGTAGCTGGGACTACCGGCACCCACCACCACACCCGGCTAATTTTTTGTATTTTTGGTAGAGATGGGGTTTCACCATGTAAGCCAGGATGGTCTCTATCTCCTGACCTGGTGATCTGCCCGTCTCAGCCTCCCAAAGTGCTGGGATTACAGGCGTGAGCCACCGCACCGGGCTTCCTTCTTTCCTTCCTTCCTTCCTTCCTTCCCTCCCTCCCTCCTTTCTTCCTTCCTTCTTTTCTTTCTTTTTTCATTTCCTTTCTCTTTCTTCCTTCCTTTCTTTCTTTCCTTCCTTCTTTCCTCTCTTTCCTTCCTTCCTTCCTTCTTTTTCTTCTTTCTTCTTACTTTCTATTCTTTCTTCTGCTCTTTCTTTCCCTCCTTCCTACTTTTCATCCTTCTTTCCTTCTTTCTGTCTCTTTCCCTTTCTTTCTCTTTCCTTCCTCTCCTTCCTTGTCTCTTTTTCAACTTTTAATCTGGGAGAAGTCTGCAGTCTATGCTGGGTGTCTAACTCTAAACAGCCTAGTTAAAAATAAAAGCACTGAGTTATAATTTTAGCTGCTGCCAAAGAAACAGTATTTGCTTGAGTCCAGCAAAATCAACTACCTTAAGGTTTTTGCAATTTAAGAGAAAAGGCAACCAGTGAGAACAAATCTAAGGTGAACCAGACCTTAGAAACAAAAATAGGACAAAGGGATCCTATTCATGCTAATTGATATAAAGTAAAATAGGCTTACAAAAACAGCATGTATCAGCAAAGAAATAAACTATAAAAAGAACAAAATAGAAATTCCAGAAGTGAAAAATACAATATGAAAAATTTAAACAATGAATCACCTTAGTATCTCCTAATTGCAAATTAGAAACTATAGAAGACAGGATCACATAATTAAAAGTGTTAAAAAATAAAAATGACAGAGTAATAAGTCAGAGAACATGAAAATTCTAGTAGAAATTACATAATATGAATTTAAAAAAAAAAAAGAAAGATTGGAATAAAATATGAACAGGGGCCAGGAGCGGTGGCTCACACCTGTAATCTCAGCACTTTGGGAGGCTGAGGCAGGCGGACCATGAGGTCAGGTGTTCAAAACCAGCCTGGTCAACATAGTGAAATCCTGTCTCTACTAAACGTACAAAATTAGCTGGGTGTGGTGGCCGCACCTAAAGTCCCAGCTACTCAGGAGGCTGAGGCAGGAGAATCACTTGAACCCAGGATTGGGAGGCTGAGGCAGGAGAATGGCTTGAACCCAGGAGGCAGAGGTTGTGGTAAGCCGAGATCGCACCTCTGCACTCCAGCCTGGGCAACAGAGGGGGATTCCGTCTCCAAAAAAAGAAAAAAAAAAAAAAAAGAAAGAAAAGAAAAAGAAAAGAAAAGAAAAAAGAAAAAGAAAAGCAAGTGATTGGCTGGGCACAGTGGCTCACGCCTGCAATACCAGCACTTTGGGAGGCTAATGCAGGTGGATCACAAGGTCAAGAGATCCAGACCATCCTCCCTAACATGGTGAAACCCCATCTCTACTAAAAGTACAAAAAATTAGCTGGGCATGGTGGCATGTGCCTATAGTGCTAGCTACTCAGGAGGCTGAACCAGGAGAATTGCTTAAACCCAGAAGGTGGAGGTTGGAGTGAGCCAAGATGGCGCCACTGTACTCCAGCCTGGATGACAGAGCAAGACCCCATCTCAAAAAAAAAAAAGAAATGCAAATAATTATAGTCAAAATGTGAATGATTAAAATAGAATGTTAAAACAAGACTTCATTTAATTCCAAAGAAGGCAGCAAAAGAGAAACAGAAGGACAAAAACTACAAAAGAAACAAGAAAACAAATAAAATGGTAGACACTAATCCAACCACATCATTATTTAATGTATGACTATCATTTTAATTAAGTTTAATTAACTTATTTAATGTAATGTACAAAAATATCAAAATAAAAGGCAACAATTGTCAGGATGGTTAAAATTCAACAGACACAACCATAAACTATAAGAGATATATTCAAATTATACAGACACAGAGAAGCTGGAAATAAATGGATGGAAAAAGATCTTTCATGTAAATAGTAGAAAAAGGCTAGGTTAGGCTGGGGGCAGTGGCTCACACCTGTAATCCCAGCACTTTGGGAAGCCAAGGTGGGCAGATCACGAGGTCAGGAGGTCGAGATCATGCTGGCTAACACAGTGAAACCTCGTCTCTACTAAAAATACAAAAAAATTAGCCGGGCGTGGTGGCAGGTGCCTGTAGTCCCAGCTACTCAGGCGCTGAGGCAGGAGAATGGCGTGAACCTGGGAAGCAGAGCTTGCAGTGAGCTGAGATTGCGCCACTCCGCGCACTCTAGCCTGGGCGACAGAGCAACACTCCGTCTCAAAAAATAAATAAATAAAAATTTTTTAAAAAGGTAAGACCATAGCTAAGTAAAACAGAGAACAGATAAATATTTTAGGTTCAATGAATCTAAAAGCTGATTGTTTGCAATGAATAACAAAATTGATAAACCACTACCTAGACTGATGAAGAAAAAATAAGAAAGAAATAACCAATGTCATGAATAGAAGAGGAGTTATCAGTACAGATCATAGAGACATTGAAAATAAAATAAGACACTATTACAGACAACTTGATGCCAACAAATTGGACAGCTTAGAAGAAACAGAAACACTCTTTGAAAAATATAACTTAGCAAAACTAATAAAGATGAAACAGAAAATCTGAAAATTCCATATATAGCAAGAATATTGATTTTGTTGTCAAATTCCTTCTGAAAAAGAAAAGTCCAGGCCCAGGTTGTTTCAGAGGTCAGCTATATAATATACTTAGTGAAGAATTAAAGCCAATATTATATTGAAGTTTTTTTTGAAAATGCAATACCAGGAAAGCACTCTTATTTTATGGGGCTGGAATGACAAAGACTTAACAATAAATTAATAACATTGAAGCCTAATATTCATTATGAAAAATACTGTAAAATTCCTTAATAAAATATTCATAAATCCAGTAGTATATGTAAAATATAATATATCATGCCCAAGTAAGGTTACCCTGGGAATTCAAATTTACTCTACCATTTGAATAATGATCAACATAATTTACCATAATAACAAGGTAAAAAGAACATTTATATATTTTTCCAATAGACATGGAACATACACTTGACAAACTTTAACACTCATTTATGAAAAAAATCCTCAGCGAACAAGGAATCCAAGCAAATATCCAAGCAAATATCCTCAATCTGTTAAGTTGAATTTATGAAAAAAAAAACATTACTGTTAAAGGTTTAATATTGAACAGTTTTTTCCCACATTTGGGAACAAGGCAAAAATGCTTACTTTAACCACTGGCTCTCAAACATTATACCCAAGATACTAGCCATTTCAATATGGCAAGACAAGCAAAAAAAAAAAAGAAAGAAAAAGAAACACATAACAAAGTTGAAAAAGAGGTAAGTACAATTATACAATTACTCTATTTAATGAAAAGATTATTTACCCACAAACTGAGAAATCTACAAAGAACTTGTAATATAAATGTTAATATAAAAATTGTATATGTAAATATTAGCAGCACACAATTAGAAAAAAGAAACTTAAAATGTGCACATGTACCCTAAAACTTAAAGTATAATAAAAAACAAATTGTATTTATAAAACAGTTAAAACTTACCTAAAATTTCAAAATACTTAAGTGTGCACTGTATTAAACAGAAAGTATGCAAGTCATCTACACTGAAAACTACAAACTATTGCCTATAGAAAGAAACGAAATAATAAATGCTGAAATATATCATGTTTACTGATTGGAGGATACAATATTGTTAATATGTCCATTATTCTTAAGCTGATCTGCTAATTCAATGCTTTTTCAGTCATAATCCCAGTAGTCTTATTTTTTGGAGGAATTTGCCAAACTGGTTCTAAAAATATGTAGGGAAATGCAAAAGACCTTGACTTGTCAAAATAATCTTGAAAAAGAACAAAATTAGAGGTCTTACCCTTTCCGATTTCGATATTTACTTTATAGCTGTAGTAATTACTGGGTTTTTTTTTTTTTTTGAGACGGAGTCTTGCTCTGTCACCCAGGCTGGAGTGCAACGGCGCCATCTTGGCTCCCTGCAAGCTCCACCTGATGGGTTCACGCCATTCTCCTGCCTCAGCCACCCGAGTAGCTGGGACTACATGCGCCTGCCACTATGCCTGGCTAATTTTTTTTGTATTTTTAGTAGAGACGGGATTTCACCTTGTTAGCCAGGATGGTCTCGATCTCCTAACCTCGTGATCCGCCCGCCTCGGCCTCCCAAAGTGCTGGGATTACAGGCGTGAGCCACCGCGCCTGGCCATTACTGCTTTTGTAAAACAAAATTAACTCTAAAACTGCTTAGTGGTATGACCTTAACCAAATTCCTTGGGATATCTAAACTCAGTCTTCTTATCTGTGAAAGGGAAATAATACTTGGGACAATGTTGGTCCCAGGCTTGATGCTAAAGAAATAAATATTAGTTATATTTTAAAAATTGACATTTGGGGGAAATTTTTGGTATGTATACATATATGTACCTTATGGTTGTATTGCACTTGAAAATTTTCAAAGCATTCTCATAAATGCTACACTGGATTTTGAAGAGATATTTAAAATACGTTTCAGAAATCAATACTACTCATATGTTATAAGTGCAAGACACTGATAAGGTTATTTATATTATGAGGGTTATAAAATAACCATAGCACAGGACAGTGGTGAAATGCCTTACATTTGTATTGAATATTCACTTTCTTTTTTTTTTTTTTTTTTTTGAGTCGGAGTCTCGCTCTGTTGCGTGCACTTGAGGGCAGTGGCTTGATCTCTGCTCACTGCAAGCTCCGCCTCCTGGGTTCACACCATTCTCATGCCTAAGCCTCCCGAGTAGCTGGGACTACAGGCACCCGCCACCACGCCTGGCTAATTTTTTGTACTTTTAGTAGAGACGGGGTTTCACCGTGTTAGCCAGGATGGTCTCGATCTCCTGACCTCGTGATCCACCTGCCTCAGCCTCCCAAAGTGCTGGGATTACAGGCGTGAGCCACCGCACCTGGCTGAATGCACTTTCATTTTCTCTGAATTTCCACCCTCATTCCAGCCCATGCAGAACAAATACACATTCTCATCCTCAGATGCTTTCATTGTCCTTAATATGCATTTCCATTATTGTTATAATCTCATAAACAATGTTTACTTTTCATGCTAGACCATGTGATCCTTGAAGTCATCCACTGCATTTTTTCCTTCTCTTATCCCTGGAGATCATCTTGACATTGGGCACATAACAGGTGCTGGAGTGAATTAATTGTATGTCTCCTTAAGCCCACCCATGTTGATATGAACATCATTAATAACTACATTATGTAATATCGGTGTTACGAAACTTGTTATTGATGAGAAAATGCGTGTTCAAATGAATGACCAAGAGACAGCAGGCACAAGGAGTAGGGGAAGGTGCTGGGTCTTGTGGCTCATCGTACTGACTCTATGAGCATCATTAACCATGCTGGAAAGAACCATCATGGGAACTGAGGTGAGTCAGAAAAGCCCTCCTATATTCTGAAGGAGGAAGGTCTGAGCTTGGTGTGGGTGGTACTTCACTGCCTTGGTGATATTGAATTTCTACTAGGGATGGAAGGTGTTGAGGGCCACAATGGCTCAAAGTCCTTCATTTTTGCATGGAGTAGTGGTGGTTAGTTTTACAGCATTTAGATTAGCAAATTCTGGAATTTCAGCAAAGTGAGAATTCCTTTGGGCGTGAAATTCTCTGCCTTCTTACAAGATTGCTATGTTACAAGGGATCATGTATGCAAACATAGTTTTAAAATTATTTAGAGGCACATAATTATAAATAAAGGTGACTACCAATATCTGTACTACTCACAAAACAATTTCTCAAGTTGCTGGAGAATACCAGGAGGGTTAGACCAGTGACCCAGCTAACTCAGTGTCTGCAGTTTTTCACGATTCCCTGAGGGACTATTAGATAAAAGTATGTTGTAATCTCTCTCCTTGATATGAAACTCAGAAACCTAAGAATGCTCATAGCATACTTTGCTTATACCTATCATCTCTCAAATAAATTAACCAGGCAATATTTTACTTCTTCAAATACGTTAGTAATTCTGATGATGAAACTTATTTTTAGAGAAGTTTAATTTATAATAATGCACATTTTGATGATTAATTTCTCTTCCTCCTTGATTTAAAAGTGAGAAGATAATACATATGATTTCAAAGGCTTTAGACATATGAATAATCCACTCACCTTGTCTCACTGACACAATACGCCACAGAATTGTATTGTATGGATCATTGGCATGGCCGATGATAGCACCTCCTGTGGAGCTATTGTGGTCCACCTTGTGGAAGGCGGCTTCCTCACTTTAAAAGTAATGCCCTCTAGGTGGTCCCTGATCCAGAATGTGTCTCAAAGAACAATAGAAAACCATGGATTGATTCTGACATTTTTTATTCCATTGTGATCATCAGAAATTTCTAAAATTCAACTCACCCTATTAGAATTTCATAGCCCATAATAGATATGCATTTGAAGCAGTTCTGTTGAAAACTCATATTATTCAGCTTTCCCTTAAATGCACATAAAAAAACTAAATAGAGAATAGCTGTTATATGACACACAAATATTTAATTTGAAAACTCAATTCTCAAGGTTAAAAGATCAATGACAACAGCAAGAAAAATTACCCTGTGTTTCTCAATGTATATTATAAAATATAAAATCATCTACCCTGGTTGTCACACTAATAATTTTCACATAATAAGTTTGGGAAATTCTACCTCAGTGGTTCTCAAAATGTGGTTTATAGAGCAGCAGCAGTAGCACCTGGAAACTTGTTCAAATTCAAATTCTTATGCCCCATTGTAAGAAATTTTAAACCAGAAACCTTGATTGTGGGGCTCAGTAATCTGTTCCAACAAGGCATCCAGATGACTTTACTGATTTTCCTTCCACCCAAATAAACGTTCACACTGGAATCTCTAGAAACTGCAATTGTGTTACATTACATGAAGGAAGGGACTTCGCATATGTGACTAAAGGGTATGGACCTGGATTATCTGGATGGGCCCAATCTAATCCCAGAAGCCCTTAAAGGTGGAGAACTTTCCCTGGCTGGAGTCAGAGAGATGCAATAGAAGAGGAAGCAGGGGGCTTGCAAAAGGAGAAGGCAGAGAGAGTCCAAGTGGGAGAGTATTCAAAGCACCCCTTCACTGGTTCTAAGATGCAGTGGGCCACATGAAAGAACTAGAGAGAGGCCTGGAATAGTTAAGGCTAGGTCCCCAGGTGACAGCCAGCAAGGAAATGGGGACCTCACTCCTACAACACAGAACTGAATTCCACCAACAATTTGGATGAGCTGAGAAGTGGATTCTTCCCCAGAGCCTCCAAAAAGAAGGAAGCCCTGGCAACACCTTGATTTCAGGCTCATGAGACTGGAAACGGAGGAACCAGCTGAGCCACACTCTGCCCAGACTTCTCACCCTCAGAAACTATGAGGTAATGAATTATTTATGTGTATGTTAATCGGTTAAGTTTGTGGTGACTATTACGGCAGCAATACAAAATAAATACCACACTCAAGTTTGAAAACCACTGCTGTGCATAATCATTAATTATCATTATCATTTATTCTATTGATGGCATACAGTTGGAACCACATCGATGAAAAATATTTCCTTGATCGACATGCTTATTCATGCCAGATATAGCATAGCACAGCACATGGAAATCATGGTTAGTCCCATTCTTTGGGAGTTCTGATGTTTATAAACATTTAACTGAGATAGACCTGGGGCTAATGACGGATCCATCTTCTTTCTAAATGTGCTGCTTGGTTAAATTTATTTAAGCTTTCTATTTTTTTATGTTATTTTTTAGAATTTAATTTTTTCTTTTTGAGACAGAGTCTCGCTCTGTCGCCCAGGCTGGAGTGCAGTGGCACAACCTCAGCTCACTGCAAGCTCCACTTCCTGGGTTCACGCCATCCTCCTGCCTCAGCCTCCCGAGTAGCTGGGACTATAGGCGCCCGCCACCATGCCCAGCTAATTTTTTGTATTTTTAGTAGAGACAGGGTTTCACCGTGTTAGCCAGGATGGTCTCGATCTCCTGACCTCATGATCCGCCCACCTGGGTCTCCCAAAGTGCTGGGATTACAGGCATGAGCCACCGCACCTGGCCTTTAAGCTTTCTTTAGTAAGAATTCTCTTCGTAGAATGAGGTAGCAATACCCACCCAATAGAATTGCTTGGAGGATAAAATAGATAACATATACAATAAACCTGACATTTATTTGGTACTCAGTAATGACTAGTTCTTTCTGTAAGAGCAATAGAAACCACATTTTGGAAGCAGACATAACCAGTGAAGATCATTGTTTCAGGTCTGTTTTCTCAGAAGCAGAGTTGGAGATGAGCTCTTGAGCATGTGATTCATTTCAGGACAGACTATAAGGGAAACATATTAGGGCAGGAGAGATAAAGATGTGGATTCGAGGGGAAACAAATGTCATCCTCTTCCCACGGGGAAAGCTTCACAGCACAAGTTGGAGTCAGGGCCAGCCATTGGCTCAGCAGTCATTGGACTTGGAAGGGGAGAAAAGACAATTATCTAGGGAAAAGGCTGCTGTGCATTGGGAGCAAGCAACACTCCCAGCAGCAGGTATGCCAGGCACAAAAGGGTATCTGTGTCCGACACTAACAACCCACAACAATTATTCCATTTCCAAATTAAGTCTCTGGCTTGTTTTTCACTTGAGGGCCAAAGCCAGTAGGTATCACTCGACTCTCTGCCTTGTACAATGCATAGCTTCAGCAATGGAATTTTTTTTTTTTCTGAGACGGAGTTTCGTTCTTGTTGCCCAGGCTGGAATGCAATGGCGTGATCTCAGCTCAGTGCAACCTCCGCCTCCCGGGTTCGAGCAATTCTCCTGCCTCAGCCTCCTGAGTAGCTGGGGTTACAGGCATGTGCCACCATGCCCGGCTAATATTTTTTTTGTATTTTTAGTAGACGGGGTTTCTCCATGTTGATCAGGCTGGTCTTGAACTCCTGAACTCAGGTGATCCACCCACTTCGGCCTCCCAAAGTACTGGGATTACAGGTGTGAGCCACTGCACCCGGCCAGCAACAGAATTATTACAACTCCATCTGCCTAGTGGCTCTGCTTTTCCCTCTTTGCTTATGAGTTTTAGCCATGAATCACCCATATGGAGATCTAGATTTGTATGGAGTGGCAGTCTCTGCTAAAATATTTTATTTTTCCATGGAAAGTTATGGCTGGAAGCATTCTGTGATAATTCTGTTGCCAGTCTTTAGAAACCAATTACAAAATGCACTGATTCATTGATTATTTAAATTAAGAAAGAAAATTAGAATACAGCTTTCTTTTTCCTACCTGGTGAATTTGATCTTTACTTTAAACTCATCTTCCTCCTCCCACAGTGATTGTCCAGTGTCATTCTGCTTCATTCTGCCTGGATAAATATAGTTCGTTAGATTCCCACATTTAGACCTCTAGTGGAAACATCACATTAAATGTAATATGAGAATACTGTGTATACAATAGCATATTTTTCCTCACTGTTTCTCCAGCTCCCATCCGTGCCACTTTATCCATATTATATAACCCACTAATCTGCTAGGTTTGCCAAAAGTTCTGTTAACCTTTATTTCTTTCTGTAGCACTGTAAGTTTTGGACTTTGCCTATTAATTCAAACTGGTCTTAAGTCATATTCTTGCATTCTAAAAATAGATTGTCTAATTCAAACTAATGTGTTAACGGCTGAGAAGTTTCAGTGCATTATTTCAAAGAGATAGCATCTGTATTTGAGGTATTTCCATTACCTCAAAGCATTACAGTTATGAGAATCACAAGTATTACAAAGACCTCTGAGTGAGATATAGTTAGGCGAACTAACGCTCAAATAGTAACATGTAAGTGATTTTCCTTTTTTTATTTATTCAAGAAATACAGATTCTAGGTATTTTCCTAGTTCATTTAAAGACTCTGGGGGCCAAAGAATTTGATAATCATATAAAGGAAAACAATGGCCCTTTCTTAGATCAGGCAATGGTGGTATTAGATATTTTCTGAAATCTAAAATAATATTCCAATATATGCAATGACCAATGTCAGCCACACTAAGCAGAATCAAACAGTTAATTTCAGAGGGAGCTTTTAGAAGGGAATACAAGAACAATTCCCAGGTCATCCCATTTCTCAAAATATCTTCACAGTGATTGCTAGAACTATAACCTGTGCTTACTGTGGGCATCTTTTTTGACACTTCGCCCAGGAGCAGTGTGGTGCCACTGATGAAAACACCACCTCAAATCTGCTTCTCAATCAGTGCTGTGCCGGATTTCTATGGAATCACGGCAGTTTTAGGAAAAGCATATCTTTCAGCTGTTGAGATGAAACTAATTAATGTAATGCCTAAATTACATTAATGTGAATTGAGTATTGAATCCCTACGATCTTCTCTTGTGGTAATCTTTAGAGAGCTGAGATGATCTGGATAGTTGTTTAGGTATTTCGTTTTATGTAGTAAACATATGCTCTCATGAGTCATGTTTTATGATGTTATAGACAAAAAAGAATGCTTAAATGTTATTTATATGATACAAAATTTATTTGATTAAAAATCTTTATTGGTATGCCCAGGTATGCTAACACAGGGAACCACCTAGAACATGTTCAGTGCAAGTGGCAGACTTCCTGAATGCTCACCAAGTATCCAGCTGGTTGCCTCGTTGTTTCTGCCTCCTTTGTAGGAAGCCCTCAGTGATAGAATGGAGTTCCAGTCAGTAAAGTGTTATTGGAAGTGACCTGTGTCCCTTGGGAGCAGAGGGGTGGGTAAGAGCCAGTGTACCTCTTAGGTGTTTCTTATGCCCTTCTGCACTGGCTTCAGAGTCTACATGTTCCAGAAGCCATCACAGAAATATGGAGGAACCCTTGCTAAATCCCATCAAATGGTGAGAGAGTGGAGAAATACACATATGGCGCTAAGCCACTGAAACTTCATGGCCTGTGTGTACAGCTAAGACAGGCTATCCTGATAAATATTAAAGTGAATGAATCAAGTTATAAGGAGTATATATCAGGTTTTATATAATCTAAGTTTTAAAATGTTCTTAAAGCATAGATGTAAACCTGATGATAGTGCTGACCATGAGTCTGTGGAAAGCCAGGGATTAAGAGTGGAGGCAATGAAGGGCCAATGAGGAAGAAGATGAGAGACTTCCATTTTTACTTTTATACAAACCAATTAATGTTGTCTTCTTTTGTGATGAACACAATTTACTTTAATATTTTTAACCTATATTTTTACTGGGAAGAACTTGGATTTTATTTATTTACATTTTTAAAATTTGTAATTATTATGGATATAAAATAGGTGTACATTTTTGTGGGGTACACGTGAAATTTTCATACCAGCATACAATGTGTAATGATGGAGGCAGGGTAATTGGGATATCCATTACCTCAAGCATTTTTCATTTCTTTGTGGCAGGGACATTACAATTCCACTCTTTTAGTTATTTTCAAATACACCACACATTTTTGTTACCTATAGCTGCCCTATTGTGCTACCAAACACTAGGTTTTCTTCCTTCTGTCTACTGTGTTTTTGTGCCCCTTAACCAACCTCCTTTCATCGCCCTCCCCAGTTCTCTTCCCAGCCTCTGATAACCTTCATGCTACTCTCTATCTCCTTGAGTTCATTTTTTAAATCTCCCACATATGAGTGAAAACATGTGATACACTTAATCTATTTCAACAGAGTTTCTCATTGCCATTATTATAATAGTAAAAATGCAAATATTATCTGACTAAATCATGCATTTCAGATGCAAGGGATTAGAAACTTTCTGTATTTAAAAGGTCCAAGCAGAATTAAATAATTTGATGAACGAAAACTAGGTAATGTCTACAAATAACAGAAAACCTAACCAAGAAACAGAACACTGAGACTTTGAAAAAAATGTTTTAGGTCATTCCAAAACAATTAGAATACTTGAGAGTCTATAAATTCAAAAAGAAGGTACATTTCCTGAGCCTTAACAGAGACAAAGAAGTTTTTCAAAACCATAACCCAGGCTAAGAGCAGTGAATGGCTCTGTTGCCTAAATGGCTCAGTGTTTAAATAATGAAAATGAAAATCTGTTTTAGATTTTATGTTCCTAAAACTCAGGTTTTGAAAATTCCAAAAAGCATGTGAGGCCAAGAAGAAAATGCACACATGCTTGTCTAGGAAAAAATAAACGAAATGGCTTGTTCCATATTTACACTTGACGAATTCCCAAAATTCAGAGGGAATGGGCACAGTTGTTTATTCTAATATTGTGGCTCACAGTGGTTTTATGAGGAGAAGCAGGGCATTTATAGGAGTCTTGACTCAAGTCTCTTTAAGAAGCATTTGTTTGCCAAGCTGCAGAGGTTTCTTTTCTGTTTCTTTCTAACATTAGGGTTGAGAAATACATGTTTGGGCTTTTACTTTCATTAGGTCTCATTGTATTTTGTTGCTTTTAGCAAAACCCAATATGCACTTTTACCACTTGTAAAACTTATATTCTCTCCATTTTAAAGATTTGCTAATTTACCCCACTTAACTGATTTCAAAAATATTTTACACACCTAATTGACTTTTAAAAAATGATTTCAACCCCAAAATAAAATGTAACCAAAGTCAAGGTAATTCTGATTTCATAAACTGTATCATTACGCTTTGAAATTTGGATATGGAAATGGACTTCTAAGCTAGAAGAATCACGCCTTGGCTCCCTTTCAGGAGTGCTAGGAAATATAGAATGATTTGATTTCCTGCAGAGAAAGTTGTCTCCATTTTGGTTGGTATTCAATCCCTTATTCTGGTGGAGAGAACAGTGCATCTCTGAAAAGCCTGATTTTGAACCAGATGCAGTGACAAGATTAACCTTTGTGTTGTCTCATTTGAAGAAGAGGTGAGCGTATTCTGTGTATGGGAAATGGCTAAATTGATGTTTTGTGAAATGAAGAACCAACTTTTGCAGAGACTAATGGCGGAACCACAAACCTAATTTCTATTTTGGGGTACAAAACTCATCTACATTTTCTGTAGCTTCTTTCATTTCAAGCATCTGAAGTACTATATGAATGAAAATTCATTAACTAATCACGTCAACATTCTCTGAACATTCATCAGCATTGATAAAAATGAAATATAAGTATTTAACATTTAAAAGTAATTAATGCATGGTTTTGGTATTAAATAGACTGAACTGAATATTAAGAGTTAATATTAAAAATAAAATATAAATGTTTCCCAATTTAATAATTTCAATTTGTGATATTAACGTATGCATGCACTCTTTTGTAATTGTTACAATCACAGTGTTCTCATTCCATTTACCTTGCATTTTAACTTACTCTATCCTGTACATCTTTAAAATTTCCACACATCTCTCATCATTATAATTTGCTGTCACTGAATGTCATTCTGTCAAACGTTTCTGTTACTTTAAATCCATTATTTGATATTAACTAGGAATTATTCCATGACAGATAGAAGCTATGGGTTCCTCTTCATTGGATAACCTAATTCCCATTTTCATTTCTAATTATGTGAATAAAGTAAACATTTCAAAGGGAGAAGATTATTTTTCCAACTAATTCAAAGCTTGTTTCATTTTTCTCATTTTCCATCATGGAAACCACAAAACAAAGTCTGATTTGGGCTATTCTCTTAATGAAAAGAGGCGACCTTAATCACTCAGGAATCTAGAAGTTCTACAGTATTGTTAGGCTCCTCACAGCAACACAAAGCGAACCATGACAACACGTCTGATGCTGCTTCACCTTCAATGTTTCTCACCTACTTACAGATTTTAAACACTACAGGTTTTTTGCTGTGGTTATCAGTGCCCGTTTCTTATACAAAAGAAAGTGAACTGTGCTCTTGAGGTGCTGGGATCTGACAGACACAATCACAGCAGAAGGGCCCTAGATCATTGAACCTTTCAGCGAATGTCACCTAGCTTCACTTCTCTCCTTCCGTTAAGGTAAGGCAATCTTGCAGAAGGCAGGCACTTCATTTTTGTGGTTTTAGAAAGAAATCAAATCCAGAAACATAATGTTTTTAAGAAGAAGGAAACTACATTTTCAACACAGAATTTGATTTTATATTAACCACACATTCTAGTATCTCACTGTATTTGTGAGACTCCAGGAGAGGCTGATTGTCCCAGATAGAGCTCACCATGTGCCCACATCTCCTACCTTTGGCATTTGTACATTACTGCTGCAATGCGCAATCAACAAGGCAGTGTGCTTTTGCCAGAGACAGTCCTGTCTTCTCCCTCTGCGTCCCAAATGATAGCCCTCTAAGATGGAAATGTGAGGTTTCTCATTAATTAAAGATGCCACTTATCATCCATATCCCCTCATTGTAGTGCATCACTTCAGCGGCTGTCCTGGCCTAGGAAGGGGATCAGCCGCGGCCAAGCAGGACCTGTACTGGAACCCTGCAGAGATGCTGAGCACCATGAAGGCTTCAGGGTAACTGTGTTTTGGCTCCGTGATTCATTTTGGTTGTACAGCTAGATTATTTGTTCTCTGGCCCAATAAACCAAAGACAAAAACTCAGGGCAAAGTAAGACTGATTGAAAGAGAAACTAGACGCTCAAACCCTGCTGCACACTCACCTCCTATTTCCTCCCAGGGCATGTTTTGTGAATGTAATTTTTGTTCGCTTGTTTTGATTTGTTTTATTTCAAGTCTTTAATGTGTCCTTGTTTATTTTTTATTTTTAGATTTGGGGTTCATGCACAGGTTTGTTCCAGGGCGATATTGTGTAATACTGAGGTTTGGGTTTCTACTGAAGCCATCTCCCAAAGAGTGACCATTGTATCCAATAGCTAGTTTTTCAATCCTCTCCCCTCCCACCCTTCTCCCTTTCAAAGTCCCAAGTATCTGTTATTTCCACCTTTATGTCCATGCATACCCATTGTTTAGCTGCCCCTTATTAATGAGAACATGTGGTATTTAATTTTCTATTTCACTTAGGATATTTCACTGCAGCCCCATCCATGTTACTGCAAAGGACGTGATCTTATTCTTATTCATGGCTGAGTAGTATTCCATGGTATATGTGTATTACATTTTCTTTTTCACCAGTCTACCATTGATGGGTATTTAGGTTGAACCTATAACTTTGCAATTATGAATAGTGCTATAGTAAATATACAAGTGCAGGTGTCTTTTGATAAAATGATTTATTTCCCTTTGGGTAGATATCCAGTAATAGGATTGCTGGGTCAAATGGTAGTTCTATTTTCAGTTCTTTGAGAAATCTCCATAGTGTTTTCCTTAGGGGTTAAACTAATTTACATTCCCTCCAACAGTGTCTAAGTGTTCCCTTTTCTCCATACCCTCAACTACGTGTTATTTTTTGACTTTTTAATAATA
This sequence comes from Gorilla gorilla gorilla, assembly GCF_029281585.2. Classification (NCBI taxonomy): domain Eukaryota; kingdom Metazoa; phylum Chordata; class Mammalia; order Primates; family Hominidae; genus Gorilla; species Gorilla gorilla. The sequence continues at coordinate 82,487,145 of NC_073232.2, read as the reverse complement.
GGCATGTGAATATAATTTTAGTATAAAAATAAAGTGGCCAGGTGTGGTGGCTCATGCCTGTAATCCCAGCACTTTGGGAGGCCAAGGCTGGCGGGTCACAAGGCAAGAGATCTTGGCCAACATGATGAAATCCCATCTCTACTAAAAATACAAAAATTAGCTGTGCAAGGTGGTGCGCACCTGTCGTCCCAGCTGCTCAGGAGGCTGAGGCAGGAGAATCACTTGAACCCAGGAGGCAGAGGTTGCGGTGAGCCGAGATCATGCCACTGCACTCCAGACTGGTGACAAAGTGAAGATTCCGTCTCAAAAAAGAAAGAAAAAGAAAAGAAAAGAAAATTCATGCATGGTTTTGATATTAAATGGATTGAGCTGAATATTCACAGTTGTTTTTGCTAGTAATAAGAGAGCAGATATGGAGCAACAGAAGACTCCCCCCAGAGCATGCAGGAGTGAAATATCTATCAGCAAAATATTATCTGACCTTTAGGCTTTTGCCTATCTTTATTTGACAGTGCATACACAATGGGTGGAGTCAGGCTCTGAACAGAGACCAGGAGAAACCTTCTTAAATCATCTTGGCACCATCTGATAATTTCCTAAATTATTACCAGCGCAGCATAGTTTCTGCATTGGAATAAAAAGAGGATAATACCTTTAGACTCTGGTAAGCCTTAAGGTAGAGTCTTGCCTGGTCAACTCAGAAATCACTAACCGACAGGGGAGAGAAATCTCTAATAGAAGACATATGTGGTCAAGTTCACAGATTTTACCTTGAGGAATAATTCATATGATTAATCATATCTAATTAGAGTTCACTATAAGGTGCCAAGATAATTGTATTACTACACAAGAAATGTAACTTTATATTAAATAAGACAAATAATATGAACCCTTTAAGTACATTTACCAAACTATGATAATAGTAATAAAATAAAAATAACAAGGCTTTTGAAATATGATAGTCTAGATTTAACTTTTAATTAACATTCAACAAAGGATTATGAGAGATGAACTTAAATTTTATCTCTTCTAATTAAACCTGTGTGACCTTGGTAAGACACTTAACCTCTGTAGAGCTCATCTGCCTCATACATGCTGGGGATAATGGTGTGTGCTTTAAGGATTGTAGTGAGGATTAAATGAGATAATGAACCCATGAACAACTGCACATGGTAAAGCCCTAGTGAATGCATACAAATCCTAATTTATAACAAACCATGATATAACCTAAGAGAAGGTATATACTAAGAAAAATCAAAGCAGTGAAATAAAGTAAGGACAAATTATTCACAAATTCCACTGCTCCAAATCAATACTCTACCCATCCTCATATTAAGTGATTCTGGTTAATTTACTCTGTCTTCGTATCCAACCCCCACTGCTTTTCAAAAGTCAATGTAGTCCAAAATCATTTTTAAATCATTATTTTCCTGAGTAAGCAACTCGATGAGTCAACCCTAAAAGGCAGACATTTCGTTTGTTTACATAGGAAGGTTTTCAAGACCATTACAGCATTTTTAAAAGGCTGAGTTTCCTTTTTGTTGATGTATTGGCAGCGTAATGCATCCAATGGTTTTGTAGATTGCCTTTCTACCAACACATTTTCCTTTTATAAATTTAATATGGATTTGATTCTTCTTTATCTTTCAGTGTTTTTCTATAAAAAAGGTCCAATATACTTTACAAGAAGATGCTTATGAATTAAAGCACTGTCAAGGCGAGATTGTAAATCTTTCTCTTTTTCCCTCCCATTTGATATGATCTATCTTTCTGCAAAATTATGCAGGCAGCAGAGGATAAAGGCAAAAGGGGATGTTTTTAGAACTCTACATTAGTTTTCAGTATTCAGGTTGGACCATATTTTATTCTGGAATACTTACAGAGAAGAAGACCCCTTGTCCTCAGCAACCTGTCACACTAACTACAATATGTGTAAAATTTCTTCCTTAAAACTTGATTTGGTTTCTTTAAACCAATATCAGATTTTTCTTGCTAGTTTACAATGCAGCCATGTAGGTATCATATACCAACCACAAGTATTGTGGTAGAGATATAACCAGTAAAACCTACAACACAAAACAGAGATAAAATGTAGTCATCTACTTTACTGCAGTTAAATGAATACTGGTTTAAGCCCACATCTCAAAAATTGCTGCAAACCCACACTCTCTACATGGAATTGCTCCGTACCCTAAATGCTTCAAAGACCCAGGACACTTGCACAGTCCGAAGATGAGGGTTCAACTCACTCCACAACCACAGTCAGAGTGGCTTCCTATCAGTTGACCTGCAACAGCCATTTATTTTCTTTTTTCTTTTTCTTTCTTTTTTTTTGAGACAGAGTCTTGCCCTGTCGCCCAGGCTCACTGCAGCCTCTGCCTCCCAGGTTCCAGCAATTCTCCTGCTTCAGCCTCCCAGATAGCTGGGATTACAGGCACGTGCCGCCACTCCTGGCTATTTTTTTATACTTTTAGTAGAGATAGGGTTTCACCATGTTGGCCAGGCTGGGCTTGATCTCCTGACTTCAGGTGATCCGCCTGCCTCGGCCTCCCAAAGTGCTAGAATTACAGGCGTGAGCCACCGCGCCCAGCCTACAATTTATTTTTCAGTAAAATCATGTTGCTATTGACAATGTGTCCTACCCATTTTGACCGAAGATTCCTTCCTTCATTCATTTACTTGAAATTTGCTAAGAGAATAGATTTCAAGTACAGTGTATGAATATGTTAATTAGCTTGATTGTGGAAATTATTTCACAATGTATGTGTATCTAAAATATCATGAGATATACCTTATATACATACAATTTTTATTGTCAGTTTACCTCAATAAAGCTGGAAAATGTCATGTAACACCCAATGTTGTGCTATACATGAAAAACCATAGAGTTAAAAGTGATTGCATGAACAGGATAAAACTTAAATGGAAATTAATATCTGACCATGGACTTGAAGGATTATAAGAGTTTGCAATTTGGGAACGCAGGAAGAGAAAGACAGATAGAAGAACAAGCACAGGTGAGTCAAAATATGCCAGTATCTGGCAAGACTTCCTCTTCTCCACTTCTCCAGCGCTGTGTACACATCTCTATTACAGAATCTATAAAAATATACAATTATTAAATTATGTTTCTGTTTTGCTGAGTATACTCCCAGATCCTGAAGGCAAGGATTATACATTTACTTCTTGCCTAGAGCAATGCCAGGTGCATAGAAAAGCATTAAACATTTGTGTTCAAGGATTGATAAATGGCTATTGCTAAAGAACACAAAGTTTAGGAGATACAGAAAGATAATGGGCAGAAACAGGGCTGAATATGAAGGATTTAATACACTTTCAATTGCATGACAGTAAAAAACTGGTGTCTTCTAAGCCAATAGTTCTCCAAGTGTTGTCGGTGAATCCCTGGGGCTTCTTGGGATCTTTTCCGGACATGCATGTGGCCAAAACTAATTTTATAATAATGCTAAGTCATAATTTTAATGCTTTACTCTCATTCTCTCATGAGTGCACAATGCAATTTTTCAGAGGCTACATTACATGCAATAACATAATTATTTGTATGGGAAATGAAGTGTGTATTTGTATATTTTTGTTTAAAAAATGTATGTTTTACTTTCTCATAGAGTAAATGAAGAAAAATATAACCCACATTAACAAAAGTTCTTTGAAGTTCTCAATCATTCTTGGGGGTATAGAAGATTCCTGAGATCAAAAAGTTTGAGAATTGTTCTAGGTATGCCATTATATTTTTAAGTGGGGTAGTGCTATAATTATATCAGAGCTATTTTGCTACAGAGTTTAGTAATGGTAAGAAAACTGTGTCTGATGGGTCTAAAACCATTATTTACATATTTGTACGTCTTGATAATGTATTATTACATGTTGCTTGTGTTTTTTTGTTTAGTTTTTTTTTTTTTTTTTTTTTTTTTTTTGAGACAGAGTCTCAATCTGTCACCCAGGCTGGTGTGCAGTGGCGTGATCTTGGCTCACCGCAACAACCCCTGAGACCCAGGTTCAAGTGATTCTCTTGACTCAGCCTCCCGAGTAGCTGAGATTATAGGCACCTGCCACTGTGTCTGGCTAATTTTTGTATTTTCAGTAGAGACGGGGTTTCACCATATTGGTCAGGCTGGTCTTGAACTCCTGACCCCATGATCCACCCGCCTCGGCCTCCCAAAGTCCTAGGATTACAAGCATGAGCCATCGCACCAGGCCTGCATGTTTTTAATGATAATTAAATACGGCCACCTTAGATACCCCTTGGAAATACCACCCAAGCCCATAAACTAAAGTCAAGTAAACACTTAACCATTATTATTAAGTTTGGCCTAATTCTGCCTTTAAAAAAAAATGAAATTTTCTGTTTGGATGGTGACTCAGGATGAAGATGGCAATTAGCTATATTCATACATATGACATCAAACTACATATATTTTGTGATTACACAGGGTACTGGCTGGTGATATTATTACCTTAAAACCTGCTGACCGTACTAAGACATTTATGGGTCTTGCTGTCTGGTCTAAATAAATTTAAAGTATTTTTTTTTACAGTTTAGTTATTCTAAAATGCTTTATGCCTTTAGGTGCCCATTTGAAATTTGAATCTTTCTTTTGATAGATTTTTTGCCTCAAAAACTTTATATTTGGTTTACTTTGACTAAGCACACTCTAATTTTGAGTGCTATGATATTTTGGCTGAGTTCGGGAACTTCTTTATCTGATAACAATAGGGTGCTTACATATGTAATATTCATTTCCTGAACTCATTTTCACCTCACTTGGATACTTTTAATTTTTCGTGTTCCCTTAATATATCAGTCAAAGGTGCCATCCAAGTCAGTATCAAAAAGCGGGGACAGGAGACATCCTGCTGTGCAGATTATTTTTAAATGGGTACAGACTGTATTAAGACATTCCTACTTTCATTTATAATATTTCTCCAAAAAGAAAAGAAAATGAATATGTTAGTCATTAAACTGCCATGATCTATTTGGGCTTATTGAGGCATTGATTGAGATCTATGTTGCTTTATTTTTCTGAGCTCAATGGAGATAGCACTGACTATCAATGGCTCATATTAACCTTTGTTATAATTTGTTTTCACTATGAAATCTTCCCAAGGCCTTCAACAACTGTACCCCAAAATTTACAAATGGTTTACCTAAAAATTTCCTCTCTGAAATTTCCAGTGAAAACAAAACCAAACAAAAATGTCAATTAGGTAGTTTATTTCTCATATCAATGCCACTGTCCACATGCATGGAATGACTAAATACAAAAGAAAACAGATGTCTGACTCAACGAGCCTTCTGATAAGGGATCAGATTCATAATAACTATGCACAGAGATATATAGTTTCTTGGCACCCTCTATTGTTAAGTAATCAAAGGTTGATTACATACCTTTTGAGTTTAGCAAAGATTGCCAGTAATTTTCAGTCCTGTAAGTTGAAAGTCGAAGCCACAAATTATGAGGGAATTTTCTGTCATTCTCTCTTTCACTGTCTTTCATTAGTCTTGAGGTAAAAGGAAGATGAGGCACTGAGTTAAAGCTGAGACCATTTAGCCTTTGACACCTGAGAGTCCTCATATACTCTATGCTGGAAATTAGAATGGGATTATCACATATGGCACCACAGAGTTCTAGTACAGGAAAATTCCACGACAAATACAGGAACGTGGAAAAGACTGAGAATTATTTGTAAGAGTAAATATATCCTGATTAAATTTTTCCTCACAAATTGGTTTATTAGAAAATCTTTTTATACAATTTTTGATCAAGACAAAGTTGCATTCCATCACATAGACTGTGTGTCAGGATGCCCATCCTGTGTTTCATTGGATTTCCTACTGTGTAGCTCAGTAGCACCTGTGTGGGAAGCGTGCTACCTGCTTTCTGTGATCCCCTGCATTCCACCTACTCAACCGATGGGGAAGCTAGAGCTGCAGTTGCAGAGAGCATCACTTCAGCAAGGGTTTCATTACCTTACTGAGACATCTATCATGCCACTGGAACTAAATATTGTCATTGATTTTAAAGACGTATGCTGTGTACATGATTTTGACATATGCCATATAATTTCTAAATCTAATAAAGAAAACCTGTTGAGAGACGAGGGGAGACATTATTTATACCTATTATTCAAATAAGAAACTAAGAGTGAGAGAATTTACTTTTATCACTCAATAAATTAGCGGCAAAGCATGGACTCAAGCAAAATTCTTCTTTGTGTTTACTTTTCTTTGCAATAGACATTGGAAGACATAAATATGACTTTGCTTTTTAAAGCAGACATCGAGGAATAAATGATTGGAGAGTTGTCTAATGCTGTGGAATTTTCCAGAAAGAAAGGTTACAATTCCAGATCTGAATCTGAAGAAGAGCCTGAATTTGAAATTTTTTTTTTTTAAGAGCAGTTTTAGGTCTACAGCTAAATTGAGCAGAAACTGCAGAGTTCCCAAAACCCCCTACCCCCACAGACATATAGCTTCTCCCATTACTATTATTATTAATTATTATTTTATCATTATTATTATTTTTGAGATGGAGTTTTGCTCTTGTTGCCCAGGCTCACCTCAACCTCCGCCTCCCGGGTTCAAGCGATTCTGCTGCCTCAGCCTCCGGAGTAGCTGGGATTACAGGCATGCGCCACCACGCCCAGCTAATTTTGTATTTTTAGTAGAGACCAGGTTTCACCATGTTGGTCAGGCTGGTCTCGAATTCCCGACCTCAGGTGATCCGCCCGCCTTGGCTTCCCAAAGTGGTAGGATTACAGGCCTAAGCCACCGTGCCCGGCCCGCGTCTTCCATTATTAATATCCCACGCCACTGGGGTACATTTGATGCAATCAATAAATCAACATTGAGACCTCGTTATCCACCAAGGTCCATAGTTTACAATAGGGTTCACTCTTGATCTTGTACATTCTATGGGTTTTGACAAAGGTACAATGGCATGTATCAACCATGATAATATCATACAGAATCACTCCATTGCCTAAAAACCCCCTGTGTTTCCCCATTCATCTCTCCCTCCCCACACACCCCTGGAAACCACTGATCTTTTTATTGCTCCCGAAGTTGGCCTTTTCCAGAATATTATACACAGGAAATCATATGGTATGTAACCTTGTCATATTGCTTTTTAAATTCACTTAGTAATATGCATTTAAGATTCCTCCCTGTCTAATGGCTGGATAGTTTATTTCTTTTTAGCCTTCTAACTTGAAATTCTTTAATGAATAGTTGTATTTGTTGGAGACAATGGCTTTGAGAACAGCTGATTCACTGTGCTGGGAAAGTTATCATACTGGGACAGGGTATTGGTAGGGAAGGCTATCGGACAACATGGTTTTGAAACTGTGCCAGAGACTTTTGGTTCAAATTCCATTATCTTGTTAGCAAAACAAACAAAAACACTGCATTTTATAAATGTAACCATTAGTTATGGCTGTGTGCTAGTGTATGTATGGTGGTGGTGGTAGTGATTTCTCCATTCCTTTTGAAAGAATAATGAGGAAAATAAGAAAACACGAGATAACTATGTTTCTGATATTTTTGTAATGAGAAGTTACTTTGGAACAAGGATTTATTCCACTGATGCGGCAATGTGAGATACTCACGAACTGAATGCATCCTGTTGTGTAAACAGGTTTTCCCATGTAACCTTCTCCCCAGAAGGCTGATTATTTGGGGCTAACACTAGGGACTCTTCGTCTCCCACACAGACGCATTTTGTTAATTATGTTCTGTGTCTGCTACGCTGGACCTGCACAGCTTAAATATTCACATTGTAAGGGTAATAGAATGCAACCAATGTGACTGCAGGGGCAGGGTTGGGTTAGAAATGGTTCATAGTATTTTGGGTTTTGTTTATTGCTATGTGTTTTCCAGGCCTAGACCATAAGCTCTGATTATTTTGTTTATTCAATGGAAAGACTGTGCCAAAAAATGTCACATCTAGTCCAGTGATTCATTTTTTAACCTAGGTAGCTTAGCTATTGGGGAACACCCCCACTCACACAAAGTAAATGAATGAAAGCCATTCATTTCATTATTTCTTGAGATGAATTCTTGCTATGGGAGAAAGACAGAAGCAAACACATGTTAGGGAACTGTATGGCATAGCAGAAAATGAAGCATTCTCAGACGGATTTGCAAGGAGAAGGAAAAGAAAAATATGGAAAGAATACAGGAAATTCTTTCTATAGACTGAAAGGGATACGCGATTTAAAAAATAGTTGTGGGAGCAAGGGTTTCAAGTTCAGTCCATGAATACATCTTATAAAACAACTAGATTTTAAGACTTTAGGCCGGGCGCGGTGGCTCACATCTATAATTCCAGCACTTTGGGAGGCCAAGGTGGGTGGATCACAAGGTCAGGGGTTCAAGACCAGCCTGGCCAAGATGGTGAAACCCCGTCTCTACTAAAAATACAAAAATTATCTGTGCACAGTGGCAGGCACCTGTAATCTCAGCTACTTGGGTGGCTGAGGCAGGAGAATGACTTGAACCTGGGCAGCAGAGGTTGCAGTGGGCCGTGATCGTGCTACTATACTCTAGCCTGGGCAACAGAGTGAGACCCCATCTCAAAAAAAAAGACTTTAGATTATTTTACTATAAATATGATTCCATATTTATATATATAATATATATCTTTCAGGCTGATATATAGTAGATAAGAAAAATTAAATGGAAAAAAATAAAGCAAAAACTGGATTCACTAAAATCTGAGTGTAAGATCAAATACTTAGTTACTTAGGCCCAGCTTACTTCCCTCTATCCTGAATTTTAACAACTGAATTATATCCTGTAATAATCTTCTAAACCTTTTTTTCTTTTTGAGATGGAGTCTTGCTCTGTTGCCCAGGCTGGAGTGCAGTGGCACAATCTTGGCTCACTGCAAGCTCTGCCTTATGTGTTCAAGCTATTCTCCTACCTCATCCTCCTGAGTAGCTGGGACTACAGGTGCCCGCCACCACGCCTGGCTAATTTTTTTGTATTTTTGGTAGAAACGGGGTTTCACCGTGTTAGCCAGGATGGTCTTGATCTCCTGACCTCGTGATGCACCCGCCTCGGCCTCCCAAAGTGCTGGGATTACAGGCGCGAGCCACTGCGCCCGGCCACCTTTTTTTCTTTCACAGTGAAATAAATGAATTATCTCTGTGTGGATATTAAAAACATATTAACAGTGTATTTGCTCTACTGCTATCATGCTATGTTTTCCATAATAGTCTACATTTAATGGATTATTTTCTGGATATTATAATATTTATTCACGAGCCCCTACTATGATAAGCATTTTACTAAACAATCTAGCATTAAGCTGCTGGGTGCAGTGGCTCACGCCTGTAATCCCAGCACTTTGGGAGGCCGAGGCAAGTGGATCGCCTGAGGTCAGGAGTTCAAGACCAGCCTGGCCAAACTGGGGAAACCCCATCTCTACTAAAAATGCAAAAATTAGCTGGGTGTGATGGCGGGTGCCTGTAATCCCAACTACTTGGGAGGCTGAGGCAGGAGAATTGCTTGAACTCAGGAGGCGGAGGTTGCAGTGAGCCGAGATTGCGCCACTGTACTCCAGCCCCTGCAGGAAGAGCGAGACTCCATCTCAAAAAAAAAAAAAAAAAAAAAAAAAAGGTTGGGCGCGGTGGCTCACGCCTGTAATCCCAGCACTTTGGGAGGCCGAGGCGGGTGGATCACAAGGTCAAGAGACTGAGACCATCCTGGCTAACACGGTGAAACTCCGTCTCTACTAAAAATACAAAAAATTAGCCGGGCGTGGTGGCGGGCGCCTGTAGTCCCAGCTGCTCGGGAGGCTGAGGCAGGAGAATGGCATCAACCCGAGAGGCAGAGCTTGCAGTGAGCCGAGATTGCACCACTGCACTCCAGCCTGGGGGACAGAGCAACACTCCGTCTCAAAAAACAAACAAACAAAAAAATCTAGCATTAAGAAGATCACTTATCTCAACAGTATCATGAAATTACCATTATTATTCCTTTATTATAAAGCTGAGTCTCAGCTAGTTTACACAGACTTCCCAGGAAAATACACACATTTATTTTCCTTTTTATATTATTCCCTCCATAGAGAAGCAACTCAAGCTAATAGATAGATGGTTTGCCATGGAAAAATTTTGCATTGGTAAATTATATCAGTATCATGATAATTTCAACTTGCCATCATTCTCTGTTAACTTTTCAAGTGACTATCTCAAGAGTTTTGAAAAAGTTATCTTTCTTACTTCATACTATCTTGATGTCTGTTGTTGGGATCTTCATTGTTCTTATTTAAATCCCTGTGGTCACAGAATTTAAAACCAAAAGAACCTTATTTTATTCCAACCTTATAAACTCAGTTTACTTTTCATAGGAAAGATGAGGTGCATAAACATTCAGGGAAGTATTCAAATGCAACTTCTAAAAAACAGAGCTAGGATGTTCATATAGTTTTCCTGACTTTCACTTCTAGAGCAAGGAAAATGGTGATTTCTTACTCTGTCTTCATATGCTTCAGCTGTTTTCTGAATCTCCATAACCATTCTTTTTCTTATTCCACGATGATCTTCTACATTCATCCCATTTGTGACTTATGGTAATAGCACAATATGAGCTTAATAAAGGCCAGAAACTGTAGACAGATGACAACAGCAATCCCAGAAATATGCTCTGATAACAAATTATAAATCCTGCTTATTTAGACAGCATGGCTCCTGATATTTTATTTGGCCTACAATGCAGACATTTCTCTTTGTCTATATTCTAAATCAGTCATTCTCAGTTCAGTGCAATAAAAGCATAGAAGCTAAGAACCCTCCTCACAGAAATGGTTTCCAGGAATGTCAACAGTTCAATAAAGCATGTTCAATATAAACCTTTCCATATATACAATTTGTCTTCTATTTAGTTTTTTATTACATTTGAATCTATTTTGATGTTACATTTTTTTCAAGAATGGTCTCTTTCCTCTGTTTCTCTGCTGAAATAATTTGTTAATATCAGTCTTTTCTGCTTCATTCATTAACACATTTTTCATTTTTTTTAAATTCCTGTCATAATTCCAACATCTGAGCAATCTATGGGTCTGCTTCTATTGATGATTTTTCTTCTTCAACAGGAGCTACATCTTTTTGTTTTATGAGTGTCTCCCTTTATTTTATGCTGAGCATTGTTTGTAAAGGAACAATGGAGACTGAAGTAAATACTATTTACAGTCAGTAAAGGGCTAGTCTCTTTTTTGATCAACTAGCTGGTGTCAGTGAGTTGAAGCAATCCAACTTATCTTTGAGCTGGGCCTAGGATCTGTTGCAGTTTTATTTATATTTTATTCACTGATCACGTATAGTGTTTTTAGGTATATCTTGAGTAGGGAATGTGGTGTTAGCACCTACAAGTTTCCAGTGATTACTTTATGCTTTCCAGCCCATTCATTGCCATTCCAAGCCATGGGAAGTCTATGCTTTATCACTGATTTGGTGTTTTGGGGCCTCCGTGATTTCAGTTTTCTCTTCAGTCCTGCCCTAGGTTTCCATTCCCTGCAGACCTCTCTAAAACCTGCTGTCTTGCCCCCAGTTCCCAGAGGACCTCCACAGTGCATATGTCAAGGCCCAGAGTACCTTTGGAGGGATTCCTTCTAGCTGTGCTCTCCTCCCACCCTTCTGTGGGCCACTGCCTTACAACTGAGGAAGACCCCACATGTCGCAAGATCACTCTCAGGTTCCCTGCCTTGCCGGTGGCATGTATCAGGCAACATCCTTGTACTCAGTGAAGGCTCACAAGGGAGTTCTGGCAGGGGGCTGTTAACTTGGTCTGCAGGTGGAGCTCTTCAGGCTGTTCATGAGTCAAAAAAGCCAACAAACAGCTGTGATGGGCTCATTTCTGTATTTCTTTATTTTTTTGTTTTTATTTTTTGGAGATGGAGTCTCGCTCTATCACCCAGGCTGGAGTGCAGTGGCACGATCTCTACTCACTACAACCTCCACCTCCCAGGTTCAAGCAATTCTCCTGCCTCAGCCTCCCGAGTAGCTGGGACTGCAGGCACACGCTGCCATGCCTGGCTAATTTTTTGTATTTTAGTAGAGATGCGGTTTCACTGTGTTGACCAGGCTGGTCTCAAACTCCTGAGCTCAGGCAATCCACCCGCCTCGGCCTCCCAAAGCGCTGGGATTACAGGCGTGATCCACCGCGCCTGGCCCTCTCATTTATATATACTCATGTCCACGGTAGAGTCATCCTCCCCTGTTAGTCTGCCAGGGATGGAAGCAGCTTTGTGACCTCTCTGTCTTTGACATGACTTTCCAGTTACCAGCATTTAGTTAATTTAGCTTTCTCTGCATACTTAGCTCTATGATATAGAAAGAAATAATTTTGTAGTTTATTATGCTTGTTCTTAATGTTGAGGTGGAATTGATAGTCTCTTTCAAACTTCCACACTCTAACAAAAAGTACATTTACTATAAGTTTGTAATATGGCCTTTTATCGAAAACGAATCAGTGTGTCTATCCTCCTCATTATGTTAAAACTTTAACTCTAATGGCCCACAAAACAATGTAATTTACTGTTTTCCAGGATTTTAAACCAACAATATTTTTATACTCTATCTCCAACATTTGTCATAATTGTGATTTTTTTGTTTCTTTTGATTTGCCCACATATTTCTGAATTTCTTTGCTCACATTCGTCTTTAAGTCTCAACCCTTCCATCTGGCCAAAGATTTCTTTTTCTAAAATATCTTTTTATATTAGTTCCCTTAATTAGAGATTTGTTGAAATTTAATTACTCTTTGGTTCTAAAAATATCCTATATTTCCTCATTCTCAAATAATATTTAATGGAGTTTAAAATTCAAGGTTGATAGTAACTTGTTTAGCTCATCAATGGTATTTCCCCCTTTCTTCTGACTTCTATTGTAGTTGTTGAGCTGTCCGCTACCAGCATCATTGTAGATAGTCAACAACTTGTTTTTCTTTCTGGTTGCTTTCAAGCCTTCGTTTTCCTTGGTCTTCTGCAGTTTCTAATATTATCAAGCTCTTCCATTGTCTTTTCATTGTAAACCTGTTTATACTACTACTCTGATAAATCTATTATCTGAGCATTTTAGAATCCAATACAACAATTGATGAGAATAGGGACTCCTGCTCTGTGAATTCTCTCTGAAAGCTTTTGAAACCTGGTTCAGGGTGTCATGGTAATGTTACACTTGTTTTGTTGAGTGATGCAGGAGATTTTTTGTTCCTTCTCAATGAGAGCCCAGGTCTACACAGGCAAACTTTCTTATCTCATTTGTCAGTGGGTTGGAATTTTGGGAGAACCTCTTTCACAGTGTTTATAAACTTTTGATCAGCTTGGTCTATGTAGGGATCACAAATATAATGTACCACTTCTAATGTGTTTGAGTCCTCTTCTGGTTACAGCAACTGGCTACCGCCTGAGGGCAACTGAAAGTGTTTTAATTTTTTTTATTCCTGTGGGATGGTGGTTGAGGTTATATAGTCTGCCACATTGTCAGAAAAAGAAATAATTTTAGAGAACTTTTACTTCTGATTCTGCCCTGTCATATACTTATTTTTTATTTGAATGTCTGTTATAGTTTATATTATTGTGTAATTTTTTTAACCTTCTTAATTTAAAAATATGAGAAAAATCTGAATCCACTACTTACTTAGAATACATTTTTCACATATCAGAAAGAAAAAAGAGTTAATAGACATTGAGTTTGACAGCAATTATTTTAGCTGATTATCTAATTATTTAGATTTAGTTAACATTAATATTGGCCAGAACAAAATAGATGTTTCATTCATTACTGAGTAAATTTTACTAATTCCACATATTGGGAACTTCAATGATGTGACTTCTTAAGTTGGAAAATATTGAAGACTTCTTTTTTTAAAGAAAAAATATATGACCAACACAGGCTCAAACAGTTTGCATGATGAACTTCATTTTAGAAAATGATTTTAAAGACTATTTTCCCCAAAAGTTATTTGCAAAGTTGTGACAGGTATTCATGTTTTTATTGCTGATGTGTTTGCCTCCAGAGTCACTATTAAGAACTATGTTCTATAACATTTAACTTGAATATACAACTTGGAGAGGAGAGTTTAGGTGTGCAATTGCTTTAATCACTTTTTTAATATAAATAAAAATTTCTTCAATCTCAACTCTAAATAAATCTGAATTATCTGTGGAGGCTGTAATTCTCCAGATTTACGGGACCTTTTACCATCTCTTGAATTAAAATCTTCAAATTTGTCCCAGCATACATGTTAAAAATAAAGAAGCAAGCAAAGCTTTATAAATGATTTGATAAATACCCATTGTGGGAGAACCTCTGTGCTAAATAAATGAGCTTGAATAACTTTTTGATACCAGTGTTTGTGCAGTAATGTAAGTGTAATCAATATGTGTATGAAGATTTTCTACCTCCAAAGTTCTATCTCTTTGTATAGGCCGCAGTTTTCATTCTGATAATAAATTCTTTGAACTCTCCATTTTAGACCAATCTCCTATGGGTCTTGATCATCATTATGGTGTTTTTATTTAAATATATTTTATTTTGCAAATCTAGTTTTAGGGACTCGTTTAAATCCCTTTAAAGAAAAAAATGCCTGAAAAAACATATTTAAAACAGGTAAAACAATCTTCGTTTTACAATTTTAATAAATACAGAAGATAAAAGAAGTTAAGAGGCTGGGCGCAGTGGCCCACGCCTGTAATCCCAGCACTTTGGGAGGCCAAGATGGGCAGATCACAAGGTCAGAAGATCGAGACCATCCTGGCTAACACGGTGAAACCTGGTCTCTACTAAAAATACAAAAAAAACAAAAATTAGCCGGGCGTGGTGGTGGGCACCTGTAGTCCCAGCTACTTGGGAGGCTGAGGCAGGAGAATGGCGTGAACCCGGGAGGTGGAGCTTGCAGTGAGCGGAGACCAGGCCACTGCACTCCAGCCTGGGCGACAGAGGGAGACTCCATCTCATTAAAAAAAAAAAAAAAAAAAAAAAAAAAGTTAAGGGTGAAGCAGAGTTAATTTCAACTGCAAAAGGTAGTACTTGCAGTTTGTCACCTTTGAACATATTCTTATTCTATTAATTGAAATGCCCTCTAAAAAATAAAGCCAATGACTTTTCAGTTACGGACAAAATAAAACCTTTAATTTGAACAAATAGTAAGTTAATTCAGGTAAATC
Source organism: Gorilla gorilla gorilla (assembly GCF_029281585.2). Lineage (NCBI taxonomy): Eukaryota > Metazoa > Chordata > Mammalia > Primates > Hominidae > Gorilla > Gorilla gorilla. The sequence continues at coordinate 82,471,954 of NC_073232.2, read as the reverse complement.
GAGTGTATGTTGATAATGAACTAATAAAATTCATGGTTGAATCATGTTGAAACAAGCTTTGTTTCATTCTAATGGCAAACAATTTAAAACTTCCCACTGAGGTTTCTCTGTGTAAGTGTGTATATTATTGTAGAAGAATAATGAAAATAATTTTCATTTAACAAAACTAAATACTGCTTTATCTCATTAGTATGAGAAAATATTCCAAATGAAAATATAAGTATGGAAAAATTGTAATGAAGGAAACAGCTGAATAATATTCAGCAGCCTACATAGCGCTAGAAGTTCATCAGGGCACATGCGCTGTAATTGGCACAAATGTTCAGCAGAGATGCACCATCCCTTAAGGTTTCATTAAGTTCTTTTATGCTGGGAGACAGAATTCAGTGCACATAATTATCCATTGTGTATTAATCTTCTCTGTTTTGAATATTGCTTTTGTTGAATTTAATCATGCCTGGAAAACGAGAAGTGTTATTTTATCTGTGTCGTCTTACTAAAAGATCATCAGCCAAGAAGTACCAACATTTGAAAAGAATTGAAAAGCTGAGTGTAAAATCAGAGATTGCAGGAAAGTCTGGTCTTTTGATGCCATGACGCATTTATCCTCTCCTCACTCCTTCCACCGTTTTTTTCCTCCTCTAATTTGTTGTTGACAGTTGAAAATTTCAATGTGTGGCAATTCTGTGATTAAGTATTAAGGGAGAGAAAGAACAATTCTATCTATAAATGCTATTTGTCTAATACACTGAAATCCTCTTCGTTACTTACCAACTTCTGAATGAATCAATTTTGTTAAATTAGATGTTCTACAGAAATGAGGACGAATACAGTAGAAAACAACAAAGTTCTCTAGAACCCCAAGCAAAACAATGGCAGATTAATATTTCCATGGATTTTTTTAAATGCCTACAAGACTTTTTCCTGCCTTGGGGTTTTCCAGCTTAGTCTCTCAGCTTCTTTTTCAAATCATAAAAGCTAGAAAGCCAAACAGCAACAACAAAAAACTATAGAAAATAAAATTTGCAATCACGGCCCTGCATGACTAGCCACAGAAATCATCTTTATTTTACAAGTAATAGGGAAATAGCTCCACAGAATTCAATTTATGTACCATTTCTATCAGACAATGGCAAATATTCTCCATTTAAGGGATTTCTGCCCAGGCACTCAACAGAAACCTTTACTGTTCCAACCTCATCACCACCAAAAAAAACTCACTGGGAGTGCCAGACTATTTTGACAAGCAAAATATTCAAATGAACAAACAACAAAAACTAAAGCAGCCTTACTTTAAATTCTTATGTTTGATCAACCAGTACACAATGTGGAATGTTCTCTTACAATTGTATCAGTACAAAAATGAAGGTCTCCAAACACAGACATGTACTTACCACCATTGCTTTCCCTATACTTTCTCATCCCATGAGCCTGCTGCTGGGATCAGGCATATAAAATCCTGGCCGTTTTCTTTTTAATAAACAGGTAGTGTCATGTTTTAGCTTCTATTTAGAGATGCTGTTGAGAAGGATTACCTAAATATCTGCTGAGCTAGGAAAATGAGGTTATTTTCAATGAAGAATAAAAGGTTTCAGAAAGAGTGAATGCTATGTTTCCTATTTTTACATCTTATACCAGGCCAAGTAAGAATATTTGGCAGGCTTTTAAAAATTATTTTTATTATTACCTGCATTATAGCAAACATTGTTTAAACTTGACAATATCTATCCCAGTGAGCCAGTCAGTCCCAAAGTCTTGACCTGTTTACTGATAGAAACTTCAGTTCATATCTGCAATCTAACTGCAACCCAGTCTACATAACATAATGATTTTAAACTCCACCAGAACGCCTGGGTGTTATTTACTTGGGCCGCCTTCTTGGGCTTATTGGGTATCACAATATCTGAAACAGGAAATAAGAGGTATGTCAGACCAGAGATGGATTGTGTTGCTATATGAGCTCAGCTTATGGATTCCTAAGTTGAACTTGGACATTCCTACTATGAGAATGGGGTGTAACTATTTCTGATGTAGTAATGCCCATGTGGAGTGCATGAGAAGGAAAACTCCATGGTAAGTATTGTTACATGATTCTCCTTTCCCTCTTTCTCTCACTCCATTCTAAATGCTAAGTGCTCAAGATATGCCACAATCTCTCTGCTTGTTTGTTAATTCATATCTTTCTTTGTGAAACAAGAATTATAAATGGCTGACAAAAATAGTTTGAAAATACTCGAAGAAGTTAAAATTTCCAAATAAATAAGACAGAAAAAAATATAAAGTCATGGATAAAGATTAAAATGACAAGTTTCTAATTGCTAGGTGGAACTTAGCTATATATTTCATTAATTCATCCAGTTATTTATTTTGTTCAAAAATACCAGAATTTATTGAGGGATATTTATGGAGCTATTAGCACTTGCATAGGAGAGGCAGAGACAGTGGGGATAAAGCTCTTGCCTACCATTAGATTACATTCTAGCAGTGGTGTAGACTCACAGGTCACTTCTTACCCATACAGGTTGTGTCAGATTTTATCTTTGGAGCAATGAAAATGTTGAAAAGGATCTCTTAAACCTCAAGAAACTAAAATGGATATCATGGAACAGTTCAGGACTTCAAAAATAACCATCTTTGCTTGTTCAGGTCTGGCTTGAAAAGCTTAGGCATGCTCCAAAAGTCCCCAGTGATATCACCACAGTTGCTTTTGTTCTTTCTCATTTTGGTGATTTCTGGTCACAATAATCTGATTCCATTCATATTGAGAAAACACAGCAAAACATGTTCTTCATTGCAAATCCCCGTTCTTGCCCTCCATCACTCCTGCTGTCTTCACACATCATGTTTCAGCTGGGACTACAAAAAATCTCATCTCCAATTCCAACCTTTAAGTACGCTGTTTACTTCCCTGATTCTCTAACAAGAAAGTAAGTAAATTATTTTTTTCTCATCTACAATAATCAAAATTTATCCCATTGTATAGAGACACTTTTTATGGGAAAAACTTTTTCCATGATAATTGTCCCTGCAGTAGATACACATGGAAAAGCCTAATATCCAAACCCCAGGTCACCTGAAGCAAGAACTCAACATACTCTATGATCCTCTACACTGTTGCGTATGCCATGTAACTTTATGTAATCTATGTTCACATGTTCTTTCTATTAAATTATTAATAAAATATATTACTAAAATGTTTGTATTCATAGTCTTTTGTAATTTTTAGTTGACATATAATATTTACTACCCCAACTGGGTCAAATCTCTAGATCTATAAACTCTTCTTATAAAGGGCCGGATAGAACATATTTTAGCCTTTGTAGGCTGACAGGCAAAATTAAAGTTACTATGTAAGTAGCTATATAAGCATTTAAAATGCAATCATTTAAAATTTTTAAAACCACTTTGAGCTTGTAGGCCATGCAAACAGGTAGTGGGCAGGATTTAGCCCATGAGCTGCAGTTTCTTGACCCCAAATATAGAAGCTTATAACATTGTGCATTTCTCATTCATGCATTCCTCACACTTACACGCAAATTTAAGTAATGGCTTGCTTTCTTTCTTTTTTGAGACAGACTCTCACTCTGTCCCCCAGGCTGGAGTGCAGACGCGCGATCCCAGCTCACTGCAAGGTCCGCCTCCCGGGTTCACGCCATTCTCCTGCCTCAGCCTCCCGAGTGGGTGGGACTACAGGCGCCCGCCATGACGCCCAGCTACATTTTTTGTATTTTTAGTAGAGACGGTGTTTCACCGTGTTAGCCAGGATGGTCTCGATCTCCTGACCTCGTGATCCACCCGCCTAGGCCTCCCAAAGTGCTAGGATTACAAGCGTGAGCCACAGCGCCTGGCCAAATTAATGGCTTTATTTAGAAGATTCAGTCTCTATGAACTCAGAAATTATATCTGACCCTAGTACTTAACACAGTGCTTGGTTTATAGGAAATGCTGAATACATTTGAATCTCTTTCTCACCTCACTAATTCTCTACCAGGTTAGATCCCTGAGGGTAGGGGTGAGACTCGTTTATATACTTTTCATTCCTAATACTCTTACAAAGATTTACTCATATCAGAAGCATAAGAGTGGGGTTTTGTTTGAAAACAGTCAATAGCCGTAAGTAACTTTTTCCATCTCTGTAAGAAACAGGCCAATGTGCAGAAGTATCTTTTATTTTATTTAATTAATTAATTAATTTATTTATTTATTTTGAGACAGAGTCTTCCTGTGCCACTCTGTCTCCCAGGCAATGGTGTGATCCTAGCTCACTACAACCTCTGCCTCTGGGTTCAAGCGATTCTCCTCCCTCAGCCTCCAAAGTAGCTGCGATTACACGCACCCACCATCACTCCCGGCTAATTTTTCTATTTTTAGTAGAGACAGGGTTTCACCATGTTGGCCAGGCTGGTCTTGAACTCCCTACCTGAGGTGATCCGCCTGCCTTGGCCTTCCAAAGTGCTGGGATGACAGGTGTGAGCTGCCGTGCCCAGCCAGAAGCATCTTTGTATTACGGTTCTGTTATCAGACGCCGGGAGGCTGGGAGGAGGTCCATGCCAAGCCTGTGTCTACAGTGTTTCCTCTACGCAAACAGCAGGAGGGTTGGAAGCACGATTCAATTCCAACTGCTCTGCACTGATTTATATCGATTTCATTTCTTTTTTTGGCAGGTGTCAAGTTAATGACTTTGAAGAGTAATACGCAGTTTACATATTTAAACCGAAAAAACTTCCCAATTGCATAAAACCTTACCCACATGGACAAGAAGGTATTTCTTGTCACTTCCTCAGGAATCCTCACAGCTGCATCTTGCAGAGTCACAAGGAATTGTAACTTGTTACATTTCAGAGCAGTAAGCTTAGTACCACCAAGGAGATGAAAATACCTATTGAAGATTTCATATTATAAACCAGTCCAGAATAATTCATACTGAATATATTTTATCATATTTTGGGTGGATGGAACACACCAACTAAGGCTGAAGGGCTGAAGGCATTCTACTACATTTATGGCCTAACGACATTTATATTTTTAACCATTTTCTTCATTATTTTCTTTTCTTCCTCCTTTATTACTATCTTTTTTGTTTTCTTCTATTTTTACTTAATTCTTTCTCTTTTTTCTTCCTTTCTTCTGTCCTCCCTTCCCTACTATCCTCCTTCCTCCCTTTATTCCTTTTCTTCATCTCTTCTCACCTCCTTCCTTCTTTCCTTCATTTCTTCATCTCTCTCCTTTCTCTTCTCTCACTCCCTGCCTTCCTTCTCCAACTCCTCATTTCAATGTATTTTAAAAATATAAGAAAATGAATATTTTGTTAGGTATCTAGGAAATATATGAATCAGCAATTGCAGGTGAAAAACAGAGAAAGTTTGTGTTTATCAGGTTTTCATCCCAACCTCTGTCCAGTAACTGCTGATAACACTGAAAATGAGTAATTTGGTGACTCGGAATGTGAATCATCTCCTTGAAGTGGACAGCAGAATTAATCTGCGTGGGCGATTTAGACTTCCCAGCTGTCATAGAAAAAAGAAACTACTTTGGTTAACTGTTTTCAGGTTATCCCTGATGGTTGATTAGTTACTCATTCATCTTAAAATATTTGCTCCAAAGACTTGGAAGGATCATTTTCTTAGGACTTTTATGACTCTTTAGCAACACTGACCACTCACTTTTTTTTTCCAAGGCTATGCAAGCTTAACTATCATTGTGGGATGTGCAAAGGAGCATTAGGATTAGGGTTCTGGTTAAACAGAAACTGAACTGTAAGGGAACGTTTGGTACCTCCAGGATGCCAGAGAATGTGTTAGTCAAAGCTATGACCGATACAAAAAGTGTGAATTTTAAAAATGATTAAAAAACTTAAGGATGTTTGTAAACTATCACAAATTTCAACACAGTGAAGTTGAGAGAACAGCACTATCAGTGTTTTAAAAATCTATTCAGTATATACACACACACACACACACACACACACAAAGGTGATGTACATTATGAGAAAATATACAATAATGAGAATAAAATAAACAGTTCTGGAAACAGAAAGTTGAGCTGATAAATTGTGAAGCAGTGGGAAGACCTCAGTATATTGACTCTCTGGGGTTGTTCTAAGAAATATCACAGGCTGGGCGCTTAAACAAGAGAAACTTATTTTCTCATAATTATGAAGGCTGGAAGTCCAAGATCAAGGAGTCAGCAGAGTTGGTTTCTTCAGAGGCCTCTCTCCTTGGCTTATAAATAGCTCCCTTTTCCCTGTGTCTGCACATGGTTTTCCCTGTGTCTGCACATGGTTTTCCCTGTGTATACGTCTGTGTCCTAATCTCTTTTTTTTATAAGGATGCCTGTATTAGACTGTTCTCACACTGCTAATAAAGACAAACTTAAGACTGGGTAATTTATAAAGGAAAGAGGTTTAATGGACTCAGTTCCACATGGCTGGGTAGGCCTCACAATCATGGCAGATGGTGAATGAGGAGCAAAGTCACATCTTACATGGCGGCAGGCAAGAGGGCCTGTGCAGGGGAACATCTAATTATAAAACTATCAGATCTTGTGAGACTTATTCACTACCACAAGAACAGTACGGGGGAAACTGCCCCCATGATTCAATTATCTCCACCTGGCCCCACCCTTGACACCTGGAGATTACTACAATTAAATGTGAGATTTGGGTGGGGACACAGCCAAACCATATAAACACCAGGCACACTGAACAAAATGAGGGCCTGCCCATATGACCTCGTTTTATTTGAGTTCCCTTTTTAAAGGTCTTATTTCCAAATTCAGTCACATTCTGAGGTACTGGGAGTTAGGCCTTCAACATGATAATTTGGGGTGGGGGAGTGTAATTCAGCCCATAACCATGTACAGAGAAGCACACAGGGCTGTCTAATGAACTGCTGCAAATTTGGCTTTCAGCTTCCTGGTGCTTAAAGCATAATAGCATAATGGGAATTTGATTAGTTAGAAGAAATGTTAGATGATCACAAGAGTTTTAAGCCTCTGGATTACAAGCTTGATTTGGAATACAAGGATTGACATTTGGGGTACAAGGAGTCAGGCAGAAAAAACATTTTTATTTAATTTTTGGAACTGGATGTTGTGGTCTTTTTTAGAAATGCTAGGGGAGAAACCATAGAATGAAATGTGTGGGGTGGTGGCAGCGGCAGTTGTGGTCTGTGTGTGTGCTCATGTGTGTAGACTGTCAGGCAGTGAGGAAGATGGGAAAAATTATTCCCACATATGGGTCTATTCTGCCCACCACACCTCCCTTAATCTCAGAGTCCCTCAAAGCATGACGGAATGCCTTATACTTCCCCTACTTGATGGTATCACTGGAGAGATGGCTGACTCTTTCACTGGGTCATGGCTTAGAAAATTCTTTTTTTTTTTTTTTTGAGACAGAGTTTCGCTCTGTGCCCAGGCTAGAGTGCAGTGGCACAATCTCAGCTCACTGCAAGCTCTGCCTCCTGGGTTCATACCATTCTCCTGCCTCAGCCTCCCGAGTAGGTGGGACTACAGACACCCACCACCACGCTTGGCTAATTTTTTGTATTTTTAGTAGAGACGGGGTTTCACTGTGTTAGCCAGGATGGTCTCGATCTCCTGACCTCGTGATCCGCCCATCTCAGTCTCCCAAAGTGCTGGGATTACAGGCGCGAGCCACCGCACCTGGCCAGAAGATTTATTTTTAAATAAATATGTATATGTTTTTTAACCATTCCCCTGTGTTTGTTGTATACATGGATACAGCTCATGGACGCATATGTGTTTATAGGTCAACCTTTGAATGTGTGAGTTTTGTCATTTTCTGTTATTTTGTCTTTATGACACTTAGGGTATCACAAAGAATAATTACTGGGCTGACTGACAGCAGATGGTTTTACTCTTCAATTGCTTAATATGTAAATTTTTAATTTTAGATGAATGTTCATTTCCCTCCATCATACGTAGCTAAGACCCTGGGGGCATAATTGCAAGATTTTGCTCATGTATTAGGGCAGAAATAATTTACCCAACACTTCCTAATATTGACTTCTAAATTCCCTCATTTTCTGTAGGGCTATGTTGTATTTTCTGGTGCTTGTTGTGTCTTATTTGATTTACATGATAATATTAAAAATTCCTACATTCAAGTATCAGAAAGTCAGTTCAAACTAGCTTAAGAATTCACTGGTTTACCCTACTGGGAATTCTCAAGGAGAATCATCAGGCCCAGTGAAATCCAGGTACTATAACAATGTTGCCAGCCAGGACTCTGTCCCTTTCCCCCAATCTCTCTACTCCACTTTTTCTCTAGGGCTTACTTTTATATGCATATACATAGCTGTTGGCAGCCTCTAACTGACATACTTCTAGTTACAAAGTTTGACACATAGATGTGAGACCTCTTTCTCTCTCTCTCTTTCTCTAACTTTGTCTTCCCAATCTCTTTTTCTTCCTCTTCATCGTGTTACAGAATTCCAGAAAAAAATATCAGTTTATCTGTACTTAGATTACAAAATCTTCTCTGAACCAGTTGTTGATAGAGTAAGAGGATTCTCTGAATGATCCAGCATAGATTATGTGCCTGGCCCTGTGGCCACTAAGGATATTGGAAAGGTAATGGTCGGCCTTTCTTTTCAAAAAAGATACTTTGGCATGCATTATTATTTCTTTTTTCAATTGTGTCTCCTTCTTTTACTTTGCATTTTATTTTTATTTGTTTAGAGACAAGGTCTTGCTCTGTTGCCCACAGCTCACTGTAGTCTGGAATTCCTGAGCTCAAGCCATCCGTCTCAGTTTCTCGAGTAGCTGGAACTGCAGGTATGTGTCACTGCGCCTGGTTGCACTATTATTTCTACATATAGACCTTTCCAAAAGTATTCCTAACACCAGAAATTATTCTATGTACTATAAGAAATGAAATCTTTCTCTCACCAAAGAAATATAACCCAAAACAAGTATCTATCTTGCATTATTTCCAAGCCAAGGTATTGAGTAATAAGCATCTTTTCAGACAGGCCTGGATGTGGTTCCTCATGGTCTAACAAGTTACACCTAAAAGTCTAGTTAACCCCTACCACACCCAATGTAACTCCATTAGAAAGGAGAAATGGAGGCTGGGCATGGTGGCTCATGCCTGTAATCCCGGCGCTTTGGGAGGCCGAGGCAGGCGGATCACGAGGTCAGGAGATCAAGACCATCCTGGCTAACACGGTGAAACCCTGTCTCTACTAAAAATACAAAAAATTAGCCGGGCGTGGTGGCAGGCGCCTGTAGTTCCAGCTACTCGGGAGGCTGAGACAGGAGAATGGTGTGAACCCGGAAGGCGGAGCTTGCAGTGAGCTCAGATGGTGCCACTGCACTCCAGCCTGGGCAACAGAGCGAGACTCCGTCTCAGAAAGAAAAAAAAGGGAAAATGGAAATCTACTCACTACTTCCTTGACACTGCAATTATTTCTTGGATAACTAATCTAATCACCCTTGTTCTTCCCTTGGTCATGCCCCTTGCCCATCCCATCAGTGATCTTCACCATGCCTGGTGTGTGTGTGTGTGTGTGTGTGTGCGCGCACATGCATTGGGGGTGTAATACCTAAGTCAAGAAGGGAGTTGTTAACAAGTTAATTTGAGTTTCTCTATTTTATTTGACTAAAATCTCAGTATTATCTTGCATTATGTTTTCTATCTCTCATCCTTTGTTAGTACCAAGTTGCCTTGAAACAGAAAATTTATCTTTTGCAATTTTTTAATTCACTGGATGAAGTCAATGAGGGATATTTAAGCTTTGGTCACAAATCTACTCTTCAATAATGTGCTATAGAGTATTTATCCACTAATGTAAATGTATGACCTAATATATTTTAATGTACTATAGCATACCTTGGTAATAGTAATGTAATTTTGTAGGAAAAGTGATGCTTGTTTTTTCAGATATTCCAAGATGTTGTATGTATGTGTTTTATTTCTTATGTTTCTTGATCTATTCAAAGAATTTGATGGTGTTCTCTCCTTCTTCATATTAAATGCCTGACATCTTCGTAAGTATTGTTCTAAAACTAGTCAAGTGCAGTAGTGAGAAGGAGCTGGGGGTGGGGGGCGGAAATATAACAAAGAGTTTAATCTATAACTGACCGTGAACAATTGAGATTGAGATAACTTGCTACCTCTGGACCAGTCTCTCCTTAACTTTTTGATACTGCTCCTCTCAAACATTTCTCCCAGCTTGCTGACTGCTCCTCCTGGTCTTCTTTGCTCTGTATTTCTGGCTTTCCTTAATCTTGTTTCTCCTTAGGGAACAACTGCAAATTATCTTATCTACTCATTCTATGGAATCCCCTTCAGTGATATAAAATGATGATTCAAAAGATACATATCGCAAGTTCAAAGCTATCTCTGAGATAAAATCTACATCCAGAGCAACAGAGCGAACTTTCACTTGGCTGCCACAAAGTCTTCTCCAATGCAACATGTTCTGCAAAGCAGTAAACACCATCCCATTAACCAAGTCAGAAGCCTGGGAGCCATTAGACTTTCGGGGGTGGCAGTGAAAATACTTTACAGGTGAAAAGAAGTCACATATAGGTACAGAGGGTGAGAACATTGCCCACTGTGCTTTGCAGGTTCTCTCAAGAAGAAATTCCATTGGCCAGGCGCAGTGGCCCAAGCTTGTAACCCCAGCACTCTGGGAGGTCATGGCAAGTGGATCACCTGTGGAGTTTGAGATCAGCCTGGCCAACATGGTGAAACCCCGTCTCTACTAAAAATACAAAAATTAGCTGGGCACGGTGGCACAGGCCTATAATCCCAGCTACTCGGGAGGCTGAGGCAGGAGAATCGCTTGAACCTGGGAGGTGGAGTTTGCAGTGAGCCGAGATCCTGCCACTGCACTCCAGCCTGGGTGACAGAGCGAGCGAGAACTCCATCTCAACAACAATAACAACAAAAAAAAAAACCAAAAAGAAAGAAATGATATCTTTTTGTTTACTCATTGAATCTGTACTCCTCTTAGGACTTGGTTAGACTAATATAATATGGTGCAGAAGTGACTTTGAGGAACATCTGAGACTAGGCCTTAAGAGGCAAAGACACTGTTAATTGCACTAAAGTTGGGCTAAGAATCCCTGGTTTGTGCCACCATATTGTCTAACACTCCTACAAATTGCTGGGCAGAGCCACTGTGCCTCAGCAATGTGTCACTGAAAAACTTGTCATCAGGAATGAATATAAATTTGTATAGAGAGATGTGCTACAAGCCCAAATAATATTTTGCCCAAGTTAAGGAGAAACTTTCATTCTTTGCATTGAAAGTCATGTTTTGTGGAGGCAAAAACCTGGAGTCTGGTAAATTATGAGAGACCCAAGTCAGTCATCACAAGCAAGAGGCTTTCTAACATTTGCTGTTGCACAATTGTTTGTGTTTGTGCACCTCAAAAAAAAAAGAAAAAGAAAACCGCAAATGACTGCCATTGTTAAACTTCATTTAAATAATTTTTCTTTAAAATAATAGATTTGTTTTCTAAAATCACATTCTAAAACCATCCTTCATATATGTATGAAGTCAGAACATACAAATATTAATAAAAAAAAAATTCTTGGCCGGGCACGGTGACTCACGCCTGTAATCCCAGCCCTTTGGGAGGCCGAGGCGGGCGGATGACGAGGTCAGGAGATCGAGACCATCCTGGCTAACACGGTGAAACCCCGTCTCTATTAAAAATATAAAAAATTAGCCAGGCGCAGTGGCGGGCACCTGTAGTCCCAGCTACTTGGGAGGCTGAGGCAGGAGAATAGTGCCAACCCGGGAGGCAGAGCACGCAGTGAGCCGAGATCGTGCCACTGCACTCCAGGCTGGGCGACAGAGCGAGACTCTGTCTCAAAAATAATAATAATAATTCTTTAAGTCAATCGCTAAACGATGCCTCACTTATAAATTTATTTCTATATTGTTTATGCTAATGGTCGTCAACAGTCTCTGTACACAATTGACAACGTCTCACTCACATGTCAAGAAAGTCAGCAATAGGACCATTATCTCAAGGGCCACAGTCACTTAGAAAAGAAAAATTCTGCCTCTGAAGGTATTTGCCACTGGTTTAAAATCAACTAACTTATGTTCATTCACTCCTATACAGGTCTGCAGCCTGAGATTTGAAAGGTGGGAAGGAATGTTTTTATCCTGATTATAGGCAGATGGGAAGGAGTAAATAGTCCAAGTCACTTACAAACAGAAGTTGAAAATAACATTGAGCAGCTAGAGTGGAACCAGTCTGTACCGCCATAGCTATTCTGCTGCTTCTCCTCTCTCTGCCTTCATGGTGCCGGGCTGGCCTCTGCTCTCACTGCTGTTTCCTTGACAACCAAGACAAGATGTCTTCTTTTGCAAAGCAAATTATTTCTACTCTTGAATTAGAAGACAGTTTAAGTTCTGGGGCCGGGTGCTGTGGCTCACGCCTGTAATCCCAGCACTTTGGGAGGCTGAGGCGGGTGGATCACGAGGTCAGGAGATCGAAACCATCCTGGCTAACACGGTGAAACCCTGTCTCTACTTAAAAAAAAAAAAAAAAAATTAGCCGGGTGTGGTGGCAGGTGCCTGTAGTCCCAGCTACTCAGGAGGCTGAGGCAGAAGAATGGCGTGAACAAGGGAGACTGAGCTTGGAGTGAGCTGAGATTGCACCACTGCACTCCAGCCTGGGTGACAGAGCAAGACTGCATCTCAAAAAAAAAAAGACAGTTTAAGTTGTATGTAATTGGAGGGAAGATATCTACACATCTGCAAGAACTGTGCTTACTTCTTATGAAGAATGGAGAACTAGGTATTAGGAAAGTAACACAGTATGCTCATGACAGATCTGTAATTACAAATAGTAAAATGCTTTAAATTTTCAAGTCAAAACAGATTTGTGATTAATAAAATTAATCTACTCAGCTGCTGTGGTCTAAAGGTTTGTTTACGCCAAAATGCATATGTGAAAATCCTAACGTCCAGGTGATGGTATTAGGAATATGGTTTTTAGGGGGTGATTAGGCCATTACTGCTCTTACAAAGCAGCCAAAGGAGCTCATTCACCCTTCTGCCATGTGAGGTTATAGTGAGAAGATAGCTGTCTATGAGGACACAGGCCTTCATGAGACATGGAATCTGCTAGTGCCCTGATCTTGGACTTCCCAGGCTCCAGAACTGTGGTCAATAAATTTCTGTTGTGTATAAGCCACAAAGTCTATGGCATTTTTTGTGTAGCAGTCCAAATTGATGAAGAGGAAAACCAATAACGTTCTTTTTAATTATCAGAGAATTTTTTTCTCATACACTAATTTGCCCATGATATTCATTAGAGGAGATTATTTTAGCAAGTGTAGTACCCATGAGGTCAATGATACGGGCTTCTTGTCATTTTTATTTATTTTTCTTCATCTGTTCCTAAAAGTAATTCAAAGAACTTTTTTAAGGCACAGAAAAATACAGTAAAAAAAAAATTTAAAAAGTAAGGAACCTTGTAGAAAATAGTAGAAAATGTTTCCATGAACCTGAAGTAAGCTGGCTATTGACTGTATATTTTAATTCTGAAGTTTCTGGTAGCAACTGCAAAAATAGGAAACATAATAGGCTCTGTCATTTTATTGTCCAATAAAACATAGCTTTGGGAGAATAAATCCTTTTCCGGTCATAAATTATGGGTACTCATCACTTGGATCCTTTTATGAGGGGCAGTAACAAACATGATTAACATTGATTTTGCAAACATATGGTCTAAGGGACTGCTTTTATTTTGACCGCTATCAACCCCTTATTTAAGAAAGTGCTTCTCTTTCAGCTCCAACCAAGAGCTTCCAATGAAAGTTACTGTGTTCTTACTTCATCATCTCAAGACATTAGTCTAAGAGAAAGAACCTAATCAAACTTATTTTGGGTTTTTGAATTTAGGAAATCTACTTGGTGGTTCAAGCCATAAAATATGAAACTGAAAACAATTAAAGTTTACATTTTCCATTACGAAGGAACTGAGTGTGATGAAAATGGAGTTGGCATGCTGAGAGAAGTCAATCAAAAAGAGATAGGGACAGAGATTCTTGTCCCATTTTGCCTGCTCATGTGGTTCAACCCTTCCTGTGGACTCTGCAGACCAGTAAGTTATCTCCTTAGTCTAAAGTAGACTCATTTGAGGATCTTTTATTTACAACTAAAAGGTTGTTGGCTAATACATGTGCAAAGAATAATTTATATGTCTGTAAATTCTAATGGGTGCTTTAATTTAGAGTTTGTTTCTACTTTACATAAAAAAATCACACACTTCATTCTTAGTTTTGGTTACACTTCTTTGAAAAATTGCACTGATTGGAATGGAAATTGGGCATGAGAAAGTATAAACAAACTGAACAGAAAGGCCACTGTCAAACTACATGTCTTAGTTCTGGACAGTGAATAATGTTGACCAGGAAGCAGTTAACATATCATGACTCTGCAATCAGTCACTGATCCTTGGTGCCATATTTGTTTTTCCTATGAGGATTATTATAGCGCTTTGAGTATGGTAAGCCTTAACTAAATACTTTCTGAGCAAACACAAAGTGAAGCAGGCACTGACTTTTCTTAAATTCAAAGCCATGAAATTAGCATTGTCAGCATGCACTTCAGGTTGGATGTAATAACCATGCTTCATCTTCATCTTGCATTGCATCATGTAAAACTGCAATCTTCTCATGATATACAATTACAACCCAACATATCTCTCTGATTTCTATTAGAACAGACACAAATTCTGTTCATGCTACTTTCATTATGTTTTAGTCTGAGTGACATCATAATTTACATGTACAATTCACTGAGAGCTTCTCTTGTCAAGAATACTCACCAATACTCATTTCCAGTCTATGCTGACTTTCACTGTTATTCTCTCCGCCCCAGACCAGTACAAGTCACTTTTGTGTTGTGTATGACATTGGATGTGCTTATTTTATTTATCCAGCATAAAATCGTATCACTTAGAAAGAAAATTTTTTGAGAATCCAAAAAAGAGATATATCACTTTCAGTTAGATTAACTTTATAAGCAAAATAGTTTTTCTTTAGTTTCTTTTTTTTTTTTTTTTTTTTTGAGATGGAGTCTCGCTCTGTCGCCCAGGCTGGAGTGCAGTGGCACGATCTCTGCTCACTGCAAGCTCCGCCTCCCAGGTTCACACCAATCTCCTGCCTCAGCCTCCCGAGTAGCTGGGACTACAGGCGCCTGCCACTACGCCCGGCTAATTTTTTGTATTTTTAGTAGAGACGGGGTTTCACCACATTAGCCAGGATGGTCTCGATCTCGTGACCTTGTGATCCGCCCGCATCGGCCTCCCAAAGTGCTGGGATTACAGGCGTGAGCCACCGCGCTTGGCCTCTTTAGTTTCTTTTAGCACTTCTAGGTCAAAATAAGAAATAGGAGGTGTGACCATTTTTATTAATTGTAAAAATGGAAGCCCCTGTTGTGTTAGACTCTTAATTCTTTCCTTGTCTTGTTATGTGAGTTGTTTTGTTGATAGCTTAAAGTCCCAGATCATTTCCTGCCTGTGATTTCTGCGCATGGTGATGTGGCATTCTCCCTAAGGGATAAAGCATTGCCATCAATGGAAGGTTTCTGAGAAGAGACAAAGAAAAGAAAAGCATGTGTAAGACATGGAGAGTCCCTGAATGTTATGAACCTTTAAGAGCCAATCCCTCAAGATAAAGCTCAAATGGCTAACCGGGTCTAAATTTAAAAAGGAGCCAAAATGGGCCGGGTGCGGTGGTTCACGCCTGTAATCCCAGCACTTCGGGAGTCTGAGCAGGGCGGATCACGAGGTCAGGAGATCCAGACCATACTGGCTAACACGGTGAAGCCCCGTCTCAACCAAAAATAGAAAAAGTTAGCCGGGCGTAGTGACAGGCGCCTGTAGTCCCAGCTACTCCAGAGGATGAGGCAGGAGAATGGCGTGAACCCGGGAGGCGGAGCTTGCAGTCAGCTGAGATCACGCGCCACTGCACTCTAGCCTGAGCGACAGAGCGAGGCTCCGTCTAAAAAAAAAAAAAAAAAAAAAAAAAAAAAAAAAAAAAACAAAGGAGCCCAAATGACCATTTGCTGATTAGAGGTCACATCTTCCTCTGAGTTTCTGGAAAATACACACATCTGCTTAACTTTAGCAATTTCATAGCTGACTGTACATGTTCGTAACATCTGAACTAACCAATAGACTGTGGCTTGCACCCACCCATTAGAAGTAAGCAAATGTTAATCCTTTATTTACATGGGAGGACCTGACCGGCAACCTGGGCAAAAACATTCTCTATAAAAGCTAGACCCCTCATTTGTTCTCTGGAACATACCTTCGTTTTACAGAAAAGGCTATATCTCCTCAATTTGCAAACTGTTCACTGGAATAGTCTCTTTCCTCCAAATCCCTCTTTAGAGAACGTCTCTTCACAATGTGTTAGCACATTCACAAACTGTTTCTGTATTTATATGAGAGCTTTGGATTCTTTACCTAAGTTTTTTGCTCTTGAAATCTTTTCCATGCTTTTCTTTGAAATTCCCTTCTTTAACTGATATTTTTATTTGCATTGCTTCTTTTTGAATGTTTTAAGTATTTCTACAAACTTGGAATGTTTTTACAAGACTACTTCAGATCCACCTAGAGGAAAAACTAAAATTTCTATTAGCTTTGAACTTGCAATATTTTAACACATTTTTTCTCTTATTATTTCCAACTTTTGAATGATCTAAATTTTCATATGTATAAATTCTGTTTTTTAAAAAAGCTTTCTTTCAGAACAATCTATAAAACAAGATGTGTTGTTTTATTCTCAACTGGAATAAAATATTAGTATTAAAGGAGACTATAAAAATATAGAGTGGAGAGCTTTCCGAATAATTGTGATACAAGGTTGACAGAAATGATTTCGTTTAAAAAGAACAAGATTGTGTTTCTATGTAAAATGGAGTCTGATTTTATATATATATATATATTCCTATGCAAAATGGAGTCTGATTATATATATATATACATATATAACCAGCCTGGCCAACATGGGGAAACCCCATCTCTAATAAAAATAAAAAAAATTAGCCAGGAGTGGTGGTGCGTGCCTGCAGTCCCAGCTGCTTGAGAGGCTGAGGTGGGAAAATCGCTTGAACCCAGTAGGCAGAGGTTGCTGTGAGCCGAGACTGTGCCATTGCACTCCAGCCTGAGCGACAGAATGAGACTGTCTCAAAAAAACCCATATATATATATACACACACACACACACACACACTAAAAAAAATACATATATAAAGTATATAGGTATATATAAAGTATATATATACTTCTTAATATATTTATATATAAAAGTATAATTTTAGTGTATATATATACTTTCTTTAGTATATATATACTTTTTAGTATATATAAAAATATATATACACAAAAATGTATACACTAAAAAGTATATATATACTAAAAAAGCATATATATACTAAAAAAGTATATATTTAAAGTGTTTACGTGTGTGTGTATGTGTGTATATATGTATATACATATGTGTATGTATATACATATGTATATGTGTGTGTATATATATGTACACAATTTTTTTTGAGACAAAGTCTCATTCTGTCGCCCAGGCTGGAGTGCAATGGCACAATCTCGGCTCACTGGAACCTCTGCCTCCTGAGTTCAATTGATTCTCCCACCTCAGCCTCCTGAATAGCTGGGACTACAGGTGAACGCCACCACGCCTGGTTAATTTATTATATTTTTAGTAGAAATGGGGTTTCACCATGTTGGCCAGGCTGGTCTCAAACTCCTGACCTCAAGTGATCTGCCTGCCTCAGCTTCCCAAAGTGCTGGGATTACAGGCGTCCAATTTGATATGAAAGGAAGATGGTGGACAGTGTGCTTGAAGGTATTAGTGGGAAATGGCTATTGAAGTGCATGCTAGAAAGTGTACTTAATGCACCATGCTAATATCTTGTAAATGTTGAGTGCTTTAAAAAAGCATAAACCTCTAGCAGTTTCCATGTAAGCCCTGCTCGTTCACTCTTTTCTCCTCTGGAGGACTTTCTCCTTTGACATTTCCTTCTTCTATTCCCTTGGACAATACTTCTGAAGCATGACGCTAGAGTGGAAAGAACATCTGGGTGAAAGTCTGCAGTTGTGATTGTAGTGTTGAGTCTGTTACACCTGTCTGTGCAACCCATGTAATTTAACCTTTGTTGACTCCCTTAAATAAGGGGAATGACACATGTGATCTCCTAACCCTTTATGTATTCATTAATGATAAGTACCATTCACTGGGTATATACTAATGATCAACACAGTCCCTGTCCCTGTCCCCATATAGAATACATTCATATCAGGAGATGGACATTTAAACAATAATTGCAGATTAAACAGTGTTAAAATTCAGAGAGCTATGATAACATAATGATGCCACCTCTACACCAGGGAATCAGATAAGTTTTTCCCAGAGAAACATTTTATACCAAAAATAAAAAATTTAGTTTGGAGTTAAATGCCTAGGGATGAGGTACAGAGGTAAAGTAGGAGATGCAGAAATATGTATTTTTTCTGTAAAGTGAATAACATGTGGGGGTCAGAGGCAGGAAGAAACAGACTACTCTTCAGAAATTATAGACCTCTCGACTTCTCAATTCTGTTCTATCTCAGAGATCCAGCTTTAGTTCCATATTATTTTTTCGAAACTCACCTTTAAAATTTCTTGCCTACCTTGACCATTTTTCTTCTTAAGGTTCCATTGACATGTATCATGTGAATCGTTGAATTTTAGCATTTGGTTATTTTTGCTTTGCCTCATCAAACATTTTCACATGTGTGTGTCCTGCATCCCTACATACTTTTAAGTTCAAAATGGATAGGACTGTGCTTTGCACTGCTTTGGTGTGCACCGTGATGTCTGTGATGGTGCTGGGCACTGAGCAGCCGCTAAAAATCATTCTTGTTGAATTTATTATTTCCTTTTACCTTAATGCAGACTTCCTGTCACAGCATTAGGGTCAAGAATAATTTACGGGTTGAAATGTTGATACAAGGAGCAATAGTATATGTCTTATCAAATTGTTGGACCCTGTCATTCTTCATCTGGATTTAGAAAATAAAAAGATCCCTGATGATACCCCCAATTTCCTCTGGCAGTGTTTCTAAAGGAACTATCCTATGAGACTTCAGCACTTCTGACTCATGACATTAATATCCTGAGCTCCTCAAGAAAATTAATCATCACAGACCACAGGAAGATTCTGCTAAAATTGCCAAAACCAACAATACTTTTAGTTAGTACTCTTTTTCCAAGGTATTCAGCATCCAAAGTGTATAGCAACTTTGTCATGTTTAAATCGTTTTGCTAAGCTAATTGAGATATGAAGAAACCAGGATAGAAACATACAAATCGTTTCTTTAGGTCTGAAAAGAAAGCTATTAGCTAGCCAAAAGCACAGACATTCTAAAATTCATAGTGTCAAATTAGTTGTGTTATTTTCTTATTTTTGCTTCTGGTGGAGACATCCAAAACTGATGGCTTAGGGGGCAGCAGTAATGAATTTTAATCCCAGGTACATTGCCAGCTTTAGGTCTTGTGCAAATGCCTCTGTGAAGTATTTTTCTGTGCCTATATACAATGAGGATACTGACACATCTTTATCATAAAATAAAAATGTGGAGTAAAGATGTAGCTAATATTCTACAACATAAGCATTCTTCCAGTTACTCGTAAATCGATGCCCATTAATTGAATCATAGGGCAAGCACATTTGTGAAGCTTACTAACTTATTTGTAGCAGGGTAATCTTTTTTTTTTTTGAAACGGAGTCTCAAACTGTCACCCAGGCTGGAGTGCAGTGGCGTGATCTTGGCTCACTGCAACCTCCACCTCCCAGGTTGAAGCAATTCTCCTGCCTCAGCCTCCCGAGTAGCTGGGACTACAGGTGTGTGCTACCATGCCCAGCTAATTTTTTGTATTTTTAGTAGAGACAGGGTTTCACCTTGTTAGCCAGGACGGTCTCGATCTCCTGACTTCATGATCTGCCTGCCTCGGCCTCCCAAAGTGTTGGGATTACAGGCACGAGCCACCGCGCCTGGCCCATGGTATTATTTTTTATAGAGAAAGATTCATTCTCCCTAACCATTCCCCGCCTACTCCTCTTTCTGTTGGGATTTTTCACATATCAAATTTGCAAAAATAAAACACGAAAGATGATTGTGAAAATAGAATTAAGCCGTATGATATTTTATTTCATTATTCTAAAGGTAATTGTAATCTATAAATTAGATGTCCCTGAAGTATTGACAAAACACTCTTAAAAGCTTTTTGGATAAATGCGACAAAAATTACTTAAGTCAGGTTCCACTGAGAAACTGAGAAAAAAAGGAGAAAAATATTCCTTGAGGATTCAGATGCCTGAGAAAGATTTAAGGAGTTTGTATACTTTGATAGGGCTTTTAAGAAATGTTTACCTATTTTATCTTTGCTCTGGCCACATACCGAGAGAACTTGCAAACTGTTTACTTAGGAGTATGGATTTGTAATATTTTTACAGTAAAGTAGCACTCTGATTTCTAAATAGTTCCTGTGGTTACAATGAAGAAGGAAGGAAGGAAGGAAGGAAGGAAGGAAGGCAGGCAGGCAGGAAGGAAGGAAGGAAGGAAAGGAAGGGAAGGAGGGAGGGAGGGGAAGGAAGGGAGGGAGGGAGGGATGGAGAGAGGGAGGGAGGAGAAAGTCTTTCAGAGTAGTAGGAAGCTGTCAAAATCTACTTAATGGAATCATTTGTAGATGGAATCATTTGTAGAGAATGTTTTTCCTTCCCCTCCAAGAAAGTTTTTGTTCTTGCTGATGACTTTTCTATCTAGAATCCACAGATCTTCCACAGATTAAAAAATTAAAGTATAGAAAAGTATTCTGTACAGGTGGAAGATTTGAAATAATTGATTGATGCTAAAACAAGATGTTTATAATACTTTTCCTCACTCCACCTACTACTTCGAACTTGCTCAGTCAGTGCCATTTTATTTAGTAAGGCTTAGAGCAAGTCAAATCAAACTTTGATTTGAATTTCACGAAGATTTGAAATTCTCTCACAGAGATTTGAATTTCTCTCTCTCTCTCTCTCTCTCTCTCTCTCTCTCTGTGCCCTGCATTCTCTAAGAGAGAATACTTTTGAGTTAATCAGCTGGACAGTTTATGGGGGAGTAGTAGTTCCCTGTTTACATTATTCAGTAATAACTAAAAGTAGATTATTGAAGTATGCTTTATTAAAATGTACTGATGGGAAAGAGTATTTTAGAGTGTCCAAAGTGGAAATAAACATATATATTTACATAAATGATTTAGAAACATCAGGTTTTTAAAATGAATCTCCTCTTGTGGATTTGTAGATTAGAACTTGACTCACAGCTAAAAGCAGAAGCCATTTTAAAAAAAGATAATTATTTCCTAAAGTAAACTTATTTCATGTAATGCAAAACCTAATACAAGAAAGTGCATAATTACAAGTGTGCAGCTCAAAGAACTTTACAAAGTGTCAGCACCTGTGCAGGCAGCACAGATCAAGAAACAGCATTGAGCCTCCTCTCCCTCCTGCTCAGTCTTGGCCTCTCTCCAAAGCTATATCCTGACTTCTAATTTGACTTCCAGGTGGGTTTTCCTTGTTTTTAAATTTCTCAAAAGTGGGATGATACAGTAGGTTCTCTTTTATGTCTGACTTTTTAAACTCAACATTTTTCTGCAAAATCCATCCACATTGTTGTGAGTAGCTATATTTCATTCATTTTCATGGCTGTATTGTATTCCATATGAATAGAGATTGTTTATTCAGAGTCTTATTCACAGACAGGTAGTTTCTGGTTTGGGGTTGATACCAATTGTGCTACAATGATAATGTTTAACATATTTTTTCTGAAAACATATACACATTTCTCTGGGGATGTTCCTTAGAGTGGAATTCCTGGGTCATAGGGTGTGAGTAATAGATATTGCCAGTAGTTTTTCAAATTTACACAACTGCCAGTAGTGTCTGTGAGTTCCAGTTGCCAAGCCAATCCTTGTATTTTTTTTTAATTGCTATTCTGATGAGTGTGTAGAAATGTCATATCTGAATTTGTATTTTTCTGGTGACTAAGGAAGGCAAGTATCTTTTCGTGTGGATGCTGGCTGTTTGACTATCCCATCTTATGCAGCATCTCTTCCAATATTCTGCCATATTTCCATTTGACTGTCTATCTTTTATTGAATCCTTCAGATATTCAGGATACACATATAAAATATCTTCTTGTATTCTCTGGCTTTCATTTTTATTATACCAATAGTGCCTTTGGATTAACAGATTTTCTTACTTTAATGTATTCACAAGTATCAAATTTGTCCTGTTACAGTTAGGTGTTTTAATGTCCTGTTTAAGAACTATTTAACTTTTCCAGGGAAAAATATTTATTTATTTATTTATTTAATGATTAACTGTGTGTCTCAAAATGCGGGAAAGAAAGGATGCCTAGAGAACTAGCATCTATAGTACTCCACCCATGGAGTACTAAATTTTATGCAGTGTGCATAAAATTTAATTGGAGACAATGTACATTGAAAAGTCACATTTCTATAAAGCTGTAAATTAGATATAACATCTTCCAGGACTTAACCTACTCAGATGTTAGTAAGTTCAGTCTCAGCCATTTACATTTTTTTCTCATTCCCTGAATGGAAATGACTCAGATATGAATATGGATTTGGGTTTATGCAGTGCCAGAGGAAGAAAATAAAGACTGCTCCATGCCCTTT
Organism: Gorilla gorilla gorilla; assembly: GCF_029281585.2. Lineage (NCBI taxonomy): Eukaryota > Metazoa > Chordata > Mammalia > Primates > Hominidae > Gorilla > Gorilla gorilla. Next base: position 82,449,207 of record NC_073232.2, on the reverse strand, counting down.
GTCGATATGGGCACTGGGACATCTTTTGCCTATTCTGAAAGAGGCTGTGGTGGAGGCTAAGCCCAGGCATCCATCCTTGGGGGCTGCTGTCAGGAATGAGCCTCCCTTCTCCCCTCTTTAAGATGCATGCTATCTTGCTCCTAGCCTCCTCCTCAAGCTGAACAAAGGCTAAAAATGCTTCAGACCTCATTTGTTACCACCTCTACCAGTCTTTCCTGTCTACATGCTTGGGGTTAAGGCAGCAACAGCTCCTTCAGTGAAGGTTAAGACACTGGTCAAAGAGAGTCTGACTTTTCCTCTATAGTGATGCGGGCAATGAAGATGGTAACGCAACTTAACCTTTTTCTTAATACTATGCACCAGTAAAAGATAATTTTAAATATGAAGATATTCTGAAATCACATTTAGTAATAACATTAATTATGGTATTTAGATATTTACAAATATTCAGAATCTACAGTTTCTTTAATGATGCCTTAAAAAATATAGTATCTTTTTTCCTTTTTTTTTTTTTCAGACAGAGTCTCACTCTGTCACCAGGCTGGAGTGTAGTGGCGCAATCTCGGCTCACTGCAACCTCCGCCTCCCGGGTTCAAGCGATTCTCCTGCCTCAAACTCCCGAGTAGCTGGGATTACAGGCACCTGCCACTGCACCCGGCTAATTTTTATATTTTTAGTAGAGACGGGGTTTCACCATGTTGGCCAGGATGGTCTTGATCTATTGACCTCGTGATCTGCTCACCTCAGCCTCCCAAAGTGCTGGGATTACAGGCGTGAGCCAACATGCCTGACCTATAGTATCTTTTTTTTTTTTTTTGAGACGGAGTCTCACTCTGTCGCCCTGACTGGAGTGCAGTGGCGCGATATCGGCTCACTGCAAGCTCCGCCTCCTGGGTTCACGCCATTCTCCTGCCTCAGCCTCCCCAGTAGCTGGGACTACAGGTGCCCGCCACCACGCCTGGCTTAATTTTTTGTATTTTTAGTAGAGACGGGGTTTCACCGTGTAGCCAGGATGGTCTCGATCTCCTGACCTTGTGATCTGCCCACCTCGGCCTCCTCCCAAAGTGCTGGGATTACAGGCGTGAGCCAATGTGCCCGGCCAGTATCTTTTTTTACTTTTAATTTTTTTTTTTAAATTTAGCAAAGGGGTCTCACTCTGTCACCCAGGCTAGAGTGCACTGGCACTATCATAGCTCACTGCAGCCTTGAACTCCTGGGTTCAAGCAGCCCTCTCACCTCAGCCTCCTTGGAAGCTGGGACAACAGCTGTATGCCACCAAGGCCGCCTTTTTTTTTTTTTTTTGACGCGGTCTGCGTTGCCAAGTTTTTCTCAAACTCCTGGCCTCAAGCAATTCTCCTGTCTCAGCCTCCCAGAGCACTGTGATTACAGGTATAAGGTACCATGCCCGACCAAAAAACAGTTTCTAATATCATCAAGCTAGTGATGGAGTTAAATATGTAAAATGTAAAATTTTAAATCAGATATTCCCCTCACCCCACCATGGATATCACCTTTGGGCAAAGAAAACTTACAAAAAAAAAAAAAAAAAAAAAAGTCTTGGCTGGGCCCGGTGGCTCACACCTGTAATGCCAGCACTTTGGGAGGCCAAGGTGGGCAGATCACCAGGTCAGGATTTCGAGACCAGCCTAGCCAACATGGTGAAACCCCATCTCTACTAAAAAATACAAAAATTAGCCGGGCGTGGTGGTGTGCGCCTGTAGTACCAGCTACTCAGGAGGCTGAGGCAGGAGAATAGCTTGAACCTGGGATGCAGAGGTTGCAGTGAGCCCAGATCGCGCCACTGCACTCCAGCCTGGGCAACAGAGCGATACTGTCTCAAAAAAAAAAAAAAAAAAAAAATCAGGGTATTTTTACTTGTGCTTTAAATAGCTGTCAGGCAAATATTGCATTAGAAAATATAGTAGTAATTTCATTTTTATATTTTTCCAAATAGAACTCCTGTAAGTATGTCTTCAATTAGAAATAGCTAGACATCCTCCAAATTTAGGATGGGTTGAAGCAATGCCTGAGTGGCTCACTCTCTATTGCGTGACCAGACTGAAGTTAAGGTCGTGAGTAATAGATCCCTGTGTTCTTCCTTAGGAGACAAAGTGCAGCTTGGGAAAAGCCTCTGATCTCCGCAGGTTAATCGCCTCCATCACTCTGTTCCTGAGAGACTCATGGCTGCAACTCTCTGGGTTCTTGCTTGAAAAATGCTGGGTTTCCCTTCTGTCCACCCATGACTCAAATCACTTTATCTGCCCTCCCTGACACCTCCTTCAATGATTAATTTTAGAAAATCTCATTAGCTTATTTTAAACAAAATGCTATTTTTCTTGAAGATTTTGAACTTTTTGAACTTAACTTGATAAATTGAACTTAATTTTACAGAACATATAAATAGGACAGAAATGAATATTCAACAAATACGCAAGGAGGTGATCCATTGTTTTGTTTTTTGTTTTTAGTTTTTTTGAGACGGCGTCTCCCTCTGTCGCCCAGGCTGGAGTGCAGTGGCGCGATCTCGGCTCACTGCAAGCTCCGCCTCCCAGGTTCACGACATTCTCCTGCCTCAGCCTCCTGAGCAGCTGGGACTACAGGCGCTGCCACCACGCCGGGCTAATTTTTTTGTATTTTTTAGTAGAGACGGGGTTTCACAGTGTTAGCCAGGATGGTCTTGATCTCCTGACCTTGTGATCCGCCTGCCTCGGCCTCCCAAAGTGCTGGGATTACAGGCATGAGCCACCGCGCTCCGCCGGTAATCCATTCTTTTAAAAAACAGCTTCCAGCATGAGAAGAGTAAAGCCAGGATATTTTTTAACCTGTTTCTATCCTTAATTCATTTGTTACTCTCAACAAACAGTGACGGGGTTTTTTGTTTATTTGTTTTTCTTTTGTTTTCAGTTACACGTAACCTTCTGTTTATTACTAAAGAATTCAAAATAAATATGCCACATACTTTGGATGGCTCCTAAACAATCACTGGCTTGCAGCTAACCCAAAAAAATATGCCATCGATTTTGGTGATTTGTTTGTACTTGATAAGTCATTTTTCTTCTCTTTCTGCAGATCCCAAGCCCATGACCTTTCTTTCTCCTTACCGCACTCCCTCATCATGACAGACAGGGCAAATAGAACCCTGTGCTGGGAACAGAAAGAACACTGAGTGGTTTTAAAAGGTTATCTCCATCTCCCTCTGCATTTTAAACAACTTAACACGAAATACTGGATTTAAACACACACACACACACACACACACACACACACACACACACACAGAGTTATCCTGATTAAAACAGGTAAAGAGCGTAGTGTGCATTGTGATTATTTCCTCCAGTATTTATCATAAGTACACGAATATGTCAATAGACTCTCATTGTTCTTGTATATACCAATTGTAAGATGACAAGGATTACAAGGATTCCAAAAGACATAACTGTAACGGATTAGAATAAAATATCCTGGTGACCCAGTTCCCTCAAACTTCCAAAGCAGTAGAAAATCTAGGAAAAACATACACCCAGCTTTACCAAAAACAAATTAACTAAATCCTCATAGCAATGTCAGAATCAATCCAGTGGCACCCAAAAGCTGAAGATGACTAATTATGTTTTTTTTAATCCAGATTACTCTATTTAGATGACAGACTTACATTTTACAAAGTCATTGTATATAATTATGTATTATAGTATATATTATATATTTATACATGTATATTTCCAAAATTTTAGCTAAGTAGAGATTTTCTTTCATAATCTGTAAATAAAATAAAATCACATACTGTTACTAAAGAATGGAAAGCACTAAAGCATCAATATAAAGAACAGCCATTTTATATGACAAATATAATAAAATATTTTCTCCTTTAAGGTATCTTCAGCTAACCTAAAGGAAGGGTAAAATGTTGTTGTTAGATAATAGCAAAATGAGTAACAAATACAATAAGCCTTCACAATTTGGTTTTGGGTTATTTTTTCATAATCATTATTTGCATCCCTTTTTATCTAGCCTAGGGGATAGTCACACTGGCTTTCAGCTGGCAAGAATTTGCTCTTCTTTGTGTAGGAAAGTTTACTGTGCCAGAAATAATCTTTTTTCTGCCTTTTCCACGTGAAAATCTTTTATGTTCTTCAAGATCAGAATTAGTCCTATCTCATACCAAAATGTTTGAATTTATAGAGAGGAGGAAACCCTTCCGTATGAAGTGCCTAGCACTCTGCACTTTGCTTTTGGTCCAATTCTCATTCTACCTCTTGGCATGTGTAATCTGTTACAGCTTCAAGAGTACTTTTTTAATTTTTTTCCTGAGTGATTGCTACTGATGGACCATCACTAATTACAATGATTACAAAATTGTGATGTTTTTCTTCCATGCAAAATCTGTTTGGTTTTATCGAATCTGCTCACTCTCATGGGAGTATATTGGGCATGTGCGTGGCATCTTTCCTGTTCATCGTGGGAGAAAATGATTAGAAGCAAAGCCCTAGACACTATTCTCCCAGGCCTGGATGGACTGTCACTGCTGGCAGCTTGATGTGTCCCCAGGTTGAATTTTTAGGATCTCCTTCTTGCTCATGGGGGTGGCCATAATGCATTTCTAGCTCTCAGCCCCATTTATGAAAACATGTTTATTCCCCTCTAGTGGATTTTTTCAAGCATCAAGAGCTCTGTGGTTTAATTACTGGTCATATATTACTAAGACAGTGCTGTGGTCTGAATATATTAATATGTACTCCCCACAAAATGCTTATGTTGAAATCTAATCACAAATGTCATGATATTAGGAGATGAGGCCTTTATGAGGTCATTTGGTCATGAGGGCAGATCCTTCATGAATGCAGTTGGCACTGCTGTAAACAAGGCCCCAGGAGCTGCCACATCTCTTTACACCATTGGAGTATGCAGCTATGAACCAGAACGTGGCCCCTAACCAGACACCAAATCTGCCGGCACCTTGATCTTAGACTTTCAAGCCTCCAGAACTGTTCAGAAATACATTTCTGTTGTTTAGAAGCCACTCAGTTTACAGTATTTTGTTATGGCACCCTGAATAGACCAAGATATGTAGTAACTATAGATATATTTGCTGATAAATTTGCTTTTCTCTTTTAAAAGTCTATTCATTTTCCTGAAATCCTGATGATGTTTTACATAGCCTCAATTTTTTTTTCTTGGCAAAGATATAGTTGCTGAAATCTTAGTAGGTAGTTTCAGCAATAGTCTGGTAAGATACATTTATTTTGAAAAAAAAAAAGGAAAAAAGGAAAAAAAAGAAAGCAAGAGACAGAGTTTGAGAATTTGGATTTTCTATACACACAGATTAAATTTTCCAAATAATCCTTCTCTTCTCCTTTCACCTTTGTCTATATATTTGTACAACTGAAAGCCTCCCTCCCAAGACTGCCACTCTTTCCCTAACCAAAAAGGAAGTATATTCTGGAAAATAAGGGAAAAAATATAATAAAGATAAAAACATGTATTAAACACAGATAATAGTGTTTGAGGACAAAATAGTGATGAAATTGGGTGTTTCAAAATCAACTAACTTTGAGAACTAATATCATAAAATCTTAAATCAATCTTGTTTCAAGATAAAAATCAAAGAAAATATATCAGCACAAAAAGATTTGTTGGCAAGAAGGAGCATTTAAAATCTTAACCTGAGTGTACCTAAAGCAACAAAACCGATTTACCACCTATCACCATTTTGAAATCCAAATTAATCTAATAGAGGCAGAAGCAGCTAGAAGAACCATAGAGTTTCATATTAACCTTTAAAATAAGAATAAACAGTGAACTTGTAAATTACTCTCTTACAAATCAGACATGAATAGTTTTTGAAATAATGGAACACATTAACAGGATATTTGTGAACATTCTGAGAACAATAGATGACTCCTGAGCTGCACACAGGGTGAGTGATTAAAAAAAAAAACACGCACCTCAACTTGTTAAAGAAAGTGATTATATAAAGAGGAAGGCATTCACTTAATGAGAAAAATAAACATATAAATGAAATATAATCTTGGATGTTTACAAAACAACCTTTCCCCATGAGCTTAAAGCATGTTCTTCTTTAATGTGTTTTATGCCTCCTTAGCTGAGTGAAGATTTTTTTTGTTGCTCCCTCTTCACTTCTGTTTTATCCTAAGGCATTTAGGATTTTACCACTACCAGGACCCTAAAGGTGTCTCACTAGGGCCACTAGTGCCTTTCAATTGATAATTCAGTGAATTTGTTTTCACTTCTTATCTTTCTTAAATTTCTTGTAGCGTTTTTAAAGTAAATGTATATTAATGTATAACACATATATAGTACATTGCATAAATCACAAATATACAGCTACATCAATTTTTACAATGAAGACTGCACCTTCCTTTTGTTCACTCCCTCTCTCGTCTTTCACTCCCCTCCACCTATCTTTAAATTCTTTCCTCTTTTGTTCTCCACATGTCATTCTTCCCTCTTTTTTAAAAAATTAAATATATTTATTGAATAACAAATGGGATACAGAACACTTCTGTGAATTGGCTAAATAAAGATAAATAAGATGATAAGGATCATCTTAGATAAGATAGCCATAGTGACATAAAATTATTTTTATGTTTATTTACATAATTAAATTCTGATTTCATTGTAGGCAGATATCATTACTTATTTCTTTCATGCTTGTAGCATTAACAGGTTGCCAGACACATTCAGTAAATAAAGATATGTATGATTGGAAATGGAGAAAGGAAGCTAGCTGAAATCATTTCACAGGGGTTAAAGTTGATGAAGACAGCTTTACACCTGAGAGCATTTGAACAAAGTTACACTTGGAGGAAAAGGGGTCTTATATATAGCCTATCGCATAGACACCCATGATAAATGAACACAGCTTCTTCATAAATGAGCACAGCTTCTTCTCTTCTGTCTTATTTTTCCCTGTCAGGCTCATATTGCAGTTCTCTTTCACTATTTCCACCAGCTAGGTGTTGACGTCTAGCGTTGATCCTTATATCTTTTTCCTCAGAACCTAAGTACTCTTCAGAGGGACCTTATCCATTCTCATCCCTCTGTTCGTTATGCCTTGGTGACATGTATGTCTTGACATATACATCAACTGTTCTCCTAACCCTACAGTTGTATAATACCACCATGTCTCCCCTGGATATGTAGTTCATAGCTCAGAAACAACACAGCCAGGCCAACAGCATCTACCACGGGTTGCAGAGGAAGCCTGCCTGTGCTCAAGGCCTGGCTTTGCACCTGACTGGGTATGTGACCTTGAGCAGGTCACTTAATATTAATATTTTTCTTTTTATAATGTAGACATATCATGTATTATAAGTTTCTTTGGCTGACGTGACCAATCACTAAACATTTATTAGCTTAAAAATCATAAAAATTTATTTATTTTTTACAGATTTGAAGGCCATAAGTTCAAAATCAGTGTGACTGAGCTGAAATCAAGGTGTGAAAACAGCTGCACACCCTTCAGAGGCTCTCGGGGAGAATAAGGCATTGCCTAATCCAGCTCCTGGCAGCTGCCGGCACTGCCCCACTCATGGCCACATCACTCCAACCTCTGCCTCCATGGTCCCATTGCCTCCTCCTCTTCTGTCTGTGTCAAATGTCCTCTGTCTCTCATGGATACACATAATGGCATTTTGGGACCACTGAGCTAACTCACAATAATCTCTCCCTTTCAAGATTTTTAACTTAATCACATCTGCCAAGATCCTTTTTTCCAAATACAGTCAACATTTACATATCCCAGAGAATGGGGCATAATATCTTTTGGGGGGCCTGGGGGGACATTCTTCTAAGGCTAATGTACTCTTTATTTGCTTATTCATCTGAGTTTAATATGCATCTTGGGAGTGCATCATTCACCCCCCTACAGATGAAACAGTGACCATCTATGAGTGGTCATGTGGTTAAATAGGTAACTTCAGACCTAATTCTTGGGATAATACCTGAACAGGATCAGCACTCACTAAGCATTAGCTTTTTCATTGTTGTTCCTCATAAGTCTCCCCATGTCAGATTTTCTTTCTCAGGAAAAACCAACCAATATGAAACCTGAGATCATGTCCTGTCAATTCTGTCCCCTTAACATCTCATTCTGATTGACTTGATTTCCACTCTCAGTGTCTCCAGCCTGAGATATTACAGCCTCCCATCTTCATCCTATGCTCCTCCAGCACATCCTTCCCACCTCTGCCAGAATGCTGTGTCTAAAGTAAACACTGGTCCTGGTGGTCCTGCATATTGACATTTATTCCTTCCACAAACAATTATTTAACCTAGTCTACGCTTGGCATTGAGAACACAAAGAAAATAAGACATAGCCTGATTGGGGACGTTGTCAGACCACAAATGTGTAGTAGGTGGAAAAATGGTCCCTCAAAGACATCACTTCCTAATCCCTGGAATCGGTGACTATTACATGATATTACAAAACATGTGATTAAGTGAAGGATCTGGAGAAGAGACATTTCCTGAATATCTAGATGGGCCCTAAATGCAATCCTGTGTATTCCTATAAGGAGAAAGATAGAGAAAGACTAGACAGAGACACATAAACAGAAGAAAGTGATGTGAAGATGGAGGCAAAAATGGAAGGGATGCAGCCACAAGCCCAGGAATGCCGGCTGCCATCAGAAACAGGAAGAGGTAAGGTGTAGATTCTACCGAGAGCTTCTGGACTGAGCATGGCCCTGCCAACACCTTAGTTTTGAACTTCTGCCTTCTAGAACTGTGAAAGAGTCCATTTCTGTTGTTGTAAACCACCAAGGTTGTGGTGATGTGGTACGGCCATCCTACACTAATGCAGCCGGGCAGAAGCACAGAGGAGGAGGTGCTCACAGAGCCTCGAAGCAGCCTGCGTGGGGACATACCAATGCTCAGGAAAGGCTTCTTGGAGGAAGTGCTGTGTGAGCCGAAACTCTCCATTTGAATAGGAGCTAATCCCATGGGAAAGAAGGAAACATGCGTCCTGTAGGATGCAAAGGGAAGAGAGAAAGAATGAGGGGCTCAGGAAATGATTTGCATTTGGTTCTGCTAGGATTTTATGTCGGAAGTGACCAACAGTGAAGCTGGAGACAAGGTTTGAAATGGATCACATGGAGCAGTGTCTCCTTCCGTAAACAGCTGAGACTTTGTCCTGTAAGTTACAGAGCCAGTGATGCTTCTGAAGCAGGACTCTATTTAAAATGGGAGCTCCAGGGTGACCACACAGCAGTAGGATAAGGTAGGTGATGGGAAAACTAGTTAGAAAGTTGCAAGGGCAGAGAGGAGGGTAGAGATGACAAACTTTTTAGTTGATATCATCAGTAGGATTTTAGGGTTGTTTAGCTTGGGTGGAAAAGGGATAGAGTGAGAAAGGGAAGGAAGACATTCAAGCTTCTGGCTTTGGTGACCACTTCACTGGGGGTGAGTAATTATAGCATCTACAGGTAGAAATATTTAACATGCAGTTCCATATATATAAGTCTGAAGTTCAGGGTAGAAGCATAGACTGAAGATTTCGATTTGAAAGTTGTCAGAATTTACAACACATTACTACGTATATTTTAATGCCTTTCTCAAACTCTACTAAACCACAAAGAAAAGGGTTTATGTCTTCCTACTCTTCATATTCTCAGCTCTTAGAAAATACAAAGACATCCAATAAAGCTTTAAGAAAGGAATTAATATACTGGTTAGAATATTGATGTTTTTATTAGGTACATTTGATCTACTTTGACTAAAATGCCTTTTTAAAAAATGTAGCCTTTTGTAGAAGAAGTTCAAAATAACTCATTTAGCCTCAATCAATCAATAATTATACTGTTACTGGATGTAATGAAAAAATATCTAATCATTATAAATTTAAAAAGAGAATTATACTTCATCAATACATTTTTTCCAGTAAAGTTTCATAAAATGGGTAAGAAATACACCACATCAGGGAAAAATTAACAAGTAAGAATAAGAGGAAAAGCAAATGTTTCTAGTACTGAGCTATTTTCTAACCTATACTATTTTAAGCTAGTGTGTAACACATGGAAATTTTGAATAAAGTTAAAATCTGTTACTAGCCAGGGATGGGAAAAATGAATAGTTGGTTGTTTTAAGCTTTGATTTCTGTGATTCTAAGAATGTCTTTCTTTGTTTTTATTTTTCCTAAAGACAAAGCATTTAATAAAATGCTCTCCCTACATTGAGCAGCACCAAATAAAAACAGCCCTAGTCAGCACAGAAAGATTTCTTTAAGGATTAAGTTCAAATCAAAGATTTGTTTGAAATATATATAGCTTTCAATTATATCCACTCTTTATTGCCACAATCACTTTCTGTTATAACACATTTAACACACACAAGAAGAGACTTTCAAGAACCTGTAGACATTATTAGATTTAATAATTAGCCACCCACGATTGTGTTGATTAGTTAGATTTTCACACTTCCCATGTGTGGAGGTCAAGGCTGAGAATGGAAAGAATGTGCTCTATGGCTGCGTACGCAAAGAAAAGAGTGAAATATATATACACACACATTCGCTTAATGTAATGCAATTACAATGGAATGGAATTCTCTTAATGGAACATATTATATATATATATATATTCACTTAAATATTATATTTTAGGTTAAAATAGAATAGGCTAGAAAATAGCTCAGTGCTAGAAACATTTGCTTTTCCTCCTATTCTTGTTAATTTTTCCTTGATGTTGTATATTTCTTTCCCATTTTCTGAAACTTTACTGGAAAAAAATATCAATGTGATATAATTCTCCTTTTTAAATTATAATGATTCGATTTTTTTCATTAAATCCAGTAATGGTATAATTGTTGATTATTGAGGCGAAATGGGTTATTTCGAGCTTCTACAAAAGGTTACATTTTTTAAAAAAAGCATTTTAGTCAAAGTAGATCAAATGTACCTAATACAAACATCAATATTCTCATCAGTATATTAATTCATTTCTTAAACTTTTATCGAATATCTTCTACATTTTCTAAGAGCCGAGAATTTGAAGAGTGAGAAGACATAAACCCTTTTCTTTTTAGTTTTAGTAGAGTTTGAGAAAGGCACTAAAATACATGTAGTAATGGGCCAGGTGCAGTGGCTCACGCCAATAATCCCAGCACTTTGGGAGGCCGAAGGGGGAGGATCACCTGAGGTCAGGAGTTTGAGACCAGCCTGGCCAACATGGAGAAGCCCGTCTCTACTGAAAGGACAAAACTTAGCCAGGCATGGTGGCAAGCACCTGTAATCCCAGCTACTCAGGAGGCTGAAGCAGGAGAATCACTTGAACCTGGGAGGCGGAGGTTGCAGTGAGCCGAGATTGCGCCACTGCACTCCAGCCTGCGCAACAAGAGCAAGGCTATCACAAAAAAAAAAAAAAAGTAGTAATGTTTTATAAATATGTGTGTGTGTGTGTGTGTGTGTGTTTCTCAAGCAATCAAATCAAAAGGAATTGATTTGTTGTAAACATTTTCTTTCATCGTCAGATTTTTAGTGGTTATTTTTTTGTTAACTTCTCCTTCGCAGACAAGATGAAGTCAAAAAGTGGCCTTTGAGTACTTTCTAAGCTCCCCAGGAGTAGAAGAACGCTCTAAACCTGGACTCTTTGGGCTGCCCAAAAGTAAAGGTTGTATGAAGGAACTTTGCTTGGAATAGTGGCCGCGTTGATTAATGTGCCTAGTATAAACAGCAAAGCCTGGGCATGGAACGTGATCAATAGAATATTTGTTAAATGATGCAAATCACTATTAATTATTGCTTCAGAGAGCTAGCTTAGGGATAACTTTGAGAAGTGGTATAGACATAGCCAGAAGCTTAAGCATTGGCAATAGCATAGAAGGATTATAACACAGAAGAAACGGAAGTAAAGAAGCAGAGGAAGCCAGCTTTGTTTCAAAATGATGCCATGCATTCTCTAGGAGATGGAATACATATGTAAACAGAAGGAACATAGTAGAGAAAGAGCATGAAACAATATTTGTTTAAAACTGACCTTTCTCTTTGAACAAGAATGGACAGTACAATATCCAATAACAAAATTGATAATTGAATAACTGGTGTTTGCAAATTGGGAAAAAAACATATTTTGAGCACCAATTCTTTTAACAATTTTGTCTTATCAGATGTAACAGGGTGAGGGTTTGCCAAGCATCAGTAGCACTGTGAGAGCATTTTCTGCTTTATGTCTCTCTGGTAACTAGAGGGCACCTCTTCCAGCTTTAGCTTATTGCTCCGTGAGATTTTCCTTTTTTTTTTGGTAATTGTCTTTTTTAAAAAAATTATAGTAACAAATAATCATTCTACATATTTATGGGAACAGTGTGATGTATCAGTGCATGTACACTGTATAATGATCAAATGGGGGTAATTACCATATCCGTCTCCTTAAATATTTATCACTTCTGTGTGTGATAACATTCAAAGTCTTCTAGCGATCTTGAAATATTCACTACATTAGTTTTTGCTGTAGTAACTCTACTGTGTAATAGACTGCCAGGGCTTATTCTTGCTGTCTAGCTGGACTTTGTACCCATTTTCCACCCTTTCCCCTTCTCCTCTTCATCACCCTACCCTCCCCAGCTTCCAGTAATTTTTAATCTATATATTATAAGTTTTTCTCACATTTAAGTTCCCTCAATCAAACCCAAGTACTCCAGACTGGGTTCTCTTTAGGTGGATTCATTTAAAGAGAGTGTATGTTTTGATTAATTTTCTTCTTATGTATTTTCAATGTGTTACCACTTAATACTATCTTGAGTGCAAAGACTGCATATAATATTTAGCCAAATACATATGTACTTCATTTGAGGGATCTTAAGATAACCCTCTACAAGCTATGAAATGAGGTTTTCTTATAATGTGGAAAAATTCATCTGAATGTTTCTAAAAGAATGGATATGAACTCATAAATAACAGAAGGTAACACTGAAAGCAGAATAAACTCAAATAAAGGACACTTGTAAAATTATACATAAAAGAAATTTGACATCAGTATATAATTAAGTGTTTAAGGATCCATAATGGGCCAGGCGCCGTGGCTCACGCCTGTGGTCCCAGCACTTTGGGAGGCCGAGGCGGGCGGATCACAAGTTCAGGAGATCGAGACCATCCTGGCTAACACGGTGAAACCCCGTCTCTACTAAAAATACAAACAATTAGCCAGGCGTGGTGGCGGGCGCCTGTAGTCCCAGCTATTCTGGGGGCCGAGGCAGGAGAATGGCGTGAACCTGGGAGGTGGAGCTTGTAGTGAGCCGAGATCGTGCCACTGCACTCCAGCCTGGGCGACAGAGTGAGACTCCGTCTAAAAAAAAAAAAAAAGGATCCATAATGATAATGATACAGAGACTTGGAGAATAAATAAATAAATAAAGCATCTTTTTAATATGTACTCTACTGACTTGCCAGGTCAAAGAAATATTGTATGTAAAGGAACAAATTTATAATTTTAAGAATGTGATTTATCTATATAAATAATAATATAAACTAACATTATACAAATTACACAAAATTATACAAAGTATGACTCCAAAACAATCAAAATTTAAATTAGGGCATTAAAAAGCCACCACAGGCCAGGCATGGTGGCTCACGCCTGTAATTCCAGCATTTTGGGAGGCCAAGGTGGGCGTATCACGAGGTCAGGAGACCGAGACTATCCTGGCCAACGTGGTGAAACCGCCTCTCTACTAATATATTAAAAAAAAAAAAATTAGCTGGGCATGGTGGTGCATGCCTGCAGTCCCACTACTTGGGAGGTTGAGGCAGGGGAATCGCTTGAACCCCGGAGGGGGAGGTTGCAGTGAGGCCAGATCGCACCACTGCACTACAGCCTGGCGACTGAGGGAGACTCCGCCAAAAACAAACAAACAAAACCACCACAGACACATCCAACGAAATTGACATTTGAAGAACTTTTTTTGAGAATTAGACCATGATTATGAAGGTTAGGGAGTTAACAAGATTATTTCTAGAATTCTAATTTACAACCTTATTAAAAAGTTACTTCTATATTGAACTTTTTGGATTAAAAATAATGATTTTCAACTTGAATGTTTTCTTAGTTACTATTTGGCTCTGAATGACATGATATTCTCAAATTCAAAATTCACCTCCAAAGTGGTCAGATATATACTAAATTGAAGTTATTTCAAATAGTTTTTGACATGACTCCTGAAAGCATTTGTCAAAGAATTATTTCTAGAAACTTCTGGGCAGAAGAAATATCACTTTGATTAAAAATATGTCCTTCCAATGTCACTCCGCTGGGGAACATAATGCTTATTCAACTGTGTATGTTCTTTCATGTGTATTTTCCTAAAAACAATAGAGATTCATTTTGCATAGACCAGGATGATATGTACCCATATTTTAATAAACAATAAATTAGAAAGAGGATTGGGTGTGTGTGTGTGTGTATATATATATATATATATATATATATATATATATATATTTTTTTTTTTTTTTTTTTTTTTTGAGACGGGGTCTTGCTTTGTCGCCCAGCTGGAGTGCAGTGGCACAGTCTCGGCTCACTGTGACCTCCACTTCCCGAGTTCAAGCGATTCTCTTACCTCAGCCTCCTGAGTAGCTGGGATTACAGATGCCTGCCACCACACCCAGTTAATTTTTGTATTTTTAGGAGAGAGGGGGTTTCACCATATTGGCTAGGCTGGTCTCAAACTCCTGACCTTGTGATCCACCAGCCTCGGTCTCCCAAAGTGCTGGGATTGCAGACGTGAGCCACCGCACCTGGCCGGGTGTAAATTTTTACTGTGGTAAAATACACATAACAAAATTTACTATCTTAAGTGTTTTTAAGTGTACAGTTGAGTTGTATGAAGTACATTCATAATGTCGTGCAACCATCACCATCTGTCTCCAGAACTCTTCCTCTTGCAAACTGTAACAATCTACCCATTGAACAGTAAGTCCCCATTTCCTTGCTCCCCAGCTCCTGGCAACCACCATTTTACTTTCAGCCTCTATGATTTAAACTACCCTAAATACCTCATGCAAGCAGAATCATACCGTCATTGCCTTTTTGCAACTGGCTTATTTCACTAGCATAATGTCCTCAAGGCTTATCCATGTTGCAGAATACATCAGAATTTTCTTCCTGTATGTATATGTATATTCCTGTATGTATTCCTTCCTGCATATATATGTATACATGTATATATGTATACGTATATATATGTATGTGTGTATGTCAAAAATAGTGAAATAAAAAATAGAGAAGTTTCTTTTTTTTTTTTTTGAGATGGAGTCTCGCTCTGTTGCCCAGTCTGGAGTGCCATGACGCAATCTTGCTTCATTGCAACCTCCACCTCCCGGGTTCAAGCAATTCTCCTGCCTCAGCCTCCCAAGTAGCTGGGACTACAGGCATGTGCCACCATGCCCAGCTAATTTTTTTTTGTATTTTTAGTAGAGACGGGGTTTCACCATGTTGGTCAGGCTGGCCTCGAACTCCTGACCTCGTGATCTGCCCACCGTGGCCTCCCAAAGTGCTGGGATTACAGGTGTGAGCCACCGCACCTGGCCTGAGAAGTTTCATACATCTTTACAAACTAAAGAATCAAAATTTAAATTATTAAACAATTGCATACAAAAATGCACATTTTACAATCACATATAAGTAAGGTTCAAAATTTGAGCACATTCATTAATGCATTTCACAAATATTCACTGAGGCCTTATATGCCAGGCACTGATCTAAATTCAAAGGAGAAAAAGCAATCAAAATAGGCAAGAATCCTTGGCATCTCCTTTTCTCTTTCTACTCTATCATGCGTAATTTCTTCAGATTTGCGTAGTTGTTCAGGTATTTTTGAGTTACTAATGCTCTTTTTAATGGCATCTAACATGCAGAGCAGTTTGAATCATCCATTGCACTTAAAATTTCAATTATGACTTTTTCTTCAATTTCAGAGGCATTTCTTGGAACTCTATTTGTTAAAGTCCTTTGAAGACAGTGTTGTAGCTCACAGCCTCAGAAATTTCTTTTCACATATATATATATATTTTACTTTTGCCTCAGGCCTATGGACATAAACTCTTATCTATAGTAGTAGTTGTTGCTTATTAGATAATCTAAACCAAGTAAGGCAAGTGAAAAAGACTAATAACTACTACTGCTATTCATGTGTTCATGCTGGGTAGGTACAAATATAATTTTACAGTGATCCCATAAGAGATGGAACAAAAATTAAGGGATTAAAATGTAGTCAAAACTGGCAACTTGAAGCGTGAAAAAGCTAATGAAAAGTTTCTTAGCCCTTTTCAAAGTCAGTCTAGAAAAAGGATTTAGTCAATCTAACTAGATTATAAACCAAACTCAATGAGTGTAATAAAAATTACGCTGATGGTTTACATGAATTTAAAAAATCCTATGGACTAAAGTTTCACAACATTGGGTTTGGCAATGATTTCTTGGTCAAATGATACCAAAGACACAGACAAGAAAAGATAAAAATAGAGAAATTGTACTTCATAAAAAAATTTTTAAATTTGCACATCAAAACACACTGTCCACAGGATAAAAAAGCAACCTAGCCCATGGAATGGAGGAAAGTATTTGCAAGTTATATATGCAGATAACTCTTAAAACTCAACAACAACAACAAACTCTGATTCAAAATAAGCAAGATGCTTGAATAGCTATTTCTCCAAAGAAGACACAGAAGAAACCGACAGGCACATAGAAAGATTCTCAACACCACTAATCATTAGAGAAATGCAAATCGAAACCGCAATGAAATACCACTTCACACCATTAGGATGACTACTATTAACCACAAAACCAGAAAATAAAAAGTGTTGGTGAGGATGTGGAGAAATTGAAAGTCTTACACATTGTTGGTGGCAATGTAAAATGCTACAGCCACTGTGGAAAACAGTATGATGATTCTGCAAAAAATTAAACACAGACTTACCATATAATCCAGTAATTCCACTTCTGAGTATATACCCAAAGAAATGGAAACAGGGCCTTGAAGAGATGTTTCTACAGCCATGTTCATAGCCGCACTATTCACAACAGCTGAAATGTGGATGCAACCCACATATTCATCATTAAGCAAAATGTGGAATATACAATTATATCTCAACAAAGCAGTTTCTAAAAAAAAAAAAAAGACCTTGTGAGTATTAGCCAAAAAATAGACAAATAAATCAATAGAACAGAATAGAGAGCCCAGAAATAAGCTCACAAAAATAAAGGCAATAGATCTTTGACAGTGAAGCAAAAGCAATTCAGTGAAGAAAGGTTAATCTTTTTAAACAAATGGTGCTGAAAAAACTGGACATCTACATGCTAAAAAACAAAAACAAAACAAAAAAGAATCTAGACACTAACCTTACACCTTTCATAGAACTGAAAGGAGAAAGAAACAAATCCTCCACAATTATACCTGGACACTTCCACACCCCCTTCTCAACAATTGAAAAAAACAACTAGACAGGAAAATCAAAGAGGTAGAAGAACTCCACAATACCATCAACTAACAGGATCTAGTAGACATTAACAGAACACCCCAAGCAGCAACAGCAGAATACACACATTCTTTTCAAGTGCCAACCAACACATGCCAAAATGGACCATATCCTAGACCAGAAAACCAACCTTAACAAATTTAAAATGGCTGAATTTATACAGAGTATGTTCTTTGACTAGATGCTAAACCAGAAATCAGTAACAGAAGGTTAACAAGAAAATACCCAACACTTGGAAACGAAACAACACACTTATAAATGTTCCATTAATAAAAGAAGGCTCAATGGAAATTTTAAAAATCTATCAACCGAATGAAAAAGAAAATATGATATATCAAAACCTGCAGGACACAGCTAAAGCAGTGGAGAGAGTAAAATTTATAGCAATAGGAAGCCAAGGCAGGTGAACTTCTTGAGTCCAGGAGTTTAAGACCAGCCTGGGCAATACAGGGAGCCCTTGTCTCTACAAAAAATACAAAAGAATTACCTAGGCATAGTGGTGTCCACCTATACTCAGCCAGTTGGGAGGCTGAGGTGGGAGGATCACTTGAGACTAGGAGGTCAAGACTGCAATGAGCTATAATTACACTACTGCACTCCAGCCTGGGTGACAGAGTGAGAGCCTGTCTCAAAAAACAAGAGACACATTGGAAGAAAAAATGCTCAATTCAACAATCTAAGCTTTTGTTTTAAGGACCTAGAAAGAGAGGAGCCAAAAAAGCTCAAAGCAATGAAAGATGGAAATAATAAAGATAGGAAAAATTTGCCAATGTCAGGAATATTACAGGCACCTCATTATAGACGTTGCAGACATCAAAAGGACCAGAAAAGAATACTACAAGCAAAACATTATTTGACAAGATAGATTAAATGGATCAATTCTTTTTCTTTTTTTTTTTTTTTGAGACAGAGTCTCGATCTGTTGCCCAGGCTGGAGTGCAATGGCGCGATCTCGGCTCACTGCAAGCTCCGCCTCCCGGGTTCACGCCATTCTCCTGCCTCAGCCTCCCGAGTAGCTGGGACTACAGGTGCCCAACACGCCCGGCTAATTTTTTGTGTTTTTAGTAGAGACGGGATTTCACCGTGTTAGCCAGGATGGTCTCGATCCACTGACCTCGTGATCCGCCTGCCTCGGCCTCCCAAAGTGCTGGGATTACAGGCGTGAGCCACTGCGCCTGGCCTAAATGGGTCAATTATTTAAAGAACACACAAACTACCACAACTCACCCTATATAAAACAGATAATTTTGATAGCCCTGTAACTATTGACATTGATGTCACAATTTTATAACTCCCAGAAAGTTAATTTGTAGGCCAGATGCTTTCACTGGAGAATTCTATCAAACTCTTAAATAAGAATGAATACCAATTTTACATAATCTATGTTACTGGAAATAAAAGAGAAGGAAACACTTCCTGACACATTTTCTGAATGTGATGTTACCCTGATACCTACACATCAGGCAAAGCACAAAAAGAAAAACTACTGAACAACACCACTCATGAATACAAATGCAAAGACACCAAACAAAATATTGTCAAATAAAATGCGGTACTATATATATATATAAAAATTATACTCCACGATCACAGGGAGTTTGTTCCAGGAATGCAAGACTGGTCCAATATTTGAAAAAAAATCACATGATCACATCAGTCATTTCGGAACATAATTCAATACCCATTCAGGATAAAAACTGAGAAAAACAGGAACAGAGGAAAATGTCCTTCACTTGATAAGAAAAATCCACAACCAAAACTGTAGCTAACATAACACAATATTGAAAGGTTAAATGTTTTTTTCACTGAGATTAGGAACAAGACAAAACCGTTCACTCTTACCACTCTTTATTCAAATTGATGGAAATTCTAGTCAGAGCAATAAGGCAAGAAAAATATGCAAATGACATGTAGATCAAAAAGGAAGGAATATCACTGTCTCTCTCTATGAACACTGTCTCTCTCTATGAACACTGTCTTTATTTACAGAAGACATAATTGTCTCCTTAGAAAACCCCACGTATTCTACAGAAAAACTCTTAGAAGTGAATTTAGCAGTATCACAGAATAAAAGATAAACATGCAGAAATAAATCACATATTTTTTTTTTTGGCTGGACGCAGTGGCTCACGCCTGTAATTCCAGCACTTTGCAAGGCTGAGGCAGGCGGATCACCTGAGGTTGAGAGTTCAAGACCAGCCTGGCCAACATGTAGAAACCCCATCTCTAGTAAAAATACAAAATTAGCTGGGTGTGGTGGTGCATGCCTGTAATCCCAGCTACTCGGGAGGCTGAGGCAGGCGACTCACTTGAACCTGGGAGGCAGAGGTTGCAGTGAGCTGAGATCACGCCACTGCACTCCAGCCTGGGCAACAGAGTGAGACACCGACTCAATAATAAATAAATAAATAAATAAAAATAGTATTTTTATATAACAGAGATTGGCACTGAAATTCAAAATAAAATACTACTTACAATTTCTCAAAAATTGGTTTACTAAAGTATACATCTAATAAAATACATACAGGACTTCTGTACTGAAAATTGCAAAATGCTGATGAAAGAATTTGAAGATGGCAGGTGCAGTGGCTCACGCCTGCAATCCCAGCACTTTGGGAGGCTGAGGCGGGTGGATCACGAGGTCAGGAGATCGAGACCATCCAGGCTAACACGGTGAAACCCCGTCTCTACTAAAAATATAAAAAATTAGCCGGGCATGGTGGCGGGCGCCTGTAGTACTAGCTACGCGGGAGGCTGAGTCCGGAGAATGGCGTGAACCCGGGAGGCGGAGCTTTCAGTGACCAGAGATTGCACCACTGCACTCCAGCCTGGGTGACAGAGAGAGACTCTGTCTCAAAACAAAACAAGAAAAAAACAAAAAGAATTTGAAAGCATTCTAACTAAATCAAGAAACATACCCTATTTATAGATTGTAATAAAATTAGAATAAATTAGAAATGAAGTCTAAT